>NW_028227258.1:143777798-144977798 GCF_978045245.1 Mus caroli | reverse complement strand
AATATAAAAAGATGACTCCTTAGTTTGTATATTTTTACAAGCACATGACATTTTTATTTACCCTTTTGACTTAAGAGATAGGGCCAATTGTGTATGCTCAAAATTTAATTAAGTTTAAATTTAGGACTTGCTATTACTTCAACTCTTTATTTACAAAAGTGTGAATTTTGTGATAACAAGGAGTGAAACTAAACCATATTCAAGTTCTTTTGACAAATTAAATAAAAGCTATCTTCCTATGTTCTGATGCAGAATATGAATTATTCATTGTTAATAATTGATTTTCCCTTAATATGGTGCTGAGTATCAAAGTTGGAATTCATTCATACTCAACAAGTGCTTGGCAACTGTGTTTCATCTCAGGCTCACCAGTTAAGTCTAAAAAGGTGAATCTGGAGAATCAGAACAGAGAATATGTACATATAAGCAATATTCCTTTGCAAACCTCCACTTTAGATATTTGAATATTTTATGTTGTAAAAGAAGACAATGAACTCATGCAATCATGCAAAACACGGTTTTCTATAGTATTCTAGTGCCAAGTGTTAAGTCCCTCCCAAGGAAAAAGGATTGTAGACATCAGTCTAGGCTCAAGAAAGTCAAAACTGGTACAGGAAAAGTTCTGGTAGGAGGCATCTATGGAGGTCCAATTACTTGATCATTACCTTGTTGATTAAGATAATCAATAAACATATCTTATATTCCTCCTTGATTTTTTTTACAATGGTTTCTTAACCAGGGGAAAGAGTTCCACTCATGTCAAAAGTCAAAGAGTGCAAAAAGCTGCTTAAAAGCTCAAAGAAACCCTTTATAGTATAGTATAATTGGACACAGACTTATAAACAACAAGAACAAAATATGTGCCATTACTGTGATCAAAAATATCATACAACAGTACATTAAACTTGATAAATCAATCCAAAGAAATAACCAAACAGGAATTAAAGAACCATACAATGCAATACAGGAAATTTAAATGTAGAACATTTATTTGACCACAGACTGTGTGCAACAAAAGAATGAATGACTCTGTAAACAAAATGACATACTAGGAAACACTCAAGTCAAACAGGAGCAAAATGATGAAAAATATAATGATACATACTAGCAATGTGAAGAAAAGATCTTAATATATATAAACCAGACACCAAAAAGGCAGGGAAAAGAACACAATATTTTAAAATATAATTACAAAACTATTATTTAACAAATAATATATCATCTCAAAATTCAAGAGTAAATATGTACCTATGCAGAATACATATTTAAAAAACCACATGTATATAGTATATCTTAAAAAAGTAAAAAAAAAAAAAAAATTGAAATTACTCTAAGTGAGGACGATAAATTACCTCCAAGGAAGCAATAAACAGGAAATGCAGATTTTCTATATAAAGCAGAGCATATAATTTGGCAATATAATATAAATTTTTCAAAATCTGAAAATGAACTCACAGATATTGCACCAGTGGGCAAATACTGCATTGCAGGAAGGTACCGTGAAGAGTGCAATGCAGAAAAGAACATTGGTATCTTTTCTCCATCAGCCTGTACAGTACCTTTCATCACTATGAAAGGCACCAAGTGTGGAGAGTCCCCCAGTCAATTCAACACTGATTTCTTTGGTTCTTGTAAGCAGAGTGAGTAGTATTTTCAGTAATATGGTCTTATCATTTATTTATGATGAGAACAAAGAGCAAAGGTAGCAGCTCACATTGTTTAGGGTATTTCTTGCATCTCTCTGATCAATAACTCACAGGGAGGAAAACAGTCCCTGGAGTTAAGATTTACTTTTAATAATTTTTGTTTTCAAAACAACGTAATTCACTAAAGGGGCATTTCTTAAAATCATTTTTATAAACTTAATTTTTATTTCAAGTGTATAGATATTTTGCTTCTTTTTTTATTGGTGCACCACATATGGAGTGATCATGGAGGCAGGAAAAGGGCATTGGATCCCTAGGATTATGAATTACAGAGGGTTGTGAACACCTAAGTAGGTGCTGGGAATCCTACAGAAGATCATCCAGTGCCTTTAACTTATTCATATCTCCATCCTCACAAAGTCATTAAAATATATATTTAAATTAGCTTAAAAATTAGAAGGCTGCTTCATAAACTCTTTTAGTTTTGATTAATCCTACCCCTACTGTTTTCCCTCCATGTTCTTTCCTCATACTCATTTAAAAAATTAGTTTCCAATATTGTTACCATGTAACAGCGTATGTATCTATCTATGAATCTATTATCTATGTATCAATATGTATGTATGTTTGTAATTATGAATGTATGTATGTATCATCTATCTCGGTATCACATATATATGTATATGTATACATAGATATTGATCTATTTATCTATCTATCATCTATCTGTCTATCTATCATCTATCTATCTATCTATCTATCTATCTATCTATCTATCTATCTATCTATCATCTATCTATCTATCTGTCTACCTACTTATAAATAATTTGGATTTCAAGATCATAGCTTCCACGTGGCTTCTTTATGCACACTTCATTTTGGTTATGTCTTCCCCTGGCCTCTCATTCCCTCATCCTCTCACTTTACTATTTCTTTAAACGGTTTTTCATCCAATATTCTCTCTGTTTTCATTTTAATCACATGCACTTCCTAAAGGCATCTTCCTAAAATGACCATTTTCTATTTTTCTGGCTTCCACATATATTCCTTGTTAAATACACAAAAGTTTTAAACTATAAAACCAGAGACACTGAAACTTATAGAGGAGAAAGTGGGGAAGAGCCTCGAAGATATGCGTACAGGGGAAAAATTCCTGAATAGAACAGCAATGGCTTGTGCTGTAAGATCAAGGATTGACAAATGGGACCTCATGAAACTGCAAAGCTTCTGCAAGGCAAAAGACACCATCAATAAGACAAAAAGGCTACCAACAGATTGGGAAAAAATCTTTACCTATCTTAAATCAGATAGGGGACTAATATCCAATATATATAAAGAACTCAAGAGGGTGGACTCCAGAAAATCAAATAACCCCATTAAAAATGGGGCTCAGAGCTAAACAAAGAATTCTCACCTGAGGAATACCGAATGACTGAGAAGCACCTGAAAAAATGTTCAACATCCTTAATCATTAGAGAAATGCAAATCAAAACAACCCTGAGATTCCATCTCACACCAGTCAGAATGGCTAAGATCAAAAATTCAGGTGACAGCAGATGCTGGCGAGGGTGTGGAGAAAGAGGAACACTCCTCCATTGTTGGTGGGATTGCAAGCTTCTACAACCACTCTGGAAATCAGTCTGGCGGTTCCTCAGAAAATTGGACATAGTACTACCTGAGGATCCAGAAATACCTCTCCTGGGGATATATCCAGAAGATGTCCCAACCGGTAAGAAGGACACATACTCCACTATGTTCATAGCAGCCTTATTTATAATAGCCAGAAGCTGGAAAGAACCCAGATGCCCCTCAACAGAGGAATGGATACAGAAAATGTGGTACATTTACACAATAGAATACTACTCAGCTACTAAAAAGAATGAATTTATGAAATTCCTAGGCAAATGGATGGACCTGGAGGGCATCATCCTGAGTGAGGTAACACAATCACAAAGGAACTCACACAATATGTACTCACTGATAAGTGGATATTAGCCCAAAACTTAGGATACCCAAGATATATAATACAATCTGCTAAGCACATGAAACTCAAGAAGAATGAAGACCAAAGTGGGGTCACTGTACCCCTTCTTAGAATTGGGAACAAAACACCCATGGAAGGAGTTACAGAAACAAAGATTGGAGCTGTGATGAAAGGATGGACCATCTAGAGACTTCCATACCCAGGGATCCATCCCATAATCAGCTTCCAAACGCTGACACCATTGCATACACTAGCAAGATTTTGCTGAAAGGACCCTGATATAGCTGTCTCTTGTGAGACTATGCTGGGGCCTAGCAAACACAGAAGTGGATGCTCACAGTCAGCTAGTGGATGGATCACAGGGCTCCCAATGGAGGAGATGGAGAAAGTACCCAAGGAGCTAAAGGGACCTGCAACCCTATAGGTGGTACAACATTATGAACTAACCAGTACCCTGGAGCTCTTGACTCTAGCTGCATATGTATCAAAAGATGGCCTAGTCGGCCATCACTGGAAAGCGAGGCCCATTGGACCCACAAACTTTATAAGCCCCAGTACAGGGGAACGCCAGCGCCAAAAAAAAAAAAAAATTGGGAATGGGTGGGTAGGGAAATGGGGGAGAGGGGGGAGGGTATGGGGGACTTTTGGGATAGCATTAGAAATGTAATTGAGGAAACTACGTAATAAAATATATTAAAAAAAGAAATGTAGAAAGGATGAATATTCCAACATTTATAAACTCAACAATATAGAAGAAAAAGACATAACAAAAGGAAGGCATAAAGACAGCACATACATCAATAAAAAATGTAGAAAAATTTAACTACAACACGATCCTTTTTTCTTTTTTTTTCTAGATGAGTTTTCTATTATTTTTTTCTTTTTTTATTAGATATTTTCTTCATTTACGTTTTAAATGCTATCCAGAAAGTTCCCTATACACTCCCCCTGCCCTGCTCCCCAACATACCCACTCCTGTTGCCTGGGCCTAGCATCCCCTGTACTGGGGCATATGATCTTTGCAAGACCATGGCCTATCCTCCCATTGAGGGCTAGCTAGGCCATCTTCTGTTACATATGCAACTAGATACATAGTTCTGGGGAATACTGGTTAGTTCATTTTGTTGATCTTCCTATCGGGTTGCAGATCCCTTTAGCTCCGTGGGTAATTTCTCTAACTTCTTCATTAGGGGCCCTGTGTTCCATCCAATAGATGACTGGAACATCCACTTCTCTATTTTCCAGGCACTGGCATAGCCTCACAAGAGATGGTTATATTAGGGTCCTGTAACTAAATCTTGCTGGAATATGTAATAGTGCCTGGGTTTGGTGGTTGTATATGGGATGGGTCTCCAGGTGCAGCAGTCTCTGGATGGTCCTTTCTTCCTTCTCAGCTCTGAATTTTGTCTCTGTAACTCCTTCCATGGGTATTTTGTTCCCCATTCTAAGAAGGAACAAAGTATCCACTATTTGGTCTTCCCTCTTCTTGGGTTTCATGTGTTTTGAAAATTGTATCTTGGGTAGCCAAAGTTTCTGGGCTAATATCCACTTACCCGTGAGTGTATATCATGTGTGTTCTTTTGTGATTGGATTACCTCACTCAGAATGATATACTCAAGATCCATCCATTTGCCTAAGAATTTCATGAATTCATTGTTTTGAGTTGCTGAGTAGTACTCCATTGTGTAAATGTATCATATTTTCTATATCCATTCGCTGTTGAGGGACATCTGGGTTCCTTGCAGCTTCTGGCTATTATAAATAAGGCTGCTATGGTCATAGTGGAGCATGTGTCCTCATGACAAGTTGGAACATCTTCTGGTTATTTGCCCTGGAGAGGAATTGCTAGATTCTCCAGTAGTACTGTGTTCAGTTTTCTGAGGAACTGCCAGATTGATTTCCAGAGTGGGTATAGCAGCTTGCAATCCCACCAAAAATGGAGGAGTGTTCCTCTTTCTCCACATCCTCACCAGCATCTGCTGTCACCGGAATTTTTTATCTTAGGTATTCTGACTGGTGTGAGATAGAATCAGAGTTGTTTTGATTTGTATTTCCCTTATGATTAAGGATGTTAAACATTTTTTCAGGCGTTTCTCAGCCTTTTCATATTCCTCAGTTGAGAATTCTTTGTTTAGCTCTGTACCCCATTTTTAATAGGGTTATTTGATTTCCTGGAGTCCATCTTCTTGAGTTCTTTATATATATTGGATATTAGTCCCCTATGTGATTTAGGATTGGTAAAGATCCTTTCCCAATCTTTTGGTGGCCTTTTTGTCTTATTGACAGTGTCTTTTGCCTTACAGAAGCTTGACAATTTTATGAGGTCCCATTTTTAGATTCTCAACTTACCGCACAAGCCATTGCTGTTCTGTTCCGTAATTTTTCCCCTGTGTCCATATCTTTGAGGCTTTTCCCCACTTTCTCCTCTATAAGTTTCAGTGTCTATGGTTTTATATGGAGTTCCTTCATGCACTTAGAATTGAGCTTTGAAAAAGGAGATAAGAATGGATCAATTTGCATTCTTCTACATGCTAATTGCCTGTTGTGCCAGCACCATTTGTTGTTAATGCTGTCTTTTTTTTTTTTTTCTACTGGATGTTTTTAGCTTCCATGTCAAAGATCAAGTGACCATAGGTATGTAGATTCATTTCTGGGTCTTCAGTTCTATTCCATTGGTCTACCTGTCTGTTACTGTAAGAGTACCATGCAGTTTTTATCACAACTACTCTGTAGTACAGCTTTAGGTCAGGCATGTTGATTCCACCAGAGGTTCTTTTATCATTGAGAATAGTTTTTGCTATCATAGTTTTTGTTATTCCAGATGAATTTGTAAATTGCCCCTACTACATCTACTCCAGTAGTAATTACTGTGACAGACCTTGAAAGCCTGAAAGCAGTCCCAAAGCAAAGAGTTTCATGGAAAATTAGTCTCCTGGAACCATGGCATCCTGTATAATGAATGGGCCAATAATGTCCTTGCTTTAGTCGGGTGTATGGATCTGTGTACTTTTCCTTAATATTGTTTTATTATATGATCCTTTAAGGATTGATTTTGACATATAGCTAAGTTGGATTAGCCTCCATCAGTGTTCTAGGAACACTGAGCCTACCCTGAGCTTGGAATTCAGTAAGAATGTTACCTATTTAGTAACATTCTAATTTACCTCTAATAGAGACAGTGAAAATAATCAGACATTACAATTTACTTGAATAAGAGCTAGAAAGCTCAGGGATAGTCTACATTGTAAATTCTTAAAACAATAACTGAGTCACACTCATACACAGGAATACAAAATGGCATAGGAAATAGGTGGATTGTGGTTTCATGAAAGGGTTAGTGAAATGAAATTCCCTGGTGCAGGTTTTTCACTAGGCTCAGAGGAATAGCATAATCAAGTATTTCCTAAAGGACCCCTGGTGGTGGATTTAACAATAGACTAGCATTGCATCAGAGCATTCACCTGGCTCCTGGGTTTAGCTGATCTTAATTAAAGGTTGTTTCTATTCTCAGTTGTAAACAAGGCCTGGTTCCTGCTATATTCTTATGTATGCATTTTCTTTGTTTCATGTAAAGAAGCATTGTACCTTGGCAGATGTATTCTCCTAGCTTTCTTGTTCTTCTTCTGTACTATAAGCCTGGTGCTCACTTTAAGAAAATACATTCAGTTACACACACTCTCTGTGTCCTTAGCTGTTTGTTGTCCTCTACAACTCTTTGCTCACCTGTAACCAGAACCCCGAGTTTTGCAGCAGATTCAGCCAGGCCAACTGAGTCTGGTCCATGGAATTGCCCTTTCTAACTCAGTGAGGAATTGAGATAGAATTTTGATGAGGATTGCATTGAATCTGTAGATTGCTTTTGGCAAGATAGTCATTTTTAATATAATTGTCCTGTCCGTCCATGCGCATGGGATGTCTTTCCATCTTCTGAGAACTTCTTTGATTTCTTTCTTCAGAGACTTTATCATACAGATTTTTCACTTCCTTAGTTAGAGTCACACCAAGGTATTTTATATTATTTGTGACTAGTATGAAGGGTGTTGTTTCCCTAATTTCTTTCTCAGCCTGTTTATCCTTTGTGTAGAGAAAGGCCACTGATTTGTTTGAGGTAATTTTATATCCAGCTTTTCGCTGAAGCTGTTTATCAGGTTTAGGGGTTCTCTGCTGGAATTTTTAGGGTCACTTATATATACTATAATATCATTTGCAAATCATCATATTTGGTATTATGATATTTTGACTTTTTTCTGATTTGTATCCCCTTGGCCTCCTTTTGTTGTCTAATTGCTCTGGCTAGGAATTGGAGTATATATTGAATAGGTAGGGCAAAAGTGGGCAACATTGTCTAGTTCCTGATTTTAGTGGGATTGCTTCCAGCTTCTCCCCATTTTGTTTGATGTTGGCTACGGGTTTGCTATATATTGCTATTATTATGTTTAGGTATGGGCCTTGAATTCCTGATATTTCCAAGACTTTTATCATTAATGGGTATTAAGAAAGATTTTGTCAAAAGCTTTCCCTGCATCTAATGAGATGATCATGTGGTTTTTGTCTTTGAGGTTTTTTATACAGTGAATTAAGTTGATGTATTTCTGTATATGAAACCATCCCTGCATCCCGGGAATGAACCCTACTTGATCATGATGGATGATCGTTTTGATATGTTCTTGGGATTCGGTTAGTGAGAATTTTATTGAGTATTTTTGGATTGATATTCATAAGTCAAATTGGTCTGAAGTTCTTTTTCTTTGTTGGGTCTTTATGTGGTATATGTATCAATGTAATTGTGGCTACATAGAATGAATTGGGTAGTGTACCTTCTGTTTCTATTTTGTGGAATAGTTTGAGGAGAATTGGAATTAGGTCTTCTTTGAAGGTCTGATAGAACTCTGCACTAAACCCATCTAAATGGTCCTGGGCTTTATGTTTTTGGTTTGGAGACTCTTAATGACTACTTCTATTTCTTTAGGGGATATGTGATTGTTTAGGCCATTAATCTGGTCCTGATTTAACTTTGGTACCTGGTATCTGTCTAGAAAATTGTCCACTTCATCCAGCTTTTCCAGTTTTGTTGAGTATAGCCTTTTGTAGCAGGATCTGATGATGTTTTTTGTTTCCTCATGTTCTCTTCTTATGTCTCACTTTTCATTTCTGATTTTGTTAAATAGGATACTGTCCCTGTGTCATGTAGTTAGTCTGCCTAAGGATTTATCTATCTTGTTGATTATCTCAAAGAACCAGGTACTGGGTTGGTTGATTCTTTGAATAGTTCTTTTTTTTTTGTTTCCATTTGGTTGATTTCAGCCCTGATTTTGATTATTTTATGTTGTCTACTACTCTTGGGTGAATTTGCTTCCTTTTGTTATAGAGCTTTTAGGTGTGCTGTCAAGCTGCTAGTTTTTGCTCTCTCCACATTCTTTTTGGTGGCACTCAGAGCTATGAGTTTTCCGCTTAGGAATGTTTCATTGTGTCCCATAAATTTGTCTATATTGTGTCTTCATTTTCATTAAATCTAAAAAGTCTTCAATTTCTTTCTTTATTGCTTCCTTAACCAAGGTATTATTGAGGAGAGTGTTGTTCAGCTTCCGCATGAATGTTGGCTTTCTATTATTTATGTTGTTATTGAAGATCAGCCTTAGTCCCTGGTGATCTGATAGGATGCGTGGGATAATTTCAAAAATTTTGTATCTGTTGTGGCCTCTTTTGTGACCAATTATATGATCAGTTTTTGGAGATGGTGCCATTGGGTGTTGAGAAGTTATATCCTTTTGTTTTAGTGTCCTGTAGAGATCTGTTAAATCCTTTTGTTTCATAACTTCTGTTAGTTTCAATGTGTCTCTGTTTAGTTTCTGTTTCCAGGATCTGTGCATTGATGAGAGTGGGGTGTTGATGTCTCCCACTATTATTGTGTGAGGTGCAATGTGTGCTTTGAGCTTTACTATAGTTTCTTTAAAGAATGTGGATGCCCTTTTATTTGGAGCATAGATAATCTGAATTGAGAGTTCATCTTGTAAGGTTTTACCTTTGATGAGTATGAAGTGCCCCTCCTTGACTGTTTGATAACTTTAGTTTGGAATTCGATTTTATTGAATATTAGAATGGCTACTCCAGCTTGTTTCTTCACAACATTTGCTTGGAAAATTGTTTTCCAGCCTTTTACTCTGAGGTAGTATCTGTCTTTTTCCCTGAGGTGGGTTTCCTGTAAGCAGCAAATAGTTGGGTCCTGTTTATGTAGCCAGTTTTAGTCTATGTCTTTTTATTTGGGAATTGAGTCCATTAATGTTAAGAGATATTAAGGAAAAGTAATTGCTGCTTCCTGTTATTTTCTGTTGTTAGATTTGGAATTCTGTTATTCTGATTGTCTTCTTTTAGGTTTGTTGAAGGATTACTTTCTTGCTTTTTCTAGGGTTTCATTTCCCTCCATGTATTGATGTTTTCTCTTTCCTATCCTTTGAAGGGCTGGATTTGTGGAAAGATATTGTGTGAATTTGGTTTTGTCATGGAATACCTTGGTTCCTCCATCTATAATGTAATTTATAGTTTTGCTGGGTATTGTAGCCTTGCCTAGCATTTGTGTTCTCTTAGGATCTTTTTTTTTTAATTAGATATTTTCCTCATTTACATTTCCAATGCTATCCCAAAAGTCCCCCATACCCTCCCACCCCCCACTCCCCTACCCACCCACTCCCACTCTTTGGCCCTGGCGTTCCCCTGTACTGGGGCATATAAAGTTTGCAAGTCCAATGGGCCTCTCTTTCCAGTGATGGCCAACTAGGCCATCTTTTGATAAATATGCAGCTAGAGTCAAGAGCTCAGGGTACTGGTTAGTTCATAATGTTGTTCCACCTATAGGGTTGCAGATCCCTTTAGCTCCTTGGGTACTTTCTCTAGCTCCTCCATTGGGCGCCCTGTGATCCATCCACTAGCTGACTGTGAGCATCCACTTATGTGTTTGCTAGGCCCTGGCATAGTCTCACAAGAGACAGCTATATCAGGGTCCTTTCAGCAAAATCTTGCTAGTGTATGCAATGGTGTCAGTGTTTGGAGGCTGATTATGGGATGGATCCCTGGATATAGCAGTCTCTAAATGGTCTATCCTTTTGTCTCAGTTCCAAAGTTTGTCTCTGTAACTCCTTCCATGGGTGTTTTGTTCCCAATTCTAAGAAGGGGCAAAGTGTATTATGTTCATAGCAGCCTTATTTATAATAGCCAGAAGCTGGAAAGAACCCAGATGCCCCTCAACAGAGGAATGGATACAAAAAATGTGGTACATTTACACAATGGAGTAGTACTCAGCTCTTAAAAAGAATGAATTTCTGAAATTCCTAGGCAAATTGTTCGACCTGGAGGGCATTATCCTGAGTGAGGTAACCCAATCACAAAAGAACTCAAATGGTATGTACTCACTGATAAGTGGATATTAGCCCAGAAACTTAGAATACCCAAGATATAAGTTACAATTTGCAAAACACATGAATCTCTTAGGATCTTTTGGCTTTCATAGTCTCTGGTGAGAAGTCTGGTGTAATTCTAATAGGCCTGCCTTTATATGTTACTTGACCTTTTTACCTTACTGCTTTTAATATTCTATCTTCATTTAGTGCATTTATTTAGTGTTCAGATTATTATGTGTTCGGAGGTATGCATTTTCTGATCCAGTCTATTTGGAGTTCTGTAGGTTTCTTTTATGTTCATGGTCATTTCTTTTTTTAGGTTAGGGAAGTTTTCTTTTATAATTTTGTTGAAGATATTTACTTTTTAAGCTAAAAGTCTTCATTCTCATCTATACCTATTATACTTATGTTTGGTCTTCTTATTGTGTCCTGGATTTGCTGGGTATTTTGGGTTAGGATATTTTGGATTTTGAAACATTTTTTTGATTGTTGTGCCCATGTTCTCTATGGAATCTTCTACTCCTGAGATTCTGTTTTCCATCTCTTGTGTTCTGTTCCTAATGCTTGCATCTATGGTTCATGATTTCTTTCCTAGGATTTCTATCTCCAGAGTTGTCTCTCTTTGGGTTTTCTTTATTGTTTCTACTTCCATTTTTAGATCTTGGATGGTTTTGTTCAATTCTATCACCTGTTTAGTTGCGTTTTCCTGGAATTCTTTAAGGGATTTTTGTGTTTCCTCTTTAAGGGCTTATACCTGTTTAGCAGTGTTCTCCTGTGTGTCTTTAAGTGAGTTATTGATGCCCTTCTTAAAATTCTCTACCAGCATCATGAGATATGATTTTAAGTCTGAAACTTACTTTTTGGGTGTGTTGGGATATCCAGGACTTGCTGTGGTGGGCATACTGGGTTCTGAAGATGCCTAGTGGTCTTGGTTTCTGTTAATAAGATTCTTACGTTTGCATTTTGCCATCTGGTAATCTCTGGTGTTAGATGTTCTAGCTGTCTCTGGCTGCAACTTGTTCCTCCTGTGATTCTTTAGCCTCTATCAGCACTCCTGGGAGTCCAACTCTCTCCTGAGTCCTCCCTGCAGGCAAGCTCTCCTCTTGTAGGGAAGGTGTACAGAATTCTGGAGCTCTGATCTACCTTCTGAGTCAACGCCCTCCCTGTAGGCCGACTGTCCTCTTGCAAGGAAGGTGCCCAGAGGGCTGTGTCTCAGTTCTGCCTCTTGACTGAGGATGAAGGCGGGAAGGGACCCTGTCCAAGAAGCTCTGTTCCTTCTGCTGCCCACATGCTCTCCTGCATAGACTTGTCTCAGTGATCCCAAGACCCTGGGTATGCTAGGGCTTGCAGAGTTAGTGGCCAAAATGGTGTAGGGCTGGTGCTGAATGGAACAAACCACAGCAACTGGTTGTGCAGGTTTCCTTTGTCCCTCTTCCTGCTGGCAAAAGACCCTCTGGGTTTTTTGGAACAGATGTTGCATTCCACTCACCAGTGATCTCAAGATCCTGGGGGTACCTGCACTGTGGAGAGTTCTCTGGGGACCTTGGGACCCTCCACTGAGTTTGTGCCCATGATAGTGCAGGTCCTTTTAAATTTTAATTATTAAATAAAAATTTTTACAGAAAGGAAATTCCAGGTTAATGGTATTTCATTAGGTAATCTTTTCTGTAGTTAAGGGAGAAATGAAACTTGTAGGATCTGCTTTTCCAGAGTCAAAGAAAAAAATTCCCTAGATTAAATCAGTAGGTCAATATAATCATAATTCCAACAGTGTGAAAGGCCAATGAAGGAAATGAAAATCACATTCTTAATTCATGTCTGAGTTTTGAAATAAAATACCTAAAAGAATTAGAAAATTGAACCCAAAATATGTTAACTTAATAATACATGATGTTCTAGTTAAATGGATTTCAGCGTGTAAGATTGATTAGTAGTTAAAAACCAGGTGTTATAATATACCATGTTAATGAAACTACAGAAAAATATATATGTTCATTATACATTTCAGAGAAGTTGATAAAATTCATTAAAAAATAAATTTAACAACACACTAGAATAAAAGCAGTAATTTCTTAATCAGATGTTTGATATCTTCACAAACAAGTAAAAGCCTTTAGCATATATTACAAGTGAAGCTGCTGTGTAGATTGTTTTACTTCTATTGTTTCTTCTTTATACAATTATACCTTAATTCCTGTAGGTTAATTTTGATTGCATTATCTGGGAATGAAATGGCTATTTCTCGTTTTTAACTTGCCACATCTTGGAAGAGACAACTTCAACTGAGAAATTATTTCCGTCAGATAGTGCATAGAAATGATTGCAGAATATTTTCTTGCTTAAGGATTGATGTGGGAAATCCAAGTCTACTTTAAACTTCTGAGTAAATGGTCCTGTGCTCTATTAGAAAACAGGATGTGCTGCATATATCCGTGTGTGTGTGTGTGTGTGTGTATACAATCAATGACTCTCTAGATTTAAGCCCTGCTTAAAAATGAGAAATCATGCCTGATATTGTAAAACTAGCCAACTGTCCATTGCTGATGAAGTTATGGGTCATAGAGAAGCAATTATAAATCATCTCTTTACTAAATCAGCATAATCTTTAAGTATCTTCTAAACCTTTGTCATTATACCAGCAGATAAACTAAACCCTCACCTCTCTACGAGTAAATTTCTTTTTACAGATAGAAACAATTAAAGAAAATCAAAATCACACCTTTGTTCTAGTTCACAACTGCTCCCCAGAGCAGATTCTGTGCTCCAGGCCTCACCCATCCTGCCAATACCTAGAGACAGATTGACCCGCAGAAGTTCTGATACCAGCAGGCTCACAGGTGAGTGAGTGTCCCCCTCTTGGCCCAAATGAGACACATACATACACCACTACCCCAAAGGGTTCAGGACTATCAACCAATTTTTTTTTCGAGTTCATGACTGCACCAGGGAGCAGATAATGTGCTCCAGTCTTCCACACTCCCTGCCCACACCCAGAGTCAGCCTGACTCCCAAGTTCTTCTACCTTCAGGCTCACAATCCAGGAACTCCAGAACCCCTCCTACACCTTTATGCATCCTGACACAAGGAAGCCCAACATAATCAATCTCACAAGAGGGACAGGTTCCAGTTAGAGGCAGCAAGACCAGAAAACACCAGAGATAAGCTAATGGCAAGAGGCAAGCACAAGAACATATGCAACAACAACAACAAAATGCCACTTGGCAAATCAGAACCAGTCCTCTCAACACAGTAACCCCTCAATATCGTAACACACCTGAAAAGCAAGTTTCTGATCTAAAATCCCATATCATAAATATGATAGAGGACATTAAGTAGGTCATAAATAACTCTCTTAAAGAAAACACAGGAGGATAGGAGAACAGAGGTAAACAGGTAGAAACACTTAAAGAGGAAACGTAACTCCTTAAAGAAATACAAGAAAACACAACCAAATAAATGAAGAAATTGAGCAAAACTGTCCAGGATCTAAAAATGGAAACAGAAACAATAATGGAATCAAAGAGGGAGACAAACCTGGATATGGAAAACCTAGTAAAGTGATCAAGAGTCACAGAAGAAAGCATCACTTACAGAATACAAGAGACAGAAGAGAAAATCTCAGGTGTAGAAGATACCATAAAAAACATTAACATACCAGTCAAATAAAATACAAAGTGCAACAACCTCCTAACCCAAAACATCCAGTAAATTCAGGATACAATGAAAATACCAAACCTAAGAATAATAGGTATAGAAGATTTCCAACTCAAAGGGCCAGTAAACATCTTCAGCAACATCACAGAAGAAAATTTCCCTAACCTAAAGAAAGAGATGCCATAAACATAAAACAAGCCTACAAAACATCAAGTATATTAGACCAGAAAATAATTCCTCCCATCAAATAATAATCAAACAGCAAATGGAAGGAACAAAGAAAGAATATTAAAAGGTATAAGAAAGAAAGGTCAAGAAACATATAAAGGCAGACCTTTCAGAATTACCTCAGACTTCCCAACGCATACTCTAAAAGAAAGGATATCTTGGGCAGATGTCATACAGACCCTTAGAGTATAAAAATGAAAGCCCAGGCTACTGTATCCAACAAAACTCTCAATTACCAGAGATGGGAAAACTAAAATATTCTATGACAAAACCAAATTTACACAGTATCTTTCCACTAAATCAGCCCTACAGATGATAATAGTTGAAAACTCAAAAACAAAAACAAAAATAAAGAGGAAAACTACACCCAAGAAAAACCAAGTAATTAATAATCTCATGACAAATCCAAATAAAGAGAACCATACAAACATACTTTACCTTTATCAAAAATTATAAGAGAAATCAATAGTGATTGTCTTTAATATTTCTCAACATCAATGGACTCAATTCCCCAATAAAAACATATAGACTAACACACTGGATACATAAACAGGACCCAGTATTTTGCTGCATACAGCAAACACACCTCAGTTACAAAGATAGGCACAACCTCAGAGTAAAAGCCTGGGAAACTTTTTGCCAATCAAATTGTCACAAGAAGCAAGCTGGAGTAGCCATCCTAATATCCAAAGAAAATATACATTAAGCCAAAAATTAACAAAATGATTGGGAAGGATACTTCATACTCATCAAAGAAAATATCCACCAAGAGGAGCACTCAATTCTGAACATCTATGTTCCAAATACAAGGGCACTCACATTTGTAAAAGAAAAATTATTAAAGTTTAAAACTCACAATGAACCTCACAAATAATAGTGGGAGACTTAAACACCCCACTCTTAAAGGACAGATCATGGAAACAGAAAACTAAACAGAGACTAAACAGTAAAACTAACAGAAGTTATGCACCAAACAGATTTAACAGATATCTATAGAACATTTCATCCTAAAACCTTGAATAGGCCTTCTCAGCACCTCAAAATACCTTCTCCAAAATTGACCATATAATAAGAAATAAAACAAGCTTCAACAAATAAAAGAAAATTGAATTAATCCTATGCATTCTATCAGATCACCACAAATTAAGACTTGTCTTCAATTAAAACAAAACCCAAATTAGAAAGCCCAAATACTCATGGAAAATAAACAACTCTCTGCTCAATAATTTGGTAAGGGAGGATATAAAGAAAGAAAATAAACATTTTTAGAATTTAATGAAAATGAAGGCACAGCATAACAAAACATATGCAATACAATCAGGAAGGGGGAACAACATTTGAAAAATAAATAAATAAAATAACCAATAAAGAGAGAGAGAGAGAGAAGGAGAGAAGGGAGGGAGGGACAGAGGACAGGAGGGAGGGAGGGAGAGAGGGAGGAAGGGAGGGAGGAAGGAAGGAAGGAAAGAAGGGAAAATAAAATCAAACTGCAGAGCTGTGGACCCCAGTCCAAAGTGATACATCTACGAAAGAACTACTGCACCTAAGTCTCTGGGAAAATTGTGTAAGTGCCCGAGTTTGCTGTGAGAATATTCCTACTAGTAATATCAGAAGCTATCCCCATTAAAATCTCACGAACGTGATTGGTTGAAGATGAGTTGAATAAAGACAACAGGAACAGACCTGCTAAAGTGGACAGGGAAATAGCAAGAAGAGGAAAAACCTACTCAAAAAAATTAGGCACCTAAGAAATATTGAGGGTGGGGAAAACATTCTTCCCTATGAAAGAGCACATCAATTGGCTAGCCGGTCCATGTTTTAGCCCTGAAAACATATGCATGCAAGTAAAATCATATGCGTACAAGTAAAAATATACAGACTGTGCAAGTTACTTATAGAAATATATATGTATATACACATATGCATATAACAATAATTCAAGTAAAAAATAGGCCAAGAAATTCAAAGAGGAAGAAGGACTCTGTAGGAATGCTTGAGACAGGAAAATGAGGAAATACTGTAGGTATATTATAATCTCAAAATTTAAATAAATATTACAAATTCTTCCCAAGGTTTATAATGTTAACATTTACTCAAAATGAAGCTAGTTTTCTATTAATTTTTAGACATATGTTTTACTTTTTAGATTATTATGCGTAATAATATGTAATTTCCTCTTTCCAGGTACTCTTTGCAAAACCTCACACATTTTTGTATCAACTTGACCCTAGCTGGAGGTCTTTTGAGGGCGGGAACCTCAATTTAGAATATACTCTCACTAAACTGGCTTGCGAACGAGGCTAGAGTGCATTTTCTTTTTTTTTTTTTTTTGGTTTTTCGAGACAGGGTTTCTCTGTGTAGCCCTGGCTGTCCTGGCACTCACTTTGTAGACCAGGCTGGCCTCGAACTCAGAAATCCGCCTGCCTCTGCCTCCCGAGTGCTGGGATTAAAGGCATGCGCCACCACGCCCGGCTTAGAGTGCATTTTCTTAATAGAATTTTGATATGAGAAAGTTCAACTCACTTTTGTTCATACTACCCATGGGCTGACATTCCTAGATGCCGTGAGTTTACTCAGTGATTGAATGTTACCTGGAAATAAAATAAATCCTTTTCTCCTCTTGGTTCTTTTTTGTCCCAGTGTTTTAGCATAATAATAAATGCCCTAACTAAGATATGGGCTGACCAAGCCATGGAAAGCAAGCCTGTAAGCAGGACTGCCATAGTCAACTTTAATTCTTGCCTCCTGGTTCCTATCATGACTTCCTGCCTTGCCTTCCTTGATTACGGGCTGTAAGGTGTAAGCAAAATAAATCTTTTTCTCCCTCAATATGCTTATATTCATGGTGTTTATTATAGCAACAGAAAGAAATCTAGGACAGCGAGGCTACTGGAGGAGTAGCAGTCCGGGACCTATTGCTGACAATATTTTCAGCTGAAGAATTCCACGCGATTCAGGTTCACATTGCAGGAAGAACTTATTTACATGAATTTTATCATTTTTGTACAGGGCATTTTAATAATTGAAATGATACAAGACAAAGAGATGCTATTTGCAAAGGCTGGAAAACAGCAAGTGAGACATGACAGTTCAGGACAACCTGATGGCAGATGAAGCTGAGGACTCAAGATAAGCTATTAAAATTAATTTGAGGATTTAGCCAAGCTGCTAGGCACAAATTTAATATATAAAGTAAAATGTGTTTTACATACTTGAAATAAGCAATAATAGATATGAAGTTTAAAATGATGCTTAGGAAAGATTAAGAAAAACATTTTCTTGGCTGAAACTAATAAAATGCCACTAAAAGAAATGAGGACATGTAAAAATAAAGAAAACTCCCATTGCTGTGTAGTCAGAAGTCTTGGAGAGCAGTGGCTCAAAGATGGTGATTATTTCTTTCCAAAAAAGCACTGTGGTGAACAGCTTTTATTCCTTTTTCAGGTTATGCAAAAGAATGCACTGGAAGTTTAGAAAAAGCTGTTTTCTTCTAAACAAATGAAACTGATAAAGTAGCATCCCACCAAATTCCAGTTAAAGAGGCAGCTCAGGCAAGACTACTCAGACTGCCATAAATGAGTGCTAACTCATTTTTGGTGTACAAATGGAAGAAGGGAGAAGCAGTTTTGGTAGGCAAGTGGCAGATTATCCCCATTAGTGAATAGTACAGCTAGTGGCTATTTAGGCAACCTCTTTAGACTGTTGTGAAAGATGGGTAGAACTAAAGAGGAGAGCTATCAGTCTTCCACCAAGAATTATCATTTTTAATTCTCTGGAACAGGAAAGAATTCTCTAACATTGAGTTGTAGTTTCATCTTAGTTTTTCTCCCAATTTAATTACATATGTGCTAATAATAACATACATTCAAATTTCCTGAATAAAGTGCTGAGGTAAAATTAAGGGTCTAAAATTTTCTATAATGTGACTAACCATTCTAATATAGAAGCCCCCAAATACCAAAATTCGTCTATTGGTTTTACTTCAGTTAACACAGAATTTATTATTAAATAGCCATTAAATATTAACTATCCCAACCAATGAGGCCAGTGGGGTGCTTTTAATGAGTTCACATGCAGGGATAATAATTGAGCAGAGATTATGAACTCAGTCTGCTTACTGGTTAAAGTTAGACTCTGCTAGTAACAGCAATAACCCCAAATAACTGCACCTTTAGTAAAATGAAAACTTTGTTGACTCTTACACCCTCAAAATTTCTGTGCCATAGTTTGAGGGGTATTTTCTGCCTATAATACCATAATTCCACAGGAAAAGTGCTCAAACTCCAAATATCCTTAAATATATTTGGACAAAATGGGGGTAAAAATGACTGAAGTACTCATATACACAAAGTGTCCTGGGACTCCTATGGTAGTTTGCATGAGGTTCAGACATACTATCTGAAAATACACTCTGTGAGATACTAGTACAGACAAGGTTCCTCTCACCTTCCCTTTATTTTTCTTCTCTTAGGCTAGTAGTAAAATCCAGGTAATATTTTCACCCTTTTGCTAGATCAGGTCTTGTAACTTTCTTTACCTTAAAGAACTGGTGACCATCCAGGCCCAGTGCTAGCATGGCACCCATGCTTAGATGGACAACCCTGCTTTTGCCCTGTTTTACTTAAGTTCAGAAACCTAATTTATGAAGTTCAGTCTACACTCAAGAAAATATTAACTTACGGGTGATTTCTTAAAGAAATTCATACAAAGAATTCATAAATAAGCATTTAATACCATACTTGACTACACACACCCTGTTACAGAATTCAAAACATGTCATCCAGTTTGGGTTTAAATGCTTCAAGTTGGAAGGAACCCTCAGCTCTCCCCAGAAATCCTAATCTCTTTCTTGAGGTTGTCAGTTTCCTGAGTGTCCTAGACATAGTCTATGAAATTACAGGCAAATCTTGCCAAAGGATTAGCCCCATGAAAAGCTCTGTCTGCAGTGAATGGATTCTAACCATTGTTCTCAGCTTTGATCATTAAAATCAGCACTCCTTTCTGTGTAGGGTGTGAAGATGACTGAGAAATTTCCTTCTCCTTTCGTTTTCTTATAAGCTGTAGCCAGCTTAGACTCACTTTCATAGGTTAGAATATGCCTTTTAAAACATTGCTTTAACAAAATCTATTTAATTGTAGCTGTTTCCCTCCCCTTGGAACATTCTTTATGACTTTCTTTTCCTATTAGCCAGAGCCTTAGGCAGTTACTAGAAAGAACTAAATTGAGTTGCTTTTGTTATTAGCTGTGGTTTGTGAGTGAGCTTACTGCTTCTAAAACAATTACAGAAGAAAATTATTATTTTAAATAGAAATTTGAGTATATTTAGAAGAAAATGAACCATATATTTTCTTCTAGCTACCCTTGCTTTCCAATTTCATTTTAAAGACTAAAAGGGACTGCAAGAAGCTGGTGTGTGGTGGGAAAAGGAGACTGAGAGAAAGTAAGAGCAAGTGGGAGATAAACACTGGGATGGCAAACAAAGATGTAAAAGTAGCCTGAAAATTCTCAGATACATGGAGGTGACACTTCAAATTGTATAGTCTATGCAGTTAAATTATTACATTTTCTTGAGATTTCCCAAAATTATAGGATTTGTACTGACACTATGCCAATCCACATTAGCCTAAGAGATTAGCTTTCAATGACTATATTCTCAAGGTATGATAGTTTTCTGAGACTGTTCCTGTAAAGATGATATAAGATAATGAAATCACTGTTTGGGCCTAGCTGTTTGCCCCAGATATGTCACTGGTGGTTTCGATTCCCAGTTCTTTTTAAATGAAAACCTAAGCTTCATCGAAACCATAAAGCATGACTTCTTTGACCTAGTTCATATCCAGTTAATAAGGCATTGATTCTCCACATATGATTCTAGTGTTCAACCACTGTAGATTATGTCCCTTGAGTAATGAATAGTTTAGAAAGTTCCTTTATAAGTAGTACCTATAACAAAAACATGCTTTTTTGTTCAATTTTTAATATTTGTCTTTTTAACTGAAAAACAACGTTTGTAAAAATACTTGAGGAAAACTATGTATGTAGTTTTTATGAATCCATAACTCATATAAAAAGGAAACCAAGGTAGTGAGCAAGCATTACTTCAAACATTTCTCATTTCTTTAGATAAATAAACATTTGAAATCTTCTCTTTCTAGCTATTCTTAGTTTGATAACACAGTCACAGTAGTGTGTGACAGACACCAGAACTCACTCTTATATCACTGTAAGGTTGTGACTGCTGAGCAGCCTTCCAGACCTGACTTGTTCCCCATTTTCCCCAGCAGCTGAAAGCAAATTCTATCCTCTCTGCTTTTCTGAGGCAGGAGTCTTATCTGTTTTAGTAAGAGGTGTTCTGGTTTAAGCAGGTTTGTATCCTTTTAGAAATAGGTAGATTGCTTCTGATTTCAAAAGACAAGAAGTCAAAAGTATCACTAGCAACATAGTTATGGTACAATTTAAACTTCCAAAGTGACACCTCTACCACATTTTAAGCCTAGTCCATTTGATAACTTTACAAGGTAAAAATCCAACCTTAAATAAGTAAAATCAAACCATCATTTTACAAATATGTTTCATGATATGTGTCAGAAATATGAAACACTTTTATGTCTTCCACAATGTCAGAATTAATGAAATACAGTAAATTCAGAAGATAGGAAAATCTCAAGGACATTAATTCAGATAAAAAACATTTTCTTTAATAGCACAGATCAAAGCAAACCCAAGTTCTTTTGTCACAATCTTAATTTTAATGATAATTCTCAAATCACATTAATAAATACAGGAAAAATATATTAAAATAGAGATTGTATTAAAAACATGAAAATGAAATACAGCTAAAAGTCTGGCCAAAGAACTATTGTAACTGTAATACAAACAGGATACAGGGTCAGAGATAAGCTTTAGAGTTGACTTCCCTTATTGAAGTGAAAGGTCGGGACCAGGTACAGATAAGCCAATGGATAGATAAATTAGAGGTATAGCCAGATGAACAATAGAAGGACAAGAAGACAATTGCAGTGGGCTATACCACCTGCAGGGACCAAAATGGTATAAAAGCACAGAAGATAAACTAGAATTCTCTATCAGTCTTTGAGACACATCCCAGATGGTAATATGTGTCTCAAATGGAGACCAACACACACTTTTATGGTATCAATTTAGTAGACTGAAAAGGATGTGTTGAGATTATAGTGGCATTTAGGTGTATTAATATCATATTAGGAGCTGGGCAGTGGTGGTGCACATGTTTAATCCCAGCGCTTGGAAGGCAGAGACAGGTGGATTTCTGAGTTCCAGGCCAGCCTGGTCTACAGAGTGAGTTCTAGGACAGCAAGGGCTACACAGAGAAACTCTGTCTCAAAACAAAAACAAAAAACAAAAACAAAAACAAAAACAAAAAAATAATAAAAAACAAAATAACAAAACAAAATAAAACAAAACATCATATTAGGAAAATCTGTCCCAAGAGTATATGAGGCATCTCAGACTAAAAAGACTATAACTTCCTCACCTGGATTCCTTAAAGAGGTGGGAAATAAAGTTTGTGCTATGTGTTGGTGTGGAAGATATGTGCTACTTTTTTTTCCATCCAGGTGCACTGTTATTCTCCATCCACAAATGGAGTCACAAATTACTTGTAAAATGAAGTAGGGGACAGCTTAGTCTAAGTAACTGTAGCATCAGATAAGCAGATGGTTAGAGGGTATGTTCCACTGATAACCACTGCACATTAGTAATTTCTAAGTGTTACTTTAGTTTTAAAACTTTAAGATCAAAGGGTCCCAGCAGCTCAATTATGGCATTCTTCTTTCTTTACTCTCTGATTTAATGCACAGAGCTAGGCTACCATTTTCTTTGTTGTCTTTAATAACTAAGAAAATGACTAGGTGTGAAGTCTCTGGTCATAGGATACTCTAGAGAACTAAAGTGTTCAGATGACTTGTTTCAGGTAGCTTGACTCAACATATGAGAATAATATGATTTATATGTTTTTTTTATAATGGCCAATCTGGATCTATGCAATGGTCAAGGCACCTAAGATACACATAGTGAGTATTTATCTAAATTTTTGTAGTAGACATTGAAAACCATGATACTACTCTAATGACTATTCTAACTGGTTTCTTGACAATTGCATGGCCCTTTTCAAGGTAGGTGCTAGTTAATGTTCATTTCCTGTGTAGGAAATGAGTACTACAACTACCTAATATATACTTACAGGTGCTAAAAATCAACTAATACATGCTTTTGGCAATACCACCAGATTAGATGATGAAAGTCAGTGAATCGGGTTTATGTTTCCTGTATCACATGGAAATTAATTATTACCCAGCTTTCCATATGAACAGATACTATAATGAACTTCAGAGGATTAATAGACTTTATATGAACTGTTACTGTAGTTTATTACTCAGAGTGGAATTAGAAAAGTGTCCTATGCTTCCACTGTGACATCTAATAATTTATACAACTCTGCAAGCTGGAAGAGTTACCTTCATCCTACTACTATTCCAGTCATTCCAGGACGTATCACCATTGACAGAATTTCCCAGGAGTATACAACTTGTCTTGTGAGATGGAAGCTACCAGACGTAGCTTCTAGCCAGCATTCTGTCCCAGTTTCATCAGGGCATTTAAAAAAAAACTGTTTTGGTCTTTTAATAATGACAACCAATAGTGATAATGTAGAAAATAAATAACACATACGTAGATAACACAAGTTGGTGGGAAAACAGTTTTAAATAGATTTTCATCTGGTAAGTAATGCAGGAGTCCCTCTTCTATTTTTCATAGTGACTATCACACTCTCTTAAGACACATAAATTTATTACACACACTTGAATTAGTAGTCTAGCATTAAAGACATTGAAGTTTAATGTAATTCCCCTAGTAATGAGATATCAGGAAGGTAGATGTTCCAAATCACAGACACACACACACACACACACACACACACACACACACACACACACACAAATGCCTTTGTTATAGAAATGGAAGAACATGAACATACACACTCACACTTATGGGACACAGACATGAGGGTTCTGCATTGAAGGCTGTTAAACTATAAGCCTGATAGGAATTAGGGTAGACACAGCCAAACATTAGGCAGAGCTTAGAGAATCCTGTAGAAGAAGGGGAGGAAGGATTGAAGGAGCCAGATATGTCAAGGGCATCACAAAAATCCCACAGAATCAACTAAACTGGGTGCATAGGGGTCCATGGCATCTGAACCACCAAAGAGAGAACATGTATGGGACAGACATCAGTCCTTTGCACTAAATAACAGTTATCCATCTTGGTCTTAATGAGGAACTCCTAAGAGCAGGAGCAGGGGCTGTCTCTGACTCTGTTGCCTGACTTTAGTCCCTTACCTCTGTCTAGAGTCGATAGAAGATGTTCTTAGTCCTACTGCAACTTGATATGAAAAGGTGGAATGATATTCATGAGAGGCCTCCACATTTCTGAGGAGAGAGGAGGGGAGATGACACAGCAGGACTGTGAAGAGAGGAGGAAGGAGAAGCTGCATTCGGGATGTAAATTAATTAATTACTACAAATTAATTAATATTAAAGGTAAAAAATGTAGAAATCAGTATTTCAAATTCTGTGGTGTAGTCATTGCAATATATTTTAGCAAATCTACAGCCAAACCAGTCTCAAACACAAATGAATTCTGTGAAGTTTTGGGGTAAATTTTTTTCCAAAACTGGTGACCATGCCAGTCTTATACTTCCAGGTTGGAGAGGTATAGAGTTATTTACAAACTGAACTAAGTAACATTTGTAAGAGTTTGAGATGTAAGACAGGAGATCATTTCAGAAACAAATTGCCCTGTCTTGCCCTCACCAGTGGTTAGAAATTCTCACCTACCCTTAGAAGTAGAAAGAACTTCTGTGAAGTGCAAATGGGTTCTGTATGTTAAGAGCCTGGCAGACTCAGGTGGCATTTAAATTAGCTTTGGTCTTTCCTGTAGTGAATATCATTGAGGACCTTGCAGCTCAGTTTCTTGTCAACTTGACATAAGCTAGAGTGGCTGATCTGGGAAGACAGAACCTCACTTTAGAAAATACTTTCATCATGTTGACCTGAATTCAGGGTGAAGGGTCTTTTCTTGATTAGTGAGTGGTATAAGAGGAACATTCTACGGAGCCAGTTTTAGGCATCTAGTCCAGAATTGTATAAGAAAGCAGACTGACTAAACCATATGAACAAAGCCAATAACCAACATTATTTCATGATCTCTGCTCCTGTTTCTGTCTTCAAGCACTTGCTGTGCTTCAGTTCATACTTTAGCAGATTATGATAACAACATGTAAGCCAAATCAAACCTTTCCTGCTCAGATTGCTTTTGGTCATAGTCTGCGTCACAACATTATTAAGCAAACTAAGACAGCCTACCAAGAAGTTTGACATTTTTATGGATAATGTTCATTGACATGGATAAGCCGTGTTTCTAATATTTCATTGAGGGAAGGGGAAGGCAAGAGAATAGTGACATAAAACAACAGTCCTCACAACTTCCAGTAGTATCACTGTATATTCTCTGTGGATTAACTGGAACATTCCAGGTTATAACAATTCTATAAATATAAAAAATATTTCACACACACACACACACACACACACACACACACACACTAATTCCTAAGGGTTGGTGAGAATTTCGCTTCTCAGGAGAGGCCAAGATCTAGCACTTTGTCTCTGAAAACATCTCTTGTCCCACACATTTGCATCTGTTATTTGATTCAGCTTTTAGGTCTTTCTATACCTCTCCAACTGGCTTCATTTAGAACTTTCCTTAAAGGTTTTTGCCATTTAGAAAATCATGTAACCTATAATAGTGCCTCTTGCAACATTTGAATTTCTTGTGTCTCATTCTGCACAGGAGATTCTGTATGTGGAAACCCATGTCTGGATTCATTATCATGTTTTCTGCTATGGCTATGGAATGGATTCCCATAACAAGATATTTTAGATACTTTTATCACACATAATGTGATTAATGACTCTTTTTTGTGGTCTTGTTATCTATGTATATTTATTTATCATTAGATATTTTCTTACAGAGTAAATATTATAAAGAAAGCATCAGAAAATAGTTGCTATAAAAACCTATGTTTTTACTCTCAGTGCTGGTATTTACTCTCAGCTAAATACATTTTTCTCCCTGGCTTCTAAGCATGCAGTCCTGTCTTTTTTCACAGATAGCTCTTGACTTCTGACAGTGATGGACAGCCA
Organism: Mus caroli; assembly: GCF_978045245.1. Classification (NCBI taxonomy): domain Eukaryota; kingdom Metazoa; phylum Chordata; class Mammalia; order Rodentia; family Muridae; genus Mus; species Mus caroli. The sequence continues at coordinate 144,951,645 of NW_028227258.1, read as the reverse complement.
GAAGCCAGAGGAAATGATGAGTAAAAGTCCAGACCTGGATTGTGGTTACCAACCTCATGCATACCCTTATGACTAATAGAGTTGAGACAAAAATTAGGACAGTCCATGAAGATAAGTGGAGAACAAAGCAGATATTGTGTCAGCATTGATTTTCTTTTATTAAAAGATTAGAAGAGAAATATCCTATGGTAATATGTACTGATTTAGTTCTGTGGAAGAAGGGGCATATATTTCATGCTTTTAAACAATCCTGGGAATATCATCATACAAACTGTTCAAATTCTAGAAACCTTGAGTTTGAAGTTCTGGCCTCTCTTTTAGTCTATGACTATATTAGGAAGAGTGTATCTTATATATTGCAGTTCCTGAATTTGCATGCCAGTTGCCCTCTAAAATGTTTGTTAATACAGAAAATATCCAATATTTTCATTTTTTACATTCTACTTGTTTTAGAAAATAAAATGAAAATCACACCACATAGAAAAGTTTTTAAAATGAGTGATAATAAAAGTGATCAACATATTTTATGAAGAAATACATTTAAAGCAATTTAGTGCTGTGGGAAGTGGGTGCGGCCACATGGGCCTAGATGGTGCCCTGGCCCATTGCCAGGCCCCGTGAACCCCACATGTTTACTGCCTTGCCCGAGCATGCGCAGTGAAAAAGCATGCGTATTCCTTGTGATCCGGATCTGTCAGCCTATCGGTGAGCGAACTCAGCTCGTGCCTGGAGCGTGTGTGATTTCTGATTGGATGAGGTGGGGTGGAGCTAGATCAGATCAGTTGGCCTGAGTATAGAAGTTGTTGTTGTAAGTAAAGCTGCAAGAAGGAGTAGAAGAAGCAGCTGCTGGGGAAGATAGCTGCGGGGAAAAAGCCACAAGTAAAAGAAGAAGCTATTGCATGACCCCGACTTGGTGTCCATGTCCTTCTTGTCTTTGTGGGTCAGAGACTGTGGCATAGTGTCTTCTTTAAACATACTCTTTGTGGATGTTATGATTCTATAAATAAACAACCACAGAATTCTGCCAGAGAAATTCAACAACTGATATACAAGTTCAACAACATGGAAGGATATAAAATTAACCCAAACAAATCAGTAGTTTTCCTTTATTCAGATGATAAATAGGCTGAGAGTGGCTCATGCTCTAAGATCAACAATTGACAGATGGGACTTCATAAAATTGAAAAGTTTCTGTAAGGTAAAGGAAACTGACAATAGAACAAAATGTTAAACCACAGATTGGGAAAACAAATCTTTACTATCCCTACATCTGATAGAGGGCTAATATCCAAAATATACAAAGAACTCAAAAAGTTAGACTTCAGAGAACCATATAATCCTATTCAAAATGGGGAACAGTGCTAAACAGAGAATTCTCAGTTGAGGAACCTCCAATAGATGAAAAGCACTTGACTAAATGTAAAATATAAATAAATAAATTAAATAAATAAAAAAGAAGTTTTTAAAAGAATTGTTCCTTAGTCATCAGAAAAATGCAATTCAAAATGACTCTGAGATTCTACTTCACACCAGTCAGAATGGTTGAGATTAAATGATGGACCATCTAGAGACTGCCATATCCAGGGATCCACCCCATAATCAGCCTCCAAATGTAGACACCATTGCATATGCCAGCAAGATTTTTCTGAAAGGGCCCTGATATAGCTGTCTCTTGTGAGGCTATGCTGGTGCTTGGCAAACACAGAAGTGGATGCTCACAGTCAGCTATTGGATGGAACACAGGGCTCCCAATGGAGGAGCTATAGAAAGTACCCAAAGAGCTAAAGGGGTCTGCAACCCTATAGGTGGAACAACAGTATGAACTAACCAGAACCCCCAGAGCTCGTGTCTCTAGCTGCATATGTATCAGAAGATGACCTAGTCGGCCATCATTGGGAAGAGAGGCTCCTTCAAGGTCTTGCAAACTTTATATGCTCCAGTATAGGGGAACACCAGGGCCAAGAAGTGGATGTGAGTGGGTAGTGGAAGGGGAGGAGGGTATGGGGGCTTTCAGGATAGTATTTGAAATGTAAATGAAGAAAATACCTAATAAAAATTGGAAAAAAAGTTTTAAATAACTGCAAATATAAAAAAAACCGCAAGTGATAGCAGATGCTTGTGAAGAAGTGGAGAAAGAAGAACACTTCTCCATTACTGATGGAAATACAAGCTGGTAAAAAACACTTTGGAAATCAATCTGATGGTTCCTCAGAAAATTGGAAACCGTTCTACCTGAAGACTCAGCTACACCACTACTGAGCATATACCTGAAAGGTACTCCATCATATAACAAGGACACATATAGCAGACTTATTTATAAGAGCCAGAAGCTGGAAACTACACAGATGTACCTCAACAGAGGAATGGATATATGAAATTTATATAATGGAGTATTTCTCAGTTATTAAAAACAATGACTTCATGAAATTTGCAGGCAAATGAATGGAACTAGAAATTATCATCCTGAGTCAGGTAACCCAGGCACAAAAGGACACACATGGTCTGTACTTTCTGATAAGTGAATATTAGTCCCAAAGCTCTGAATACCCATAATTCAACAGACAAACCATATGGAACTTAGGAAGAAAATGACCAAAGTGTGGATGCTGTGTAATACTACATAAAAATAGGAACAAAATAATCACAGGAAGTAAAGGGAGGTAGGAACCTGGGAGGGAGAGAGGAGAGGGGAGGAAAAAGGGAGGGTCAGGATCAGGTACTAGAAGTAACAGGAGAGAAGTACAGAGTGTCCTAAATTGAATAAAAATATAGAGCAGTTTGGAATGAGAAACTGGACTTGGCCACAAGAAAGTCTCAGGTGCTAAGGAAGCAAGAGGCTCCTAGGACCCAATGGAAATGACTTTGGTCAAAATACTCATCAAAGTGGAGAAGGAACCTGTAGAAAACACCACCAGTAGATAGTCATTGACTGTAGTTGAGGGAGGGGCCATTTACCCATCTCAAAATTTTAACCTAGAAATGTTCCTGTCCAAAGAAAATACAGGGACAGAAAATGGAACAGAAACTAAAGAAAAGGCCATTAAGAGACACCCCACCCTAATTGAGGGATCCATCCCATCTGCAGACACATACCCCCCACATTATTGCTGAAGTCAAAAGCACTTGCTGATAGGAGACTGGTATGGCTGTTTTGTTCACTGAGATTTTCTACCAGCATCTGACCAATAAAGATGCAGATACACGCAGCCAAACAACCACTGAACTGAGCTCAGGGATCCCGACTGAAGAGCTAGGGGAAGGACTGAAGGAGCTGAAGGAGATTGCAACCAAATAGGGTGAGCAATATCAACTAACCAGGGCACTCAGTGCTCCCAGAGACTAAATCACCAACCAAAGATTATACATGGAGGAATTCATGGCTCAAGATACATATGTAGCACAGGATGACATTATCTGTTATCAATAGTCACAAATAATATAAAATCCCTTGGTGTGATTCTAACTAAGGAAGTGAAAGTTCTGTATGATAAGAACTTCAAGTCTTTGAAGAAAGAGATAGAAGATCTCAGAAGATGGAAAGATCTCCCATGCTCATGGATTGGAAGGATTAATATAGTAAAAAAATGGCTATCTTGCCAAAAGCAAGATAGAATATACAGATTCAATTGCAATCCCCATCAAAATTCCAACTAAATTCTTCATAGAGTTAGAAAGAATAATTTTCAAATTCATCTGGAATAACAAAAAAACCCTAGGATAGCAAAAACTATTCTCAACAATAAAAGAACCTCTGGTGGAATCACCATGCCTGACCTCAAGCTGTACTACAGAGCACAATCATCTATATGATGGAGCACAAGGTCCCCAATGAAGGAACTAGAGAAAGTACCCAAGGAGCTGAAAGGGTCTGAAGCCCCATAGGAGGAACATCAATATAAACTAACCTGTACCCCCAGAGATTCTTGGAACTAAACCACCAATCAAAGAAAACACATGGTGGAACTTGTGGCTCTAGCTGTATATGTAGATGAGGAAGGCCCAGTCAGTAATCAATGGGAGGAGAGTCCTTAGGTCTTGTGAAGGTTCTATTCTCCAGTATAGGGGAAGGACAGGACTGCGAATAGGAGTGGGTGGGTTGGGGAGCAGGGGGAGGGGATAGGGAATTTTTGGAGGGGAAACAAGGAAAGGGGATAGCATTTGCAATGTAAATAAAGAAAATATCCAATAAAAAGATATAACTTGGAAAATGCTTATTTAATAAGAAAATATTTATGATCCTTGGAAGAGTAAACATTTGACCTATGGCTAAGACCAGACCCTATATACTTCTGGCATCTCCTATACACCTTCATCCATGTAGTTTCTGAGTATTTTATAAAGGCATAAACACACATCAATGTCCTTCTTAATGAATTGAAACAATAAATTAATTTTCCATCTACTAGATAGAGTCTGTGGCTGACTATGACTATAGAACTCAATAGGAGTATCAACATCAGATTCTAAGTTTGGGGCCAAACTAGTCAAAATGTACAGTATTGGTGAAGATGCAGTCAGGAGTAAGGACTGACCACTTAGAAATATTAAGGTGCTCAGATGATGAAGTTACTATGTGCACACAATAACAAGGTTGATGCTTCTGACCAACAATATAGATGATCAAAAGATTGAAAGAAAATCAGAAAACTAAAAGTCTTACAGGCATAAGCAAGATCACAAATGAAGTAATTTAAAGTCATGATACTTGGATTCCAATTTATTTGTAATTAACAATTATGACCAAGAATTTGAATATTTAATATAAATGTTCACTTATTTTTAGATGATATGATGAAGAATATGATTTTCTGAAATAAAAAATTAGTACAAAGTAGCAGGTTGCATATTCACACCAAAACCCTGAAATACAGTAGACTGAAACATTCTCTCTTAGTCAACAAACAAAATTGAAGAAAAACAAAATCTACTGCTCAATTTGGCTAATTTTTCAATCAGTCCCAGGTACCTTCTTACTTTAAATCTTTAAAAACATTAACAACTCACTACACATTAAATAACTGTCAAAGCCATGACTCTTACAAATATTGTAAAGTGAAGGATCTCCCCTAACACCAACACTCATTAATTTAAGATGCTCTGAAGAATGAGAGTGCATTCATCTTAAAGTAAAAGCTCATTTTTTCCTGCTGAATCTCTTATCAAGATATACATACCTTGTGGACTTTGGAATGCATCACAAGATAATGTGTAGCTAAAAGTTCTACATGCTACGCCATCCAAATCCAAGAACATTTCTCAAAGGAAGGTATACTTTAGACTTTGGGAATATTCTTAATTGCTTATGTGCCTCATTCAGTCTAAATAAACTGCCAATATATAATTATGGTCAAGCCACTGTTCCCTGTGTCTGATGCAGGTAGAGATAATTGGCTATTTGCATGCTTTTAAATGTAAGAGCTAAAAAGGTACTTCAAGAAATAAACTCAGTGAGTCTTAGAGTAAATGCACCGTGGATGCAGATTAACCATCATGTGGGCATGCATGAGTGAAACCTGGAATGGCCTGACCTGTGATCTACACAAAGAATAAACTATTCCTGAGAAGCCTCTGGAACAACAGCTGCAAAAGTTGGTGGACCCGATTCAGCTATCAGCATGCAAAACTGAAAAAGAGGGAACAGTGAGTCTGACACCAACGTGTCCTTCCACTGAAGAATGAGAACTTCCGATAAGCTTTGGGCAATGATTTAGAAGGGGGAAATGCAAATGCAAGAGGATTAAATTAGCTATCCCTACATATTGATTAACAGCTTTTCAGCCCATCAGTCATACTTTAATTTCTATGTGCGGTGTGTTTAACTTGAGCTCCCAATCCACCTGATTAGATTACCTCACCACCCATAAAAGAATCAGCAGCTAGGGCTTAAAACTGTAATTAGAATCAGGCAGTAATTTGTGCTGGGAGGGTTTGGGGCGGTTGTGGGGGCAAACCCTCTTGCCCCCTCTGTTTCAGTTTTTCTCTATAGATGATGAATAATAATTACATTGCAGTCAATTACCTCTGAGATAATAGGCAGTACATATGTGACAGGAAAGCTGAGTTTTACATATTCCTCTTCCATAAAGGGGTCAGTAATATACAGCAGAAAAGCTCATTGTTCATACAGCCTCCAATTTCAGTGCAACTAGTGACTGGTAAGAGATGAATCCTGATGTAAATGTCCAAAATATTCTCATGCTGCTTTTATTTTCTTGCTGATTTTAGGGTTAGAGTAATACATAATACCATCTATCTTGTAAAATATAATCACAATATGAAATATCTACCATTAAAATAACTTAAATTTCCTTGTTTAGGATTTAAATATCTAAATTCATAAAATAAACATAAACTTTTCTTCCTCTATTTCTAAAATATGTTTTACACAATAAGGATGTTTCCATAAGGATAAAAATTTACTGTTTTCATCTTTGTTTAAAGCACTTAGTGTCCATGGATTTCAGAAACATAGATTCCTTGAAAAAATTAATACTTTCAAATTAGCTATAGTATGTTAAGAAATAAATTTTGATGCTGTTTTAAAATATGACCTGAAATAATAATTTACTATTTAAAAGGGAACATACAAATTCAACCTAAAGTGTGTGATAGAAAATTTGGATGTTATGTATAAAAAAATTGGAAAATAATATAAATATTTGTAATGAAATGTCTAGTTATTTAAGATGAGGCTTCATCCATTGAACAAGTCTACAAAATTTGTACATCCTAAACTTAAGTTCCCTTCGTGACACTGAACAGCAAGATTACTATATCATTGTCAGGGCAACCCTTCTGTGAGAGCACATCCACACGCCAAAACCATGTCAGAAGTGCCATAGCTATCATTCATTAGGTAAATACACTGTTGTCAGATAACATCACTCCCTTATTCTGGCCTAATAGAATCCTCATCTCTATGCAGGCTTCAGTATGTAAACTCATCTTTCCTGGCTCCTCGTGAATCACAATCCATTTCAACACTCTTATCCTAGCTATCACTGGATACTGTGCTCTTCCACTTGCTCTCCCTCCCTTCTCTTTACTCATCCTGATAGAATGCCTACTTTACTATCATTGTTGCCCTAATTCTTTCATGCTCTGTGCAGTGATGAATACCCATCTTGGTATAGTAGAAAGAGACTTGGCTAAGGCTTTCATAATTGTCAGTTACTAACATAGAATTTAATATCTCTGAGCCTAAGGTCTATGATATGTAAATGAGGAATTGGTTGAAGGGGTCTCAACCTTGTACAATCGTTTATACAAAAACAGCTTACCATTTTCATAATGTCTTGCTCAGCAGCAATTTCACGTATGGATGCTCTGACTCTAATTAGACAGCAAGGTTTCCAGGAGCAAGCACTAGAATTTCTTTTCTGTTGTATCATATCTCTGAGCACATTTCTGAATGTATTATAGATATTCAATAGGTGTTCATTGATTAGTTTACAGAAACCAGCCTGGGGAAGAGTTTTTTCTTTATATATCATTGCTACCAACATTATTGTTAGTGTGGAAGTAGAAATAGAAAGCTTTTTACCCAGGAAATAAATAAATTAAAAATTGCTATTATGAAAGGGGGTCTAAACCTTGTATGCCACCTAATAGTTCTCTGTATTGGCAATTGTTTCATGATTTTAATAATATGCAGCAATAATTTAAAGAGCAATTAGAAAAATATACTCTGAAAGAATGAATATCTGGTGAGTGTTTAAACAACCCACTTTTTACTTCCAGGGGCTGAGTGAAACACTCCTAAACATCGAGATCTAATAACCACTATGGACTTTGACTAGGATGGTCTACAAACTATTTACAACCTTTCCGTATGCACAAAGGGTTTTTTATAAAGCAAATTCCTGGGATCTATCTTTAACAACCAAAGTCTTTTATTTACAGGGGTCATGGCAGATAAAATTTTCATCAGTACTCTAACTTAGAATTCTTTGAAACAACACAGTTTCTTTAGCATATCTCATTATATTAGATATGAGCATTACTTAGCAAATGCCTTGAAAGGGTTTCCTTTTCTCTCAATTATTAAGAAACTTAAAATTTCTTGGTAGTTGTAAGCATCACCAGCTTTTATTATGTGTTCTTGGAGAGCAATGTCAACAGGCTTCTTCTCTACTAATTCACAAAAGTTTCTAGTTGTTAAGATCATATAGGACCATGAAGCACAGGATGAGGAGAGATTATGAGTGAACCGAAGATTTAGCATAGCATCATAGTCACATAATTGGCTGCAGCATATTGGTCACAAGACTTGTAGGTAAAAGAAAATAATTTTGGTTTGCCTTTATGCAAAAACTGAGCATGTTCCAACCTGTGGATCTGTATGTTTTAAGAAGATGGAAGCTTTGTTTTACTTTATTCTTGTAAACATGCTTTCTCTGAATTTACGATTAGGGGAAAACAAAAGGAATTCATACAGAAATAAGCATTTTTTATTTATTATTTTGTCTCTGTACTGGTGAATAGTATTGGTTGTCTGAATGAAAGAAATTTTATTTTAATTTTTATGACATGAAAATGTTATTAAATGTGTATAAGTCAACAATGTCTCATATGCCTTTTAAAATTACTTGTTAGCTAAAATAAACTGTTACTTAATGTATAAGTGGGGGAAGAGAGAGAAATCATATGGGCTGGATTGGATCCCTGCATGTCTAGCCAACTCATGAGTGTCTTTTTCTCATGCACTCATACTGAGAACAGAAGGAATGTTCAGAGAACAGAGGAATTCTTCACTCTGGGAGAATTGAAGCCATCACAGGAATGTGTAATGCTATCAACGACAGAAGAAACCTTGGTGATCATCCTGAGCTCAGTTGCTTTATTTCTAACTGAAGTCCTGAGGTTTAAGTAACTACTCTCTCCTCAAGGCTGCATTTCATTTTTCTCTTAGATGGCTTGAGTATACTCTCTGTCTCCCTGACTAGTCTTTAAGATTCCAGAGTACAGATAGAGTTACTCTTAAGTTGACTCTATTCAAATGCTTTTATTTCTAATTAATTTTTGTTTGGAAGTCACTCAAAATATTATTCACAATCTTCATAGTTTGATATTTTATTATTATTTTTTTCTACATTCTGTACTTCCCTCTCTACTGCAAACAATGAACAGAATTTTAATCATAAAAGACATAAACACACACAGACATATATGTATGTAGATCTATGTGAGTTTGTATTAGTATAATTTTTATGCATATTCATTTGTAGTTCTAGTATTCACATGTCTGTCTACATTTGCAAACAATTTGCTTAATTTCTTTTACCTCAATTTATGTTGCAATGTTGTCTATAAAATATGGATAAATAATGTTATAGAAATGCACATAGCATTTGATTCATTAACAGTCAATGAAATGTTAAAAGAAAATTGAATACATTTCATATTATTATTATTTTATTAATTTAAGTTTATGTAATTTTCACTAATGGTCATGCCTGAGATTCAAATATCTATACACATAAAAAAATTAATTTTATTTCTAATGGACTGTAACTATCTCTGTATTCTCACACAAGTGAGTTATTATCTGTTTTTTGTGCCTTCATCTGAGAGCCGTGTATACTCATCAGGTTCTATTAATCCTCAAGATATATGGAAAAACATTTAAGGAAGACAAAGTGTGTTGATGAGTAGATTAGTTATATGTCTTTATGCTATCTTTTCTAAATGTCTAAGAATCAATGGATGGGTTTATGGTGTCCTTCCTCCTACTGCTGAACTATTTGCTTTTGACAGGTTTGGAGTAACAAGGGGGACATGATTTTTAGTTTTGTTCCCACTGTTGAAACCATGAAGCTCCAATGGATAGCTTAAACTCATGGTGGTGCAAATAGGCTCAATGAAACTCAATGGGTCACAAAACAAAACTAACAAATATGAATCAGAGAAAGACAAAAAAATGTAGGCATGGATGGGAAAGGCTAGATATATTTATTTGCACCTCTAAACCCAGTACTTGGAAGGCAAGGGCAAGCACACCACTGAGATTTCTAAGCAACAAAGAGTACACAGTGAGACCACACACCCAAACACACACACATGCACACATACACACACGCACACACACACACACTCAAAACTAATGTAGAGAATTAGGAGAGAGTAGAGTGTAAAAAGTGGTTAATATGTATTATGTACATGAGTGAAACTATTAAAGAGTAATTTAGTTAATAAAATTACCTAAAAATATGACAGATTGGGATTGTACTGAATGTCTTTGAGGACATAAAAACTGATCGACTTACATTTTGTCCATTGTGTACTTTATATTTAGCTGTTGAGAAAAATGTATACAATTTTAACAAAGGAGAACATGTAATAATCTATGATTTGATAGGAAACAGAGGGTCAAGGAACTCACAAGAAAACCCACAGAATCAACTAACTTGTACTCCTAAGGGCTCCCAGAATCTGGACAGACAACCAGGGATTCTGCATGAGAGTGACCTAGGCCTTCTGCATATGTGTTGTAGTTGTATAGCTCCATCTTCTTCTGGAACTTACAACAATTCCCTCATAATGGATTGCCTCTTCCAGGCTTAATATGAGGGGAGGTGCTTAGTTTAACTGTAATACAGCATGTTTGGTGATAACCATGTGAAGCCTGCCCTTTTCTGAAGAGAAATGAAGGAGGCATGGATAGGGTTGGGCAGAAAGGGAGTGGGGAAGTGGCTGAGAAAAGAGATGGGAGAGGAAACTGCAATTGGGATATATATATCTCTCTATATCTATATATCTATATCTATCTCTATCTCTCTGTCTCTCTATCTACATCTGTCTATCTATCTTTGAAAAGGAAAGGAAAGGAAGGGGAGGGGAGGGGAGGGAAGAGGGAAGGAAAGGGAAGGGAAGGGAAAGGGGAAGGGAAAGGGAAAGGAAAAAGGAAAAAGGAAAAAGGAAAAAGGAAAAAGGAAAAAGGAAAAAGGAAAAAGGAAAAAGGAAAAAGGAAAGGAAAGGAAAAAGAAAAGGGGAGATATTTTGGTACAAAAGTATGTGAAGTGTCTCCCTGAGGAAGTCTTGAAGGCATGTGGAACTTAGTCACAGTGAAAAACAAGACAAGGCAAGCCAAATATATTTTTGTATGCTGAGGTTCTATGTATGAGATTCTCATCACTAGAAAATGTTATGAATGGCTTCTTTGCCCAAGGATTGATAGATTTCATTCCATGATCACTGGGCTTAGTTGCCTTGAACCTCTGAGTATATAGTAGTTTAGACTGAGAGCATAAAGCAGAGCCTGCTCAATCAAGGAAGGGAAAGCCTGGAGCTATAATCCCATTTTAAAGGCATACTTTTATCAACCTCAGGGCCTCTCCTGTGTTCTACCTCCAAAGATTCTGTCACATACCATCAGATCCCCAGGGCAGTGGCCATAGAAGCCTGGTACTTTCTACTATTTACTAGAAAATGTTACAAATATTCTGTAGATGCTTGAGTCTAGTGATAGTATTAAATATTATAAATGTTTTTCATATACATACATACTGAAGACAAAATGTGTATGTTTTTCTTCATTATTTTATTAGATATTTTCTTTATATACATTTCAAATGTTATCACCTTTTCTAATTTCTCTTCCTAAAATCCCCTATCCCATCTCCCCTCCCCCTGCTCACCAACCCACCAACTCACGATTCTCTATGCTGGCATTCCCCTAAACTGGGGCATCAAGCCTTTACAGGACCAAGGGCCTATCCTCCCACTGATATCAAACAAGGCTACCCTCTGCTACATATGCAGTTGAAGCCATGGGTCCCTCTATGTGTACTCTGGTTGGTGGTTTAGTCCCTGGGGAACAGGTTGGTCCACTCTGGAAATCAGTTTGGCAGTTCCTCTGAAAATATGGCATAGGAGCTAGCTATACTACTCCTGGGCATATAACCAGAAGATTCTCCAACATGTAATAAAGACACATGCTCCACTATATTTGTAGCAGCCTTATTTATAATCGCCAGAAGCTGGAAAGAACCCAGATGTCCCTCAATAGAGGAATAGATACAGAAAATATGGTACATTTACACAATGGTGTACTACTCAGCTATTTAAAATGATGAATTCAAATGGATAGAACTAGAAAACATAATCCTGAGTTAGGTAAAACAATCACAAAAGAACATACAAGATATGTACTCATTCATATGTAGATATTAGCCCCAAAGCTCAGAATACCCAAGATACAATTCACAGACCACATGAAGCTCAAGAAAAAGGAAGACCAAAGTGTTGGTACTTCCATCCTTCTTAGAAGTGGGAACAAAATAACCATGGGAGGAGATAGAGACAAAGTATGGAGCAGAAACAGAAGGAAACACCATTCAGAGACTGACCCATCTGGGGATTCATCCTGCATAGAGTTGCCAAACCCAGACATTATTGTGGATGCCAACAAGTGCTTGTTGGCAGGAGACTGATATAGCTGTCTCCTGAGAGGTTCTGCCAGTGCCTGACAAATAACAGAGGTGGATGCTCTCAGCCAACCATCGAATTGAGCACAAGGTCCCCTATGGATAGGCTAGAGAAAGGACCCAAAGAGGTGAAGGGGTTTGTAGTCTCATAGGGGGAACAACATTATGAATCAAAATTTGTATGTTAAGCATTTAAAGAGATTAACAACTATTACTCACAGCAAATTGGAACTCATATTAATATCATAAAATTTATTTAATGCTCTGCATAAATTACTTGTTTTTGGAGTTGTACACTTGAAATTATCAAACCAAGGGACCAGTGAGATCCAAACAATTGAAAGTGAGAATATGAGTGAAAAAACCCACCAGACTACCCTTGAGTGGTCTAAACTCTCTCATTTTGATCTAAGAGGCATCTACCAGCAGCATCATTCAGTTGATATTAGAATCATTCTAAAAATAAAAGGTGGTTAGAACCTTGAGAAAACAGTCATTGTGGGTTCTCTCTTTTTTATTCAGAATCTATGTTTGCTGTGTTAAAATAAAATAAAGAACCTGGCATAAATTCCCGATGTTGTATTTTGCTAGAATGTTAGTCATGGAAAGTCTTTGTACACATGAATCTTTGTTACTGGCACATTATTGGAAAGGTTCTCATGCATCACTGATCCTGGAAAGACTATGCAGCCAAGGATGACTTTCAATAACTCCTGCTGATTTTGTGGCTCCTCCTACTAAGTAATGGGGTTACAGATATGGTCCACTATGCCTGCCTTCCAAATATGGCATTTAAATGTCCTTTCAGTTTTATTTTGTTATAATTTTAAGTATCTTACTAGCAAAACATGTTGAGAAAACTATAAAATGGTGCAGCTTTTTCCTAGGTACTTACGTGTCAATAATAACAACTTCTATCAAGTAAGAATGTGTATGTTGTATTGTATATTCCTTTCAGTCTTTTTATTTGATTTTTAATTAATTTACTTTTTACACTCCACATTTTATTTCCCCATCCACCCTCCGACTCTTTCACACCCCATACCTCCTTGCCACCTGCCTGTCTCCATATGAATGCCCCCAACCCTCCACCCCACCTGACCTCTAAACACCCTGGGATCTCCAGTTTCTTGAGGGTTAGGTGCATCATCTCTGAATGATCTGAGGAATGTGCATCTTCCTCAGGCTCCTTTCCACTTCTATCCCTGTAATTCTTTCAGACAGGAACAGAGATGTGACTGTGGGATGGCAACACCAGCCCTCATTTGATGTCCTACCATCCTGCTGGCTGTGGGCTCTATAACTTACCTCTCCTTTCTGTACAACATTTCATCTAAGGTTCCTCCCTTTGAGTCCTGAGGGTCTCTCAAAATTCAGGTCTCTGGTGCATTCTGGAGAGACTCCCCAACCTCCTATTTGCCGAGGTTGCCTGTTTCCATTTTTCCTGCTAGCGCTCAGTCCTTTTCCCTCACTCAATACCAGATCAGGTTCCTCTTTCCCCCCTTCCTACTTCCCAACTCCCATTCACTTTCCCTTACAGGTCCCTCCATCCATCCCAACTTGTTATTGTTTGCTTCTCTCTCCCAAGTGGAAATGAAGGGTCTTCAATTGGGCACTTCAACTTGATGAACTTTTTGAGTGCTATAGACTGTATCTTGCGTATCCTGTACTTTTTCTTTTTTCTTTTCTTTTTTATTTATTTTATTTTATTATTTTTTTTTGCTAATGTTCTCTTATTAGTGAGTACATACCATCCATGTCCTTTTGAGTCTGAGTTACCTCACTCAGGATAATATTTTCTTGTTCCATGTATTTGCCTGCAAAACTCAGGATGTCCTTATTCTTAATAACTGAGTAGTATTCTATTGTGTAAATGAACCACATTTTCTGTATCCATTCTTTTATTGTGGGACATCTAGCTTGTTTCTAGCTTGCAACTATCACAAATAAGGCCACTATGAACATATTGGAACAAGTGTCCCTGTGGCATGGTGGGGCATCTTTTGGGTACATTCCCAAGAGTGGTATAGCTGGGTCTTCAGGTATATCTATTTCCAATTTTCTGAGGAACCTCCAGATTGATTTCCAGAGTGGTTGTACCAGTATTCAATCCTACCAGCAATGGAGGAGTGTTCCTCTTTTTCCACATCCTCTCCAAAATGTGCTGTCACTGGAGGTTTTGATCTTAGCCATTCTGATTGGTGTAAGGTGGAATCTCAGGTTCATTTTGATTTGCATTTCTCTGGTCACTAAGGACTGTAAACATTTTTTTTAAGTGCTTCTCAGCCATTTGAGATTCCCCAGTTGTGAATTCTTGGTTTAGTTCTATACCCTATTTTTTGGTTGTGATGTTTGGTTTTTTGGTGGTTAACTTCTTGAGTTTTTTGTAATATATTTTTGATATTAGCCCTCTATTGAATGTGGGGTTAGTGAAGATATTTTTCCCAATGTGTAGGTTGCAGATTTGCCTTATTTACTAAGTCCTTTGCCTACAGATGCTTTCATGTTTCATGAGGTCCCATTTGTTGAATTTTGATCTTAGAGCATGAGCCATTGGAGTTCTTTTTAGGAATTTTCCCTGTGTGCCAATGAGTTTGAGGCTCTTTCCCAGTTTCCTTTCTATTAGATTCAGTGTATCTGATTTTATGTCGAAGTCCTGGATCCACTTGGACTTGAGCTTTGTATAAGGTGATAAATATGGGTCTATTTTCATTCTTCTACGTACTGACAGCCAGTTAAACCAGAATCATTTATTGAAGATGCTTTTTCTCCATTGTTTATTATTGGCATCTTTGTCAAGTGTCAAGTTTCTGTAAGTGTGTGATTTTATTTCTGGGTCTTCAATTTCATTTCATTGATCAACGTGTTTGTCTCTGTATCAATACCATGCAGTTTTATTACTGTTGCTCTGTAGTAAAGTTTGAGGTCAGGGATGATGATTCCCCCAGCTGTTCTTTTATTGTTAAGAAGTGTTTTCTCTATTCTGTGTTTTTTGCCTTTCCAAATGAATTTGAGAATTTCTCTTTCCATATCTTTGAAGAATTGTCTTGTGATTTTGATGAGGATTGTATTGAATCTATAGATTGCCTTTGGTAGGATGGCAGTTTTTACTATATTTCTTAAAATGCTGTCTCTGTAGCTCAGAAATCTTCAGAGTATCTTGAATCAGAGACCATCAACAGAGCAGTGAGATAACCATGCACTGAGCACTACTGACCTTTCATTTAAGTTTTACCTCAACTATATTTTAGCCATATACTTTGGGACATAGGCCCTAACTTCTCTGACCTCAAAAGTTCTATAAGATGGTAATTTCCCAATGTCCTTTTCAGCTGTTATAAAATGGTATGCTTTAAAAACAATGAAATAAGCATTTTATATTTTTATTTATTTACTTACTTCTTACTTTAAACTTCCTTGAGAGTTGCTAGATTTATAAGAAAGAATAACAATGAATTTGAGTGAAGACTTGAAAGCTAAGAGGACATTTCAAAGGAATGTTGTGCTTGACTCCAGTCCTAAAGGTGGAAATGGCAAAGGGCATGCTTTGTTTAAACCACTCCTCACACAACAGACCTAAGGAAGAAAAGAAAATAAATGAGCCATGAACCTTTAAACATGGAAGGCTAGTGAAATTGTCTGTGGATGTCAGGGAAGGGGACCGTGAACTAATAGCTACTGAAATATAGGAAAGGAATTTTGAAGTGGTTGCTTATTAACACAGGCACATAAAGCTTTTCCCTGAACTGAAATCTATACTAGTTTTGCTTCTTGTGGGGCCCAAACCTCTTTTGAGGGTAAGAATATATAAATCAGGGGAAGAGTCCTTGCCCAGCATGCATGAAGCTCCTAGAAATCTGAGCATTATACCAAACACATGCACACAAACAAACAAAAGAAATGGTTCTTCTATTCTGTTTTGTTTAGTACATGGGGCCTATAAATTAAATTCCCAGAAGAAAGGGAAGTATTAGCAAAACAGTCAAATCAAAAACAAAAACAAACACAAGCAAGCAAGCAAACAAACAAACTAAAAACTCAACAACAGTTATCGTTATTCAAATAGATATACACAGAATCTCCCAACAAATCTGCCTTCGGTTCCTGGCTTTGTGTAACATCCTCATAGGGAAAAGAGAGTGAAACAAGGTCATTTCCACTTAAATGCATGGTATTCAGAAAATAAAAGTAACCTTTAACAGCTAGATAACAGTGCTTATGGAGATGTCTATTTTATGGTGATCAATCAGTTCTAGATTGCTCCCATGCAGATAATTGACACCAATTGTATCTTTTTAATATCTTTAAATTATTTTGAGAAGCTTTACTTTTAGGCAAGTGGTACCAGGATCACACATCTATCTGTCTATCTATCTATCTATCATCTATCTACTGAGCATAGCATGAGCTTCTAAAGTTGTCTTTTAACGCTGATGTATATGTGGTGACATTGGGGCTTATCTGTTTATCTTCTGCTCTAGTTTTCTCACTGTTGCTGTGATAAAGATCCTCCTATATCAATTAGCCTTTAATAAAATGCTTTAGAGACATGGCCATAGTCCAGTCTGATCTGGGCAGTTCTTCAGTTGAGAAACCCTCTTCTCATGTAATGACTGAAGCGAACTATGGAATCCTTTCTGCTTTGTACATGAGCCCAATTATTATATT
Source organism: Mus caroli (assembly GCF_978045245.1). Classification (NCBI taxonomy): domain Eukaryota; kingdom Metazoa; phylum Chordata; class Mammalia; order Rodentia; family Muridae; genus Mus; species Mus caroli. The sequence continues at coordinate 144,934,552 of NW_028227258.1, read as the reverse complement.
AACCTTTTACGGATAAAATAGTGTAGTAGTTAGAAATTAGAGTTTGAAAATATTTGTCAAGTATAAAGCAGATGTTTTTGAAATGGAGGTTTCTAATTTAAATTCAAACCTTTAGTTTCCACCTCATAATTATTTTTCTTCAAAATATTGCATGCTATTTCAGACCTAAATCTACACCAAGCAATTTTATTGCAATATGTCAATATGTTAATTTGAACCATATAAAGTTGATAGGTTTTAAGTAAGATTATAGGAATATTCCCAATTACATGTGAAGTTGTATTATAACTGTTGCAAACAAGCATGTAAATCCATGAAAATAATGTGAGAAGAAACTTTGAATTTTACACTTAATTTTCATCTATTTTCCCCACAGCTGAGCCTAGTGATGAGCAGACAGTTTAGTAAGTTTTATCAGATTGATGAAAAGTGGACGGTAGCTTCACTTCTAAGTGGCACCTCAAGTGAGAAGATGAAAGAAATGTGTCGCACTGATGGTGAAAGAATAATTAGACAAATAATAGTCTCTCTGGACATAGTTAGTAGAAGAGTGAATGCACAGAGAAGTATCCTGTGCTGCTGGAAATTAAGAAGTGAAGTAAAAATTTTCTATCTAAAGATACCCCAAAATAAACACTGAAATATTTGTTGCCTTCAAGAAAGTTATCATTCTAGATACATTCCTAGTTAGTTCTTTCTGAGCTACATAAAAATATCATAGGGCTAATTCAGACAGATACTTCCTGATAAATGGGTCTAATACACAGGATTTCTATCAACGTCTGAACATAAAGAGGCACTAGACTCTGTGCTGTATTACATCTCAGATGGAAAATACAGGCCTCCAAATGTGGAGAGAAGTGAGCAAGCTAGGATGACTATGGAACCGGTGGGTGAGAAGAAACAGTCAGCAGCACCCACATCTTTTAGTGGGAAAAAATCTAGAAAGAACAAGAGTAAATATTAATTTTAATATAAATGTTAGTAGTGAATGAATATGGTGGCTCAGAGACCAATATTAATTTTCAAGCTTCACCTCAATACCTAAATTAATCAAGTCCAAATCCTCATAATACTTGAATTTAGCTCTTTCCATGCTTCAGCTGGCTTCTCATGAATTCATTTTGTCCCTCCTCATGGATATTCTCTCTCTCTCTCTCTCTCTCTCTCTCTCTCTCTCTTTCTCTCTCTCTCTCTCTCTCGGTCTCCCCCCCCCCCACCCCCGTCTCTCTCTTCCCTTCTTCTCCTGGTAGGCTATTGTTCTGTCCTATTATTTCTTCTGCCCAGCCATTTTGTGATCATCTTTTATTGACCAGAGAGAGAAACAAACTTGAGAGAGGAGATTCTTGACATAAGCATTACAGTGCTGTGTCCAGAATGAAACAAGATATTAGAGCAGAAAAATCACCATTTAATAACAAAAGGATAATATTTACATATTATACAAAAACATTATGCCTACAAATAGGCAGATATTTAAATCTAGATATTTATTTGGTTGCATTTCACCACCTTTCCCTTACAAGCATACTCCAAGTTTGTTTTCCAGGCTTTGTTTGATATGAGTTTATATATATATGTTTTTAAGATTTATTAATTTATTACATGTAAGTACACTGTAGCTGTCTTCAGACACTCCAGAAGAGGGCGTCAGATCTCGTTACGGATGGTTGTGAGACACCACCATGTGGTTGCTGGGATTAGAACTCTGAACCTTCGGAAGAGCAGTCGGGTGCTCTTACCCACTGAGCCATCTCACCAGCCCCCGAGTTTATATTTTTTGAGTAGATGATGTGTGGTAAAGAACATATTGTTCAAAAGTCATCTTAGGTAATTGGAATTTCTGATAATTCAAAGTAGAAAAACCTTCTCACCTCTTTTCATGTGCTAAATCTTATTATTTTGAAGGGGATGATATAATAAAATTGCTTCACTTTGGCATGTACTTTATTGGCTAGAGTGACATCTATGGTATTAGTGTGTCCTGCTGATATGAGTAGATGAGAGGACAAGCCTCAGATTTATTGAGAACTTGTACTTTTAAATATGACCTTGTATCCCTCTAGTTGCCAGTCTCAAGGTGTTATTTTATGAAAATGGTATAACCCACGGACTCTCCTTACAGTTATTACTTGAAGAAAAAGTAAAAGTAGGATTTTCCCTTTTAATAGTTATCTGAACTTCTAGGAGCAGATATCTACAAATCAAGTGTCTCTCGCTGATACAAGCAGCAGTGTTACCCCATCCCCTTAGTCGTTTTCTCTTTCTTGAGAGACACTACATGCTATCTATGCTATTGGGAAAAGAGTTATTTTGATTAGTGTTACATTAAATCTTCCCGGAGACATGAACAAAAGTCTAGTCTCCAGGCATGGAATAAAGGAGAACAAATACATTATTTTACCCAATTTTAACTTGGTGAAGCAATCAGTGAAACTGGATTACCTATTGGACTATGGGTGAGAAGAACTTATAAGCAGCTACACTATTACAGAAAGACTTTTCCCCACCTAACTGGGAGTCACTTATGTCTGCTTGAGAAGCATTAAGCCTTGTGAACCTTTCTCCCTAGAATGGGATATTGATGGCCCAATCAGGTGCAGGGCTTATCAGCATAATCACAGCCAGTGAAATCTCAAGATAGTAAGATCCTTGTCACGCTGGAGGATAACATTCCACAACTATTATATGCTTCTCCTTGATAATATGGGACTAAACTATACCCATCCTTGGTGCATCGAGCACTTTATCCTCAATGTCTCTTTAGAAGCAGCTGAAACAGACTGAAGATATATCTAAATGTTTATGAGATCAAGCTGCTCTTGCAGAGAACCAGAGTACAGTTCCCAGCATAAATGTAGGACATCTTACAATTGCTTGTAAGTTCACCTTCAGGAGATTCTAATGTCTCTGGCCTTTAGGGGAACCTTCACTCATACACACACACACACACACACACACACACACACACACACACAGATTTTAAAAATAAATCTTAAAAATTAAAAGCTGTTAACAAAAGCATACAGTAGAGCAGTTAAGACCCAAATCCTCATAATGTTTATCAGCACTAGAGTACTGTTTTTGTTGTTTGTTGTTTGTTTCTTTCTTTGTGCATTCATTTCTTTTGTCTAGGTTAAACATTTCCAGCCATTGACACATGATAGTTTTGTATCCTATCAATATACTTCTTACCTCCTCACAAATTATAACAGTCATTACCCATGGTAATGGACATTTTTGCAAAAGGTGTTTTTCAGACAATGTATGTTTAGTTCTTGAAATGTAATCATGGAAATTCATGTGGGTGGTATGAAAGGGTTATATGTGGGAAGCTACTTCTATAACAGAGAATAATACCATGGATGTTCTGAGGGAAAGAGACCATGGTACCTTTAAGCTCCTGTTGCTTCATTTATGGTTTTATGACATTGTGCAAAGTAACATTCCTTCATGGCAAAAATTAGAATGCTTTGAGATCATTAGCACAGAAGATGTGGGACTTGAGAATGGAGCAACATTGACTACTTAGGCTTTCCTCCTTCTTATCCCTGATATTTCATATCTATTAATGTCAATAGCTTGAGAATCAAGTGACTGCAATTATTGAGGTTCAGGCATCAGAGGATACACGAACATTCTTTTCTGTTTTTTTTTTGTGTGTATTACTGAGGTGTTAATACTAGAATATAATGAACACTAAAGATTTGAAGACATACGACTTTCTTTTTCATTTATTTATTCTCTAATTTCATGGTAATGGTTAAGGTTTAAAGTCAATAAACCAACCTTGATTTCCCCCTCCTGCAGCATCAGAGTTGGCTATTTAGAGAAGTTCACAGAGTGCATCATGGGATATAGCATCTGTCTCTGAACACCACATGAATACATTCTCAGTACTTTTTCCTTTTGCTCAAAACATTTTATCAAAACCATGGAGAAAATATAACTTTTGTGATTTGATTTGAAGAGTGTCTTTACAGGAGCTTCTGAAGATGGTTCAAGGACTTGATAATAATTCCTACCTAATGCTCCTAAAGGGCAATGTGAGCTCACTGTGATTGGGAAAATCTGCTTAAAAGTATAGAAAAGAAAAATAACTATTGAATAGGATATTTAGAATAAAAAAAAAACTGGACACAAACTGTGCTCTCCACTTTGAAATCATACAAAGCACAGGACTGTGGATGGCCCTGTATAGCAAAAAGCTGACTGCTATGTCTTTTCACGGAAGATAATGAAAACCTGACTGTGAGTGCTTGTCAGGACGTCTTTGAAAACTGCATTTCTTCTGCCCAGCTTCAAGCACACTTATGTCTCTTGGCCTCATCTGACACTGACCAAGTCTTCTAGGAAATGCTGGAATTGTACTATTTTTATACAACATGGCCACCTATACTCAGTACGAGCGTGTAGCTCAGCAAGACAGAGCTGTGACCTTTTTCTTAATGTTACTGTTGAAACTATAGAGGATTTGAGATTTCCCAGAGTCTAATCTTGGTAATCTCTTCTATAACATTATTTCACTGTTTGGCTTCCTGCTGTATATTTGTTTCTAAAAAGAAACAAATGAATTTAAAATCCTTAAATTTGAAAATAACATTTGTTTATGGTGCATATAACATCATTGATAACTTTAAATGTGTATTGCCGGTGGGGGGTACTTTAAATGTTCATAGACTCTTCTATGAGAAATCTACATGAAAATTTAAAAAACCTAATTTTTCACAATCTATAATTACTTTAATTACAGGATAATTATATAAATAATGCATTTGGATGTAGGTTACAGTTTTCTTTGTTTTCTAAATATTATCATCTTTCACTGTTTTCAAATGTGTAAACAGGAAACATTTGAGTTTAGATGAAGAGCAGGTGAACTGCCTGAGATATGAGGAGAGACAATCAAAGGATGATTAGCCTATTGAAAACTGCCTAACTAGGTGCTAATTTTTAAGTGAGCAGGTGTAGTTACTCATTATAACTTTAAAATGAAAATATGTTGAATTAAACCAACCTTTCAACATTAAAACAACATTAGAGGTCCAAATAGTACTGACAATACTCAGAGGGTAATTCAGATATGAAGCACTCAGCCCTTCAATATGAAGAGAGAGCTGTAGGTTTGTAACAAAATGCCAAATTGTTTTCACAACATTTATCAACTTTTGAACCGTGTCTCAAGCATCATTAGCATGTCAAAAATATTAACATTTTATTTATTGTTAAAGAATGACTAGTTTTGCACCGAAATTGTACAAAAACCACAACAATCTTATAAATACTTCAGGCAGAAGCCAATCAATATTCTCATTCTCAACTCAGTTGTTTTACTTATTGACATTGAAGAGTATTGATGCACCCAGTTCTTGCAATGGGGCACACAAACCTGATTCTGAGTTAAACAGGATGGTAAACTAAGGCAGAGACATTATGTTTCAAGGAGGCATGGCACACTTAATGCTCGTGTATTTAACATATAACTGGACATGAAATAGAAAAAAAATTCACTAAAAATGAATGCAACCAAATAAAGTCAACTAATATAGTATTTCATATGGGACTGGATTTGAGCAATTAAACAGTGTGGAAAAAATCTAAAACACTTTTTAAAGATCCAAGTGATTTTTAGAACATTTAGAAGTTAATAAAGTTGTCTTTAGTGCAAAAAATTATACTTCAGCATCTGGAAAGTGCTTAAAGGCTCTTGAAAAGTGAAAATACACTACCACAAATTCAAATGCATAACAAACCAATCTGAATGAACTGTGTAAACTATTTAAGTATGTGTCTGGTATGATATGGTACACTTAATTTCCAGCTAAGTCATTCAACCCCTCACAAGTTGTCTTTTCTCCCTTACTTATTACAGATTATGCATTTATCACATGGCTTTCACCTTGAAACCATTTAGACTTTTCTCTAACAGCACTAACATGGGTTAAGCATACTGACTGCTTTAATAATTTTCACAAGTATTATGTCCGTTAAAAATATTTTTGAAAATTTATTAAATGTATACAAGTTACTCTGATCATACTCTTCCCATTCTATCTTCCTCTAACTCCCCATGGGGCTCTATTTATCTCTTTCTTGACTTCATACCTTTATAATTTACTATTCTTAAAACACCATGTTCAATAATTAATGCTGATTATTTATACTTGTGTATAGGACCATTAACTGGGACATGGGCAACTGACCAACAAACACATCTCCAACAATTAAGTGTCAATAAATTTTCTGTTATTGGTGGTGTGTCAGGAACCCATCTACTTCCATCAAAAACCTTTGACTGGCTTGATAGTATGTAGGTTTTGTGCAAGCAACTGCGGCTTCTATGTATTGACACAATTTCATGTCCAGAAGACAGCATTCCATAGTTCTCTGCCCTACCCTCTGACTCTTAGATTATTTTTGTCTCTTCTTCCATGCATTCCTGATTCTTGTCATGGGATAGGTTTCTGTGGATGACAATTACAGTTGCTCCACAGAAGGGATTCTTTGTCCAATGTAAAGCTGGTCAAACCCCCAAACCTAGGGAGACCAAAGGCCCTAAGCAGTAATGTTGCCAAACTGACTTCTAAATGTTTATGTTTATGTCTATAGATTTAGGCTTCTCATGCTTTTTCCACTTGGTATTGGTTAATACTCTGAGTCTCCATAACAAATGAATTATTTAAAGAGCCTATTGATGTCTGACATAATTAGTATTAAATTTGATCCTATATGGTTTTGTGAGTGCTATGCCTCTGAATAAAATTAATTTATGGATGGGTGTTTCAAATACATTTTTGGTACTGTTTGTTTTTGTTTTTGTTTTTCATGTGTATAGGTGATGAAGATTTTTCTAAAAGAACCCATACTGATACTATAGCCTACTATATATTAAGCAAAAAAAAAAAGATGTTAGTAATGCACAAATTTACATTAGATTAAAATTACTTGTCATGGTCAAATTGGTGTTATGAATACATCAAATAAATCATAGAAGAGTTCTACTTTTCATGCTGAAAGTCCTTCCAATGATGTGCATGAATGTATCCTCTTAATATTATTCAAGTACTACCACATGTATATGCTTAATATATATCTAAGAAAACCTAAGGAATTATAGTTCTCGAACTTAACCAAAGCACTTTTCTGATACATCTGGATTTTATGTATATAGTACTAAAGAACTAAAAATAGATAATTGACTACTAACTCAAATAAACCTCTCTATGTGGAGGACCTTTACTTTTTCCCACTTTTATATTTGACTTATCACTTCTCTTATATGTTTCACTTCTAATTTCTTTATGCATAGTTTAATCATTTTATTCTTGCTTCCTAATTCTACTAAGATTAATTCAATGTAGAGATTCTCATATATTAATCTATTAAATGAAATTTCCTGAGAATTACATGAACTGAAAAATTATGATTTTTACAAATTCTCACTTTAGTCATTTATGTGCTCGTAGACATTGTCTGGCATCTTCTTTGTCCACAAAAATTAAAGTGAATATTAAATATTCTCATTAATTTTACATTGTCTGCTTTTTAATTAATTTAATTTAATTTTTTAACAGTCCAGCAGTTTTTTTTTAATCTTTATTAAATGATTTTATTTATTTACATTCCAAAGTTGTTCCCGTTCCTGGTCTTTCCTCTCCAAGTTCTTCAGCCCATCCCCCTAGCCCCCAACTCAAAGAGGATGCTTCCCTACTCCCTAACCTTTACCTCACCCCCAATAGGATCCCTCAATGGCAGCCTACAGATTGAGAAAGATCTGAATTAACCTCACAATCAAGAGAGGGCTAATATCCAAAATATGAAAAATCTCAATATATTAGACTCCAAATAAATAAATAAATAAATACCCAATTAAAAATTGTGGTACATTGTTGTTATTCCTATGGGGTTGTAAACCCATTCAATTCTTTTATTCCTTTTTCTAACTCCTCTAATGGGGGACCCTGTGCTTAGTCCAATATTTGGCTGGATCATCCACCTCTATATTTCTAAGGTTCTAGCAGGGCCTTTCAGCATGCACTTCTTGGCATCCACAATACTTTCTGGGTTTGGTAACTGTATATGTAATGAATCCCCAGGTGGGACTGTCTCTGGGTGGCCTTTCCTTCAATGTCTGCTCTACACTTTATCTCCATAATTTCCCCTGTGACTATTTTGTTCACCTTTTAAGAAGGACCAAAGCACCCACACTTTGGTCGTTCTTATTATTGCATTTCATATGGTCTGTGAATTGTATTTTGGGTATTTGGACCTCTTGGGCTACTATCCATGCATCAGTGAGTGCATATCATGTGTGTTATTTTGTGACTGGGTTACCTCACTCAGGATGATATTTTCTAGTTCCATCCACTTGACAAAGAATTTCATGAATTCACCATTTTTAATAGCTGAGTAGTACACCATTGTTTAAGTGTACCATATTTTCTGTATCCATTCTTCTCTTGAGGGACATCTGGGTTCTTTCCAGCTTCTGGCTATTATAAATAAGGTTTCTATGAGTAAAGTTGAGCATGTGTCCTTATTACATGTTGGAGTATCTTCTGGGTATATGCCCAGCAGTGGTGTTGCTGGGTCCTCAGGTAGTACTATGTCATATTTTCTGAGGAACGATTAAACCGATTTTCAGAGTGCTTGTACCAGTTTCCAATCCCAGAAGTAATGCAGAGTGTTGTTCTTTGTCCACATCTTCACCAGCATCGGCTGTCACCTGAGTTTTTGATCTTAGCCATTCTGATTGGTGTAAGATGGAATCTCAGGGTCACATTGATTTCTGTTTCCCTGATGAACTGTCTCGAAGGAAAGAAAGAAAGAAAGAAAGAAAGAAAGAAAGAAAGAAAGAAAGAAAGAAAGAAAGATGTTTGCAGGCTACAAAAGAGAAATGTGACCATCAGCCAATACACAAAACCTTTGACCAAAAAATCTTTCCTCCATGCAAAATGTGCTAGGTACAGAATTTTTGGAATTAGTCAACCATTCTCTGACTTTACATAAAGCTCAGTGCATGAGAAGGAACCTGACACTGCTTGGGCACTCAAGACCCAGAAACTAGATACCTCAAAGACCTAGGATAAAACCAGACAAATTAACCTAAATGTGTGTGTGTGTGTGTGTGTCTAAATGTGTGTATGTGAGGTTTATGTGTATGTGTATTTGTATATGCTTAGAATGACTTAACTTCCATCTGCTGGACTGCACCATCTAAAATGACTGTAGTAGCTTTAAGGCAACATTTAAGATCCAAACCATAAAGCCAAGGCAAACAATGGATGTTCAGGTAGTCAGGACTAAAGCACATATTGTACTTGATGCTTCATTGTATTTTTCATGAATGCTTATTTCACACAATTTACATAAATCAGACTCTTGTTGCCCTCTGCCTATTTCTTTTTAAATATCTTTCTAATCTCTTCTTCTGCTATACACTCAAATCCAAACCTCAAGACTTCTAGGTAAACTGGAAGCCCGTATGAGTTAAAAGTAATTGTAAATACAAACTAGATCTAAGGTATCAAGCACATAAAAGAAATAAAATAAATTGTCATGTTAATTATGGTTTATTTTCATTACATATATAGTGGCTATTTTCTATTTCATCTCCAGGAACCAAAAACAGCACAAATACTGAACAATTGTTCCCAGTGCAAGTATAAGATTAAACCCTCTGGCTACAGCATTCATTAACAGATCAATAGATAATCTTATCCTACTTTGTGTGTATTCTTGGTTAAAGTATATATATTTGGAGTTATATAAAGAGACAGATAAGAGCGATGATAAAGGTTACATAGACATAGAGATTATATAAGTATAGGGATAGATTAGATAGATAGACAGATAAAGGGATACATAAATACATATAGACAGATGATAGAGAGACAGAGATTATAGCTAGCTATAATAGACACATAGATACATAGATAATTGTGTATTATTGTATATTTATGGCCCATAGCATGGTGTCTAAGGGATACATGGTAGTTTTTTTCTGATTCTTTTGATTTTTACTTTCATGTTTATTTGTAATTAATTAATTGATTGATTTTTTTACATAACATATTATATTCCTCCCACACACTTACACAGTCTGACTTTCCACATCCCATACCTCCTCCCTACCCACCTGTCTCTATGTGAATATCCCCATTCCCAACTCCACCTGACTCTAAACTCGCTGGGTCCTGCAGTCTCCTGAGGTGCATCATCTCTGAATGAACACAGACCAAGCAGTCCTCTATGGTATGCATGTAGGGGCCTCATATCAGCTGGTGTATGGTGTCTGTTTGGTGGTCCTGTGTTTGAGAGATCATGGGGGTCCAGGTTAATTGAGACTGCTGGTCCTTCTACAGGATTACCTTTCTCCTCAGCTTCTTTCGGCCTTCCCTAATTCAACAACAGGGGTCAGCTGCTTCTGTTCATTGCTTGGGTGTAAATATCTGCATCTGACTCTATCTGCTGCTTGTTGGATCTTCAGAAGAGCAGTCATGATAGGTCCTTTTCTGTAAGCATTCCATAGCCTCAGTAATAGTGTCAGGCCTTAGGACCCCCTGTTGAACTGGATCTCTCTTTGTGCCTGTCCCTGTACCTTCTTTTCCTTAGGCTCCTCTCCATTTCCATCCCTGAAATTCTTTCAGACAGGAATAATTATTGATCAGAGTGATGACTGTGGGATGGACCCCTCTCCCTCATTTGATACCCTGTCTTCCTGCTGGAGGTGGGCTCTATAAGTTCCCTATCTCTACTATCTGGCATTTCATCTAAGGTCCCTCCCTTTGAGTCCTGTGAGTCTCTCACCTCTTAGGTCTCTGAAACATTCTGGAGGCTCCCCACAACCTCCTATTTCCTGAGGATGCCTGTTTCCATTCTTTCTGCTGACCCTTGGGGTTTCAGTCCTTTTCCCTCATCCAACACCAGATCAGGTACCCCCTTTCCCCATTCTCTCCCCATCCCAGTCCATTTACCCTCCCCCATCCCTCACTTCCTCCTACTTGCTATTGCATACTTCTCCCTCCCAGGTGGGAGTGAGTTTTTCTAATTTGGGCACTTCAGCTTGTTGCTCTTTTGGAGTTCTCTGGACTGTATCTTGGGTATTCTGGTTGTTTATTTGTTTATCTTGTTTATTTGTTTGTTTGGTTGGTTGGGATTTTTTTATATTATTCACTTATTAGTAAATACATACCACACATGTCCTTTTGGATTTGAGTTACCTCACTCAGGATGATATTTTCTAGTTCCATTCATCTGCTTGCGAAACTCAGGATGTCCTTGTGCTTAATAGCTGAGTGATATTCCATTGTGTAAGTATACCACATTTCCTGTATCCATTCTTCTGTTCTAGAAAATCTGGGTTTCCAGCTTCTGGCAATCACAAATGAGGCCACAATGAACATAGTGGAACACACGCCTTGTGGCATGGTGGGGCATCTTTTGGGTATATTCCCAAGAGTGGCATAGTTGGGTCTTCAGGTAGATTTTTTTTTCCAATATTGTGAGGAACGTCCAGATAGATTTCCAGAGTGGTTGTACCAGTTTGCAATCCCACTAGCAATGGAGAACTGTTCCTCTTTCTCTACATCCACTCCAACATGTATTGTCACCTGTGGTTTTGATCTTAGCCATTCTGATTGGTATAAGGTGGAATCTCATGGTCATTTTAATTTGCATTTCTCTGATCACTAAGGACTTTGAACATTTCATTAGGTGCTTCTCAGCCATTTGAGATTCCTCATTTGTGAATTCTCTGTTTAGTTCTATACCCCTATTTTTGGTTGTAGTTTTTGTTTGTTTTGTTTTTCTTTGTTTTTTGTTTTTTTGGTGATTAACTTCTTGAGTTCTTTATATATTTTGGATATGTGGTTAGTGAAGATTTTTTCCCAATCTGTAGGTTGCAGATTTGTTTTATTGAAAATGCCCTTTGCCTTACAGAAGCTTTCCAGTTTCATGAGGTCCCATTTATTGAATCTTTATCTTAAAGCATGAGCCGCTGGAGTTCTATTGGAAATTTTCCCATGTGCCAACAAGTTCAAGGCTCTTTCCCACTTCTTCTATTAGATTCAGTGCATCTGGTTTTATGTTGAGTTCCTTGATCCACTTGGATTTGAGTATTGTACAAGTTGACAAATATGGGTCTATTTTTAATTTTCTACATACAAATATCCAGTTAGACCAGCACCATTTATTGAAGATGCCTTTTTCCCATTGTATATTTTTGGCATATTTGTCAAAAATCAAATGTCTGTTAGTGTGTGGTTTTATTTCTCGGTCTTCAATTCTATTACATTGTTCAACATGTCTGTTTTTACAAGGTACAAATACCATGCAGTTTTTAATCACTATAGCTCTGCAGTAAAGCTTGAGGTCAAGATTGATAATTCCCCCAGCCATTCTTTTATTGTACTTCCTGACCTCTTTCCTAGGTTTTCCATTTCCAGCTTTGCCTCCATTTGTGTTTTCTTTATTGTTTCTATTTCCATTTTTAGGTTTTGGATCACTTTATTCAATCCCTTCACCAGCTTACCTATGTTTTCCTGTATTTCTTTCAGTGAGATTTTGATATCCTCCTTAAAGGACTCTATTATCTTCACAAGATAGGATTTTAGGTCAGCTTCCTGATTTTCAGGTGTGTTGTTGTATTCAGGGATTGCTGTGGTGGGAGAACTGGGTTCTGATGATAGGCATGTATATTTGCTTTGGTTGCTTATGGTCTTGTGCTTGCCTTTCACCATCTGAATATACCTGGTGTTTGCTGATCTGCATGACTGCCTGGAGTCTGCTTCTTTTGGCCCTTGGTTGCTTCAGGCTTCTTGGTAGGCCTACAGCCTTAGCTGTAGCTGACCACTTGGAGGGCCTTCCAACTGGGGGCTCTTCAGAGGGGCAGGAAAGGTGCTGATCTGTTGCTCTGGCTGCAGTAAATCTCCTGGGAGGCCTTCAGACTGTTGGGTCTTCAGTGGAGCAGTCAAGCTGTTGTCCAAGTGCTCCGAGTGCAGCTGATGTTCAACTACTCTGAGTGCCTTAACTGCTCTGCATACAGTGGTTCTCTACTGCTCTGAGTGGAGCAGGTTCTCTAGGATGGATCTCTAGTATATGGTATCTTCAGTGGAGCATACTAGCCAAAAGTCTGCCCCAGCAGAAAGGACTGGGCAGAAGGGGCAGAAGGGCTGAATGACAGATTTTAACATTTTTTTTTTTCTGGAAGATGAGTCCCAGACTTATATGTTACCAAACACTAGGGAATCTGTCAACATTATGCTTGGAGGATATGACATAAGAAGCATTGATATAATCAAGAAAGAGCATAAAGTTTCAAAACTAAACCAGAGTATTGACTCAAACAGACCACAGACAGGACAGTGAACTATGAACTATGAACTAACACTGAAAGGCAGAACATCTGCTACCTCAGTTGTAAATTTCCACTAAGACTCTCCTTTCCTGCCCATTACCCATTGCAGTACCATCTTTCTGAGTTTGATCATCACTTGAGTATCTTGAGAGGGGGAAGTGAGGCAAGACTGGTAAGGAAGAGGAAAGACTTCAGGTGGCTCTGAGCATTATAACAGACTCTCAGGAGACAGCATCAGCAAGACAGCTTGTATAATGCGGGAAATTATTTCAACCTTTGGTAGGTAGATAGAGGGTTTTTGGGTGAGTATATATCATTGGCCCAAGCAATAATGTTTGGGCTGCTTCCTTTGCATAATGAGGAAATTCCATGACCTATAATGGGAATGGAAGCTTAACCTGACTATCAACCTCTTCCAGGGAACAAAGGTGGAGCTGCAGGGCTATAAGTGAAATGTCAGGAAGACGCAGAGTTGGGGGTATATGTTGGATGGGTGTTTGGTTTGGAGATAGTCCTACTCCTGCTAATCTCAGGGAGAGATTCCCAGGCTTGGTGTACTGGCTGGTTTTGTGTCAACTTGACACAAGCTGGAGTTATCTCAGAGAAAGGAGTTTCAGTTGGGGAAGTGCCTCCATGAGATCCAAATGTGGGACATTTTCTCAATTAGTGATCAACGGGGAAAGGCCCCTTGTGGGTGGGTCCATCCCTGGGCTGGTAATTTTGGATTCTTTAAGAGAGCAGGCTGAGCAAGCCAGGGGAAGCAAGCCAGTAAGTAACATCCCTCCATGGCCTCTGCATCAGCTCCTGTTTCCTGACCTGCTTGAGTTTCAGTCCTGACTTCCTTGGTGATGAAAAGCAGTATGAAAAGTGTAAGCTAAAAAAATCCTTTCTTCCCCAACTTGTTTCTTGGTCATAATGTTTGTGCAGGAGTAGCAACCCTGATTAACACACTTGGATAAGCCTTGATCCCACTCTTTTTCTAGGTACCTGGTCCCTAGATTCCCTAATCCTACAGAGCACATAAACTTCTCAGCATTCAGCTTTTGTCTAATTGGCTCAAATCTATAGCTGGCTGCTAAACATTTATTATAGTTATGGTGAAAAATAACTATCAATTAGACAATGAACCTTCAAATAGGGATCTGTCAATTGTGGAGATGGGCTACATTTTTCACTGATTATGTGTAGAAATGATAATATTCTGAATTATTATTTGAATCTCTCACTAGCAAAAATGATAATGCTTTGAATGTGTGAGTTAAGCAAAATACACACTAAAATAATTTATTTTTCATATTTTTGTCACCATTTTATATGCAGATACTACAAATTTTGTGAATATATATGGGGCTCTGACAAAGAACTGTTGTAGAGAAAGGAGTGTGACAGAACTGAACACTTGCCATGGACTGTCTTTCTTGTTCTCATGACTAGATAACATGTATATGCCAAAGACATCTCATGTGTTAGTTCAGGCTTAACTGGCTGTTTCTCTTATATTGATTGTCTGCAGAAATTGAGCTCAAACAAAATATGGATATTCTATTACACTAAATCTAGAAAGAATCGGTGGAATATAGTGCTGGAGGCAAGGATCAGTTGTTAAGAAAATTGTCTACACCTGAAAAGGACCTAAGTTCAATTTCTAGAACCCAGATAACAGCTCACAACTATAATTTCAATTCCAGAATACTTTAAATTTTTTTTATTAGATATTTCTTAATTTACATTTCAAATGCTATACCAAAAGCCCCCTATATCCTTCCCCCACCCTGCTCCCCTACCCATTAACTCCCACTTCTTGGCCCTGGTGTTCCCCTGGGGCATATAAAGTTTGATAGACCAAGGGGCCTCTCTTCCCAATGACAGGCCATCTTCTGCTACATATGCAGCTAGAGACATGATCTCTGGGGGGTACTGATTAGTTCATATTGTTGTTCCACCTATAGGGTTGCAGACCCCTTCAGCTCCTTGGGTACTTTCTCTAGCACAGTACTACCAGTAGATCCAGCAATACCTCTCCTGGGCATATACCCAGAATATGTTTTAACTGGTAATAAGGACACATGCTCCACTATGTTCATAGCAGCCCTATTTATAATAGCCAGAAGCTGGAAAGAACCCAGATGTCCCTCAACAGAGGAATGGATACAGAAAATGTGGTACATTTACACAATGGAGTACTACTCAGTAAACAATGAATTTATGAAATTCTTGGGCAAATGGATGTTTCTGAAGGATATAATCCTGAGTGAGGTAACCCAATCACAAAAGAAATCACATGATATGCACTCACTGATAAGTGGATAATACCCCAGAAACCTAGAACACCCAAGATACAATTTCCAAAACACAAGAAAATCAAGAAGAAGGAAGGCCAACACATGGATACTTCATTCCTCTCTAGAATAGGGAATAAAATATCCATGGAAGGAGGTGCAGAGACAAGCTTGGACTGCCCTACCCAGGGTTCCATCCCATAATCAGCCACCAAACGCAGACACTATTGCATATGCCTGCAAGATTTTGCTGAAAGGACCCTGATATAGCTGTCTCCTTTGAGGCTTTTCCAGTGCCTGGCAAATACAGAAGTGGACGCTCACAGTCATCTATAGGATGGAACACAGGGCCCCCAATGTAGGAGCTAGAGAAAGTACCCAATTTCAGAATACTTAACGCCCTCTTCTTGTGTCTGTGGACATCAGGCATGCCAGTGATAAAGAGAGTACATATCACCCAAATGCCCATTTGTGTAAAGTAAAACAATTTTTAATTATTTTAAACAATCTGCAAATAAAGAATTAATAAACTAATGTTTTCTAGAAGAAACTTTGACATTTTATGGCACACTTAGAACAGAATGTGATTTGTGACTTGACCAAATATTCCCTTGTCCCTCAGATATCAAGATGTTGTGCAGGAAATTGATTTGTAAGTATGGTTGATATCAAAAGTCACCAAACTTCTCTTGACTTTTTCATATTGATGAATGTTTGCACAGCCATTTGTAAATATTGTATGATGTATGAGTTGTAGCAGAGCTTAAGGAAGAAGTTACTTCATTACATATTTAAGATACAAGTAGCTGATGTGCAAGGATGGTACACTGATTCTCACAGTTAATTTATTGTGTTTTATTTCTTTTATTATAAGCATTATGGGTTATAGATACTGTATGGAGGGTGACCTACTTTGGGCATATATTTTCTTTTCCTCTTTTCACAGGATCTTCCTAGGGTCCAAAGCACATTATCATTAATGCCCCCCAACTATCTCTTTATAGCCCAACATGACTCGTGTACCAAATTTGAAATTACTCAAATCTCATAAATATAAAAATAAAAGAGATCACTCTTGAACAGATCTCAGTGAGTTATGTATATGCATTTACTGACAAACCTTTTTGGGAGTGACAGTAGCACACATTTCCTACCAAGGACTTTTGAGCTTACAGTGCTCAGAAAGGGTCCATTTCTCCATAGTGTTCTACTTCAACACTATGTCGGTGGCATTGCAATAAACCTGTCAGTGTGATGTGTACTATAGATGTTATTGCACATAATAGAAAGCTTCCATTGGGCATAATGGGCTTTTTTTGCCTGCATGCTGGCACCAAGCAGATATAAATGTGATTTTTATGTATTTCCTCTTAAACAGCCAATGTAGCCTCATGCTTTATTTTTTGTATAAGGTTTAGTGAGCAGCTCCCTTTTAGTAGCTGCCTTCTATATCCATCCCAGGAACTCTGATGGCTCTAATTATAAACTGCACATTTTTTTTCCTTCCTTGCTGTTCTTTGACATTGCTTTGCTCGTAGATATTTAAACAGTGGAAGCTGTTTATAGTTCATTAAACACTTTAAGTTGTTGTTCTACAGTTTTAACCTTTTACTGCATTTCCATGTCATTGCCTCTTGTGTCACATGAAGGCATGAAACCCAATTCAAAAGGAGTCATCAGATATGCACACTATTGTGAATAAAACTGAGTTATTAACATGAGTCACAGAGTCTATACTATTCTTCATAGGGCATTTGGCATAATATATTAAGACTTTGATGTTTTTGAAGAAGACATTCCATGTTTCTTTCTACAGCAGTAATTTTCTTAATTACAAATACTTCTTAAATACAAACACTAGCCAAAGGAGTATTAATTCAGATGATAATATGATAGAGTGTAGGAAATGTGACTGTTGCAAATCTATGTATTTTCATTTATTAACATTGTAGGAGAAGATGTAGTAGTTTCTCCAACAAATGACTAATTAGGATGGTACAACCATGAAATGAAAAAGTTATTGGTATTCAGGCTACCAAGGAAAGTGCAAGAGGTAATAATTGGAATAGAAGGAAGGCATCACTTTGATTTTGGTTTTGTTTTTTTGTTTGTTTTTGTTTTGATTATATTTTGCTTACTTTTTTTTTTGTTTGTTTGCTTTGAAGTAGGCACACAGGGACTGCTGTTTGTTGAAGTTCTAAAGAAGGCTTTTTGTCAGCCAATGTGTTAGAAAGCTACATAGACTAGGGTAAATTGCATTCACTTCTAAAACCATTATACTCATTTTATGAACATAGTTACAGGTTTATTGTTTTTATTTTTTATATTTTAGTTGTTCCAACAATTGAAAAATATTCCTCCATCATATTTGTATTAGCATATGAGGAAAGATTAATTTAAATCTTTACATGGTTCACGCTTAGGACATGGCTCTTCATTAGAAATGAAACGAAATTCCCAAGAAACCAAATTTAAAACAGGAACAACAATATAGGAAAAGGTAGTTTGCAATTAACATTGTATTTCCTAATGATTGCTTTAAGAACCTCCAGAAGTAGGAGATTAATGTCCAAGGTATATTAAAATGCTGTCATGATAAGAATATACTCTTGTAATAGGCTAGAAAAGCAACAAAAATTGTGTCTGTTTCTGTCCAATTCTCTATGCAATAGTTTTTCTTCTCTCCATTTTAGTTACTGACCCTGATAATTGTGAGATAAAATTATCACAGAGTAAGTCAATCAATAAAACGAAATAACGTAAAAATATGTACATATAAAAATATTTCCTCTAGGCTCACAAGGGGAACCTATAACTCAGAGATCACTGAGGCAGTGCTTACAAGGTGTTAGCAATCAATATACAATTTGGTACTTTTTCGTTTCATTTGAAGTGTATTGGCATATGCACACTACAAACCTGATAATATCATAGGTATGTTATATTCATAGAAGGATGACCCAAAGCTAAAAAGAATCCATTCATTTTGAAATTTACTATAGACTATAATTCAAACAATATTTTCTTTAGGAGTTTACACACTTTATTTTTACAATTGAAATTTCATATTTTATGTGAAAATTGTATGACTTTGTCTCATGCTTTCTATTTATAAAGTGATAAAGTATCTAACTCATAGCAATGAAAAATTCATTTAATAATTTTTAAAAAGTTATTCCTCAAACCATAAAATATTGCATAAATACTTTTCACCAATAAAAAGTAGACAGCATGTCTCCCTTTGTGCTACAGAATTATTTTCCCACATACTGTAAAATAAGTAGCTGCAGAGAAACATTGAGTGGGCACAAGTCATCTATCTGTTTTAAGTAGTAAACAAGAATTTTTCACAAATTCGGGCTTCACACTTTATTGCATATCACATTACTTAATTAATTTTGTATTTTATTACTTATTTTATCTATTCCACTTCTTGAACATGATATTCATGAATGCAGTCATCTTTCCTGTCTATAAGGACTGACCATTTTGTGGGAAGAATAAGTCATTGGAGGTGGACTTGTGAGGTTTCAGATGATTGAACCAGAACCAGCTCTTCCTGTTACTTATCAATTCAGGTGGAAAACTCTCAGCTACCTCTCCAGCACCTTTTGTGCCTTTATGCTAGCTTGATTTCCACCATAACAATAATGGACAAAGCTTGTGAACTGTAAGCCAGCCCCTATTAAATATGTTCCCTTATAAGAGAATCTAATAGAAGAGAAAATGGGAAAGAGCATCAATCTCATTGGCACAGAGGGGAATTTCCTAAACAGAACTACAATGGCTCAAACTGTAAGATCAATAATTGATTAATGGGACCCCAGGAAACTGAAAAGCTTCTGTATGACAACGGATATAGTCAATAGGACCAACTGGCAACCTACAGATTAGGAAAAAATGTTCACATTCGATAGGGGGCTAAAATCGAAAATATATAAAGAACTCAAGAAGGTAGCCACCAAAAACCCAAATTACCTAGTTAAAAAATGTGATATAGAACTAAACAGAGAACTCAAAACAGAATAACCTGGCCGGGGGGGGGGGGTGCTGAGAAACACTTAAAGAAATGTTCATAGTCCTTAGTTATCAGGGAAATGCAAATTAAAACAACCCTGAGATTATACCTGACACCAATCAGAGTGGCTAAGATCCAGAACTCAGGTGACAACACATGCTAGAAAGGATTCAGAAAAAGAGGAACACTCCTCCATTGCTGGTGTGATTGCAAACTAGTACAACCACTCTGGAAACTAATCTAGAGGTTCCTCAGAAAACTGAAAATAGATCTACCTGAAACCCAGTTAAACCACTCTTGGACATATACCCAAAAGAGATCCCACCATGTCACAGGGGCACGGGTTCTACTATGTACATAGAAGCCATATTTGTGATAGCCAGAAGCTGGAAACAAGATTTTCCACAATGGAAGAATAGTACAGAAAATGTGGTTCATTTACACAAAAGAATACTACTCAGCTATTAAGAACAAGGACATCATGCATTTTGCAGGCAGATGGATGGAAGTAGAAAATATCATCCTGAGTGAGGTAACTCAGACCCAAAAGGATATGCATGGTATGTACTCACCAATAAGTAAATATTACACCCCCCCCCAAAATAGAGAATGTCCAGGACACAACCCACAGAACTCAAGAAGGTTAACAACTCAAAGGGTCCTAGTGAAATGCCTCAATCTCACTTGGGAAGAAGAAGAAAGCCGCAGGGGCCGAGGGAGGGAGAGATGTGGGTGGGAGAGGTGACACAGAGGGGAAGGGGGACCTAATCACGTATTGTATGTGGGGTAGAATAATACTGAAGCCTTGAGGGCCAGGAAAAGAATGGAAACAGGCAACCCCAGGCAGTAGGAAGTGTGTGTGTGGGGGGGGCACCCTGTAGAACGTACCAGAGACCTGGAAGATGAGAGACTCTTAGGACTCAAAAAAGATGGGACCTTTGATGAAGTGCTTTACAGTAGGGAGGGGGAACTTGTAGAGTCCACCTCCAGTAGAGGGACAGGACATTAAGTAGAGAGATGGAGTTGCCATCCCATAGTCAAAAGTTCTGACCCAGAATTGTTCCTGTCTGAAAGAAATTCAGGGACAAAATTGGAGAAAAGCCTGAGAGAAAGGAGGTCCACTGACAGGCCCAAATTTGGATCCAGCTCAAGGAGAGGCCTATGATCCTGAGACTGTTACTGATGCTGTGGTGTGCTAGTAGACAGAAGCTTAGCCTGTCTGCCCTCTGAAAGACTGAACAAGAAGCCAAAAAAAAAAAAAAAGTCAGATGCAGATACAAGCACCCAACCAATGTACAGAAGCCATGAGCTCCTGTGGCTGAAATGGCAAAATGCTGGAAGAAGCTGAGGAGGAGGGTAACCCCATGGGAAGACCAGCAGTATCAACTGACCTGGACCTCTGCGATCTCTCAGACACTGAACCACCAACCAGGCAGCATACACCAGCTGATATGAGGCCCCTGACACGTATACAACCGAGGACTGCCTGGTCTGGTCTCAGTGAGAGAAGATGCACTAAACTCTTGACAGATTTGAAGCCCCATGGAGTGGAGAGGCCTGGGAGGGTTGGAGTGTAGGGGTGGGAACATCCTCTTGGAGACAGGGGAAGGGGGAAGAGGTATGGGATGGGGAGCAGTTGGGGGCAGCAGACAGGAAGGAGGATGAAGTATGGACTTTAAAAAATGATTAAAGAATAATAATAATAATAAAATGATTTCCCATGGCCATGATGCATGACGTACCTTCACAGCAACAGAAACTTAAGGTAAGAGAGAAGTTGGTATCAGGTGCTATGTCTCACTCTGCTTTCATATGTGCCGCTGACCCTCTGGGTCCCTGTGTCTGCGTGGAATGGGGTCTCTCGACGCAGGTGGGCAAAGCATGGATGAATGACAGACAGATGCACACAGGAGAGGTTGTGTGTAGCATCTGAATGTAATGTTACAACTCGAGCATTAGACTTTTATACAGAAGACAATAAAGAAATTGGATGACATAGCCGCAAGGTACAAATGAGGTAACCGGATGCTTAATGACTCTTACACAGAACAGAAGAATGAAAACGCAAAGACTGGCAGGAACTGGGCAATAAAATAACTGAGACAAAGTCAGCCCTATCTAAGGTCAGCTATAGTCTTAGAAGCCAGGTGTGAGAACTTTTCACTCCTAGGGCAAGGGCTTTCACACCCAAGTCATGGTTCTAACTAGGGAGTTCCGTTCTAGCTAACCATCTCATGAATAATGCAATACTCTAAAACCACAGCCCGATCTGCTTCCTAAACCATTGTAAATTCCTGTAAATAGGTGTAACTCAGCTATAATTCTAAGCATCTATTCTGGTTTCCCCTACAGTCAGAAACTTCTTTCTTCCTAGGTGATGGTAGATTCCTGTGAAGGGCAGTGACCTAACTTTAACTCAAAGAGATAGTGTAATACCAGGGGCAGTACTGAAATCCAAGCCCAAGGTCTTGCTAAGGACAAACTAGGACTGTTGGAACACTGGCGGACGGCTTTAGCTATGTCAGAATTCAATCTTAAAAGGCACTTATGATAGAAAAATATTGAAAGAGAGCACGTGGATCCATACACTAGACTAACGCAGGAATGGAACGCGGGAATGAAAAATTACTGTATGTGTAGGAAACGCTAGGCTCCAGGAGGAGAGCTTCCTTGAAACTCTTTTGCCTCATGAGTGACTTTTAAGCCTTTCGGCTTATCCAGATGACTCGACTGGAGAGCGTAGCACATATGGAGATTGTATATTCTGGAACTTTGGATCTGAAAAACAGGCGAATCCTTGAAATTGGCCTTAATGTGCCATACTAGTAGAAGCATGGAGGACAGTGGTGCTGAGGGTAATTTGAATTGTGGGGTCCTGGATCAAAAGACTTCAGAAGAGAAGGATGCTTGTTAGTATGTGGCCTAGAGATTGTTCTTGTAATATTTTGGCAAAAGATGCGGCTGCTTTCTACCCTTGTACAAAATAATAATAATAATAATAAATAATAATAATAATAATAATAATAATAATGTAAGTATAAATCTGCTAAACTGAAATATTATGCAATAAAATCTTTGGCAGAAGAAATTTTCATACACTCTAGTATTGACTCTTTTTCTTGGTTATTAGTGTCCATGCTTAGGCAGATTTATAATGAAAAGAGCAAACTGGGCAAGGAAAAATACAAAATTTACAGTTGGAGGAGAAAAGAAGCACCAAGAAGTGTAAACAGATTTAAAAAAGCCCTGATGCTAAGTGGAATAAAGGGAGGAGTGATATCAGAGCAAGACCTTACCCAGCTGAGCCTCCAATTTATGAAAAGGAATGAAAGAAAAGTGAGTCTGAATTACAGAAAAATGTAAGGATGGCTGTAGTAGTACATACCTTTAATACCAGCACTGAGGACACAGAAGCTGGTAGATCTCTAAATTGGAAGCTACCTATAGAAAGAGGTCTTGGACAGCCAAGTTTAGACAGTAAAGAAAATTATTGAAATAAAATAAATAAATAAATAACATTTAAAAAAGCTGAGAAAGAGGTAATTGAAAGGGGTATCATGTTTCTTTTTTTTTTTTTAACTTTTTTCAATTTTTTATTAGGTATTTTTTTCATTAACATTTCAAATGCTATCCTGAAAGTCCCCTATACCCTACCCCCACCCTGCTCTCCTACCTACCACCTCCCACTTCTTGGACCTAGTATTCCCCTGTACTGGGGCATATAAAGTCTGTAAGAACAAGGGGTGTTTCTACCCAATGATGGCCGACTAGGCCATCTTCTGCTACATATGCAGCTAAAGGCATGAGCTCTGGGGGTACTGGCTAGTTCTTATTGTTGTTCCACCTGTAGGGTTGCAGACTCATTCAGCTCCTTGGGTACCAGCCACAGCAAGCAGAAGATCTTGGCAGCTTCAGCAATATGTTACTGGTTTTTGAGTCAAGGATAGGAGGAAGATGTTATGAAATCTCCCTCCATGGCTAAGGAAAGCCACTAGCCATAACTTAGGTGTATAGATGCATTTAGTCCTACAAAGGCAATATATGTGAATATGTGAAGGTGAAGTCTGGATTTCCTTGGAGACCCTAAAAACATTAGAGATTCCAGAGATAAGAAGAGCTAATAATAGGGATGGGAAACAGCCTAAGAGAGAGAAGTGTTTCATTCAATGAAATTGAAAGGAGTTGGAGATCTGAAGAGTAATTTGACATCTGACTTGGAAATTTAGAGCTTGTAGTTTGCTCAGCTGGTTTTGGTCTTATTTTGGGCCAGTATTTCCTCACTATATTCTCTTTTGTCCCTTTTGAAATGGTAATGTATACACTGTGTCATTATGTAGTTAAAGTATGTTGGGGATTGGTTCTAATGGTTTGAATTAATCCAGTTCCCCAAATCAGGAATCCGTATCCAAAAACTGAAGGTGCTTATCCCCAATTGGCTTTTGATTAATCAATAAAGAGCCAGAACCTAATGGGTGGGCAGGTAGACTGAGGTTGGACCTTTAGATTTGCAAGCACTAGGAACTGAGAGAAAGGAAGGAGAAGATGTGCCATGACTCAGGGTAGAATGATAGGATGTAAGAGTTGCTGGAGAGAAAGCCAACCAGCCAAGTAAGAATTCAGGTAAGCAGCCATTGGTCACTTACCCAATTGGGCCTGGGGTAGCAGGGGAGGGTTTAGGAGTCTCAGAAGTACCAAAGGGGAGCATTTGCTAACAGGGGAAGCTTTATGAGGGCTCAACCTTTGAGCTAGTCACAACATTTTTAAAATTAACTGGTGTGTGTGTGTGCGTGTGTGTGTGTGTGTGTGAGAGAGAGAGAGAGAGAGAGAGAGAGAGAGAGAGAGACAGAGAGAGAGAGACAGAGAGAGACAGAGAGAGACAGAGAGAGACAGAGACAGAGATACAGAGACAGAGAGACAGAGACAGAGAGACAGAGACAGAGAGACAGAGAGACAGAGAGAGATTGTCTTTCTTCTGTGAATACAGAAGGCTCTGGCAGATTACTCGGACTGTGATCCTCCAGAATCAGAAAGCTATTTAGCTAAACTCACTGCTATAGAAGTATGTGATCTTATTTTTCATTTTGATTTTAGAGGGGTTTACAGTTAATAGGTTGTGAGTGTCAGAAGAAACTTTGAACACTTTTTTTTTAAATTTTTATTTTATTTTTAATTCATTTTTTACACTTCATATTCCATTCCCCAACCCCTCATCCACTCTCCAACTGCTCCACATTCCACACCTCCTCCTAAACCCACCCTGTCTCCACATGGATGCCCCTACTCCCCACCCCATCTGACCTCTAAACTCCCTGAGGCCTCCAGTCTCTTGAGAGTTAGGTGCATCATCTCTGAATGAACACAGACCCAGAAGTCCTTAACTGTATGTGAGCTGGGGGCTGGAGGGGCTCATATCAATTAGTGTATGGTGTCTGTTTGGTGGCCCAGTGTTTGAGAGATCTCAGAGGTCCACATTAATTAAGACTGCTGGTCTAATTTATCTACAGGGTCACCCTTCTCCTCAGCTTCTTTTAGCCATCCCTAATTCAACAACAGGGTGAAGCTGTTCTGTCTATTGGTTGGGTGCAAATATCTGCATCTGACCCTTTCAGTTGCTTGTTGGGTCTTAACTTTGAACAATTTTAAATTGAGAAATTTAAAATTTTTAAACAGTTCTGATACTGTGATAGACTATGGGATTTTTTTTTAAGTTGAACTATTATTTGGCTTTACACCTATGGGTACAAAGAAGTGGAATGCCATGCTATGAATAAAAATGGCCCCTAGAGTTCTTTAGGTAGTAGAAGTATCAGGAGGTATGGATTTGTTTGAGTAGATGTGACCTTGTAAAAAATATGACATTGGAGATGGACTGAGTTTTCATAAGTTAAAGCCAGGCCTAATGTTATTTTCTTCTCCTGTTACCTGCTAAGACATATGTAGAACTCTTAGCTTCTTCTCCAGTACCATGTCTATCTGCTTGCTGTCATATTTCCTGCCATATTGAAAATGCTCTAAACCTCTGAACTCTAAACATGCTTCAATTAAATGTTTTCATTTATAAGTGCTGTTGTGTTTATGGCATTCTCACCACAGCAACAGAAACCCTAAGACAACAATAGTATAAGCCAAAAATCTAACCAGGTAATATATATATATATATATATATATATATATATATATATATATATATATGTTATCTCAGTAAATATTTGCTGAGTTGTGGGGCATTGGTCTATGCAAAGACAGTCTGGTCTCCAGTTGAGCTGAAGGTTGAACCCTGGGACCCAGTGTTGGGGCTGGCCTGAGGCTCTCATGTCTGGGTTCGAGCCTGGGATGCATCTTGGAACTGAAAGAAAAGGAATCTAGGTGGAAGAGAGAGAAATGGAACCAAGTCAATATTCTGATCAAGGTTCAACTTTAATGTTGGCGAACATGCTTTATAAAGAAGAGGGGAAGCCCATTCCCAGTCACACAAAGTTCCTTTGAAGTTGTCAGATCAGCTTTTTAGTGGAAACCCATGAAAATCACAGTTAGAAGCTAACTCCGGAAGATCTTGGAGAACTGGTTCGGCCTCAGGCAGGTAGCATGTAGTGACACATCAAAGGAGAGTGATGAGAAGCAGCACAACAGGTAGCTCTGCCTCTGAGCCAGCTGAGCCAGTGGTGATAATTCACCTACATGGGATGGAAGGAGTTCTCTCATATCTCCTGGACCCTGGCTCCTGTTTAAGTTACCACCCCACATCCCCCACAGAAGTATGTGGCTAGCAGTCACATAGACAATGTCCCAAGATTCTGACCTTCAGGCTAGACTCCTCCCCAGTTACCTAGCAACAGTAAAGATAACAACACACCATAAGAAAGACTGCTTAGCCCCACCTCGGTCTCTTACTTCCCTTACTCTTCTTACTCTCTTCTCTCCTCTCACTCTCTTCCTCTCTCTCCCACTTACTCTCTAGCCTTCTCTCTCTCTCTCTCTCTCTCTCTCTCTCTCTCTCTCTCTCTCTCTCTCTCCCTTTTTCTACATTCTCTCTTTCTTCCTGCTTTTCTACAATAAAGCTCTAAAACCATAGACTATCTCTGTTCATCCAGGCCCGCTGATCTCACTCTCACCTGCATGGGAACCTCTCTCCCTCAGCCTTCTCTTCCTTAGCCCCGGGGCCCCTGGTTGGGGGCTGCCTCTTGTCCACCCACCCACCCATGCCCCCAACACACCCCTGTTGAGTGGGGTCAGTGGCTTAGATGCCCACCCAGGGCTGAATGGAAAGCATCTGGCAGCCCACGCGTGTCAGCCTGCCCAGAGGATAGGAGGAACTCTGGCCAGATGTGGGCTATCCTCCCTCTCCACTCTTTCCCCTTCCCCACTTTAGTTCCCACACTGAGGAATCAAAATAGCATTGTAATATTCACCAGGTTTTTTATTTGTTTGTTTATTTTAAGTTAACACTAGTTTATTGACTGTGTGTGTGATATATGGGTATTGGACTCTTGCAAGTATATATGTTTAAGTGCCAAGGTACACATATGAAGGCCAGAAGTCTGAAGTTGATTCTCTTCTATGATGTTGGTCCCCGGAATCAAATTCAGATTATCAGTTTCAGAGATAAGTAACTTCACCTTCCAATCCATCTCTGAGACCTTTCAGTAGGTTTTGAAATGTAAGATATCCATAGAGAGTACAACCTGTTTAAAGTGGTTAAGAAAACACTTGTAGGGCAGAAGCATGTGAATGGTGGAGTAACTTGAGAACATCACACCACATATATCATTATGAAATACTCAAGATCAGAAACAGTAAATATTTCATGCTAGTATATAAAGTATAATCTTTTCTACATGAAGAGAAAATAACAAATGAATTTATGTCTTTAATATTGAGAGTTATGGGAGTGTTTTATTTTATATGGATTTCTTGTATCTTCATGTTTTATATCATCAGTAAGGTTTTTTTTTTCTTTTATGTTTTTTGTTTTTGTTTTTGTTTTTGTTTTTTTTGTAATGAGTCTTTGCTGTAGTAAATGGAAAAATTTGCTCTTCTGGTCTGTGCCAGCTCTAGGTAACTTTGGGCGGGTTTTGGCAGATAGTCCCAAGGTCCCCAAAGGACGCTCCATGAGATCTTAGATCACTGCTGAGTGGAACACAACATCAGTTCCAAACCAATTGTGACAGCAGGAGCAAGGACATGGAAGCCCTGCCTGACCAACGGCTCAGGATCCTTCTGATTGGTACTGGTTTACCTTGGTTTCAAACACACCAAACAGATCCAAGGTCCTCAGAGGAGACACCACTTCTAGGCACTGTATCACACCCAGGATCTTAGCCCTCAAGAATCCCAGGATAACAGGAGCTTGGTCACAGCAGGATCACAGACTCTCAGAGGAAGCTTGACTGCCAAGAATTCTGACACATCCAGAATCTCAGGGTCACAGGAACCTGGAATCACAGGATTGCAGAGAAAGCTGGACTCTGAGGAGTCCTGAATCAACTGAGATTATAGGAAGGACAGGCTCTAATCAGATAAATTGAGGGCAGCAAGCACTTGAGATAATCAGATGGGAGGAGGCAAGCATAAGAACAGAAGCAACAGAAACCAAGGTTACTTGGCATTATCAGAACCAAACTCTCCTACCATAGCAAGTCCTGGATACACCATCACACCAGAAAATCAAGACACTGATATAAAGTCACTTTTCATGATGATGATGGAGGACTTTAAAAAGGAAATACAGTACTATGTCCAATTTTCTGAGGAACCACCAGACTGATTTCCAGAGTGGTGTACAAGCTTGCAATCCCATCAACAATGGAGGAGTGTTCCTCTTTCTCCACATCCTCGCCAGCATTTGCTGTCACCTTAATTTTTGATCTTAGCCATTCTGGCTGGTGTGAAGTGGAATCTCAGGGTTGTTTTGATTTGATTTCCCTGATGATTAAGGATGCTGAATATTTTTTTAGGAGCTTCTCAGTCATTCGGTATTCCTCAGGTGAGAATTCTTTTTTAGCTCTGAGCCCCATTTATTAATGGGGTTATTTGATTTTCTGGAGTCCACCTTCTTGTGTTCTTTATATATATTGGATATTAGTCCCCTATCTGATTTAGGATTTGTAAAGATCCTTTCCCAATCTGTTGGTGGCCTTTTTGTCTTATTGACAGTGTCTTTTGCCTTACAGAAGCTTTGCAATTTTATGAGGTCTCATTTGTCAATTCTCAATCTTATAGAACAAGCAATTACTGTTCTATTCAGGAATTGTTCCCCTGTGCCCATATCTTCAAGGCTTTTCCCCACTTTCTCCTCTATAAGTTTTACTGTCTCTGGTTTTATGTGGAGTACCTCATGTCTCTAGCTGCATATGTATCAGAAGATGGCCTAGTTGGCCATCATTGCTAAGAGAGGCCCCTTGGTCTTGCAAACTTTATATGCCTCAGTACAGGGGAAAGCCAGGGCCAAGAAGTGGGAGTGGGTGGGTAGGGGATTGGGGGCGGAGAGGATATGGGGTCTTTTGGGATAGCATTTGAAATGTACATGAAGAAAATACCTAATTAAAATAAAGGAAATACAGGAAAACCCAGGTAAACAGCTAGAAGCCGTTAAAGAGGAAACACAAAAATTCCTTAGACAGTTACAGGAAAATACTCCCAAACAGGTGAAATAATTGAAAAAAAAAATCCAGGATCTAAAAATGGAAGGAAAAACAATAAAGAAATCACAAAGGGAGGCAACTGTGGAGATAGAAATCCTAGGAAAGAAATCAGGAACCATAGATGTGAGCATCAGCACAGACTTTAAGAGATGGAAGAGAGAATCTCAGGTGCAGAAGATTCCATAGAAAACATGGATACAACAATCAAAGAAAATGCAAAATGCAAAAGATCCTAACTCAAATCATCCAGGAAATCCAGGACACAATGAGAAGACCAAACCTAGGGATGATAGGAATAGATGAGAATGAAGATTTTCAACTTAAAGGGCCAGTAAATATCTTCAACAAAATTATAGAAGAAAACTTCTCATACTTAAAGAAAGAGATGCCTATGAACATATAAGAAGCCTACAGAACTCCAAATAGACTGAACCAGAAAAGAAATTCCTCTGAACACATAATAATCAGAACAATAAAATGAACTAAATTAGGATAGAATATTAAGAGCTGTAATGGGAAATAGTACAGTATCACATGAAGGCAGACCTATCAGAATTGCACCAGACTTCTCACCAGAGACTATGAAAGCTAGAAGATGGTGGACAAATGTTATACAGCTCCTAAGGAAAAAAAATGCCAGTCCAGGTTACTATACTCAGCAAAACTCTCAATTACCATAGATGGAGAAATAAAAGAATTCTTTGACAAAACCAAATTCACACAATATCTTTCCACCAATCCAGCCCTTCAAAGGATAATAAAGGGAAAACTCCAATACAAGGAAGGAAATGAAACCCTAGAAAAAGCAAGAAAGTAATCCTTCAACAAACCTAAAAGAAGACAGCCACAAGAACAGAAATTGAACTCTAACAACAAAAATAACAGAGAGTAAAAATTACTTTTCCTTAATATCTCTTAATATCAATGGACTCAATTCTCCAATAAAAAGAATTAGACTAACAGACTTGCTACATAAATTGGACCCAACATTTTGCTGCATATAGGAAAGCCACCTCAGGGACATGGACAGACACTACCTCACGGTAAAAGGCTGGAAAACAATTTTCCAAGAAATCAGTCTGAAGAAACCTGCTGGAGTAGCCATTCTAATATAGAATAAAATCGACTTTTAACACAACGTTATCAAAAAAGACAAGGAGGGGCACTTTATATTCATCAAAGTTAAATCAGGCAAGATGAACTCTCAATATTAAATATCTATGCACCAAATGCAAGGGCATCCAAATTTATTAAAGAAACTTTAGGAGAGCTACAATCACATATTGTACCACACCCAGTAATAGTGGGAGACTTCAACACCACACTCTCATCAATGGACAGATCCTGGAAACAGAAACTAAACAGAGACACATGGATACTAACAGAATATATGGAAGAAATGGATTAAACAGATACCTACAGAAAATTTTATCCTAAAACAAAAGTGTATATCTTCTTCTCAGCACCTCATGGCATCTTCTCCAAAACTGACCATATAATCGGTCACAAAACAGGCTTAAATAGGTACAAAAATATTGAAATTATCCCATGCATCCTATCAGATCACTATGCAGTAAGGCTGATCTTCAATAACAACATAAATAATAGAAAGCCAATGTTGACATGGAAGCTGAACAACACTCTACTCAATGATACCTTGGTCAAGGAAGAAATAAAGAAAGTAATTAAAGACTTTTTAGAGTTTAACGGAAATGAAGCCACAACATACCCAAACTTATGGAACACAATGAAAGCAGTACTAAGAGGAAAACGGATAGCTCTGAGTGCTACCAAAAAGGGACTAGAGAGAGCAAAAACTAGCAGCTTGACAGCACACAAAGGGAAGCAAAATTACCCAAGAGGAGTAAATTATAGGAAAAAATCAAACACATTGCTGAAATCAACCAAGTAGAAACAAAAATAACTATACAAAGAATTAACGAAAACAGGAGCTGTTTTTTTTTTTTTTGAGAAAATCAACAATATAGATAAGCCCTTAGCCACTTTAACTAGAGGGCACAGGGACAGTATCTTAATTAACAAAATTACAAATGAAAAAGGAGACATAACAATAGAACCTGAGGAAATCCAAAGCATCATCAGATCCTACTAAAAAGGCTATACTAAACAAAACTGGAAAACCTGGGTGAAATGTACAACTTCCTAGACAGATAGCAGGTACCAAAGTTAAATCAGGATCAGATTAACAATCGAAACAGTCCCACAGTCCCATATCCCCTAAAGAAATAGAAGCATTCATTAAGAGTCTCCCAACTGAAAAAAAAATAGCCCAGGAATAGGTGGGTTTAGTGCAGAGTTCTATGAGACCTACAAAGAAAACCTACTTTCAACTCTCCCCAAACTATTCCACAAAATAGAAACAGAAGGTACTCTACCTAATTCATTCTATGAAGCCACAATTACTCTGACACCTAAACCACACAAAGATCTAACAAAGATAGAGAACTTCAGACCAATTTCCCTTATGAATAGCAATGCAAAAATACTCAATAAAATCCTTATAAACCAATCCAAGAACACATCAAAATGATCATCCATCATTACCAAGTAGGCTTCATTCCAGAGATAAGGGGATGGTTTAATATATGGAAATCCATCAACTTAATCCACTATATAAACAAACTGAAAGACAAAAACCACATGATCATCTCATTAGATGCTGAGAAAGCATTTGACAAAATCCAAGGCCCATTCATGATAAAAGTCTTGGAAAAGTCAGGAATTCAAGTCCCATACCTAAACATACTAAAAGCAATATACACCAAACAAGTAGCCAACAACAAAGTAAATGGAGAGAAACTCAAAGCAATCCCACTAGAATTAGGGATTAGACAAGGCTGCTCACTTTCTCCATACCTCAATATAGTACTTGACGTCATAGCCAGAGCAGTTAGACAACAAAAGGAGATCAAGGGGATACAAATTGTAAAGGAAAAAGTCAAAATATCACTGTTTGCAGATGATATGATAGTTTATATATAAGTAACCCTAAAAATTCCACCAGAGAACTCCTAAACCTGATAAACAGCTTCTGTGCAGTAGCTGGATATATAATTAACTCAACCAAATCAGTGGCCTTTCTCTACACAAGGGATAAACAGGCTGAGAAAGAAATTAGGGAAACAACCCCCTTCAAAATAGTCACAAATAATATAAAATACCTGGGTGAGACTCTAACTAAGGAAGTAAAGATCTGTATGATAAGAACTTCAAGTCTGAAGAAGGAAACGGATACGATCTCAGAAGATGGAAAGGCCTCCCATACTCATGGATTGGCAGGATTAATATAGTAAATATGGCTATCTCACTGAAAACAATCTACAGATTCAATGCAATCCCCATCAAAATTCCAACTCAATTCTTCATCAAGTCAGAAAGGGCAATTTGCAAATTCATCTGAATAACAAAAACCTAGGATAGCAAAAACTATTTTCAACAATAAAAAAAACCTCTGGTGGACTCACCATGCCTGACCTCAAGCTGTACTACAGAGCAAGTGTGAAACAAAACAAAACAAAAAACAAAACAAACAAAAACTGCATGGTACTGGTACAGGGACAGACAGGTAGATCAATGGAATAGAATTGAAGTCCCAGAAATGAAACCCCACACCTATGGTCACATGATCTTTGACAAGGGAGCAAAAACCACCCAGTGGGGAAAAGGGCATTTTCAATAAATGGTGCTGGCACAACTGGTGGTTATCATGTACAAGAATGAGAATTGATCCATTCTTATCTCCTTGTACAAAGCTCAAGTCTAAGTGGATCAAAGAACTCCACATAAAACCATAGACACTGAAATTTATAGAGGAGAACATAGGGAAAAGCCTCTAAGATATGGGCACAGGGGGAAATTTTCTGAACAGAACAGCAATGACTTGTGATGTAAGATCGAGAGTCAACAAATGGAGCATCATAAAACAGCAAAGCTTCTGTAAGGCCAAAGACACTGTCAGTAAGACAAAAAGGCCATCAACAGATTGGAAAAGAATCTTTACCAATCCTAAATCTGAAAGTGGACTACAATCCAATACATAGAAAGAACTCAAGATGTTGGACTCCAGAAATTCAAATAACCCCATTAAAAATGGGGTACAGAGAATTCTCAACTGAGGAATTCTGCATGGCTGAGAAGCACGTAAAAAAAAAAAAGTGTTCAGCACACTTAATCTTCAGGGAAATGCAAATCAAAACAACCCAGAGATTCCACCTCACACCAGTAAGAATGGCTAAGATCAAAAATTCAGGTGAGAGCAGATGCTGCCAAGGATGTGGAGTAAGGAGACTATTCCTCCATTGTTGTTGGGATTGCAAGCTTGTACAACCACTCTGGAAATCAGTCTGGTGGTTCCTCAGGAAATTGGACATAGTACTACTGGAAGACCCAGCAATACATCTCCTGGGAATATACCCAGAAGATGTTCCAACCGGTAATAAGGACACATGCTCCACTATGTTCATAGCCTTATTTATAATAGCCAGAAGCTGAAAAAAAAAAAAAAAACAGATTTCCCTCAGAAAAGAAATGGATAGAGAAAATGTGGTATATTTACACAATGGAGTACTACTCAGCTATTAAAAACAATGAATTTATGAAATTCTTAGACAAATTGATGTATCTGGAGGATATCATTCTGAGTGAGGTAACCCAATTTCAAAACAACACACACTATAGCACTCACTGACAAGTGGATATTAGCCCAGAAATTTAGAATACCCAAGATACTGTTTGCAAAACACATGACACTCAAGACGATAGAAGACCAAAGTGTGGATGCTTCATTCCTTCTTTAGAATGGGTAACAAAATACCCATGGAATGAATTACAGAATGTTTTTTCATTTTATATTACATATTTTCTTTATTTACTTTTCAAATGCTGTCCCCTTTTCTAGTTTCCTCTCTGAAAATCCCAATCCCTACCTCCCCCACCCCTCCCCCACCCCACCCCAGTTCCCAGCCCACCCACTCCCATTCCTGGTTCTGGCATTCCCCTATATTGGAGCATGGAGCAACACTTCTCCCTTTCTTCACCCCCTTGGTTGTTCTCCATTCAGTCTAACTTCAGGAAATGAAGAGGGAGAAGCAGTCTTATAGAGTGCCTGTATCCCTGAGTTTCATTTGTATATCTCTCTTTTCTTTAAATACATTATGTAGATAAACATGAAGGAACACACTAATGCTGGGTGGGCAGCTAGGTGTTCATGTCTGCTTTGCCTGATGGAGGAAGTGAAAGCTAAGGAAAATGGCTCATTTAGCAATGCCAAAACAATTTTAGGTATTAAGAGCTTCCTATCATCATATGTAGTCCATGTTGTTTTCTCTTTATTTCCATAAAAATGATTTATTTTTCTTCTTTATGATAAGTAACCAACATACTAAATAAAAAGAACCCATACTCATAAAATTAGTAGCCTTTATCCTACTAATATTGAAAACATATTGCTGGCCAAAATTGTATGAATAATGCTTCCATTTTGATGTACTAATACTATTATAATTAAATAATCATCATTATGTGGTTATATTTATTGAATTAGATTATCAATATGCATAGCATACTCTTTCATATTAATGAATTGCTATTCAGTAAATTACTGTTTAAATTATACTAAATGGGAGCCAGTGGCCTGAATGATTTTCCAGAGTGCCTATTAGTAAACATCAAAAGAATGTAGTAAAATGCTAGTATGCAAAGTTCTTCGGGAAACTCCACACAATGTGTACTGGGGTTTTCAGAAACATGCCTAAACACTATCATGATGTTTCATGCCTTAACACTGCTAATAAATGCTTTCCAGATTGCTCATCACCCTACTTTGAAAATGTCTACTTAGGACAGTTTTGTGACAAAATATAAATATATAATTTCATTATTGATTTTGAGAAACATTACATAATCATTTATGATGTTGTGGATTTTATAAGAAACAATGTCTTGTTCTTTTTTTCAATTTTTTATTAGATATTTCTTCATTTACATTTCAAATGCTATCCGGAAATTCCCCTATATCCTCCCCCTGCTCTGCTCCCCTAACTACCCACTCCCACTTCTTGGCCCTTGTGTTCTCCTGTACTGGGACATATAAAGTTTGCAAGACTAAGGGACCTCTCTTTTCAATGGTGGCCGACTAGGCCATCTTCTGATACATATTGTTTTAAATAGCTGAGTAGTACTCCATTGTGTAAATGTACCACATTTTCTTTTATCCATTTATCTGTTGAGGGGCATCTGGGTTCTTTCCAGCTTCTAGCTATTATAAATAAGGCTGCTATTAACATAGTGGATCATGTGTCCTTCTTACCCGTTGGAACATCTTCTGGATATATGCCCAGGAGAGGTATTGCTGGATCCTCCAGTAGTACTATGTCCAATTTTCTGAGGAACCGCCAGACTGATTTCCAGAGTGGTTGTACAAGCTTGCAATCCCACCATCTATGGAGGAGTGTTTCTCTTTCTCCACATCCTTGCCAGCATCTGCTGTCACCTGAATTTTTGATCTTAGCCATTCTGACTGGTATGAGGTAGAATCTCAGGGTTGTTTTGATTTGCATTTCCCTGATGACTAAAGATGCTGAACATTTTTTCAGGTGCTTCTCAGCCATTCAGTATTCCTCAGGTAAGAATTCTTTGTTTAGCTCTTAGCCCCATTTTTTAATGTGGATTTTCTGGAGTTCACCTTTTTGAGTTTTTTTATATATATTGGATATTAGTCCCCTATCTGATTTAGGATAGGTAAAGATCCTTTCCCAATCTGTTGGTGGCATTTTTGTCTAGACTGCCATACCCGGCGATCCATCCCATAATCAGCCTCCAAACACAGACACCATTGCATACACCAGCAAGATTTTGCTGAAAGGACACTGATATACCTGTCTCTTCTGAGACTATGCCGGGGCCTAGCAAACACAGAAGTGGATGTTCACAGTCAGCTATTGGATGAATCACAGGGCCCCCATTGGAGGAGCTAGAGAAAGTACCCAAGGAGCTGGGGGGATCTGCAACCCTATAGGTGGAACAACAATATGAACTAACCAGTATCCCCCGGAGCTCGTGTCTCTAGCTGCATATGTATCAGAAGATGGCCTAGTCGGCCATCAGTGGAAAAAGAGGCCCACTGGTTGTGCAAACTTTATACACCTTAGTACAGGGGAAGGCCAGGGCCACGAAGTGGGAGTGGGTGGGTGCGGGAATGTTTGGGGGAGGGTGTGGGGATCTTTTGGGATAGCACTGGAAATGTAAATGAAATAAATACATAATGAAAAAATAAAAAAGGAATAATTTTAATATTATATGTATTTATTATTTTAATAGACACTATGTTCTTCCCTATTGTCTATAGCCTGTTTTTCCACAGGGTGTTAGGTTTGATAATGGTTTCAGGAATGGCTTCCATCTTGTAAAGTAGGCCTTATGTCCAATAAGAAAATGTTTGTTTATTCCCATTAGATTTGTGCTACTATGACACCAATTGGTATATTTTGTTATGTTAATCATAGCTCACAGGATTCACAAGTGAATAAGACTACAATTTTCTTTGCTAGTCGCATGTATAGCACCTTCTAGCACTTAGAAAGCTTGTCAGTGTAGTGATGAAACTTCATCTTGAGTATGACCTTGCTTTCTCTGCATTCTATCATGGCATACATGGTAACCTCTGCAACTGGGGGTTTACTTTAAGAGTAATGACAAACACCTGTAATAGTTGGTGTCTAAGGGATCTCAATAGCCAACCACACCAAAAGACATAACCTATTCCTACTGGTATTGGGATTTTTATTTACCATCTTACAACATTAGTAGGACACTTTCCACTTATACTCCTTCATGTATGTGCAGGTATATATTTTCGGAAATGACATTTTCAAAGCACGTTTGAGTTAGTTGTCCTTCTCCAAGCTTCCTTTTCTGCTCTGCCCTTCTACCCCCTACTCTACGCCATTTAATTATTCAGGTTGTGTTATTCTCTTTTCCTCATTAAATATCTGCACTCTTTCTCTCTCCTTCGAATTCACTACCGTTCTTCCATGGTCCCTTACATGGGACCTAACTCTCTGCATGTTTCAGATGAAATATTTCTAAAGATTCAAAGTTAACATCTACAAAAAGAGTAAAAATGCAATGTTCATATTTCTGGTCTGGATTATCTCACTCTGGATGATGATTTTAATCTCTGTCCATTTACTTTTGAATTTCATAATTTTTTAGCTGCTGAATAATATTGTTTTATAATCTTACTATATTTATATATTTTTCATCAGTTAAAAACATTCAAGAAAGCCAAAGAATGAATAAACAATTCTAGAACAGCTAGTCATATAGATCTGAAAAAAAAAACACAAGAAAATAATGGGAGTTATTACACATTGTTCAATAATAACTCTTAATATTAATTATTTTGAATCCTCATTAATGAGAAATGGTGAAACAGATTGGGCTGGTAAATAGGATTATTTATTTATTTATTTATTTATTTATTTATAGGCTCATTTATTTGTTTTGCTTTATCCAACAAATAGCATACCTTGGCATTAATGATAACCCATTAGGTAGTAGGATAGTAAAAAGTATTCTAAGCAAACAGAAATAAGGTAACTGCAGGTTCAGCTAACTATTCTGATGACAAAATGTACTTCAAATCAAAGCTAATCAGAAAATATGAGTAGGGCTCCTTTGTGTTCTTTATAGAAGTACAAACATCCAACCAGAGAATGTTATTACTCTAAAGACTTACTAATAACAAGCAATTCTGTGTTGTTTTCATTTGATATTTCTCAGAAATACCACTAGACCTAAAACTACACATTGATTCCAACATAGTGATCATGGATAACTTCAGTATCTAACTCTCACAAAAAGCTCACTGAGACAAAATTGAAATGGGGAACTCTGTACTTCAGATAAAACTGTAAATAGGTCTAATAGACATCTGTAACACAAACTTCCAAGTACTAACGTATATAGTTTCCATTCAGTAGGCCAGTGAACTTTCTTCAAAATTAACCACATTTTTGAACATAAAGCACTTGTCAATAAATTTATGAAAATTAAAACCACATCTTGCATTCTGTAAGACCACAAAGGAAAAAAAAGTTGATAACAAAAGCAATGGAAACCACAGAAACCACAAAGTCCTGGAAGCTAAACAACAACAACAGATTAGTGAAAGAAAATTGGGTCTAACCTGAATTAAGAGGGAAAATTTTTAAATTCCTAGAGTAATATATACACACACACACACACAACTGGGTATATAGGTGCAATTGTGGCATGCATAACTTGGAGTCAGCCAACAACTCTCTATTTAGACTTAAGACTCAGAGAACAAAAGGGTCCTAGTTAACCTAGATAACTACTAGATGCTAGTGAAGTCACAGTTATTGAAGGAGAATCTACAACCACTAATTTGTTAAACCAGTATAATCCCTAACAACAATCTATGGACATTTATCTTTATACTCAGAGTTTCCTCCTCATCAAGGAAACTTTCCTTTCCAATTGATGGAGACCACTACAGAAAACCACAACCAAACTACAGAATAGTGGGACCTAATTCAATGTATACATCAAGAAAATATTCCTTCATCTATGCTTGGCCCAGGGAGTAGCACTATTAGAAGGTGTGGCCTTTTTGCGTAGATGTGTCACCGTGGATGTGGGCTTAAGACCCTTACCCTAGTTGCCTGGAAGTCAGACTTCCACTAGAACCCTTCAGATGAAGATGCAGCTATTCCTGTACTATGCCTGCCTTGATGCTAAGGTGCTCTTGCCTCAATATACCTCTGAACTCATAAGCCATCCTCAATTAAATGCTGTCCTTATAAGAGTTGCCTTGGTATGATCTCTGTTCACATCAGTAGAACCCTAACTAAGAAAATAAGGAAAATCCAGGAGGCTTCATATCTACACATAGAACTATAAAGAGCCAAGAAAATCTAGGGACTATAAAGAGTTATCCCCAGGTAGGAGTATGTAGTTGTGCAGTGCCAAATGCTAAGTCCTGAAAAGTAACCTTGTATGGACAAGTTGTTTTATTTTTCATTTTTTTTTGGTATAACATGGATTTATTCATTTAAAAGGAGAAAAACTATTGATAATAAAATACTAAATGTTTGTACAATTAGCACATTCTCCTTAATAAAAAACTGTATGGAATATAAGGGAATTTTAATTCAGCAACATGTATTCTCTAGCACAAGATAACATATCCAGCTGGAGAACAGATATACTATATAATTTTAATCCTTCTGGCTGGAAGGGACACCTTTGGTCCCTATGACTGAAATATAGACACACCTTTACTGCACACCTTAAACACCAAAGAATTATTATAATTGAGGGATAGATAAAGTGAAAAATAAGAGAGAAGATTTGATAGAATGAGTCAGAGATAGGATATGCCCAATTTTCAGAACAGACAGGAAAGAGAGGCTACAGAAAGCGCAGTAAGGTCGTGAGAGTAGAGAGAGTCAATAGAGTTCCTTTCAGTTAAACTCAATGTAGTTCAGTTTGATACAGCAGAGCAGTTCAGACCATGCTGGAGAAGTTCAGTTCACAGAGTTCAGAGGCAGTCTTGCCAAGCAGAGCAATTCAATTGGACCCCGAGGGAAGCCAATTTGAATCAGTCAGCTTGAAGATCAATTTGAGTCAGAACAACTGAGTTGAACCAACCAGCCAGAGTTCAGAACGAGCTAGAATGAGTTCATTCAGCAGTAAGTCCTGGAGGATGAAATATTTTTTTGGTCAGACAAAGGCTGGAAGTTGAAGTCTGCAAGATCCTGAAAGATCCTGACAGAATGTAAAAGGTCACAGTAGCCCTGAAATTGGCAAAATAGATTTTATTGTTAGCAGAATTAGCTTCTCTGATTTAGAAAAATAAAGGTGCACAATGCTTTGGCCGCTCCTCAAACCTGTGTGTCTGCCAATGTTCTGACCAGGTGTGTGCCCATTGCTGCATCTTCATTAGACTCTTTCCTTGTTTTCCTCCCATACCCATTTCTTGAGGAATCAATCATTTTAGAATAGATATTGTTTAGATCTGGAAATCCCCTACCCCCCCTTCTCCTTTCCCCCCTGAGGGCCTATAAAAACTGGGTCCTCTTTCCCCTCGAAGTCGACTCCTCTACCCCTGTGTGGGATATGAGTTGTCCCCAGAGCTCTGCCTTTCCCCAAATAAAGCCTCATGTGGTTTGCAACAAGCTCGGTCTATCGTGAGTTCTTGGGTGTCCACTATTGTCCTGAGGCCTGAGCAAGGGGCTCCTTTTAGAGTCTTTCAGTGCTGGCTTGCAGAAAATTTGATTGTCCAGAGGATAGAAGCTTCCAGACCTAGAACCAGGGATAGATAGATAGAAATGTTCTGGGTTCAGCTCAAGCTGTGTATTTTCACAGCTTGGAGATGACTCTCATCCAATGGCTATTCTGAGGAAATAAAGTGGCACTTACATTTACAGTTGAAAGCCTGTTATTGTGTAAAAGCAAATTTATTGACTATAAAGTCAGAATATGGGAACACAAGAAAAATGATTTTTAATGGACCAGGCCAAAGATGGATATATCCATCTCCCTCTGAGTGCTTCTCAAAGGATTAAAAAGCACTCTGCCATGCTCAATTGAAAGTCTGGTTCTTTCCCTTCCCTTCCCTCCCCTCCCCTCCCCTCCCCTCCCCTCCCCTCCCCTCCCCTCCCCTCCCCTCCCCTCCCCTCCCCTCCCTCCCCTCCCCTCCCCTCCCCTCCCCTCCCCTCCCCTCCCCTCCCCTCCCCTCCCCTCCCCTCCCCTCCCCTCCCCTCCCCTCCCCTCCCCTTCCCTTCCCTTCCCTCCCCTCCCCTTCCCTTCCCTTCCCTTCCCTTCCCTTCCCTTCCCTTCCCTTCCCTTCCCCTTTGACTCTCTTCTCCTCTTCTCTTTTCTTTATATTAAAATATATTCTTTTCTTACATATTATATCCTGATTATGGTTTTCCCTCCTTCTACTCCTCCTAATTCCTTCCCTGTTCCTCTTCCATTTGGAGTCACTCCATTTCTGTCTCTCATTAGAAAAGAAAATAACAGGCTTTTAAGAGGTAGTATATATATATATATATATATATATATATATATATATATATATATATATTTAATAAGATAAACCAAACATCATATAAAAGCTGGAGAGGACAGACAATCAGAAGGACAAGAGCCCAAGGGAAGAGACAAAAATCAGAGACCCAATCATTCACAGTCAAGAATTTTGTAAAAATCAAACAAACAAACAAACAAACAAAAACAAAGATCAAACACACAAAAGAGCCTACCATCACCACCAACAAAAAAACGCTAAATATTTTAGGCATGTGTTGGTGCCATCAACCCACAGACCAGGAGACTTGTTTGACTATTGGAGGTAGATGGTTCAGTTTCCATCTCCCTACTGTTTGGCATATCACATTGAGTCCTGGGTGCCTCTCAGAGAGGAAGGGAGGGGAGTCGGTGGGGAACTCTGGGAGATGGGGACCTGCAGGTGGGGCAACAATTGCTATGTAAATAAATAAGAAGTACCCATCTATAATTTGCCCTTCATTATTTTGCTAATCTGATTCTGTTTAAGAGACATATTGGATTCATGAAATGAATAAGAAGTGTCCCTTATTGTATTATTGACTTCTAGAATGAGTTGTATATAATTAGTGACAAGTATTTAAATTATTTTATGAAAAAAACAAAAACAAAACTACTAGGACCCAGCACTGGACCTGATCCCACACAGCACATATCCCAGTTGCAGCTTGATTCCCCACTCCCCCCCAGGAATTCAAACACATCTAGCTTCACAGGTGAAAACCTTAAACCCCACCTCCAGACCCTGTGTACCTGGGAAGCAGATTACCCACCCAGCCAAAGACCTTTTGGTTCCCACCTGTGCCAGCTGGCAGCAGAGACCCAGACCTGATCCCACACAGTACACAACCCATTTGCATTCAAACCCAAGTTATTCAGACACATCTATCTTCATAGCTGAGATCTTAAGCCCTGCTACATAGAGAAACTCAAAGGAAAACAACAACAACAACAACAAAAACAAAAACAAAAAACACATGATCATCTCATTGGATGCAGTAAAACCTTTGACAAAATACAAAACCCATTCATGGTTCATGTTAAAAGTATTGGAGAGAACAGGAATTCAAGGGGCATACCTAAGTATAATAAAAGCAATATACAGCAAAACAATAACCAATACCAAACTAAATGGGGAAAAACTCAGCACAATCACATTAAAATCACAGACTAGACAAGGCTGTCAACTCTGTCCCTACCTATTCAATATAGTACTGGAAGTTCTAGCCAGAGCAATTAGACAACAAAAAGAGATCAAAGTAATACAAATTGTAAAGGAAGAAGTCATGATATCACTATTTGCAGATGATATGCTAGTATACATAAGTGACCCCAAAAATTCTACTGGAGGGCTCCTATAGCTAACTACAGCAAAGTGGCTAGATACAAAATTAATTCATACAAATCAGTAGTAGTCCTCTACTCAAAGTGTAAACAGT
Organism: Mus caroli; assembly: GCF_978045245.1. Taxonomy (NCBI): domain Eukaryota; kingdom Metazoa; phylum Chordata; class Mammalia; order Rodentia; family Muridae; genus Mus; species Mus caroli. Next base: position 144,891,704 of record NW_028227258.1, on the reverse strand, counting down.
CTGAGAAAGAAATATGTTTGGCAGTTTCCTAGAAAACTGGACATATTATTACCCGAGGACCCAGTTCTAGCACTCCTGGGCATATACCCAGAAGATGCTCCAACATGTAATAAGGATATATGCTCCAATATGTTCATAGCAGCCTTATTTATAATAGCTGGAAGCTGGAAGAAACCCAGATGTCCCTCAAGAGAGGAATGGATACAGAAAATGTGGTACATTTACACAATGGAGTACTACTCAGCTATTAAAAACAATGAATTTATGAAATTCTTAGGCAAGGGTATAGAACTAGAAAATATCATCCTGAGTGAGGTAACCCAGTCATGAAAGAGCACCAATGATATGAACTCACTGATAAGTGGATATTAGCCCTAAAGCTCCAAATAACCAGTATACTATTCACAGAACGCATGAAACTCAATTGAGAAGGAAGCCCAAAGGGTGCATGCTTTGGTCCTTCTTAGATTGAGAACAAAATACTCACAGGGACAAATATGGAGATAAAGTGTTGAGCAGAGACTGAAGAAAAGGCCACCCAACTGGGGATTCATCCCATATACAGTTACCAAACACAGACACTCTTGTAGATGCCAAGAAGTTCATGCTAAAAGGAACCAGATATGGCTATCTCCTGAAAGACCCTGTCAGAGCTTTACAAATACAGAGGCAGATGTTCACAGCCAACCATTGGACTAAGTACAGGGTCCACAATAGAGGAGTTAGAGAAAGGAATGAAGGAGTTGAAGGGGTTTGCAACCCCATAGGAAGAACGGCAATATCAACCAACCAGAACCCCCAGAACTCCCAGGGACTAAGCCATCAACAAAGTAGTACACATGGTTCCAACTGCATATATAGCAGAGGATGACCTTGTCATGCATTAATGTGAGGAGAAGTCCTTGGTCCCGTGAAAGCTTGATAGATGCCCCAGTGTAGGGGAATCAAGGGCGGAGAGGTAGGAGTGGGTGGGTGGGTGGAGGAACACCTTCATAGAAATAGGGGGAGGGAGGATGTGATAGGGTGTTTTCAGTAGAGAAGGAAACCAGGAAAGGGGATAACATTTTAAATGTAAATAAATAAAATATCCAATAAAAAATTAGGGAAATAACATCCTTCACAATAATAACAAATAATATAAAATATCTTGGTGTGACTCTAACCAAGCAAGTGTAAGATCTGTATGACAAAAACTTCAAGTCTTTGAAGAAAGAAATTGAAAACCTCAGAAGATGGAAAGATCTCCCATGTTCATGGATTGGCTGTATTAATATAGTAAAAATAGCCATCTGACTAAAAGCAATCTACAGATTCAATGCAATCCCCATCAAAATTCCAACTCAATTCTTCATAGAGTTAGAAAGAGCAATTCTCAAATTAATTTGGAATAAGAAAAACCTAAGATAGCAAAAAAAATATTTTCAGCGTAAAAAAAATTCTGGGGGAATCACCATCTCTGATTTCAAGCTATACTATACAGCAATAGTGATAAAACTTGCTTGTACAGAAACAGGCAAGTTAAGCAATGAAGCAATGGAATAGAATTGAATTCCCAGAAACGAACCTCCACACCTATGGTTGGTTTTTGACAAAGAAGCTAAAATTTTCAGTGGAGAAACAGATAGCATTTTCAGCAAATGGTGCTGATCCAAGTGGCAGTCTGCATGTAGAAGAATGCAAATTGGTCCATTCTTATTTCCTTGCACAAAGCTCAAGTCCAAATGGATCAAGGACCTCAACATAAAACCAGATACACTGAATCTAATAGATGAAAAAGTGGGCAAAAGCCTGGAACACATGGGCACAAGGGAAATTTTCCTGAACAGAATACCAATAGCTTATGCTCTAAAATCAAGAACTGAGAAATGGTACTTCATAAAATTGCAAAGCTTCTGTAAGGTAAGGGACACTGTCATTAGGACAAAACGGCAACCCACAGATTGGGAAAAGATATTTACCAAGTCTACATACAATAGGGGAATAATATTCATAATATACAAAGAACTCAAGAAGGCAGACTCCAGAGAAACAAATAACCGTATTAAAAAGTGGAGTATAGAGCTAAATTGAGGCTTCTCAACTGAGGACTCTTGAATGGCTGAGAAACACCTAAAGAAATGTTCAACATCCTTAGTCATCAGGGAAACTCAAATCAAAATGACCCTGAGATTCTATCTCACATCAGTTAGAATGGCTATTATCAAAAACAGAGGCTAAAGCAGATGTTGGTGAGGATGTGGAGAAAGAGGAATTCTAGCTCCTCCATTGCTGGTGGGACTGCCAGCTAGTAAAACCACTTTGGAAATTAGTATGACTGATCCTACGAAAATTGGAAATAGTTCTATCTGAAGACCCAGCTACACAATTCCTTGGCATATTCCCAAAAGTGCCCCCACATATAACAAGGACACATGCTCCATTATGTTCATCACAGCATTATTTATAATAGCCAGAAGCTGAAAACAACCCAGATGTCCCTCAACAGAATGGATACAGAAAATGTGGTACATTTACACAATAGAGTACTACTCAGTGATTAAAAATAACGACTTCATGAAATTCACAGGCAAATGAATGGAATTAGAAAATATCCTAAGTGAGTTAATTCAGACACAAAAGAACTCACATGGTATGTACTCAGGAATAAGTGGATACTAACCCAAAAGCTAACCATGCCTATGATACAACCTATAGTCCATATGGAGAATAGAAGGAAGGATGACAAGGGGGTGGATGCTCCAGTTTTGCGTTGAGGTAGTAACAGGATGATTGTGGAAGATGGTAGGAGAGGGGTACAAGGGAGGGAGGAAGGAGGAGGAGGAAATAATGGTGGCAGTATCAGATTCTGGAGGAGACACAAGAGAGGTACAGAGGGTCAGGAAATCGAATAAAAACACATAGTAGGTCTTCTAGTAGGCCTGAGGCCCTGGCTGCATCAGACCACCTCTGGGACCTTCCAACTGAGGGCTCTTCACAGCGGCAGAGAAGCTTCTGATCTGTTGCCCTGGCTGCAGTAGATCTCCTGATTGGCCTTCAAACTGTTGGGTATTCAGTGGATCTGTCAAGCTGTTGTCCAACTGCCCTGAGTGTAGCTGATCCTCAACTGCTCTGAGTGGAGCAGGTCTTCAACTGCTCTGAGTTCCGCAGGTCCTCAACTGCTCTAAGTGCCAGGGGTCCACTAGGATGGGTTGGGATATGGTGTCTTCAAGGGAGCAGACCAACTAGGAGTCTGCCTCAGTAGCAAGGACGAGGCAGAAGGGGTGGAAGGGATGGACGGGGAGTAGTTTTTGGGAAGGCGGAGGTTTCGGTGGGTGATGGATCCTAAGTCTACCAGGCTCCCAGCAGCAGCTCTAGGACTCAGGAGAGGGGAGAGGGGTTTATTACCAACTGCTGTAAGTGTAGTGGGTCCTCTAGGATGGGGAAGGATATGGTATCTTCTTGGGAGCAGACCAATAAGGAGCCTCAGACTTTGAACATTTCTTTAAATGCTCCTGTGACATTTGAGATTCCACTGTTGAGAATTCACTGTTTTGCTCTGTTCCCATTTTTAATTGTGTAACTTTGGTTGTTGGTGTCTAACTAATTGAGTTATTTATAAATTTTAGATATTAGTCCTCTGTAAGATTAGGATTGGTGAAGATCCTTTCTCAAACTATAGACTACCTTTTTGTCCTATTGACAGTGCCCTTTTCCTTACAGAGAAATTTCTGTTTCATGGATTTATATTTATCAATTGTTGATCTTAGAACCCAAACCATTGGTCTCTGTTCATTAAATTATCTCCTGTGCCAATGTTTTATCTTTATGAGATTTAATCCAGTCTTATGTTGAGATCCTCGATCTACCTTAATTTGAGTTTTGCGCAGGGTGATAAATATTGATTTATTTGCATTATTTTACATGTAGATACCTAGCTAGAAAAGCACCATTTGTTGAAGATATTCTCATTTTTCCATTGTATATTTTATCTTCTTTATTAAAAATCAAGTGTTCATACAGATGTGGGTTTATTTCTGGGTACTCGATTCAATTCCATTCTGACCATTTCTGTACCAATACTACACAGATTTTATCACTATTTTTCTCTATGGCGTCACTTGAGTTCAGTGATGGTGACTCCTTCCAGAGTTCTTTTATTGTCAGGATTGTCTTGGCTATTCTGGGGTGAATAATTTCTTTTACAAGGTCATAAAAATGTGTTGGAATTTTGATGGCAATTGCATTTGAATCTGTAGATAATTTTTGGTAAATTGTCCATTTTCGCTATGTTGATGCCATGTGTGTGGGAGATCTCTCCATCTTCAATTTCTTTCTTCATAGATTTGAAGTTTTAGCCATATAGATCTTTCACTTGCTTGCTTAGAGTTACACCAAGATATTTTATATTATTTGTGACTTATTCTAAAGGATGTTTTATTCCCCAATTTCTTTATTAGCCCACTTATCATTTGTGTAAAAGACAGCTACTGTTTTTTTTGAGTTAATTTTGTATCGAGCCACAGTTTGCAGATGTGTATCAACTGTAGGAGTTCTCTGTTAGAATTGTTAGGTTGCTGATGTATGCTATCATATCATCCTCAAATACTGATAATTTTATTTCTTCCTTTCAAACTTGTATACCTTGATCCTCTTTAGTTGTCTTATTGCTCTGGCTACAACTTCAAATATTATATTGAATAGAAAGCAAGAGAGAGGACAGCCTTGTCTTGTCCCCGATTTTAGTGGAAATGTTTTAAGTTTCTCTTCATTTAGTTTAATGTTGGTCATTGGCTTGCTGTATATTGCTTTGATTGTGTTTAAATATGTCCATTGTATCTCTGATCTCTCTAATAGTTTGTTTGTTTGTTTTAGTTATTTTATTTATTTACATTTCAAATGTTTTCCCCCTTTCCATTTTTCCCTCAGCAAACTCCCTAGCCCCTCCCCCTTCTTCTGTGAAAGTGCTCCCCCACCCACCCACTCACTCCTGCCTCACTGCCCTAACATTCCCCTATGCTGAGGCCTCCACAGGACCAAGGGCCTCCTTGCCCATTGACCACCAGATAAGGCAATCCTCTGATGTATGTGAAGCTGGAGCCAAGGGTTCCTCCAAGTATACTCTTTGGTTGGTAGTTTCATCCATGGCAGCTCTGGGGAGTCTGGTTAGTTGATGTTGTTCTTCCTGTGGAGTTGAAAATCCCTTTTAGCTCCTTCAGTCCTTACAGTAACTTCAACATTGGAATCCCCATCCTCAGTCTGAGGTTTGGCTGAGAACATCCATATATGTATTGATCAGGCTCTGGCAGAGCCTCTCAGGAGGTTGGTGTCTATAGATGGGATGGATCCCCAGGTGAGGCAGTCCCTTGATGACCTTTCCTTCAATCTTTGTTCCACTTTTTGTCCCTGAATTTCCTTTAGACAGGAGCAATTCCGGGTTAATATTTTTGAGATGGGTGGGTGCCCCATCCCTCAACCAGGAGCTGTGCCTAACCTCTGGATATGGTCTCTATAGGTTCTCCCTCCCCTTTGTTGGGTATTTCAGCCAATAGCATCACTGTTGGGTACTGGGAGCTGCTTGCTTTCCTGGCATCTGAGACTTTTAGTGACTACCCCCAGTTCCCCATTCCCCACTGTGACACACCTCCATTCATTTTCCTTACTTCTATCCCATATATCACATGTGATCCTACTCCATATTCCTCCCTCCCTCCCTCCTTCCCTCCCAGTTCCCTCCCTCCCTCTATGTCCCGTGATTATTTTGTTTCTGCTTCTAAATAGGACTGAAGCATCTATACTTTGGTATTTCTTCTTGAAATCCATATACTTTATGAGTGGATTTGGAGGGCTATTAGATTTTGTGAAAGGATTTTTCAGCATTTAATGTGACAATCATGTGATTTTTTTCTTTCAGTTTGTATATATGGTAATTGTGGATGGATTTTCATATATGGAATCATCCATTCATCACTGGGATGAAGCCTAATTAATCACAGTGGAGGATAGTTTTGATGTGTTCCTGGATTTATTTTTAGAGTATTTTATTGAATATTTTTCATCAATGGTCATAAGAGAAATTGGCCTGAAATTCTCTTTCTTTATTGATCTTTGTGTGGCTTAGTCATCAGGGTTACTGCGGTTTCCTAGAATGGGATTGGCAGTGTTCTTGTTTACTTCTTATGGAATACTTTGAAGAGTAGTGGTAATAGCTATTTCAAAGTATGATAGAATTCTGCTCTAAAACTATCTGGCCTGGGCTTTTTGTGGTTGGAAGACTTTTGATGATTGCTTCTATTTCTTTAAAAATAAAAACAGGTTATAGGGCTGTTTAAATGGTTTACCTGATCTTAATTTAATTTTGGAAAATGGTATCTCCCCAGAATATTGTCCATTTCCATAAGATTTTCCAATTTTCTGAAATACAGAATTTTGCAGTATGAACTAATCATTCTTTGAACTTCTTCTATGTTTACTATGTCTTCATTTTAAGTTCTGACTATGTTTATTTAGATACTGTCTATCTTTCTTTTGATTAGTTTGGCTAAGGGTTTGTCTATCTTGTTGATTTTCTCAAGGAACCAGTTCTTGGTTTCATTGATTCTTTTCCCTGTTGTCTTTCTTCAAAATGATTGATTTCAGCCCTGATTTTGATTATTTCCTGACTTCTCACTTTGGTGTGCTCACTTCTCTTTTTTAGAGCTATCTATACATTTGAAATCCTGGTATGAAAACTTTCTAATTTGTTTATGGATTCACTTAATGCTATGAACGTTCCTCTTAGCACTGTTTTGATTGTGTCTCATAAATTTGGGTATGTTGTGCCTTCATTGAAAATTCTAGGAAGTTTTTAATGTCTTTATTTCTTCTCTGATGCATAGATCACTGAGTAGAGAGTTGTTCTCTTTCCAAGAGTATGTAAGGCTTTCTGGATTTTCTGTTGTTGCTGAAGTCCAGCTTTAATCCATGAGGGTTTGATAAGATACAAGGCATTATTTCAAATTTCCTATATCCTTTGAGGCTTGGTTTGTGACTGTCTATATGGCCAGTTTTGGAGAAAGAACCATGAGGTACTTAGAAGAATGTATATTCTTTTGTTTCTGAGTGAAATATTCTAAAGATGTCTATTTAGTTCATTTGAGTCACAGTGTTGTTTTTTTCTTTTCTTTGTGTGTGTGTGTGTGTGTGTGTGTGTGTGTCTGTGTGCATGTGTGTGTGTGTGTTGTCATTTCTGTTTAGTTTTGGTCTGGATGACTTGTCTATTGGTGAGTGTTAAGTGTTGACTTCTCCCACTATTAATGTGTGGGGTTCTATGTGTGGTTTAAACTTTAGCAATTTGTTTCTTTTTAAAATGTGGGAATTGCTTATTTCCTTTGTTTTCCTGTATGTAGTTATCCTCCTTGGAATGGAGGCTTCCTTACATTATGATCCGTAGGGCTGTATTTGTGGATAGATATTGTTTCAAGTTATATTTGTCTTTAAATATCTTGTTTTCTCCATTAATGGTGGCTGAGAATTTTGATGGGTTAACAGTCTAGGTTGGCAACTGTGGCTTTTTAGAGGTTCCAAGATATTTCTCCAAGCCCGTCTAGATTTTGCATTCTCTAGAGAAGTTGGATGTAATTCTCATAGGTCTGCTTTGTGGGTTACCTGGCCTGTTTCCCTTGTTGTCTTTAGTTTTCTTTCTTTGTCCTGTTGAGTTTGTGGTTTGATTCTTATGTGGGTGGAGATTTTTCTTTTCTGGTCCAGTCTTATTGGTATTCTATAAACGTCTTGTATATTTATAGGTATCTCTTTAGGTTGGGAAATCTTTCTTCTATGATTCTGTTGAAAGTACTTTCTATGCCTTGGAGCTGGGATTCTACCTTCTACTGACCTATTATTTCTAGTTTAGGCCTTTACATGGTATTCCAGATTTCCTGGATGTTTTGTGTCTGAAAGATTTTGAATTTATCATTTTCTTCGACGGCTGTATTGACTTCTTGTCTTATATTGTCTACACCTGAAGTTCTTTCTTCTGTCTCCTGTATTGTTTTTGATGCTTGCATCTTCTGTTCTGGTTCTCTTCCCTCTGTTTTCCATCTTCAGGATTTTCTTATTTTGTGATCATTTTGTTGCTTCTATTTCTATTTTCAGGCCTTGCATAGTTTTATTTACTACTTTTACCTGTTTAATTGTATCTTCCTTTATATATTTTTTATTAATTTATTCAACTTTTTACACTCCATATTTTATTACTTTGCCCCATCCATCCTCCAACTGTTCCACATTCCATACCTCCTCTCTACACACCTGTATCCACATGGATGTCCCCACCCCATACCACACCTGACCTCTAAACTCCTAGGGGCCTCCAGTCTCTTGAGGGTTAGATGCATCATCTCTGAATGGACACAGACCTGGCAGTCCTCTGCTGTATGTGTGTTGGGGGCCTCAAATCAGCTGCTTGATTGGTGGTCCAGTGTTTGAGAGATCGCCAGGGTCCAGATTAATTGATACTGCTGGTACTCCTACAGGATCACCCTTCTCCTCAGCTTCAGTCAGCCTTCCCTAATACAACAACAGGGGTCAGCTGCTTCTGTTCATTGGTTGTGTGCAAATATATGCCTCAGATTCTTTCAGCTGCTTGTTGGGTCTTTCTTAGGGCAGTCATGACAGGTCCTATTTTGTGAGTGTTCCACAGCCTCAGTACTAATGTCAGACCTTGGAGCCTCCCTTGAGCTGGATCCCACTTTGGGCCTGTCCCTGTACCTTCTTTTCCTCAGGAAGCTCTCCATTTCCATCCCTGTAATTCATTCAGACAAGAAAAATTGTGACTGTAAGAGGGCAACCCCATCCCTCAATTGATGTCCTGTCTTGCTACTGGTGGTGGGCTCTATAAGTTCCCCATCCCTACTGTCAGGCATTTCATCTAAGGTCCTTTCCTTTGAATCCTGAGAGTCTCTCCCCTCCCAGGTCTGTGGGCATTCTGTAGGGTGCCCCCCCCAAAAGAACCCCTCCTATTTCCCTAGGTTTCCTGTTTCCATTCTTTCTGCTGGCCCCCACAGCTTCAGTCCTTTTCTGTCACACAATACTAGATCAGATTCCACTTCTCTTCCCCCAAATACCCTCCCCCACCATGCATATTTCCTCTTATGTCCCTCCCTCCCTTCCCATCCACTTGTGATAGCATTCTTCTCTCTTCCAAGTGGGACTGAGGCGTCCTCACATGGGCATTTCAGCTTGTTGACCATTTTGAGTTCTGTGGACTGTATCCATCCTGTCATGGGAAATCTGGGTTGTTTCCAGCTTCTGGTTCTCACAAGTAAGGCCACAATGAACATAGTGTAAAACATGTCCCTGTGGCATGGTAGGGCATCTTTTAGTTATATTCCCAAGAGTGGTATAGCTGGGTCTTCAGGTAGATCTACTTCCATTTTTCTGAGGAACTTCCAGATTCTCCATGTTGGATTTCATCTTAGCCATTCTGATTAGTGTAAGGTAGAATCTCAGGGTAATTTTGACTTGAGTTTCTCTGAACACTAAAGACTTTGAAACATTTCTTTAGGTGCTGTTCAGCCATTCGAGATTCCTTAGTTGTGAATTCTCGGTTTAGTTCTATACCCTAGTTTTTGATTGTGTTGTTTGTTTTTTTGGTGATTAACTTCTTGAGTTCCTTATATATTTTGGATATTAGGCCTCTATTGGATGTGGAGTTAGTGAAGATTTTTTCCCAATCTGCAGGTGCTGATTTGTCTTATTGATTATGCCATTAGCTTTATAGAAGCTTTCAGGCTTCATGGGGTCCCATTTATCAATTCATGATTTTTAGAGCATGAGCCATTGGAGTTCTGTTTAGGAAACTTTGCTCTGTGCCAATGAGTTCAAGGCTCTTTTCAACTTTCTCTTCTATTATATTCATTATATCTGATTTTATGTTGAAGTCCTTGATCCACTTGGACTGGAGCTTTGTATAATGTGGTAAATATGGGTCTATTTTCATTCTTCTACAGACAGCCAATTAGACCAACACCATTTATTGAAGATGCTTTTTTTCCATTGTATATTTTTGGCATATTTATTAAATATCAAGTGATTATAGGTGTGTGATTTTATTTCTGGGTCTTCATTTCTATTCCATTGATCAATATGTCTTTCTCTGTACCAATATCATGCAGTTTTATTACTGTTGCTCTGCAGTAAAGGTTGAGTTCAGGGTATGCTGATTCCCTCAGCTGTTCTTTTATTGTTAGGAAGTGATTTGCTCTTCTGTGAATTTTGCCTTTCCAGACGAATTTGAGAATTTCTCTTTCCATGTCTTTGAAGAATTATGTTGTGATTTTGATGGGGATTGCATTGAATCAATAGATTACCTTTGGTAGGATGGACATTTTTACTATGTTAGTTCTGCCAATCCATGAGCATGGGAAATCTCTCCATTTTCTGAGACCTTCCTGTGTATCTTTAAGACATTTAATTGTTTCCGCTTTAAGTATCTCTACCTGTTTATATTTTCCTCAATTTTCTAAAGTGATTTATTCATTTCGTCTATCATCTTTATAAGATCAGATTTAATGTCATTTGTCATTTTCTTCTGCTTTGGTTGTGTTAGCATATCTAGGACTTCCTGTAGTAGGAAGGTAGCTGTGCTCTAAAGGTTTCATATTGCCCTGGATTTTATTGATTGTGTTCTTTTCAGGGCCTTTAATTATCTTGTTGGCTTTTGTCCCTGGATGATCCTGTTGTAGTAGGTATTTGGAGGAGGGTTAACCTCATACACACATACATATACATACATACTTTGAAAGGAAAAGAAGAAGGCAGAACACAGAAGGGAATTATAGGAGTCTAACTAACTAGAGTCACTTCAGTGATAAGGAAAAACGATAGTTGAATAATGTTAGAATCTTAGATTACCATGCTCAATCTCTCTCTTGTGATACTTGTGTGGGATTGGGATTCACTACCAGGTGGCTGACAGTTCTCCCTATACATTTTTCTCTTATATCACAGTAAAAAAGGGTAAGTGTAGCTTGTTTTGATCTCATGAGGGCAGAACTCTTTGCTTCTCAGTCAGACTTGATTGGGCTATGAGTGTGCAGGTACTGATTATTTTCTCTAATGGTTGATCATGGGACTGTAGAGAAGGCTTTGTTTTTTGTTTGCTTGCTCTCTTGTTTTGTTTGGTTTATTTTGTCTATACCTTTAACATTGCTAGTAAATTTAGCTTTAATCTTGAGTTTATAAGGCAAAAAGAAAATGTAGAAAACTTGGACTATTCTATATTCTCAAGATTTTTAGTGGATCTACATATTTATCTTATCTTTCCAAGTTCTTTTTGGTGTTATGTATATTTCCCAGGTATTTTGGTTATACTTAATGAGGACATTTTGATGTCCTGAGAGAGAAAGAGAGAGAGAGAGAGAGAGAGAGAGAGAGAGAGAGAGAGAGAGAGAGAGAGAGAGAGAGAAGAGAGAGAGGTGGGGCAGGAGGTGGGGGAGAGACAGACAGAGAAACAGAGACAGAGAACATACAAATAGATGTGCAAAATCAGGTTTTTATTATTAATTGCTTTTTTTCTTGTATTGTAAATATTTTATTTATTTTGTAAGATTTATTTATGTATTCATGTATTTATTTATTTATTTATATATTTATTTATATTCATGTGTACCTCCGTTTGTGCCCTTTTATACAGGTACCATTAGAAGATAGAAGAAGGCATCAGATCTCCTGGAGTTGGAGTTAATGGCAAATGTAAGCTGCCTAACATGACTGCTGTGAACCAAACACCTGTCCCCTTGAAAGAGCATCTAGTGCTCTTAACTGCTAAGTCATGCTGCCATGTCTTCAGCTACTTTCTCTGTCCTGAGTTATTTTGGTTTAATTGTGGGTTTGTTTCGTTGTTTGTTTGTTTATTTTTGAAACAGAGTCTCAAATCTGAATCAGTGTTATCCTGGACCTTTCTCTACCTCCTCAACACAGGATTGAGGACTACTATATTCACTTTTTATACGGCGTCTGGGGATTTGATATTATGTCCTCCTAATCCTCTAATACTGATTCATCTCCCTCATCTCATTTAGACTGTAATTGAAAAAGTTTTCTTCTGATAGTTATCTTCATCATTCTTTTCATATAGTATCATATTCAAGTATCAAACATAGAATGAAACAAAACAAATTATTTAACAAAATGCATTTGAACATCACTTTTTATAATTCATAATACTCATACAATGAAACAAAATGAAGTGGTTGGCTTTAGCTATATTATGAGCAATTTTCCAAGTTTTGTGTATGGTTGACACAAGGATAAAACCAATTCTCTATTGAGATTTTTCTTAAAAAACAAGAATATCACATTAGTCACCATTACTGATCTTCTCTTGTGTTAAACAGAGTTTATTTTCCTTGCTGAGAAATGTAATTTTCCCTCAAATTTTAAGCAAACATTTTTATGATTTACAAAGGTGGCCTGTGCTTGGAAACATATTTATTGGAGACATTAGCATGATATACCTGGGGTGTGTCTGCACCATTGGGTGGTAAGCATGGGTGTTTATATAATGTGTGAACTCTTGATGAAAGATGTATATGACAGTCTCTCCCTTACTTCACTCTACTTGTGATCTGACTAGGGCAGTTTATTTGCTTTTTAGTGCTATTTCTCACTATAATGTTCCATTATTATGAAATATAATATTCTGGTTTTATGTTGACAGCATTTCTATAGTTCAGAGTACACAGCTATTGCAAGCTTTGTTCCAGGAAATGATGGGTACTGTTTTTACTATAAGAAGGAAATCTAATAGTCACTCATGATTTTCCTTTGTTGATCTCTGCTATCAAGGTGCCATACCTGAAACTGTTCAATAAGCCCAACTCCTATCTTTCCTGTGCATAGACATATGAAAGGGACAGAACCACCGTGGAAATATGATGGACTATCCAAGGGCATTGGAAGTAGAGCAAATACCTCTCCTGGGCATATACCCAGAAGATGTTCCAACCGGTAATAAGGACACATGCTCCACTATGTTCATAGCAGCCTTATTTATAATAGCCAGAAGCTGGAAAGAACCCAGGTGTCCCTCAACAGAGAATGGATATAGAAAATGTGGTACATTTACACAATGGAGTACTACTCAGCTATTAAAAGGAATGAATTTATGAAATTCTTGGGCAAATAGATGTATCTAGAGGATATAATCATGAGTGAGGTAACCCAATCACAAAAGAAGTCACTTGATATGCACTCACTGATAAGTAGATATTAGCCCAGAAACATAGAATACCCAAGATACAACTTCTAAAACACAAGAAAATCAAGAAAGAAGGACAACTTGTGGATACTTCATTCCTCCCTAGAATAGGGAATAAAATATCCATGGAAGAAGTTGCAGAGACAAAGTTTGGAGCTAAGACGAAAGGGTGGACCATCCAGAGACTGCCCCATCCGGGGGTCCATCCCATAATCAGTCACCAAACACAGACACTATTACATATGCCAACAAGATTTTGCTGAAAGAACCCTGATATAGCTGTCTCTGTGAGCCTTTGACAGTGCCTCGTAAATACAGAAGTGGATGTTCATAGTCATCTATAGGATAGAACACAGGGCCCCCAATGTAGGAGCTAAAGAAAGTACCCAAGAGCAGAATGGGTTTACTACCCTATAGGTGGAACAACAATAGGAACTAACCAGTACCCCCAGAGCTTGTATCTCTAGCTACATATGTAGCAGAAGATGGCCTAGTTGGCCATCATTGGGAAGAGAGGCCCTTTGGTCTATCAAACTTTATATGCCTCAGTACAGGGGAAAGCCAGGGCCAAGAGGTGGGAGTGAGTGGGTAGGGGAGCAGGGTAGGGGAGGGTATAGAGGACTTTTGGGATAGCATTTGAAATGTAAATGAAGAAAATATCTAATAAAAAAAAAGGTTAAAAAAAAAAAGGAATCTTCTATAGATGTAGTGGAGTTTAATTTATTTCTCCCAACTTTCTTAATCTGTTCCTTGTAGCCACCAGCATCACTGTTTGTGACACCAGGTTTTTTGCTTCACTTGAATTGTGGCTACTCTTGGGTCAATTTTAGGAGGTAGCAAAATATGAATTTGATATTTGTATCTGCCCACATCAACATGAAGCCCTCCTTCAACAATCAGTAGCTGTCACCTGATCACTGAGCTCCACCACAGTTTTGGGAAATTGCACTGCTTCAGACTGATAATCTCTTCTCAGTCCTCTGAATGAGCATCAATTATCTTCATACAACCTGTAAAAATTATCGACCCTGAAGTCTTTGTTTATATGTCACCAAATTCCATAGAGAGGGCTGGTGGTGCCAGATCAGTGCATTAAGCTGTTAAATGTCCTCTTCAACAAGCTTGATTTGCCTAGAGTAAGTACTCTGATTTCAGTTTTCAATAGCCTGCTCATCAAGACCTCAGATAGACTTGTGGGCCCTCTCATCCTCTCTGGATTTCTGATGCTTGGCAGTTAGGCGATCTGGCATTGTAGAAGCCACAAGTGCTTCTGAGTTTGCAAAGTATCTTGCTCACTTCCAGTGTTTTCTTGTTGATTTTTTTTTTAGATATGTAGCAAGATTTTTTTTTTTATTTTTATTAGGTATTTTCCTCATTTACATTTCCAATGCTATCCCAAAAGTCCCCCATACCCTCCTCCCCCCACTCCCATACCCACCCACACACATTTTTGGCCCTGGCATTCCCCTGTACTGGGGCATATAAAGTTTGCAAATCCAATGGGCCTCTCTTCCCAGTGATGGCCGACTAGGCCATCTTTTGATATATATGCAGCTAGAGACAAGAGCTCCGGGGTACTGGTTAGTTCATAATGTTGTTCCACCTATAGGGTTGCAGATCCCTTTAGCTCCTTGGGTACTTTCTCTAGCTCCTCCATTGGGGGCCCTGTGATCCATCCAATAGCTGACTGTGAGTATCCACTTCTGTGTTTGCTAGGCCCCGGCATAGTCTCACAAGAGACAGCTATATCTGGGTCCTTTCAGCAAAATCTTGCTAGTGTGTGAAATAGTGTCAGCGTTTGGAAGCTGATTATGGGATGGATCCCCGGATATGGCAGTCTCTAGATGGTCCATCCTTTCATCACAGCTCCAAACATTGTCTCTGTAACTCCTTCCATGGGTGTTTTGTTCCCAATTTTAAGAAGGAGCAAAGTGCACACACTTTGGTCTTCGTTCTTCTCGAGTTTAATGCGTTTAGCAAATTGTATCTTATATCTTGGGTATCCTAAGTTTCTGGGCTAATATCCACTTATCAGTGAGTACATATTGTGTGAGTTCCTTTGTGATTGGGTTCCCTCACTCAGAATGATGCCCTAGAGGTCCATCCATTTGCCTCGGAATTTCATAAATTCATTCTTTTTAATAGCTGAGTAGTACTCCATCGTGTAGATGTACCATATTTTCTGTATCCATTCCTCTGTTGAGGGACATCTGGGTTCTTTCCAGCTGCTGGCTATTATAAGTAAGGCTGCTATAAAAATAGTGGAGCATGTGTCCTTCTTACTGGTAGGTACATCTTCTGCATATATGCCCAGGAGAGGTATTGCGAGATCCTCTGGTATTACTATGTCCAATTTTCTGAGGAACCACCAGACTGATTTCCAGAGTGGTTGTACAAGCTTGCAATCCCACCAACAATGGAGGAGTGTTCCTCTTTCTCCACATCCTCCCCAGCATCTGCTGTCACTTGAATTTTTGATCTTAGCCATTCTGACTGGTGTGAGGTAGAAGCTCAGGGTTGTTTTGATTTGCATTTCCCTGATGATTAAGGATGCTGAACATTTTTTCAGGTGCTTCTCTGCCATTCGGTATTCCTCAGGTGAGAATTCTTTGTTCAGCTCTGAGTCCCATTTTTAATGGGGTTATTTGATTTTCTGGAGCCCACCTTTTTGAGTTCTTTATATATATTGGATATTAGTCACCTATCCCATTTAGGATTGGTAAAGATCCTTTCCCAATCTGTTGGTGGTCTTTTTGTCTTGTTGACAGTGTCTTTTGCCTTACAGAAGCTTTGCAACTTTATGCGGTCCCATTTATCGATTCTCTATCTTATTGCACAAGCCATTGCTGTCCTATTCAGGAACTTTTCTTCTGTACACATATCTTCGAGGCTTTTCCCTACTTTCTCCTGTATAAGTTTCAGTTTCTCTGGTTTTATGTGGAGTTCATTAATTGACTTGATTTGACCTTAGTACAAGGAGATAGGAATGGATCAATTCGCATTCTTCTACATGACAACAGCTAGTTGTGCCAGCACCATTTGTAGAAAATGCTGTCTTTTTTCCACTGGATGATTTTAGCTCCCTTGTCAAGGATCAAATGACCATAGGTGTGTGGGTTTATCTCTGGGTCTTCAATTCTATTCCATTGGTCTACTTGTCTGCAGCTATACCAGTACCATGTAGTTTTTTATCACAATTGCTTTGTAGTACATCTTTAGGTCAGGCATGGTGATTCCACCAGAGGTTCTTTTATCCTTGAGAAGAGTTTTTGTTATCCTAGGTTTTTTGTTATTCCAGATGAATTTTCAGATTGCTGTTTCTAATTACTTGAAGAATTGAGTTGGAATTTAGATGGGGATTGCATTGAATATGTAGATTGCTTTTGGCAAGATAGCCATTTTTTCAATGTTGAGCCTGCCAATCCATGAGCATGGGAGTTCTTGCCATCTTCTGAGATCTTCTTTAATTTCTTTCTTCAGAGACTTGAAGTTCTTATCATACAGATCTTTCACTTCCTTAGTTAGAGTCACACCAAGGTATTTTATATTATTTGGGACTATTGAGAAGGATGTTGTTTCCCTAATTTCTTTCTCAGCCTGTTTATTCTTTGTGTAGAGAAAGGCCATTGACTTGTTTGAGTTAATTTTATATCCAGCTACTTCACCGAAGTTGTTTATCAGGTTTAGGAATTCTCTGTTGGAATTTTTAGGGTCACATATATATACTATCATATCTTCTGCAAAAAGTGATATTTTGACTTCTTCTTTTCCAATTTGTATCACCTTGATCTCCTTTCGTTGTCGAATTGCTCTGGCTAGGACTTCAAGTACAATGTTGAATAGGTAGGGAGAGATTAGACAGCCTTGTCTAGTCCCTGATTTTAGTGGGATTGCTTCCAGCTTCTCTCCATTTACTTTAATGTTGGCTACTGGTTTGCTGTAGATTGCTTTTATCATGGTTAGGTATGGGCCTTGAATTCCTGATCTTTCCAAGACTTTTACTATGAATGGGTGTTGCATTTTGTCAAATGCTTTCTCTGCATCTAACGAGATGATCATCTGGTTTTTTGTGTTTGTTTATATACTGGTTTGCGTTGATGGATTTCCATACATTGAACCATCCCTGCATTCCTGGGATGAAATCTACTTGGTCAGGATGGATGTTTGTTTTGATGTGTTCTTGGATTCGGTTAGGGAGAACTTTATTGAGAATTTTTGCATCGATATTCATAAGGGAAATTGGTCTGAAGTTCTCTATTTTTGTTGGGAATTTTTGTGGTTTAGGTATCAGAGTAATTGTGGCTTCATAGAATGAGTTGTGTAGGGTACCTACTCTTTCTATTTTGTGGAATAGTTTGTGAAGAACTGGTATTAGATCTTTTTTGGACGTCTGATAGAATTCTGCACTAAATCCATCTGGTATTGGGCTTTTTTTGGTTGTGAGACTATTAATGCCTGCTTCTATTTCTTTAGGAGATATAGGACTCTTTAGATCATTAACCTGATCTTGATTTAACTTTGGTACCTGATATCTGTCTATAAACTTGTCCATTCTATCCAGGTTCTCCAGTTTTGTTGAGTATAGCCTTTTGTAGAAGGATCTGATGGTGTTTTGGATTTCTTCAGGACCTGTTGTTATGTCTCCCTTTTCATTTCAGATTTTGTTAGTTAGAATGCTTTCCCTGTGCCCTTTAGTGAGTCTGGCTAAGGGTTTATCTATCTTGTTGATTTTCTCAAAGAACCAGCTCCTGGTTTGGTTGATTCTTTGAATAGTTCTTCTTGTTTCCACTTGGTTGATTTCACCCCTGAGTTTGATTATTTCCTGCTGTCTACTCCTCTTGGGTGAATTTGCTTCCTTTTGTTCTAGAGCTTTTAGGTGTGTTGTCAAGCTGCTAATGTGTGCTCTCTCTAGTTTCTTTTTGGAGGCACTCAGAGCTATGAGTTTTCCTCTTAGAAATGCTTTCATTGTGTCCCATAAATTTGGGTATATTGTGACTTCATTTTCATTAAACTCTAAAAAGTCCTTAATTTCTTTCTTTATTCCTTCCTTCAACAAGGTATCATTGAGAAAAGTGTTGTTCAGTTTCCAAGTGAATGTTGGCTTTCTATTATTTATTTTGTTATTGAAGATCAGCCTTAGTCCATGGTGATCTGATAGGATGCATGGGACAATTTCAATATTTTTGTATATGTTGAGGCTCGTTTTGTGTCTAATTATGTAGTCCATTTTGCAGAAGGTATCATGAGGTGCTGAGATGAATATCTTTTTGTTTGGGGATAAAATGTTATGTAGATATCTGTCAAATCCATTTGTTTCATAACTTCTGTTAGTTTCACTGTGTCCCTGTTTAGTTTCTGTTTCCATGATCTGTTCATTGGTGAAAGTGGTGTGTTGAAGTCTCCCACTATGATTGTGTGAGGTGCAATGTGTGCTTTGATCTTTACTAAAGTTTCTTTAATGAATGTGGCTGCCCTTGTACTTGGAGCATAGATATTCAGAATAGTTCCTCTTGGAGGATTTTAACTTTGATGAGTATGAAGTGCCCCTCCTTGTCTTTTTTGATGACTTTGGGTTGGAAGTCATTTTTATTAGATATTAGAATGGCTACTCCAGCTTGTTTCTTCATACCATTTGCTTGGAAAATTATTTTCCAGCCTTTCATTCTGAGGTAATGTCTATCTTTTTCTCTGAGATGAGTTTCCTGTAAGCAGCAAAATGTTGGGTCCTGTTTGTGTAGCCATTCTGTTAGTCTATGTCTTTTTTTGGGGGAGTTGAGCCCATTGATATTAAGGAAAGATAATTGTTGCTTCCTGTTATTTTGTTGTTAAAGTTGGTGGGTTTTTTTTTCTTGTTGCTGTCTTCTTTTAAGTTTGTTGAGGAATTATCTTCTTGCTTTTTCTAGGATGAGGTTTCTGTCGTTGTATTTGTTTTTTTTTTTTTGTTTTTTTTTTTTCTGTTATTATCCTTTGAAGGGCTGGATTTGTGGAAAGATAATGTGTGAATTTGGTTTTGTCATGGAATACTTTGGTTTCTCCATCTATGTTAATTGAGAGTTTGGCTGGGTATAGTAGCCTGGGCTGGAATTTGTGTTCTCTTAGTGTCTGTATAACATCTGTCCAGGCTCTTCTGGCTTTCATAGTCTCTGGTGAAAAATCTGGTCTAGAGACAGCTTCTGGGACAGGCAGGAGCCACAGAGCCGCTGAGGCAGCACCCTTTTGGGGCCGCAGACATCCGGCACCCTCCCAGCCGGAGGACAGAGACCTGCCCTGCAGAGAGCGCCATCTTGGCTACGGGACTCCGCCGAACTTAGTCTACAGGTTAGAGTGAGGACCACAGAGGCAGACAGCTTCTGGGACAGGCGGGAGCCACAGAGCCGCTGAGGCAGCACCCTTTTGGGGCCGCAGACATCCGGCACCCTCCCAGTCGGAGGACAGTGACCTGCCTTGCAGGGAGCGCCATCTTGGCTCCGGGACTCCGCCGAACTTAGTCTGTACAGGTTAGAGTGGGGACCACAGAGGCAGACAGCTTCTGGGACAGGCAGGAGCCACAGAGCCGCTGAGGCAGCACCCTTTTGGGGCCGCAGACTTCCTGCACCCTCCTAGCTGGAAGACAGTGGTCTGCCCTGCACAGGAGCCCTCTGCCTCAGGAGCAGGGAGCACATCTTGGATCCAGGACTCCACTGAACTTAGGAACTTAGTCTGCACAGCTGAGAGTGTGTACCACAGAAGCCTACAGCTTCTGTGACCTGCCAAAGCAACACAGCATCTGGGAAAGGTCCTGTTTTCCGCCTTCTTCTTCAGCCAGGAGGAGGTCCAAACCCCAGATATCTGTACACCTTCCCTTTAAGAGGAAAGCTTGTCAGCAGGGAGTGCTCTAACCACTGAAACTCAGAGGAGAGAGCCTGTCTCCCAGGTCTGCTGACAGAGGATACTCAGAATCCCCAGAAGAACAACCTCTGAACAGAGACAACTATAACAACTCCAGAGATTACCAGATGGCAAGAGGTAAAGGTAAGAATCTTACTAACAGAAACCAAGACCACTCACCATCATCAGGACCCAGCACTCCCACTTTGCCCAGTCCAGGGCACCCCAACACACCTGAAAAACATGACCTGGATTTAAAAGCATATCTCATGATGATGGTAGAGGACATCAAGAAGGACTTTAAAGAACTACAGGAGAACATGGCTAAAGAGTTACAAGTCCTTAAAGAAAAACAGGAAAACACAATCAAACTGGTAGAAGTCCTTAAAGAGAAACAGGAAAACACATCCAATCAGATGATGGAAATGAACAAAACCATACTAGACCTAAAAAGGGAAGTAGACACAATAAAGAAAACCCAAAATGAGGCAATACAGGAGATAGAAACCCTAGGAAAGAAATCTGGAACCATAGATGCAAGCATCAGCAACAGAATACAAGAGATGGAAGAGAGAATCTCAGGTGCAGAAGATTCCATAGAGAACATGGGCACAACAATCAAGGAAAATGGAAAATGCAAAAAGATCCTAACTCAAAACATCCAGGAAATACAGGACACAATGAGAAGACCAAACCTACGGATAATAGGAGTGGATGAGAATGAAGATTTTCAACTCAAAGGACCAGCAAACATCTTCAACAAAATTATAGAAGAAAACTTCCCAAATCTAAAGAAAGAGATGCCCATGAACATACAAGAAGCCTACAGAACTCCAAATAGGCTGGACCAGAAAAGAAATACCTCCCGACACATAATAATCAGAACAACAAATGCACTAAATAAAGATAGAATACTAAAAGCAGTAAGAGAAAAAGGCCAAGTAACATATAAAGGCAAGCCTATCAGAATTACACCAGATTTTTCACCAGAGACTATGAAAGCCAGAAGATCCTGGACAGATGTTATACAGACACTAAAAGAACACAAATTCCAGCCCAGGCTACTATACCCAGCCAAACTCTCAATTAACATAGATGGAGAAACCAAAGTATTCCACGACAAAACCAAATTCACACATTATCTCTCCACGAATCCAGCCCTTCAAAGGATAATAACAGAAAAAAACCAATACAAGGACAGGAACCACGCCCTAGAAACAACAAGAAGGTAATCCCTCAACAAACCTAAAAGAAGACAGCCACAAGAACAGAATGCCAACTTTAACAACAAAAATAACAGGAAACAACAATTACTTTTCCTTAATATCTCTTAATATCAATGGACTCAACTCCCCGATAAAAAGACATAGACTAACAAACTGGCTACACAAACAAGACCCAACATTTTGCTGCTTACAAGAAACTCATCTCAGAGAAAAAGATAGACACTACCTCAGAATGAAAGGCTGGAAAACAATTTTCCAAGCAAATGGTCTGAAGAAACAAGCTGGAGTAGCCATTCTAATATCAGATAAGATTGACTTCCAACCCAAAGTCATCAAAAAAGACAGGGAGGGGCACTTCATACTCATCAAAGGTAAAATCCTCCAAGAGGAACTATCAATCCTGAATATCTATGCTCCAAATACAAAGGCAGCCTCATTCATTAAAGAAACTTTAGTAAATCTCAAAGCACACATTGCACCTCATACAATAATAGTGGGAGACTTCAACACACCACTTTCACCAATGGACAGATCATGGAAACAGAAACTAAACAGGGACACAGTGAAACTAACAGAAGTTATGGATCAAATGGATCTGGCAGATATCTACAGAACATTTTACCCTAAAACAAAAGGATACACCTTCTTCTCAGCACCTCATGGTACCTTCTCCAAAATTGACCACGTAATTGGGCACAAAACAGGACTCAACAGATACAAAAACATTGAAATTGTCCCATGCATCCTATCAGATCACCATGGACTAAAGCTGATCTTCAATAACAAAATAAATAATAGAAAGCCAACCTTCACGTGGAAACTGAACAACACTCTTCTCAATGATACCTTGGTCAAGGAAGGAATAAAGAAAGAAATTAAGGACTTTTTAGAGTTCAATGAAAATGAAGCCACAACATACCCAAACTTATGGGACGCAATGAAAGCATTTCTAAGAGGAAAACTCATAGCTCTGAGTGCCTCCAAAAGGAAACTAGAAAGAGCACACATTAGCAGCTTGACAACACACCTAAAAGCACTAGAACAAAAGGAAGCAAATTCACCCAAGAGGAGTAGACGGCAGGAAATAATCAAACTCAGGGGTGAAATCAACCAAGTGGAAACAAGAAAAACTATTCAAAGAATCAACCAATCAAGGAGCTGGTTCTTTGAGAAAATCAACAAGATAGATAAACCCTTAGCCAGACTCACTAGAGGGCACAGGGAAAGCATCCTAATTAACAAAATCAGAAATGAAAAAGGAGACATAACAACAGATCCTTAAGACATCCAAAACACCATCAGATCCTTCTACCAAAGGCTATACTCAACAAAACTGGAGAACCTGGATGAAATGGAGAAGTTCCTAGACAGATACCAGATACCAAAGTTGAATCAAGATCAGGTTAATGATCTAAACAGCCCTATATCCCCCAAAGAAATAGAAGCAGTCATTAATAGTCTCCCAACCAAAAAAAGCCCAGGACCAGATGGGTTTAGTGCAGAGTTCTATCAGACCTTCAAAGAAGATCTAATCCCAGTTCTTCACAAACTATTCCACAAAATAGAAACAGAAGGTACTCTACCCAACTCATTCTATGAAGCCACAATTACTCTGATACCTAAACCACAAAAAGACCCAACAAAGATAGAAAACTTCAGACCAATATCCCTTATGAATATTGATGCAAAAATCCTCAATAAAATTCTTGCTAACCGAATCCAAGAACACATCAAAACAATCATCCATCCTGATCAAGTAGGTTGCATCCCAGGGATGCAGGGATGGTTCAATATACGAAAATCCATCAACATAATCCAGTATATAAACAAACTCAAAGACAAAAACCACATGGTCATCTCCTTAGATGCGGAAAAAGCATTTGACAAGATCCAACACCCATTCATGATAAAAGTCTTGGAAAGATCAGGAATTCAAGGCCCATACCTAAACATGATAAAAGCAATCTACAGCAAACCAGTAGCCAACATCAAAGTAAATGGTGAGAAGCTTGAAGCAATCCCTCTAAAATCAGGGACTAGACAAGGCTGTCCACTTTCTCCATACCTATTCAACATTGTACTTGAAGTCCTAGCCAGAGCAATTCGACAACAAAAGGAGATCAAAGGGATACAAATTGGAAAAGATGAAGTCAAAATATCACTTTTTGCAGATGATATGATAGTATATATAAGTGACCCTAAAAATTCCACCAGAGAACTCCTAAGCCTAATAAACAGCTTCGGTGAAGTAGCTGGATATAAAATTAACTCAAACAAATCAATGGCCTTTCTCTACACAAAGAATAAACAGGCTGAGAAAGAAATTAGGGAAACAACACCCTTCTCAATAGTCACAAATAATATAAAATATCTTGGCGTGACTCTAACTAAGGAAGTGAAAGATCTGTATGATAAAAACTTCAAGTCTCTGAAGAAAGAAATTATAGAAGATCTCAGAAGATGGAAAGATCTCCCATGCTCATGGATTGGCAGGATCAACATTGTAAAAATGGCTATCTTGCCAAAAGCAATCTACAGATTCAATGCAATCCCCATCAAAATTCCAAATCAATTCTTCAACGAATTAGAAAGTGCAATCTGCAAATTCATCTGGAATAACAAAAAACCTAGGATAGCAAAAACTCTTCTCAAGGATAAAAGAACCTCTGGTGGAATCACCATGCCGGACCTAAAGCTCTACTACAGAGCAATTGTGATAAAAACTGCATGGTACTGGTATAGTGACAGACAAATAGACCAATGGAATAGAATTGAAGACCCAGAAATGAACCCACACACCTACGGTCACTTGATCTTCGACAAGGGAGCTAAAAACATCCTTTGGAAGAAAGACAGCATTTTCAACAAATGGTGCTGGCACAACTGGTTGTTAACATGTAGAAGAATGCGAATCGATCCATTCCTATCTCCTTGTACTAAGGTCAAGTCTAAGTGGATCAAGGAACTTCACATAAAACCAGAGACACTGAAACTTATAGAGGAGAAAGTGGGGAAAAGCCTTGAAGATATGGGCACAGGGGAAAAATTCCTGAATAGAACAGTAATGGCTTGTGCTGTAAGATCGAGAATTGACAAGTGGGACCTCATGAAATTACAAAGCTTCTGCAAGGCTAAAGACACCATCAATAAGACAAAAAAACCACCAACAGATTGGGAAAGGATCTTCACCTATCCTAAATCAGATAAGGGACTAATATCCAATATATATAAAGAACTCAAGAAGGTGGACTCCAGAAAGTCAAATAACCCCATTAAAAAATGGGGCTCAGAACTGAACAAAGAATTCTCACCTGAGGAATACCGAATGGCAGAGAAACACCTGAAAAAATGTTCAACATCCTTAATCATCAGGGAAATGCAAATCAAAACAACCCTGAGATTCCACCTCACACCAGTCAGAATGGCTAAGATCAAAAATTCAGGTGATAGCAGTTGCTGGCGAGGATGTGGAGAAAGAGGAACACTCCTCCATTGTTGGTGGGATTGCAAGCTTGTACAACCACTCTGGAAATCAGTCTGGCGGTTCCTCAGAAAATTGGACATAGTACTACCGGAGGATCCAGCAATACCTCTCCTGGGCATATATCCAGAAGATGTCCCAACCGGTAAAAAGGACACATGTTCCACTATGTTCATAGCAGCCCTATTTGTAATAGCCAGCAGCTGGAAAGAACCCAGATGTCCCTCAACAGAGGAATGGATACAGAAATTATGGTACATTTACACAATGGAGTACTACTCAGCTATTAAAAAGAATGAATTTATGAAATTCCTAGCCAAATGGATGGACCTGGAGGGCATCATCTTGAGTGAAGTAACACAATCACAAAAGAACTCACACAATATGTATTCACTGATAAGTGGATATTAGCCCAAAACTTAGGATACCCAAGATTTAAGATACAATTTGCTAAACGCATGAAACTCAAGAAGAATGAAGACCAAAGTGTGGACACTGTACACCTTCTTAGAATTGGGAACAAAACACCCAGGGAAGTTGTTACAGAGACAAAGTTCGTAGCGGTGATGAAAGGATGGACCATTTAGAGACTGCCGTATCCAGGGATCCATCCCATAATCAACTTCTAAACGCAGACACCATTGCATACACTAGCAAGATTTTGCTGAAAGGACCCAAATATAGCTGTCTCTTGTGAGACGATGCTGGGGCCTAGGAAACACAGGAGTGAATGTTCACAGTCAGCTATTGGATGTATCACAGGGCTCCCAATGGAGAAGCTAGAGAAAGTACCCAAGGAGCTAAAGGGATCTGCAACCCTATTGTTGGAACAACATGATGTACTAACCAGAACCCCGGAGCTCTTGTCTCTAGCTGCATATGTATTGAAAGATGGCCTAGTCAGCCATCAATGGAAAGAGAGGCCCATTGGACTTGCAAACTTTATATGCCCCAATATAGGGGAATGCCAGGGCCAAAAGAATGGGAATGGGTGGGTAGGGAAGTGGGGGGCGCTATGGGGGACTTTTGGGATAGCATTGGAAACGTAATTGAGGAAAATATGTAATAAAAATATTAAAAAAAAAATAAGTCAGAAAAAAAAAAAAAGAAAAATCTGGTCTAATTCTAATAGGCTTGCCTTTATATGTTACTTGACCTTTTCCTCTTACTGCTTTTAGTATTCTATCTTTATTTAGAGCATTTGTTGTTCTGCTTATTATGTGTCGGGAGGAATTTCTTTTCTGGTCCAGTCTATTTGGAGTTCTGTAGGCTTCTTGTATGTTCATGGGCATCTCTTTCTTTAGGTTTGGGAAGTTTTCTTCTGTAATTTTGTTGAAGATATTTGCTGGTTGTTTGATTTGAATATCTTCATTCTCATCTACTCCTATTATCTGTAGGTTTGATCTTCTCATTGTGTCCTGTATTTCCTGGATGTTTTGAGTTAGGATCTTTTTGCGTTTTACATTTTATTTGATTGTTGTGCTGATGTTCTCTATGGAATCTTCTGCAACTGAGATTCTCTCTTCCATCTCTTGTATTCTGTTGCTGATGCTCACATCTATGATTCCAGAGTTCTTTCCTAGGGTTTCTATCTCCAGCATTGCCTCACTTTGGGTTTTCTTTATTGTGTCTACTTCCCTTTTTAGGTCTTGGATGGTTTTATTCAATTCCATCACCTGTTTGGTTGTGTTTTCCTGCAATTCTTTAAGGGATTTTTGTGCCTCCTCTTTAATGTCTTCTACCTGTTTAGCAGTGTTCTCCTGTATTTCTTTAAGTGAGTTATTAAGGTTCTTCTTGATGTTCTCTACCATCATCATGAGATATGCTTTTAAGTCCAGGTGTAGCTTTCTGGGTGTGTTGAGGTGCCCTGGACTGGTCGAAGTGGGAGTGCTGGGTTCTGATTATGGTGAGTGTTCTTGGTACCTGTTAGTAAGATTCTTATGTTTACCTTTCACCATCTGGTAATCTCTGGAGTTAGTTGTTATACTTGTCTCTGTTTAGAGATTGTTCCTCTGGTGATTCTGTTACCCTCTACCAGCAGACCTGGGAGACTAGCTCTCTCCTCTGAGTTTCAGTTGTCAGTGCACTCTCTGCAGGCAAGCTCTCCTCTTACAGAGAAGGTGCCCAGATATCTGGCGTTCGGACCTCCCTTCTGGCCTAAGATGAAGGCCTAAAACAGAACCTTTCCCAGAAGCTGTGTTGCTTTGGCCTGTCACAGAAGCTGTCTGCTTCTGTGTGCACACTCTCACCTGTGCAGACTACTTTTTGGTGGAGTCCCGGACCAAGATGGCTCCTGCAGTTCCTGATTCAAAAGCCTTCCAGGCCGGGTGGACACCTGTCCGCTGGCCGGGGAGGTGGTCAGATGTCTTGTGCCCTAAAGGGCACTGCCTCAGAAGCTCTGTGGCTCCCGTCTGTCCCAGAAGCTGTCCGCTTCTGTGTGCACACTCTCTCCTGTGCACACTACTTTTCGGCCGAGTTCTAGAACCAAGATGGCTCCTGCTGTTCCTCTCTTGTTGATTTTTTATACTATTTTAAAGAAAGAAGATTTATCAGATGATCAGATTATACAAGACTCATTTTATTGGGTAATTGAATACTTTTGTATATATACTTAATTATCAAACTATAAAGTGGTTTTATATTATACATAAAGTTAAAGAAACATCTGAAACACTTAATTCTGTTTGAAAAGATAATCTAAGTATTAGAAAGAATGACATTAGGAATTTAGTACAGTGCTCTTCATATTCATTTATGAAGCCTCATTCCTGATGAATAAGAAGCATTGAATCTCTTTAGCACAAACCTCAAAGACAATGTTCACTCATGCTGCAGTGCATGAAGTTGTAAGATTTAAGTCACAAACTTGCCTTGATATACGTTTATTGTATTCTCTTTTGTTTCATTAACTCTGATTGCTTCTACAAATTTCATATATATTTTTTCTGAAATATTTCAGCTTCTAGGCCTGATATTAATGTTCCCTAGTTAAATAGAAATAATATGATTTTATTGGAAGTGTCTATAACCAGCTAATACATAATCGTTCCTGGGGGCATATTGTTGATTCAGAGCTGTAAACAGCTGAGAAATAGCAGGTATACAGAAGCTCTCTAACCTACTCTCTTATATATAAAACTGACATCAAACTCCCATGAGAAAGGTTCTCTTATACCAAAAAGAGAAGAATGCCTTACTTCCAAAACTTAAAAATCAATTCAGAAATGAACCTGAAGAAACAGACAATATATGTTGTATATTCCTCTATTTTCCTCCCACAAGTCCCCCAGTCACTTTGTATACATACATGCACACATAAATACATACATACATACACACATACATACATACATACATACATACAACCCCTACACACTAACACACACACACAAACATATATATATATATATATATATATATATATATATATATATATATATATATACACTTTTGTGTTGATTCTTGTGAATTTTACAACTTGGAAGCTAAATCATACTCATATCCCTGTTCCAGAGTATCTGCCTTCTGCCCTTGCAACACCTGCAGCCAAAAGAAAACCCAAAAACATACAAGAAAACACACACACACACAAACACACACACAACCAAAACAACCAAAGACCAAACAAATCAACAAAATCCATCTTGTTGTGAAAGCTGGAGTGTGTCATATTATATCCCACAATATTCAATTTATTTTTTACTTTTTATTACAAATGTTATCCCCCTTTCCAGTTTCCCCTCCACAATCCCCCATCCCCTCCCTTGTCCCTTACCTCTATGAGGGTGCTCCCCACCTACCCACTTCCGCCTCAGCGCCCTGGTAGTATTCTCTTTTGTTTACATTTCTTTCCTTGAAAATGTTCAGTACAGTGATTCATTGGTCTGGTGCAATCCATCAACACTAGATCTTCACCAGGACTCCTCTAGGATATCCTGTTCTTGTCCTGTTTTCATGGAGATACTGCAGCCTTGATTCTGCAGGACCAGTGCCTTTATATAAACCAACAGTTTATAGACAGGTAGAGGTTGGGGTGTGTCAACTCGAAGCCCTGGACCAGCGCCTGGATTTAGCTAAGTTGTTCAGTCTGCCACAACACCTCTCACATATGCTCATGACCATGGTAATCTCTCCAACACTGCCCTTGTTAGCTCAACCAATGCCACATCCCACAAGGGGTAGGACTAACTCTCTCATTCATCACCTGTGCCCACACCTTTCTTCAGTTGCCCATGTTTCCATATATAAATACTGAAATCTTGAAAATCATGCTGAAATGGATTCCAAAGTTTCTTACTTCATCCCCCCAGGAATTACCTTACTCCATGACAGCTTATTTAGAAAACCTTCCTTGAATAAAATTCTCAATTCCCACCTGCTCCTAGACAAGTTTATAACTTCTTCTAATTACTTCCTCAGAATCCTGTGTTTAGCCAAATTATCCCACTGGATATATTTGCTGAATTTTTTATATTTTCCCAAAGTAGATTATTACCTCCTTTGTGGGTAAAAATTGTTTTTTTTTTTCTATAGCAGAGTGTCTAGCATTTAAAAGAGATGTTAAATAGTAGATAGGCTTAAAAGTAAAGATGAGAAAAGGCTGTGGATCTTACATTACGCTTGGTCACAACTTTTCTGGTCCCTCCTCTACTTAAAATTTTCTTTCTAAATGTTGTCTTTTCTACTTTCTCATGTAGACTGATAAGGTTACTGTACATACATATAAGAAGGAAAAATAACGTTTTCATTTTTCTTTGAGTTGAATCTTTATGAACTCTAAACTTTATTGGTTAATAAATTTTTTCTTTATTTACTTATTTTTGAATTCCTATTGCCTTTCCATGTCGTAATGTCTCAAAGTATTTTCATGAAAATATAAAGCACATGAGATTATAAAGCACTTTGTGAAACATGTGCTTTATATAGTAACAAGCCTATAAAGAGGCTCATGCTTTAAAGTAGGAAAGACCCTGTAACTCTGTCTCTTCTAATTTTGTTATTTGAGAGTTTTATGTATATTTAAATCAAGAGTCACCCCTTCTAAATATTTATAGATTAACTTTCTTTCCTTACCCACACGTTTTCTCCACCAAGACCAATCTGAACGGTTTAAATATTCTTGTATATATAGTTTTTCGCTGGAACGTAATTAACTTACCAGGAACTATTCTCTTAGACAAAACTCTCTCTCCCTCTACCAACAGCTAACAATATCCAATTACTCTGTGATTAGGGGTGGATATGGTTCTTACCAAATCCATGTTAAATTATGGAATTATGTCTGGCTTGGACTTGACCTTACATGGGATTCTTTGAGTGCTGTCTTATCTGCTCTGAGTTCATATGTGCAATTACCCTGTTGTGTCCAAAAGTCAATGTTTCCCTATGTTCATTAACTGTCTCTGGTTCTCAGATTCTTTCTGCTCCCTTTTCACAGGGATGCCTGAGCCTTAGGAGGAGAGAGAATGGTATATATGTTTCATTTAAGGCTGAAATTTCTGTGTTCTCTTCTCTTGATTTTGGCCATTTGTGTGTCTCTGTGTTAAATACCACCTTTTACAAATACAATTTCTCATATGAGGATTGATAGATGCACTGATGTATGTATATAATGATAATTCATTAGGAGTTGGTTCAATACTACACAAACCTGAAAATAGCAGTAGTAGATTTTCCCTATGGCCTATGATTTTTCTATATATTCATGGTTTCTTTGGGGTTTTTTGTTTGTTTGTTTGTTTGTTTTTGGTTTTTTTGTTTTTGTTTTTGTTTTCCATAAGATAATGGTACCAAGGTTGGGTGTCATCTTATGGCATGAGATTTAATTCTAATTAGATTGTGTTTTGTTGGTAATGTCCTCCATGCTTGTATGACTATTGTACCAGTGTACCAGAAAGAAAAAATATCCAGGTGGGTATGACCTTGATTCCTCTGTTATATGACTCAGTTATGTAGTACCTTTCATCATCATGTAACAGGGCA
Source organism: Mus caroli (assembly GCF_978045245.1). Classification (NCBI taxonomy): domain Eukaryota; kingdom Metazoa; phylum Chordata; class Mammalia; order Rodentia; family Muridae; genus Mus; species Mus caroli. The sequence goes on along the minus strand of NW_028227258.1, from coordinate 144,860,932 downwards.
ACAATGTACTATTACACACCATAGGTGGAGAAGAAGAAGAAGAAGAAGAAGAAGAAGAAGAAGAAGAAGAAGAAGAAGAAGAAGAAGAAGAAGGAGGAGGAGGAGGAGGAGGAGGAGGAGGAGGAGGAGGAGGAGGAGGAGGAGGAGGAGGAGGAGGAGGAGGAGGAGGAGGAGGAGGAGGAGGAGGAGCAGGAGGAGGAGGAGCAGGAGGAGGAGGAGGAGGAGGAGGAGGAGGAGGAGGAGGAGGAGGAGGAGGAGGAGGAGGAGGAGTTCAGTTCAAAGAATAGGTTGTTCCTTCAGAGTTCCTGTGGGTGACATCCCATAGACCCTGAAACATTAAAGATATTGCAGTTAACACTGGTTATCTTCTGTCCTTTCTTCTTCTTCTTCTCCTTCTTAATTATCTTTAATTTATTTTTACAGTGTAGTTGTTGTCTTCCTCCTGGTTTGTTCTCTAACAGTTACTCATCCCATTCCTCCTCTGGTCTGAGGCCATTATCCCTTGCTTTTTTCTTCTATACCTTCTTTTTTTTTTTTTTTTTTTTACAATATGACATGTACATTTATTTATTTTAAATACCAAATTATTATCTCAAGCCATTACTATTTTGATGATTTAAAGAATGAGATTATATGGCCAATTATTTTTATGTAAGGCCCATAATCTACCTGTGACATAAATCTGATGTGGCATAGTCTTAAGAGGTCTTTTCTAGGCAATCTTTAACATTTAAAAACACCATCTACAGCACATAATTTGATTATCTGTGCTGAAGCAGGCAGAAACTCAAAAGAATAAACATGTGATCCAATTCACATATACTTTTCTCCCATAGAAGGGTTGTTTTTAAATACAATAAATGGGATGCATGCATGCATGAATTTATAGAAGATACAATAGCATGCATAAGAGTAATTTTTAACTTATTTTTCGGATGAGTATCAATTGTATTTAAAATGATGGTATGCAATAGGTCAAATATCAATATTCTGTAATAACCAATGTTGTTTGGAACAAGGAATTCTTAATTCTTAATTAGCACCACAGCAGCCTTATAATAGGATGTTAAAACTTTAAGGTGAAGAAGGATGATTTTACATTAATGATTTTTCTTGCCAAAGAATAGCTGTGGACACATTTAATAACAATAACAATAACTAGAATATGTAGCTAATATTTGATTACCATCAGTTACAATTGATACCAATAGATTACAGAAGTTTCCTCTACTTTCTGTTAAAGCCTTTTTGGTTTTTTTTTAATTTTTAATATTTTTTATTACATATTTTCCTCAATTACATTTCCAATGCTATCCCAAAAGTCCCCCATTGCACCCCCCACTTCCCTACCCACCCATTCCCATTCTTTTGGCCCTGGCATTCCCCTATATTGGGGCATAAAAAGTTTGCAAGTCCAATGGGCCTCTCTTTCCATTGATGGCCGACTAGGCCATCTTTCGATACATATGCAGCTAGAGACAAGAGCTCCGGGGTACTGGTTAGTTCATCATGTTGTTCCAACTATAGGGTTGCAGATCCCTTTAGCTCCTTGGGTACTTTCTCTAGCTTCTCCATTGGGAGCCCTGTGATACATCCAATAGCTGACTGTGAGCATCCACTCCTGTGTTTGCTAGGCCCCTGCATAGTCTCACAAGAGACAGCTATATTTGGGTCCTTTCAGCAAAATCTTGCTAGTGTATGCAATGCTGTCCGCGTTTAGAAGCTGATTATGGGTTGGATCCCTGGATACGGCAGTCTCTAGATGGTCCATCCTTTCATCACAGCTCCAAACTTTGTCTCTGTAACTCTTTCCATGGGTGTTTTGTTCCCAATTCTAAGAAGGGGCACAGTGTCCACATTTTGGTCTTCATTCTTCTTGAGTTTCATGTGTTTAGCAAATTGTATCTTATATCCTGGGTATCCTAAGTTTTGGGCTAATAACCACTTATCAGTGAATACATATTGTGTGAGTTCCTTTGTGATTGTGTTACCTCACTCAAGATGATGCCCTCCAGGTCCATCCATTTGGCTAGGAATTTCATAAATTCGTTCTTTTTAATAGCTGAGTAGTACTCCATTGTGTAAATGTACCATAATTTCTGTATCCATTCCTCTGTTGAGGGACATCTGGGTTCTTTCCAGCTTCAGGCTATTATAAATAGGGCTGCTATGAACATAGTGGAGCATGTGTCCTTATTACCGGTTGAGACATTTTCTGGATATATGCCCAGGAGAGGTATTGCTGGATCCTCCGGTAGTACTATGTCCAATTTTCTGAGGAACTGCCAGACTGATTTCCAGAGTGGTTGTACAAGCTTGCAATCCCACCAACAATGGAGGAGTGTTCCTCTTTCTCCACATCCTCGCCAGCATCTGTTGTCACCTGAATTTTTGATCTTAGCCATTCTGACTGGCGTGAGGTGGAATCTCAGGGTTGTTTTGATTTGCATTTCCCTGATGATTAAGGATGTTGAACATTTTTTCAGGTGCTTCTCTGCCATTCGGTATTCTTCAGGTGAGAATTCTTTGTTCAGTTCTGAGCCCCATTTTTTAATGGGGTTATTTGACTTTCTGGAGTCAACCTTCTTGAGTTCTTTATATATATTGATTATTAGTCCCTTATCTGATTTAGGATAGGTAAAGATTCTTTCCCAATCTGTTGGTGGTTTTTTTGTCTTATTGATGGTGTCTTTTGCCTTGCAGAAGCTTTGCAGTTTCATGAGGTCCCACTTGTCAATTCTGGATCTTACAGCACAAGCAATTGCTGTTCTATTCAAGAATTTTTCCCCTGTGCCCATATCTTCAAGGCTTTTCCCCACTTTCTCCTCTATAAGTTTCAGTGTCTCTGGTTTTATGTGAAGTTCCTTGATCCACTTAGACTTGACCTTAGTACAAGGATATAGGAATGGATCGATTTGCATTCTTCTACATGTTAACAACCAGTTGTGCCAGCACCATTTGTTGAAAATGCTGTCTTATTTCCACTGGATGTTTTTAGCTCCCTTGTTGAAGATCAAGTGGCCGTAGGTGTGTAGGTTCATTTCTGGGTCTTCAATTCTATTCCATTGGTCTATTTGTCTGTCACTATACCAGTACCACGCAGTTTTTATCACAATTGCTCTGTAGTAAAGCTTTAGGTCCTGCATGGTGATTCCACCAGAGGTTCTTTTATCCTTGAGAAGAATTTTTGCTATCCTAGGTTTTTTGTTATTCCAGATGAATTTGCAGATTGCACTTTCTAATTCGTTGAAGAATTGAGTTGGAATTTTGATGGGGATTGCATTGAATCTGTAGATTGCTTTTGGCAAGATAGCCATTTTTACAATGTTGATCCTGGCAATCCATGAGCATGGGAGATCTTTCCATCTTCTGAGATCTTCTATAATTTCTTTCTTCAGAGACTTGAAGCTTTTATTATACAGATCTTTCTCTTACTTAGTTAGAGTCACGCCAAGATATTTTATATTATTTGTGACTATTGAGAAGGGTGTTGTTTCCCTAATTTCTTTCTCGGCCTGTTTATTCTTTGTGTAGAGAAAGGCCATTGATTTGTTTGAGTTAATTTTATATCCAGCTACTTCACCGAAGCTGTTTATCAGGTTTAGGAGTTCTCTGGTGGAATTTTTAGGGTTGCTTATATATACTCTCATATCATCTGCAAAAAGTGATATTTTGACTTCATCTTTTCCAATTTGTATCCCTTTGATCTCCTTTTGTTGTCGAATTGCTCTGGCTAGGACTTCAAGTACAATGTTGAATAGGTATGGAGAAAGTGGACAGCCTTGTCTAGTCCCTTATTTTAGTGGGATTGCTTCAAGCTTCTCACCATTTACTTTGATGTTGGCTACTGGTTTGCTGTAGATTGCTTTTATCATGTTTAGGTATGGGCCTTGAATTCCTGATCTTCCCAAGACTTTTATCATGAATGGGTGTTGGATCTTGTCAAATGCTTTTTCTGCATCTAACGAGATGACCATGTGGTTTTTGTTTTTGAGTTTGTTTATATACTGGATTACGTTGATGGATTTCCGTATATTGAACCATCCCTGCATCCCTGGGATGAAACCTACTTGGTCAGGATGGATGATTGTTTTGATGTGTTCTTGGATTCGGTTAGCAAGAACTTTATTGAGGATTTTTGCATCAATATTCATAAGGGATATTGGTCTGAAGTTTTCTATCTTTATTGGGTCTTTTTGTGGTTTAGGTATCAGAGTAATTGTGGCTTCATAGAATGAGTTGGGTAGAGTACCTTCTGCTTCTATTTTGTGGAATAGTTTGTGAAGAACTGGGATTAGTTCTTCTTTGAAGGTTTGATAGAACTCTGCACTAAACCCATCTGGTCCTGGGCTTTTCTTGGTTGGGAGACTATTAATGACTGCTTCTATTACTTTAGGGGATATAGGGCTGTTTAGATCATTAACCTGATCTTGATTCAACTTTGGTACCTGGTATCTGTCTAGGAACTTCTCCATTTCATCCAGGTTCTCCAGTTTTGTTGAGTATAGCCTTTGGTAGCAGGATCTGATGGTGTTTTGGATGTCTTCAGGATCTGTTGTTATGTCTCCTTTGTCATTTCTGATTTTGTTAATTAGGATGCTTTCCCTGTGCCCTCTAGTGAGTCTGGCTAAGGGTTTATCTATCTTGTTGATTTACTCAAAGAACCAGCTCCTTGATTGGTTGATTCTTTGAATAGTTCTTCTTGTTTCCACTTGGTTGATTTCGCCCCTGAGTTTGATTATTTCCTGCTGTCTACTCCTCTTGGGTGAGTTTGCTTCCTTTTGTTCTAGTGCTTTTAGGTGTGTTGTCAAGTTGCTAATGTGTGCTCTCTCTAGTTTCTTTTTGGAGGCACTCAGTGCTATGAGTTTTCCTCTTAGAAATGCTTTCATTGCGTCCCATAAGTTTGGGTATGTTGTGGCTTCATTTTCATTGAACTCTAAAAAGTCCTTAATTTTTTTCTTTATTCCTTCCTTGACCAAGGTATCATTGAGAAGAGTGTTGTTCAGTTTCCACGTGAATGTTGGCGTTCTATTATTTATTTTGTTATTGAAGATCAGCCTTAGTCCATGGTGATCTGATAGGATGCATGGGACAATTTCAATATTATTGTATCTGTTGAGGCCTGTTTTGTGACCAATTATGTGGTCAATTTTGGAGAAGGTATCATGAGGTGCTGAGAAGAAGGTATACCCTTTTGTTTTAGGATAGAATGTTCTGTAGATATCTGCCAGATCCATTTGATTCATAACTTCTGTTAGTTTCACTGTGTCCATGTTTAGGTTCTGTTTCCATGATCTTTCCATTGGTGAAAGTGGTGTGTTGAAGTCTCCCACTATTATTGTATGAGGTGCAATGTGTGCTTTGAGATTTACTAAAGTTTCTTTAATGAATGTGGCTGCCTTTGTATTTGGAGCATAGATATTAAGGATTGATAGTTCCTCTTGGAGGATTTTACCTTTGATGAGTATGAAGTGCCCCTCCCTGTCTTTTTTGATGACTTTGGGTTGGAAGTCAATCTTATCAGATATTAGAATGGCTACTCCAGCTTGTTTCTTCATACCATTTCCTTGGAAAATTGTTTTCCAGCCTTTCATTCTGAGGTAGTGTCTATCTATTTCTCTGAGATGAGTTTCCTGTAAGCAGCAAAATGTTGTGTCTTGTTTGTGTAGCCAGTTTGTTAGTCTATATCTTTTTATCGGGGAGTTGAGTCCATTGATATTAAGAGATATTAAGGAAAAGTAATTGTTGTTTCCTGTTATTTTTGTTGTTAAAGTTGGCATTCTGTTCTTGTGGCTGTCTTCTTTTAGGTTTGTTGAGGGATTACCTTCTTGTCGTTTTTAGGGCGTGGTTCCTGTCCTTGTATTCGTTTTTTCCTGTTATTATCCTTTGAAGGGCTGGATTCGTGGAGAGATAATGTGTGAATTTGGTTTTGTCGTGGAATACTTTGGTTTCTCCATCTATGTTAATTGAGAGTTTGGCTGGGTATAGTAGCCTGGGCTGGAGTTTGTGTTCTTTTAGTGTCTGTATAACATCTGTCCAGGATCTTCTGGCTTTCATAGTCTCTGGTGAAAAATCTGGTGTAATTCTGATAGGCTTGCCTTTATATGTTACTTGGCCTTTTTCTCTTACTGCTTTTAGTATTCTATCTTTATTTAGAGCATTTGTTGTTCTGATTATTATGTGTTGGGAGGAATTTCTTTTCTGGTCCAGTCTATTTGGAGTTCTGTAGGCTTCTTGTATGTTCATGGGCATCTCTTTCTTTAGATTTGGTAAGTTTTCTTCTATAATTTTGTTGAAGATGTTTGCTGGTCCTTTGAGTTGAAAATCTTCATTGTCATCCACTCCTTTTATCTGTAGGTTTGGTCTTCTCATTGTGTCCTGTATTTCTTGGATGTTTTGAGTTAGGATCTTTTTTCGTTTTACATTTTCCTTGATTGTTGTGCTGATGTTCTCTATGGAATCTTCTGCACCTGAGATTCTCTCTTCCATCTCTTGTATTCTGTTGCTGATGCTCGTATCTATGGTTCCAGAATCCTTTCCTAGGTTTTCTATCTCCAGTGTTGCCTCATTTTGGGTTTTCTTTATTGTGTCTACTTCTCTTTTTAGGTCTAGTATGGTTTTGTTCATTTCCATCATCTGTTTGGATGTGTTTTCCTGTTTTTCTTTAAGGACTTCTACCTGTTTGATTGTGTTATCCTGTTTTTCTTTAAGGATTTGTAACTCTTTAGCAGTGTTCTCCTGCAATTCTTTAAGGGATTTTTGTGCTTCCTCTTTAATGTCTCCTACCTGTTTACCAGTGTTCCTTTGTATTTCTTTAAGTGTGTTATTAAAGTCCTTCTTGATGTCCTCTACCATCATCATGAGATATGCTTTTAGATCCGTGTCTAGCTTTTCCGGTGTGTTGGGGTGCCCTGGACTGGGCGAAGTGGGAGTGCTGGGTTCTGATGATGGTGAGTGGTCTTGGTTTCTGTTAGTAAGATTATTATGTTTACCTTTTGCCATCTGGTAATCTCTGGGGTTAGTTGTTATCCTTGTCACTGTTTAAAGATTGGAGCAGACTCTGTGTTCCACTCACCCGAAGTCTCAAAATCCTGTGGCGGGTGTCGTGGGTAGCTGGCGGGTGTCAGCTGACCCTGTGCTCTAGCTGCCCTGGTGCTGGTCTGGCCGGAAGAGGCCTGTGGCCCTACTCAGGCCGGTTTTCTGCTTCCCTTACTAATGCAGTCTCAGGTCCAGCACGCAATTGGATTGGAGCAGAAGCTGTGTTCCACTCACCAGAAGTTTTAAGATCCTGTGGCGGGTGTTGTGGGTAGCTGGCCAGTGTCACCGACCCTGCGCTCTAGCTACCCAGGTGCTGGTCAGACCTGAAGAGGCTTGTGGCCCTACTCAGGCCGGTTTTCTGCTTCCCTAACTAATGCAGTCTCAGGTCCCGCGCGCAATTGGATTGGAGCAGAAGCTGTGTTCCACTCACCAGAAGTCTTAAGATCCTGTGGTGGGTGTTGTGGGTAGCTGGCCAGTGTCAGCTGACCCTGCGCCCTAGCTACCCCTGTGTTGTTCTGACCGGAAGAGCCTTCTATACCTTCTTAAAGGGCATTAACAATGTGACATGTTGGAAGGTCTATAAAGATCTACAGTTAATATGTACGCCAATTCATTTAAGTTACATATTACATGCATATTTGCCTCAAATTATTTAACCATGATCTTGTAGGTGCAGTGACTCAGTCAGAGGTATTTCACACCAAAATTTGTGTTATTTATGAATGCAACAAATGGGGTTTGTCAGCCACTGCCAGGATCTATGTATACATAATTTTTACAGATACTCTAATGAGTAAATACTTTGTTGTTGCCATTTATATTTTTAATTGATGAGTATTATATCATCCTTTAAAATCATTACAGAGAACATTTAATAAAAATATCACCAGCATAAAATTTACAATACTGTGAAGAATATGTAACACATAGTAGTTATTATGAATACTTTGAGTGATTTTCTTCAATTTTATCACAGCTTAGTATAAATCTTTGATTTACTTTTTAAGTAAATCAGTTAATTACAACTCATTTGAATTCTTTAGAACATAGTAAACTTTATTAAAAATCTTGTTTGGTGTTTCTAATATTGTTTTTAAATATTACTATCACACCTCGGAGTCCTATTCTAGCTCAGGTAGCTTTTGCAGATTGGAATATGGTACACTATTTGTTGTTCCCAGTGTTTATGGCACATAGTACTTTAAATTTAATATATTTGTAATTGCCCCGTGTATATATATTAAACAATCTACTTATTTTCACATTCTTCTCTGACTGACAGACTCATTTCTCTTATAAGTTTTTGTTCCTAATACCTGTAATTCAATAGTCAGAGAAACTAGAAATTTTTATTCTTTCTTTTTTTTTTTTGTTTTTTGTTTTTGACAGAATGTGTTTACTTCTACCTTCATTCTGCTTTGTGTTAAATGAAAAGACACTGTAGGTAACTTATTTGCACAGTAAAAATTAGTTTCAAAATTATAATTAAAAGAAGAGTTTACCTGCAAATCACAGATACTTAAGTCAACACAGATCATTTTGACATTCCTCTTGTCTTTTCATATCATTTAAATGCAGGTCAACATTTTCTTCCATAGCTTTTGAATTGAGAAATATTTATATTTTATGAAGATGGGAAAGAATCTCAAAATTAAAATTGAATGGCAATATTATAAGCAGTTAAGTATTGCAGTGTAATATTGGTGCCCATAGAGACAATCACTTTTCTTTATATATCTCAATCTAGTAGCTGTCCTGTGTCAGGGCAGCTGCTTTGGTCTAGAGCTTTCTGGTCTGGATGTTCATTAGGAGTTCTTGCCATGCCACATCTTCATCTTTTTTATAAAACATGTGCCCTCTGCTAATAGCTCCATAAATTTTTCTTGGCTTCTTATCTTTCTGGTTAGAAATAATTCTTATTAGACCAGCACCATTTATTGAAGATGCTTTCATTTTTCATTGTTCATTTTTTGTTTCTTTGTCAAAGATCAAGTGTCCATAAGTGTGTGGATTTATTTCTGGGTCTTCAATTCTATTCCACTGATCAATGCCTCTGTCTCTGTACCAATACCATGGAATTTTTATCAGTATTGCCATGTAGTATTGTCATGGGATTTTGATGGGGATTGTGGTGAGTCTGTAGATAGTTTTTGGTAGGATCATCATTTTTACTATATTAATTCTTCCAATTCATGAGCATTGATCCAATTTTTTATTAACAAGGTGTGAACCTAAATGGATGCTTTAAGTCTTAGTTTCTCTGATAATTGTCATGATTCTTTCCTTCTTAGAGCAACAGTGCTTCCCTGCAGAACCGAGGAAGGAAAGCCATACTGGTTTTCTGTACTTGTAGGTCATCCTGCAAGCTCTCAGAGTCAGGAGTTTGAAGAATAGTTATTGATGATGGAAAAAAAAAAAAAGAAATGTTTTAGTCCCATAAATTCTGATTCTCATACATAAACATTCAGTTTCACTTATTATATTTGCTGCTGAGTGCCAGTCATTGTGTCAAGGATACTATTAGCTAGATACTCCAGAAACACCTTTCTTGTCTTTGTATGTGTATTCAGACACTTCTTATTTTCTCCACTGCAAAGATTAGCCAGACTTCTTTTACACTTTTCCCCACTCTTAGAAACACAGTCATTCTCTGTAGGGCAGGTTCCCATCTAATTCTCTGTGCATTCCAGCCTGAACCTGAACTGTCTGGATGCTCAGTACTTATATGTGTGGTACCTGCTTGGGTGCCTTCTTTTTAGTAATTCTCATTATCTTCCTAAGTTGCTACCCCACATTTCCTTCCTACTTAAAACTGAGGGTTACTTGCTTCAATAAATAATTTTAATTTTCTTTCTTGGGTTGATATTCCTACATTTTTATTCTTGCTACAATTTCAGTACAAGTGTTTGTTTTCATCTTCTATCTGACCTGCATAACCAGTAGAATACAAAAACTCAAGGACGGAGGCATAGTCTTTTATTTTCCTTTAAATCTTTAAAGAAATTAATAGGATGACAATTCTGTGCCTCTTCTCCTTTACTTCACTAAAGAAGAGGATGCAAATATTTTCCCTCTAGGGAAGTTTTGGAAAGCATTTATTTCAGTGGCTAATGATTTGTACTCTGGGCTTAATGGTCCATCTAAATCTAATGCAGTAAAAAAAAAAGTGAACTCCATGGAAAGCTAAAGGGGATAAAATGGAATAAGGAAAACATATTCTTCTAGGAGACAAGTAAAAACTAGAGAAAGGGAAAAAGGAGTAAGCAGGGTCTGTAATAGGTACACCAAGGACAGTTAGGAGGCAGGATGACCCTCATGGGAAAGCTCAGGTATAGCTGTGAGGCTGACTAATAAAAGACATCCACCAAAGTCATAGTCTTGGGCTATGACTTTGTGGTTGTGGTCACTCACAACCATACTCACTACACATTTTTACCCGGGCTGATATCCTTGACTCTGCTGATGGAAAATATTTGACTTTGATACCAGTAGACACTCATGAGTTGTCATGATATTTCAGCTGTCCTTTGGGGCATTAATATAATACATGTGAATCATGGTTTTGTTATAAGGTATCTGTATACCATCTTTGAGGCTTTCATTCAACCTAGATTCCTCTATAGACTTTAGATTATATATGTATATATACTCTAGTGTTAGAGACATTTTGATATGTCTTCCCCTACTTAAATGACATCAGTACACATATTTTAAGCTATATACCCAAAAGTCCTTTCAGACATACTCATGTGGCATATCCAAAAATTTAAAAGAGAACTATTTATAAAGGTGAAGACACAGTTGCATAAACTATCAATAACTAATGACATAAACTATCTATTGTAGTGTGTCTTAAATAATGACAATATGAAACTAGAGCCCATTCCTGAGTCTGATACTGATGGGGATATATAAAAAGAGTAGCAGGGGTGGCCACAGGGGTCTGTGGGGATGAAAATGCAAGCAGATAATGTCAAGGGCCATCACTCAGCACAGTGATGAGTTGTTCACAGAAACAGTCCCCCATAGTTTCTTCCCCTGAATCATGAGACCCTGTACTGTTCTTAAAGCTAAGAGGAAAAACAAATCCTGTTGACGTAACTTTAGAATGTGTCCTTGGACATAGAACAATTTAGGAAATGATAAAGAACACTCCAGGCAGATAAAAAAGGAAAGTAATTATAGTCATGTATATTTCAAACTCCAATCTCATTGTTCATGTTTGTAACTTTTATGTAATTTTCCAGCCTGTTCTTAAATCAATGGTGATAGAAGTTTGCTTGGAATATGAAACACTATACAAAACAATACTTAGAAGAATAATTATTTAGAACCTTCCAGATTGGAATACTAGCTGATGACACTGCCTTTTTTCTAGATGATGTACACAGGAACACATCGAGAGTGATTGCTTTAACATTTTCCATACTTAGAAGGCAACATTCTTACTGGATTGTTCAGTTCTCTAAGATCATGAAGCATTTCTTGAAGATCCATTCTGCATTGCTGGCTCACTCACACACTGATATGAAATCAAATGTTTTATTTTAGTGTTGGGAACAAAATAAGGATGTGTGTGTGTGTGCAGGGTAAAAGGCCCTGGGGAAAATTGGGGGGGGAGAAATAGCCCATGTCCAGCCACAGTTCCTGTGCTCTGGGCAGGCGGACCCTGGGAGAGCTGCCTGACACTTTCCACTTGGACCCGGGTGGGCATCTAAGCCTCTGAACACACTCGTTGGGGGTAGGGGGTGAACAAGGGGCAGACCCCGACTGAGGACCTGGAGGTGACACCCTGTCGCCCCAGGGTTATAGGAGAGAGGGATAAGGGAAGAGGTTCCCAACACTGACCAGAGTGTGCAGCGGATCTTGATGGAGCAGACTCTCTATGGTTTAAGAGCTTTATTATAGAAAGGCAGGGAGAAAGAAAGAAGGGAGAGAGAGAGAGAGAGAGAGAGAGAGAGAGAGAGAGAGAGAGAGAGAGAGAGAGAGAGAGAGAAAGGGAAGAGGAGAGAGAAGTGAGAGAAGTGAGAGGTAATAGAACAAAGGAGTAAGAGAGCAAGCAGTAAGAGAGTAAGAGGATGAGGTGGGGCTGAACATCCCTTTACTGTCTTTACTGTTGCTAGGTAACTAGGAAGGAGTTTAGCCTGAAGGTCAGAAGCTTGGGTCATTGTTTACCTGACTACTGACCATGCTTCTCTTGTGGGGGCTGTGAGGGAGCGGTAACTTAAGCAGGGGCCAGAGTTCCAGGAGCATGAGGGAACACCTACTGTGTCATCAAGGTGAATTATGACCATGGGGGTTCAGACCTCAGCTCGACTGGAGACCAGTCTGCAATTCCCCACGTTTTAGTTCCATTATATTTTCATCAAAATACTTAGAAGAAAAAAATAATTGACAACACCAAGTTAATTCAGTTGATGACAAATAATTTTCAAAGCACAGTTGCCCCTCTATGAGCTAGCTCAACTGTTTGCAATGTTGAATTCATAAATTGAGTTACTTCTGCTCTTACTGACTTTGCTTGGAAGTAGATATTATTTTCTTTACATAATCAATTATAGATTAAAGTAAGTAACATGGGTTGCTTGCTACAAATCAATTTCGGGAGAAAGCCACAAAAGGGGAGATCATAAAAAAGAAAATGAAAAGTTTCTGGTAAATAAAGTCTCTGCAAAGAAAATCTAAAAATACTTCTCCCGTTGGCTTCCAGAAAACAAACTGTATTCTCCATGTAACTTTGTGTGTGTGTGTGTGTGTGTGTGTGTGTGTGTGTCTGTGTGTGTGTGTGTCTGTGTGTGTGTATGCTTGAGCAACATTCCATGGTATGTGCTCAGAAAAATTTAGGAAGTTGTTTTTAATATATTACTAAAGGAACTAGAGATTAAACTCAGATCATCATGTTTATATTAGAATTACATATACCCTCTAAGCTGTCTCTCTGAGGAGCTATTCAGTTCCTTACTGCTCTGATAATACATATGAGGTAATCAATTTATAAGAGGAAAGATTTATTTTGGTTCAAATTTTAGAGCTTTAAGTCCTTAGGAGTTTGGACATACTACTATGGAGATATGACCTGGAGCTATATTGTGCCATGTCACTGCTAGCCCTTTCATTGAAATGGGTCATGGAGAGAGTGAGCTTGCATTTTATATATAAATTCCCTCCTCTTAAACTCATTAAGCTCTGAGTCTATAAATAGATTAGTGCATACATAATGTTATAGCCTTCATGATCAATTACCTTCCAAAGGCCTCACCTCTGAATACTACTACATTTGGAGCTAAAGATTTTAAACAAGTGAACTTTGGGGATCCATTTCCACTTTAAACTTAGACATTGAGTAAAAATTCTTTGGCCACACTTTCAGTTCAGTACACAAAACTCTAAGTCACTCTGTTTAAGTATGGACTAGGTTTTAGTGACATGTCAAATAAGTAGACTGGCAGTATAAAAGAAAATTGAGGACACCTCTGTTATTTCAACTCTAAGCACATAAGATGAGCTCTGCCTGTACTGGAGACACATCTGTAGGTATCCCATGTAAGAAGTCTGTTTCTATCGATGTTGCTATGATTGTAAAATCATATCCAGACAGAGAAAAATTTCTGGTGCCTGGCCAGGCCTGTTGATGCTCACATGTGGGGAGTATTTTCATTAAGATCATTCTCATTACTGGTTGGTAGCAATCATATGAGGAACTCTAACTGAAATGTGGTCATGGGATCAATTTGTGGAACTACAAGGCCTAATTGTTGAAAGAGATGTATTGTTCTATACTACCAATGTGTGTAATGCATCAACAGCATCCAGGACACTGTATCTTATACCTTTATACTCTAAGCATTGTGTGTCCTCTGATAATATTCTGGGCTCCCTCCACACCTACCCTGTGTTCCCTTTTCCTGAGTAACTTCATTGTCCTGTGACCATCAACAACACTTTGTATGATCTTCAGAGAAAACTTAGTAAACTGTATTTCTTACTAACTATATTCCACACATTCAAATGTAACAAATATTAGAAAATCTTTGTTCTTTACACCTTGAAAGTACTACATTCTAAATTCCAGAAACTCTAATTCTACAGTTTTGAAATACATAAATTACTTTTGTTTCAACTACTACTACTCTGGTATGAGGTTGACTTGTTTCTTACCTACTTGTATGACATCAAATTTTACTACTTTTTCTATTGAAAATGTTGTCACACCCACTGCAAGAACGTCCATATCTAATCTTCATAGAAGAACATATTTTTCAAAGCAAGTACAGTACAATGATGACAACTTCTTGGCTTAGGAAATTTGTTAAACATTGAGATTTCCTCCACCATAACTTGGTGGCTTAAGTTATTTGACCTTGTTTTGACATCTATTTTCCTTGTTTACTAGGACAACACACCATGACTTTCTATTAATTCCTCAAACCTTCTCACAATTTTGCATAAGTTTTCCTTATATGGAATGCCATTCCACTTTCCTCAGCATCTCTTCTCACTTCTAGATACCCTTCCAATCATAGTACATATTCCACTTTCTAGATTAACTTCAATACTACATCTTCAAAAAGCAGCTATGTACAACTTAGAACTTTTAAAATCTGTTTATGTAAGTCAACACAGATATCCCTATTTTCATATGCAGATACTCCTAAAATTATAAAGTTTATATATCTTATTTTCAACTCGTTCATATCTTATCACCACCAGTACTTTTAAGTATCATAAAAGACAATATAAAGACCCATCTCATTAACATACATCAAATATTTAATATTTTCTATTCCACTGTAGATGTTTATTACATACTTATTAAATAAAGATATTCTTATGAAATGTCTTAGGGTTTTATTACTTTGAAAAGACACCAGGACCATGCCAACTCTTTTTTTTTATTATTATTATTAGATATTTTCATTTCAAATGTTGTCCCTTTTCCTAGTTTCCCCTCCAGAAATCCCATATCCCCTACACCCTCCCCCAGCTCCCCAACCCACCCACTCCCATTCCTGGTCCTGGCATTCCTGTATACTGGGGCATAGAGCTTTCACAGGACCAAGGGTCTCTCCTCCCATTGATGACCACCTAGACCATCCTCTGCTACAAATATAGCTAGAGCCACCAGTTCCGCCATATGTTTTCTTTGATTGATGGTATAGTTCCAAGAAGCTCTGAGATTGCTTGTTAATTCATAAAAGGAATTCTATGGGGCTTCTGTCGCCTTCAGCTCCCTGGGTATTTCTCTGGCTCCAACACTGGGGATCTTGTGCTCTGTCCAATGGACTATGAGCATCGACTTCTGTATTTACCAGGCACTGGAAGAGACTCGCAAAAGAAAGCTATATCAGGCTCCTGTCAACAGATCCTTGTTGACATCTGCTTAGTGTCTGGGCTTAGTGGAAGTTTATGGGGTGGGTCCACAAATGGGACAGTCTCTGGATGGTTATTCCTTCAGGATTTGCTCTGAACTTTGTCTCTATAACTCCATCCATGGGTATATTGTATCCCATTCTAGAAGGAACAAAGTATCCACACTTTGGTCTTCCTTATTCCTGAGTTTCATGTGCTTTGCCAATTGTACTTTGGTTATTCTAAAATTCTGGGCAAATATCCCCTTATCAATGGGTGCATATCATGTGTGTTCTTTTGTGATTGTGTTACCTTACTCAGGATGATATCTTCCAGATACATACATTTGCCTAAGAATTTCATGAATTCATTGTTTTTAATTGCTGAGTAGTACACCATTATGTAAATGTACTCCATTTTCTATAAACATTCATCTGTTGAGGGACATCTGAGTTCTTTCCAGCTTCTGGCTATTATAAATAAGGCTGCTATGAGCATAGTGGAGCATGTGTCCTTATTACAAGTTGGAACATTTTCTGGGTATATGCCCAGGAGAGGTATTGCTGGATCTTCCAGTAGTACTCTGTCCAATTTTCTGAGGAACCACCAGAGTGATTTCCAGAGTGTTTGTACCAGCTTGCAATCCCACCAGCAATGGAGGAGTGTTCCTCTTTCTCCACATCCTCACTAGCATCTGCTGTCACCTGAATTTTTTATCTTAGCCATTCTGACTGGTGTGAGGTGGAATCTCAGGGTTGTTTTGATTTACATTTTCCTGATGATTAAGAATGGTGAACATTTTTTTCAGGTGCTTCTCAGTCATTCAGTATTCCTCAGTTGAGAATTCTTTGTTTAGCTCTGTACCCCATTTTTAATAGGGCTATTTGATTTTGTGGAGTCCATTTACTTGAGTTCTTTATATATATTGGATATTAATCCCCTATCAGATTTAGAATTGGTAAAGATCGTTACCTAATCTGTTGGTGGCTTTTTTGCCTTATGGACTGTGTCTTTTGCTTTACAGAAGCTTTGCAATTTTATGAGGTCCCATTTGTCAATTCTTGATCTTACAGCAAAAGCCATTGCTGCTCTGTTCAGGAATTTTTCCCCTGTGCCCATATCTTCGAGGGTTTTCCACACTTTCTCCTCTATAAGTTCCAGAGTCTCTGGTTGTATGTGGAATTCCATGATCCACTTAGACTTGAGCTTTGTACAAGGAGATAAGAATGAATCAATTTGCATTCTTCTGCATAATAACCACCAGTTGTGACAGCACCATTTGTTGAAAATGCTGTCTTTTTCCCACTGGATGGTTTTAGCTCCCTTGTCAAAGATCAAGTGACCACAGGTGTGTGGGTTCATTTCTGGGTCTTCAGTTCTATTCCTATTATAATAATATAGAAACAGTTCAACAAATAAAGAATTATCTATCAGAAAAAAAAGATAATCAGTATGAACTGATACTAAGAGGGAAATATTATAATTATACAATAGATGTAAAGCCACCAGCATTTCAGCTTAAATTTCAGCATTTATGTGTTCAGTATTTCAATGAAGACTTAATTACATGGCTGGAAAATTTGTAGAAATTGATGACAAAAAGTTAAGGAATAACCACAGGAAAAATTTAGAACCTGAAATTGTCTCCAACAAACTGTTTGGATTCAAAACATAAAGGAAGGGCTGAGCAAAGAGTCAACAGGTTAAAGAGAGAACAGTGAACATTTCTAAATTATAACACAAAAGAAAAGCTTAATCCTGGGGGAAAATTATATAATATCATTTCCCTCCTCTCTTTCCTCAAGTTCTCCCATGTTTCTCACCTTGATTTCTTTCAAAGTATTAACCTATGGTTCCTTAATTGTTGATATATATATATATATATATATATATATATATATATATATGTGTGTGTGTATATATATATGTATGCTTTTATCATTATGATTATATACTTTATATATTACATATTGTATAACATATAATATACATTATATAAGATAATATATAGACTTTGTATATAATATATACCTGAAAATATCTATATTATCTATATTATATAACATATATAATATCAATAAACATTTCTGAATACCTGATCAGTTCTTACAATGTTACTTGTGTGTATATGTTCTTAGAGCTGACTATTCGACACTAGATAATTTTTTTTCTTAAATAAAAGTTGAAAGTAAGCCGGGCGTGGTGGTGCACGCCTTTAATCTCAGCACTTGGGAGGCAGAGGCAGGCAGATTTCTAGTTCGAGGCCATCCTGGTCTACAAAGTGAGTTCTAGGACAGCCAGGGCTATTCAGAGATAACCTGTCTCAGAAAAAAAAAAGTTGAAAGTAGAAGAAACAAGCGCATCAACGATCTTCCAAGGCCAATAACCATTTTTAAACTACTATCCATAACATTTATGGTCTCTAACTCATTGCAGTCATAATGCTAACAAAAAATTTCGGTAAAAATAATATGAATGATTCTCAGAGATCAAACTTTTTCTAAATTCTCATCCCATCCATGAAGCTCTCAACCCTACTGCAGCATCTATGGACCTTCACAATGAAATACATTAGATAAAATCTGTCATCTTTTTTCTTCCTGGGGTTAGAAACATCTTATTTCCTCTTACCCTCGGTGCAAAATTGTGATTAAATATTTCTTTCTGTCAACAATATTGGTAACGAATGGACTAAATAAATCGCCTCAGCAGTAACATAGCAAATGCATGGATCAGGCAGTGCCCTATTTCTTCATTGCGTTTTTATTTTCATTTATTTATGTTTTTCTCTTTTTTATTGGATATTTTATTTACAGTTTCAATATTATCCTTTTTTCTGCTTCCCCCCTCTCAGAAACCAACTATCCCATCCTTCCTCCCCCTGCTTCTATGAGTGTATTTTTCCACCCATGCACTCATTCCCACCTCCCTGACCTAGATTCCCCTACACTGTGACATCTTCCAAGCCCTCATAGGACTCAGGACCTCTCCTCCCATTGATGCCTGACAAGGCTATCCTCTACTACATATGCAGCGGAAGCCATATGACTCAAGGCTTAGTACCTGGGAGCTCTGGTGGGTCTGGTTGGTTAATATTGTTGTTATTCCTATGGGCTTGCAAACCCCTTCAACTCCTTCAGTCCTTTCAGGCTGTGCTGTATTTCTTCACTGTGTTTATATTTTTCAATGACAGATTAGATGACTTTCTAAAATCATTCAAGAAAGTATTTTGAAAGGAAAATTAAAAGATTGAAAGACAACCTTGATTAATGAAAATAGATGATCATATTAGGTCAGAACAGTGTATTTACTGACATAAAAATCAGAATGGTACAAAAATTTGTTTTTTGTCATGAATTTTATTCAAAAGTACTATTTTAAAAATATTTGTTTCCTCATTGTAACATTATTTTAAATTCTTATTATTAATGTTTTGTTTTTCTTTATTTCTAAGAATTTAACTAAGATAATAATCCATTATACATGGTTCACACTCCCTTCTACATGCCATCCAGAAAGCCAATATAACTCAAAAATCAAAGCAGCAGACTATATGTGAGCCTTAAACAAGTAATTAAAAGAGAGACTTCCTGAGAGTTGTGCAGAAAGCTCTAGGGATGTAGTTTGACCAACTCCTCATTGGCTATGTCCTGCTAGTGACACTGTATGTTGCCCATGTTCTTATAGGTGACTAAATTTGAAAATTCATCATGTGACACTTGAATGGCATGATTTTTGGTCAGATAGTACCCTGCCTGGAGTGAACAAAAGTTTGTTTTTATAATATGTCTGTGTAACTATGGAGAAAATATCTAAGGAATGAAGAAATTTTTGCATTAAATATGCTCTTTTAAAAATGATTTGAAATATGGAGCTGATGTATATGAGTTTCTTATGGAATTAGTAATACTATTGACATTTTAAAGTTATTTAAGAGATTAATAACAATCATTGACATTTGTATGTATCTACATATTCAAACTCATTTGATCTCAGGGTTCTTTTAATTTTTTACTTTATTTATTACTATGTGTGTATGCATGATAGTTATCTATGAGTACATATACCACCATGTACTTCTAGAGGACAAAGCCTAATATTGGTGAAGCCAATTTTATCTTTCCCTTTTATATGTGTACTAGTAATCAAACTCATGTTATTATATTTGTGTAGCAGGCATTTGAACATATTGAGTCAGCTTCCCAGCTGAGAAAGTACTCCTATAGTGTATCTACTGTACATGCACAGATATAGTATCTCATTATCACTTGCTATGCAATATATTACAGTAACTACACAATATTCATATTGCAGTAGGACTCGTGAATAGTGCAAAGATGGATCAAAGCACAGGGAAGTACATATAAGGTTATAAGCAAATACTAATTGATCTTATATATCACATGAGAGAACCTATAGATTGATCATTATGATATCCTGGAAGAACAGAGGTAGTAATGAAAGACAGAGTTCAGGTCCAATACACTAGTGATACCTCACATTTTGATTGGGGAAACAAAAAGACAAAAATATTCTTTAAAATAGACAGGAGATATCTGAGACAGAGGAGGGAAAAATGAATTGGAAATCTAGTAGGAAGTAGCTCTGATGTCTAAAAAGTCTCTGAATCTTCTAAGCTTCAGTTTGTCCTTATGCAAAAGAAATTGGAATTCCATTGCCTCTAAGCTTTTTAGCAATTTTCATTTTTAATATATTTTGCTGTCTTTTACCTTGCAAATGCCAGGTTTAAGGCAGCTAGGCAGCCAAAGAAATAACAGCTGATTTGCTTCTTACTATTTATTTTATTTCTATTTGTTTTACTTTCAATTTTACATAAAATTTGGTTATTGTTTGAAATAAGAGATCATGAAGCATAAAGCACCTCAGTGGTGTTGTGATTATCATACTTTGTAGAGCTCAGGATCAGATTTTCAACATGTTGTTTTCCTTCCTTTGTACAAAATGAAACCTCTTTGTTCAGGTTGAAGTATAAGATTAGATACTAATTTGTTTCCTTGAATAGTAGAGCAGTTTTTAGCACAGTACAAAGTTATGGGCTTATCTGGTAGGACTGTGTTTGAAAGACATGCTGGTATTCCAAGAGATAAGAGCAACTAGCTTTGTTTTCCAAAATTATTCGGAACAGAAAAAAAAACTGGCTGATTTTCTGATATGCAGATAAATACCATGTATTATTTAAACACCAATAGCATTCCAGGTACCTAAATACCTCTTTTCTTTACTGGGAATATTGAAGCTCATAAAACAGAAGGAATCATACTTGGTACAGATATTATATGGAACCTCCAAGCAAGAAATATATTAGTTAGACTGCATTGTCCTAACTGAAAGAAACCTGCTCTCCTCAAATGTGGATAAAAGAGTGTGTGTCTATTCATGGGGCTTCAACATGGAGACACTAAGGAACAGGGGGATTTCCACATATTTATAATGAACTAGAAGTAATACAATTTAGACTAATGTAAAGACATAAAAGACAGTCCTCCTTTCAACATTGCTCTTTCACAGCTTTTTAAAACCTGTTCTAACTTCTATATTGTTTTTTTTTTCAATTTCACTTTAGAAACTCTAAAAATAATTAAAGTTTGAAGTATCTTTCTTCATCCAGAATTTACCTGCTCTAGTGTTGTTATATCCAACAATCCTCTTCCATTATATCTCTCCTCCAATAGCCTCCTTTTCTTCAATGTTTTCTTTTCTTTTTTTTTTTTTTTTTTTTTTTGGTTTTTCGAGACAGGGTTTCTCTGTATAGCCCTGGCTGTCCTGGAACTCACTTTGTAGTCCAGGCTGGCCTCGAACTCAGAAATCTGCCTGCCTCTGCCTCCCAAGTGCTAGGACTAAAGGCGTGCACCACCACCGCCCGGCTCAATGTTTTCAATATCTTTTTTCAGATATCTTTGGGGAAAAAATAAGCTAGGTGTAGTTATATAGATGTATGTCTGGGTCCTCTATTCTTTTCCATTGACTTGGGTGGCTGTTTTATTTGCCAGCCCCATGCTGAGAAAAAGTTAGTCAAAATGAAGGATACATTTAAGAAAAATATAGAGAAACCTGTCTTGAAGCTCAGATGTAATTGGATTTGAAGCCTACTCTACAAGAATGAATTCATGCTTGGTACCATAAACCTGGTCAAAGGTCCATTAGTATAGAAGTCAGAGGCCTTAAGAAGGAACTGACTACTGCTCTTTTGCTGAAAGTTCATAGTGTCAAATTGTCATCTAAACAAATTTTATGTCATAGATCTATGCTACTCTCAACCATGGTCAGAGAAGCTCCTTTTTGAAGTGGGAAGGGGTTAATATAGAAACTCATCATGGTCAAAGTTCTCACAATACATGGCTATGAGTACACAGGTCTAAGTGTGACATGAACTATCTATAACAATCTCTCTGCTCCCTGACCAAAGGCTTGGGTGCAGTGTGGAAGAAGGAAAGGAAAGAATGGTAAGTGCTAAAGAATAGACAGGAGTGTTATGACACTCCTATTTATATTTTAGACAGGGACATGAATATTGTACTCATGAACTCATAGAATTTTCAGTAGCTCCATAAGATCCACACAAGACAAAGTGAGTTAAGAGGTCAGCATGTGTGCTTGAGCAGCTCTTAAGGACCCACTTATAACTGAGGAACCACTGATAGCTGATAGCTGCTTGAAAGAGAACTGTCACTTTTGGGGGCGAGTGAGGACGTTGGTAGGTAGTCTATGCGACAGTGGATGGATCCACTCACAGCAATGCACATGTGGACATCACTAATTGGATTCGGTGAAATTCATGACTACACAAGGGAGTTGAAGAGGGGGTGGGGTGGATATGATGAAAATACATTTTATATATATATATATATATATATGGAAATTACATTTCCTTTTTTGTTACTAAACCAACTACTGACTTTCACTAGGACACTTCTCTTAGTAATATTTTCTTCATATTACCATCATTCTGTAAATGACTCACACCTGTTTTTAAAACTCTACTCTCAGATGCTTGATTATCCTTCCTTTTCTTATATAATAAACCACACAGAACAATGCCAGATAGCACTGTATGAGAAAAAATACTCTCTTTTATTTATGTTCAGTTAAAATAAAAGCATGCCTATATATTCCTTAAAGAATATCTTAGAAAATGATAGAAGACATTTAACTTCCATCTTTAGAAAATGATAACCATAGAAGACATTTAACTTCCATTGCCTTGCCATTTGGTTTTCTCTATTTTTCTTGTAGAAGAACGAATCCTTCTCTGGGCACTGACAGTTGTTTCTTTGGCCTAGTGTATCTCTGCTGTGCTTATCCCTGGATTTCTATTGCCATTACAAAAATCTGAATATCAGGTAAAAGAAACCTGAGGTATCTGCCACAGAAACACACCAGAGAAAGCAACATGTCTGACTACAGATCCTGTACCAACAAACATTCATGAAGTAGAAAGAAACAGATCAGGAGGGAGTATTTCATCTCACCCCAAGTCCATCCTTGTGAATGCCCTTCTAAAGATCCTATCATGTAGTCTAATACAACAGAAGCCCAGAGAATGGTACTTCCAACTTTGCTGAAAGGAGTTTTCAATGTGGTAAGGGAGATAGACTGAGCACTAGAGTTACACTGAAGGTGGTCCGAACAAGTATATGTTCTCCTGGGAAAGTTTTCAAGGTCTTGAAAACATCTTTGAGTCTAAATATCATCGCCACGAAATATGAGACCACTGACAGGATCCCAGCTCTTTTCAGATCATCTATGAGCTGATTAAAACCAAATGTCTCAGGAGGTAACATATGTCTACAATGTTAATCAAATCATACTGTTGCTCACAAATTTATATCTATTTCCACTTTAATGTTAGGATGCGTTTATTAGTGAGAAAATTATCAAGAATAATATGGAAAAGAAAAAGAAAATACGATAAGGCTACTGAGAAAAATGCCCAGAAGACAATCGGTTTCAATTACAATTTAATGTATGAAATGATTCATTGTATTTTAGAAGTTCTACAACTGTGGCCCTGTTTTTATTCTATTCAAATTTTATTCGGTGCCAATAATTCAACAAACCAAATTTCTATAGCCAAAATAATTCTATATCTTTTAAATACACTTCCCTAAAATATCTTAGGTCAGAAATATTTTAACATGAAATCTGTCTTGAATGTATACTCCTAGATGCAAATTCTTGCTTTTCAAAGTAAAATGTTGATGGTTTTTATAGTTAAGGCTCTTAAAGAGTAAGAGCTATTATATCAGAGCCCATGATCTGACTGCTGGCTCTATTAGAGGAAGGAGACTGAACTGGACACCCTCTATCTTTTATATGTCATCACCATTTTCTGATACAACCCAGAATCATGATGGATTCTAACATCTTGAAACAGAATTTTGATCCCCCAAAGAATTGTGAGAAACATATTTCTTTATGAATTCCCAAGTTTTCGCTATTCCCCCAAAGTACCATAAATATATAAACATGAAATATAATAAAACACTGTCTCAATTATCACATTAGTAATTAATGTGAGGTTCTTAAATCTTTGTTTAGTTATAATTTATTGCTAATCACATAAAAATAGTGTTTGGTATGAAACCTCTGACCTCTAAACATATATCTACAACAATTACTATTTTCATAGATAATGAATTTAAAATTATAATTAGAAAAGAATTAGTTGCAAAAATAAATTATACTATAGTACTGAGATGAAAATAGAAGGCAACATTTTAAGAATTAGTAAAATGAAGGAAATTCCACCTATAGGTGGAACAACATTCTGAACTAACCAGTACCCTGGAGCTCTTGACTATAGCTGCATATGTATCAAAAGATGGCCTAGTCGGCCATCACTGGAAAGAGAGGCCGATTGGACACACAAACTTTATATGCCCCAGTTCAGGGGAACACCAGGGCCAAAAAAATGGGAATGGGTGGGTAGGGAAGTGGAGGGGAGGGTATGGGGGACTTTTGGGATAGCATTGGAAATGTAATTGAGGAAAATACGTAATAAAAAATATTAAAAAAAAAGAAAATAGAAGACAACATTTTAAGAATTAGTAAAATGAAAGAAATTAATATTTTTTAGCTAGTAACCCACCTACATCTTAGCTTTCTCATTCAGTTTTCTTATATTTTATACACAGATTCTTGATATTTATCATTATAAAACATTTCATTCTTAATTTTGAAAATAACAAATCAACAATCGCAAATAATTTAATAACCTATTTCTTTACTTCAAGGCACACAAATTTAAACTATCTATTTCTCTGTTCTGTGGAAAGAAACGAGAAGCAGGAACCTTCTTAGTCAAAAGTCCTAGTCATGTCTTTGCCATGTGGTTGCTTATGCAATTCTTGTATTCTATAGTAGAGTTAGAAAACATGAGTTTTAACCTTTGAGTCAAATCCTTCCTTGATCCTCAAGTGAATGAATTAGAAAACTATTTCTTAATTGCATTTATGTATTTGCTGTGTGTCTTGTATCATATCACCTGTGTGGTGATCAGGAGACAAACTGTGGGAGTCAGTTTTGCCTTTTTACCATGTTGATCCCAGGCATTGAACTCTAGCTTAAATCACTATTTCATTTAGGTTTTGCTTTGTTTTGTTTTTGAATAAGTGCTAGTCCACTTATGGATATCATATTCTGCTTATCTGTTTCTCTAATGAAGGATATTTGACCCTTTTCATCTTTTAGCTGCTGTGTATGGTGATATATGGATATTTGGATATAATTTTTAACTGTGAAACTGTTTTTATATTTCTTGAGATAATACATACATGTAGAATTATTGGGTTATATAGTGATCCTTTTTTAATCATTTTTTTACTAACTTACTTTATATTCTACTCAATGTGCCCCTTCCAGTCACCCCCATTCACAATCCTTTCCCCATTTCCCCTCTCTTTCTCTTCTGATAATGTGGGGGCCGCTGGGTATCCCCCAACCCTGGCACTTCAAGTCTCTGTGAGGCTAGGCACATCATGTCCCACTAATGTCACACAAGGCAGCCCAGCAAAAAGAGCATGCCCCACATACAGGCAGCAGCTTTTGGTATAGCCCCCATTAAGGACCCACATGAAAGTCAAGATACACATCTGCTACATATGTGCAGGGAAGCCTAGGTCCAACCCATGTATGTTCTTTGGTTGGTGGTTCAGTCTCTGAGAGTCCCAAATGTCCAGGTAAGGTGGTCTTTTTGTAGAGTACCTATCCCCTTTGTGGTTACAATTCTTCCACCTATTAAAATGTAAGCGTCCCCAAGCTCCATTCACTGTTTCGCCTTGTGTGTTAACTTTGTGAGAAACCATCAAACTTTTTGCACAGTTCTGTCAGCATCATTTTTATAATCCCAGATTGATGAGGACTCCCATGTCCTCAAACCCTTCTCATTACATATTTTGTTTGCATGCTGCTGCTGCTGTTGCTGCTGCTGTTGTTGCTGCCAATGGTGGTGGTGGTGGTGGTGGTGATGATGATGATGATGATGATGATGATGATGATGATGACGATGATAAATTTCCTAGACAGGCTGTCCTGTAGATATGTCTATATGGACTTACTTTGATTGTTATTTGAAATGGGAGAAGAAACCTCATGGGAATTTCTTGGCTGGAACCAGAGATGTGAAGAAAGATCACATCAAACAAGCAGGCAGAGTGAGTGATTTAATTTCTCTGCCTTTGAGTGTGAAATTTATGTTAATAGATGCTTAAGCCCTTGACTTTCGATAGTGCTGGTAATTTAAATATATGTGTAAGATGCATTCGAAGTTTGTGTCCAGTCTTAACCCCAGCTACATTCATAGATTTAGCGTCTGCTCACATTATCCAGAACTTGTACATATTTGACAATGTACATGAGTTGTTACAAGTCTCAGATATAGGTTAGGGGTTTTTCTATCCATTTTCCCCTGAACTTCCTATTCTCTAGCCTTTATTCCAAGGCATTTAACTCTTCTAATAACACCTGACCTCCAACTGTAAGCAGCAGAACTAGTATGTTGCTTTAAATGTTTCCAACAAGTACCATCTCAGTTATGGGAAGCTTTGTGTTTAGAAGGGGAAATGTAACCCCTTTCTGCCATTGTTCAGGGATTGACAAGACCAATTAAAATCACTCAGAGCAGTGTTTTGGCCTGGCATCCATGTTAAAGATGAGATGTTGCCCAAGACTGTCACTCTAATAGAGGATGGCAGGTTGCTATGTTGCTGTTTTTTTGTTGTTTGTTTTGGGTTTTTTTTTGTTTTGTTTTGTTTTGTTTTTTCTGGATTGAACAGAACTTTCAGAGAGAAAGAGGAAAGTACAGCTAGATGGGAGCTCCCAAGGCCTGACATTATCACTGAGGCTATGGAGCACTCACTAAAAGGGATCTATCATGATTGTCCTCTGAAAGACCCAACAAAGAGCTGAAAGAGTCAGATGCATATATTTACACCCAACGAATAGATAGAAGCTGCTGAGCCTTGTGGTTGAATTAGGGAAGGCTGAAAGAAGCTGAGGAGAAGGGTAATCCTGTAGGAGGACAAGCAGTCTCATTCTGGACCCCCGAGATCTCTCAAACACTGCACCACCAAACAGACAGCATACACCAGCTGATATGGGGTCCCCAACACACATGCAGTAGAGGACTTCCAGGTGTGTGTTCACTCAGAGATGATGCACTTAAACCTTAATAGACTGGAGGCCCCAGAGAGTTTAGAGGTCAGGTGGGGTGGTGGGTGCGGGCATCTACGTGGAAACAACAGGAGTGGGGAGGAGGTGTGGGATGTGGAGCAGTAGGTTGGTGGATTGGGGTGGGGGAGGATTGGGAATAGAATATGGAGTATAAAAAATAAATTAATTAAAAAATCTCAAAAAATTTACAATGTCTACACAGCTCATGTCAAAGGTTTGTGTCAGGAGTGATACCTGTGGCAAATGATTACCAGGAGAAAATAGACTCTAGAGTAGTGTAGTAGTCTGCAATTTGGGTGGAATAGAGATTTAGCAGCACCCCAGGGGTGCAGCTCTGTAAAATGTCACCAATATGGAAACTAGATTTTTTGATGACAGTGCTTTTGGAATCATCCATATTCCTTATGTAACCCAGGTATGTAAAAATGACCAAAATTCCTTCCTAGAATTCATGTTTCCCTTTTCCTTTTTTGGAATAGCTGTTCTTTTTGATGCTATAAGAATATGATTAATGTCCATGGTTCCAAAACAGATGTAACTGAATTTGCTAATTGCTTCTGTGAGTGAGATGGCTTTTCCATTTTGCTGAGGTTTATCAGTTTGATGACTATGGGAAGTGTACACTTTTATACCCACCCCTTAACCATTGCATGGAACATTTCCAGAATTTACATCCCAAAGTTCTCTAATGTTCATTGCAGGAAATCTTTTTTGTCATGTTTAGAATTCAGGGAGCTTTCATCAAGTTCTATTGTTTACAGATTTCAATGCAGGTAGAATCACATTTTTTTTTTTTTGCCAGATGTTTGTTTTCAATCACATATTCCAGAGTGAGTGAGTTCATATTAATTTTCTTTGGATAGTTTATAGATATAATTCCCCAATAGAACTTATAAATGTGGTTAAAAAGTGAGAGCCAGTGTCTCCTATCTTATTCTTAATCCTAACACTCATAAAATATGGACTAGCTGAATGTGCATAAATGGTAGGTATTAAAACTTTTTTCAAAGAGCAAACATCACAGTTTGGATAATAGTGCCCATGAGAATTATATAAAGGTCATGGAATATGAATAAATATTAATGTACTTCTTCATTCAAAATTGGAAAAATGTGCTGTTACACTGGAATATTATTCAAAGACAAGTATGGTAATCAAGGTTTGCCTTCTCCCGTGGTGATGGTAGAAAAATGCAAGTTATTCTCAGCCTTTAACTACTTCATAATTATTTGAAAAATTCAAATGTAAGTCTTGTTGCAACAACACTTAAAGTCTAAATGAACAGCTAGTTATTGGCTCAAAACCATGACATTTGACTCTCTTAGCATTCATTTTGCTGTCACATGTTCTGGAGTGTTATAGTCTCAATCAGCTGGTTTCATTCCAAAAATCCTATAGTTAACCTAACTTTTTGCTGTCTCCTCCCTTGCTGCAGCAAATATGCATTTTCTGGAATGTGTATATGTAACTAGCCTCTGTATTTGATCAGAGATTTTTGATTTCCCTTCCCTGAAAGTCCACTGCACCATTCTTACCCAGCAGGATATCAGTCTACACCTGAGAACTAAGATCTATCTATGATGGTCCATATAGCCACTCCATTTCACAGCTATCAGCTGCTTTTTGTCCCAAACTGCTAAAGTATGTAAATGTTGTTATTTGAAGTTATAATTTGTCTTTGTTCCCAAAGAACCACATAATCTATGCCACCTTTTAACTATAGTTCACTTTACACTTAAGTTATTGCATGGACCAAGAGCAAAAATTGACAGCAGTGTATTTAGATTTTAAGAAAAATATGGTAGAAATTAATTGTGTGGTTTTACAACTTTTTTCTATTAAAATATTCAAAATTTAAAATTAAGCTCTTCATTGCTATAACAAAATATTGACTAAAGTGCTTAAAGGAGAAAAGATTCATTATATTCATTAGAAATGTAAAGTCACTGCTGCTGGAGGAGTAAGGCAGGGTAGAGCAGCTTATGTCACATGGCAGTAATATCAAAGCAGAGAGCAACATGGGACCACAGAATAGGGTCTACTTTCTCAACATAATCTTTTCCTATTTAAGGTTTCTGAACTTCTCAGCTTTGCCAGACCACTGCCATCAATCAAGCATGAATTATATCTGAACCTTAATTTTATTTTATTTTTTTTAATTCTTGAAATGACGAGAACATTTCTAAGAATGAAAGGACGATTTGTTGAATATGCATAAATAGAAAAATTGCTTCCTTTACTATAGACAAAAAATAGGGAGTTAAAATAAGGCATATGACCTATGGAGAAAGTAAAATGCTATTTCATATGAAGTCATAAGTAAAAGAGAATTTATAAATGTCTTATGCAACTATTTTGCCACGTTATATAAGACATAGGACATTAAAAATTATAAAGAATGCTGATAAAAACTGTTGTTTTATCAATAAAAATGAATCAACAAATATTAAGAACCAATGATGGCAGTAGCTTGAGCTTGACAGTGACCTTAAAAGAGGCTGATTTTCTTTAACTTTTTTCTGTATGTTAGAATTCTGGTTGAAACAAAGCCTTGGTATCCTCATATCACCTCAAAATTTATGCATATTGTCACATGAATTGTGACTTCTCAGTAAATGCTTGTAGAAATTAGCTGAACTGTGATTCAAATCATATACACTTTATTAGCAGTGCTATTATTAACATTATTACTATTGTCTGTAGAAAAAGGAACCAGTTGCTATGATAATAAGTCTTACTGTAAACAGAAGGGAGTAAGTTTCAGAGATGTTCTGGTAACCAGTATGACTCAGAATACAGCAAATATTAGAATATTCAAATGGATATTATCTTAAATGTGAAACTCTTTAAAGCTTCTTTAGTTACTTTTCATAATAGTGAAGAATTCTCTCAGCTCTTTGTTGAGCTGACTAATTTTTATAGTTCAAAATTTAGTTCCACATCTCTGGGAAGAACAAGCTAATTCTTCACATCTATTGAAGTTCCCTGTTGTATGACAAGAGGTTTCCTGGAGACACAACACACGTATGTCTAAAGTATGGATGTCATCAAAGCACAACTTGCAGAACCCATGAGTTATATAGGGACTACTTGTAGAAATATGTAGGAGAGATTACTTACAGAAGCAGAAATTACTCAAAAGCAGCTGCATCACCAAGCTTCACTGCATGTCTGTGTACCAGATGCTATCCATGGAGATCTCTGGCCCAGCCTGGTGGAGTGTTCAGGTGAAGGGAAAGAGTGTAAGCAGGGAGGGGAAGTGAAACAACCACCTCTGCTGCTGTCCTGCCTCGGAATCTCTGCACTGTGCAAAGCAAAGCCAGCAGAGGGCTTGACTAGCAAGCAGAGGTGCAGGGGAGCTTCTAGCAGCTAAAGCTTCAGAACTTTCTCTTCCTAGGAAGTGTTACAGATCTTATACATGAGATGCTCTCAGGTGATGGAGTAATTTTCACACACCTTTAGTCCTTCTGGAGAGCATCTTATATACAGTTTTGAGGTGGGTTGGGGTCTGATAGCAGGTGCTTCCTATTGGCTTACCTTGAGATGTTAGGGATGTCCTGTTTGCATGTGAAGGGTCCTGGAGATGTTGCTCCTACTTGACTGAGCCTCACAATTATCTCTATGGGGAGCTGTGGCTACATGACAGGGGCCTGGTGTTAAGAGCAGGCAAAGCTCCCACTCTTGCTTTGCGTCCTGGTGCTTCCAATCCAGCTCAACCTTTCAAGGTTTTCCCTCAGAGTACCCTGCCCCAAAATCCAACCAGTGTTGGTTGACAGGTGAGTAAAGGAGGAGCATACTGCACAAGCCTGGCACCACCTCAGTGGTTGAAGATTGGCTTTTCAAGGGACTCACTGGGTCTATACCTCTTCCTCACTGCTAAGTTGGTCCCTGTTTATTTAGGACAGCTCAGCTGGTCTCAGTTTTCCTTGTCCATTGCCTCAGTCTTCATTGCAGTGTGTCTTGTCTGTCAGTGACTCTCAGTAGCTTTTGTTGTTTATTTTTGGGAGGAAGGGACCTTTTGAATCTGGTCAGTTTCAGAAACTTCCTGTAGTCATTTGGATTGTTCATCTTATATTTTTAAGGAGCATCCATGGAATATTTGAAACATAGAAAACACTGTTGCATAGTGAGTCTGGCTGTTCCCTAGACTGTCTGTCCTTCATCATCTTATATTATTTTTGATTTCCACAATAATACTTAAGTCATTAAAATAAAGAAAGATTTACTAATAATTTTCTTTTTAGTTGTCTCAGTATTGGTCAGTTAGAAGGTATTCTGTTGTTATTTGTTGAGTTAATCAACAGGGCCTGGGTGTGCACTGTACTTGATGCTTGTCATAGTTGCACAAAGCCCTCATATAAATCTTTATCAGCACAAAACCAAAAGCAAAAATCAAGTTTACTGTCAAATGCCTATAGTATTAGCATTCCATGGACACAAACAAAAGCATCAGATGGTGAAGATCATCCCTAGATTCATAAAAAATTGAGAAAATCTTGAGTTACATATGACCATTGTGTAGAAAAAAGGGGGTGAACTTTTATATTTCAATCTCATAATGTATTTAGTAAAGAAGTGCATGACTTCTATGTAAAATACATATATAGAAGTCATACATCATATATCAAAAAAGCATGAAATTTTTGACTTCAACAAAATGCCCTAATATTTTGGTACATACAATGGTCAATGCTGTGATGTACATTTAATATTACATTCTATTATTAGAACTGATAGGCATTTCTCTCCACTGGCAATGTATATATAGAGCACATTACACCAGATTAAAAATATATAAGACAGGTTTATTAGTCAGTGCTCCTGGGAGGCTTCATCAGTCTAAAAGAAGGGGTCTGAGAAAGTCCTGCAGCTGAGCTAGAGCAGCAGGATTTATAGATGGAAGGTAAATGGTGATGGCATGTGAGCCATAAGCTGGATTCGTGCCCAAGTATGATCAAGAGCTGAGCACTTGAGCAAGAATTTGTGTACCTGGCAATGCCAGAGAAGGAGGTTGTGAGAGCCAAGAATACAGAATCATTCTTTTGTTCTCTTGGAATCATTCCTTTGTTTGAGTGTTTTCAGTTCTGGCATAGTTAGGAGAAGAAGGGCAGCTGGGTTTGGATTCCCAGTTTGTGCAGGGACAGGAGTTCCAGCCTAACAGGTACTATGAGGAAATAAAAATAAATAAATAAAGATAATAACCTAGAAATATACTTTTCATTTTCAAAGAAACTAGGAGGTAGACAGACTTCTGAAATATGTAATCAGAACAAGAGCTACAAATACCTTGACAATTAAGTAACAGCTTAAGAGCATGTAGCACACTGTGGCCATGATAGCAGACCTTAGAACAATTGCTGCATTATGACAACTCAGTGATGCTTAATCATAGATTCTATCATGACAGAAAGTGCTTGTATGAAAAATTAAAATTGTGCAAATAACTCTATTTGTAGAAAGCAATCTTTCAATTAGAATTGAGAATAGGAATCACCATTCTGAACATACTAATCATACCAAATTTGGTTTTTAAAAAGGGTAAAAAAAATAGTATGATAGGCAGCAGTGTCACATATCTATCCCAGCACATGGGAGGCAGAGGCAGGCAGATCTCTGAATTCCACACCAGTCTGATCTACAGAGTCAATTTCAGTATAGTCAGAGATGCACAGAAAAATCCCATTTCAAAAAAGGAAAACACACCAACAAAAGAAGGAGCTTCCCTTTATCTTTATCATGTTTGTGAGGGAACTAGTAAACAGAATCCCTCTTAGAGGCTTTTGAAATCTAGAGCAAGCAACCTAGTGATCTCTGTCAAGCTTGATTCTGAAGGAGATGCTTAAATCAATAATTACTAATCTCATATTCATACCAACATCCACCTCAGCCAGTGTTTGTACTATTCTTACTTCTTTACATGTTAGGCCATTCTTTAACAATACAGGCAATAAGGAAACAGCATGGTCATTTTCCATAAATCATGGAAATGATGGCTACTTTTACTAAGTCGACAACCAGAACCAGAGGAACTTATGAGAGACCACAGTGTTATATATGGAAAAAAGTTAATAGCCACACTTTTTGATATTTAAAAACTCTTATTTCTAGATATCACAATGATGTAATTACCTTCCAGAAAAAGTACCATAGGCACTACATGGTTGTGTTTGTACTATGTCTTTAAGAAGGATTTTTGAAGATTGTTCGTAGTGGCTAGATAAATATTTTAAGAAAATCATTATAATTTATTGTTGATTACACTTGCAGTGAATTGAACTTAATTTATGACACAGCATCATTTTGATATTCTTATTTTCAAACTGACATAAAAGTCTATAGAAAAAAGAAAACAAAACAGTATACCATAATTATCTGATACATGTATGACCTTGAGCATTTATGACACAAGCAAAGAACAGCTGAGTAGAGCCCATGCACATGCAAATAAACATACACACACAAACTATAAATGTAAGTTTTATTTGCCTTATAAAATTGACATCTCTGAGGCTTATTGCCTATGTTAGCTACCTAGGCCTAGTCCTGGAAGCTTCTAGCCTCAGTATAATCTAATCTAGGCATAAAATGTTTTCAGTTTTCAGCCACTGAGACATGTTGCTGAATAAGCTCACTGTTTCTTGGTCATTCTGAACTCTTACTAGCTGGTTCAACTCAGCTATTCTATCTCAACACTCCTCTTTGCACTAGCTGATTCAATGAGGCTTTTCTCTCTTGGTCTCTCTTGTATTGCTAAGGTTGGCCTCATACTAACTTTGTCAATCTGTTCTATTCTTCTAGTTCCTTTTTATTATCTAGCTTGTTCTGTTTTTATCTATATCTAGCTTATTGTCTCATCTACCAGTTTCTATGAAACTATTCCTGTGGAAATTTCCTCCTCCTCCTCCTCCTCCTCCTCCTCCTCCTCCTCCTCCTCCTCCTCCTCCTCCTCCTCCTCCTTCTTCTTCTTCTTCTTCTTCTTCTTCTTCTTCTTCTTCTTCTCTCTCTCTCTCTCTCTCTCTCTCTCTCTCTCTCTCTCTCTCTCTCTCTCTCTCTCTCCTGTTCTCATGACAATTAGAAAAATCCTAGTCTGTCAAATTTTTCTGATTCATTACTTTGTCTGCTACTCAATAAGACATCACTTTCAAACAGGGTACTTCCTTCTACAAAATTTACTTTCATTGTTTGGGATTAAAGGTGTGTAGTGAGGGCCTTTCTGTATTCCAGCCAGAAGAATAAAAGGTATGTGGTAAGCCTGAGCCACACCACAACTAGAAACAGCTTGTTTTAGTAAATAACACAATCTGAATTCACATTGTGATCAAATCTCTTAAAACACAGACACATAAATACATACATACATACAAACACACACACACAAACACATACACTGAAAGCATGTAAATATAAAATGAGAAAACAGGTAAATGAAAATACTATATTCTCTAATATGTTGCCTTTTGACAAAATAAAGAATTTATAGAAAGAACCCACATGTGTGAGTACAACCACAAACCAGAGACTATAAAAGACCAAATGACAAATGACAAACATTTAAGAAGAAAAGTGTTTTTGCATTAAGACATTAAATTCCAATAAAGTTTACTCTTGTAGTTTAAAATGTTGATACAGTGTATTATATATATTACATATATATAAAACAGAAATATTAAATATATATAATTTCTTCTGAATAGTTAAAATTAGAATATACGAATTATGCATTGGTAGATACTAAGATATAAAATGAATAATATTGAAACAAAGAAAAGTAGCTCAGGGGGATGCAAACCCTATAAGAAAAGTAACAGTATCAATTAAACAGGATCCTTCAGAGTTCCCAGAGACTGAACCACCAATCAAAGAGCATGAATGGCTGGTACACATCTGTACCTGAGGACTGCTTAATTTGGCTTCAGTGGGAGAGAATGCACCTAGTCCTTTAGAAACTTGCCCCAGGAAAATGGGATGCTGCGGGCCCTGTGGGTGGGTGGAGAGAGATAGACTCTCAGAGGCAAAGAGAAGGGGAGATGGGGTAAATAACACTGGGAGCAGGGTGAGGGAAGGGTGCAATATTTGGAATACTAAATAAATAAAATAATTAAATTTAAATATTGTCCACCTAAGATATAATGAAAGAAATGTTTCTACTTTTGGTACAATCAAGTTGTATAAAATAGATCAGAATATACAAAACATTACTTAAGATTTACAAAAAGTGCATGGAAACTATGAATATAGAACCTTGAAGCATTAAGAGTAAAGTCTCCCTTTGTCTCTGCCACTTTCTCTTTCCCTATCTCTCTGTGTCTCTGTTTCTATCTCTGTCTCTCTCTCTGGAATTTTAACAACACACAAGTCATTAATGTTGACATAAATATGTCAAGCCTGTGGAAATTACTTCATAAAATAACTGTGACAAATAATACTGAAATTTTTGTATTTTAATATGTTTTAATTGAAATCAAATCACATCTGTCTCCCATTTCGTTTCTCCCTTCAGCTTCTTCAAGCTACCTGTCATCTAACCCTTTCCATGTTTCCCCACATCTCAAGTTGAGAGCATATCTTTGATTATCTGTGTTATATTGCTAAGTTTGTTTTTGTTTTTGTCAGTATGATTCAGGGCTGTAAACATCTCTGGGAGGAACTAATTCCTCTTCCAGTATTCATTAGTTAGCTTTACTTCTTTAGGGTTAAGACCCCGTGAAAAGTTTCCTCTTTTATATTAATATTCTCATTGATGTTGGAATTGTTCCAATTTTTTTTAGTAAGATGATTTAAAATTAGGCATGTTAACTCTTAATTTAAACAAAAAATTGACTAGTAAAATTAATCAAAATAGAACTAAGCATGGTGCCACATCATTTTTTTTATTTATTAGGTATTTTCTTCATTTACATTTCCAATGCTATCCCAAAAGTACCTCATACCCTCCCCCCCAACTCCCCTACCCACCCACTCCCACTTCTTGGTCCTGGCGTTCCCCTCTACTGAGGCATATAAAGTTTGCAAAACCAATGGCCTCTCTTTCCACTGATGGCCGACCAGGCCATCTTCTGATACATATGCAGCTAGAGACATGAGTTCCACGGGGTACTGGTTAGTTCATATTGTTGTTCCACCTATAGGGTTGCAGACCCCTTTAGCTCCTTGGGTACTTTCTTTAGTTCCTCCATTGGGGCCCGTGTGATCCATCCAATAGCTGACTGTGAGCATCCACTTCTGTGCTTGCTAATCCCCTGCATAGCCTCACAAGAGACAGCTATATCAGGGTCCTTTTAGCAAAATGTTGCTACTGTATACATTGCTGTCAGCTTTTGGAGGCTGATTATGGGATGGATTCCCAGGTATGGTAGTTTCTAAATGGTCCATACTTTCCTCTCAGCTCCAAAATTTGTCTTTGTAAATCCTTCCATAGGTGTTTTGTTCCCAATTCTAAAAAGGGGCAAAGTGTGCACACTTTGGTCTTTGTCTTTCTTGAGTTTCATGTGTTTGGCCAATTATATCTTGTATCTTGGGTATTCTAAGTTTCTTGGCTAATATCCACTTATCAATGAGTATATATCACATTAGTTCCTTTGTGATTGGTTTACCTAACTCAGGATGATGCCCTCCAGGTCCATTCATTTGCCTAGAAATTTCATAAATTCATTCTTTTTAATAGCTGAATAGTACTTCATTGTGTAAATGTACCACATTTTCTGTATCCATTCTCTGTTGAGGGACACCTGGGTTCTTTCCAGCTTCTGGCTATTATAAATAAGGCTACTATAAAAACAGTGGAGCATGTGCCTTCTTCCCAGGTATAACATCTAGATACCAGGAGAGGTATTTCTGAATCCTCCGGTAGTACTATGTCCAATTTTCCAAGGAACCAGCAGACTGATTTCCAGAGTGGTTGTTCAAGCTTGCAATCCCACCAAGGGAGGAGTGTTCCTGTTTCTTCACATCCTTGTCAGCATCGGTTGTCACCTGAATTTTTGAGCTTAGTCAATCTGACTGGTGTGAGGTGGAATCTCAGGATTGTTTTGATTTGCATTTCCCTGATGATTAAGGATGCTGAACATTTTTTTCAGGTCCTTCTTAGCCATTCGGTATTCCACAGGTGAGAATTCTTTGTTTAGCTCTGAGCCCCATTTTTAATGGGGTTATTTGATTTTCTGGAGTCCACCTCCTTGAGTTCTTTATATATATTGGATATTAGTCCCCTATCTGATTTAGAGTAGATACAGATGCTTTCTCAATCTGTTGGTGGCTTTTTTGAAGGTGTATTTTGCCTTACAGAAGCTTTGCAGTTTCATGAGGTCCTATTTGTCAATTCTCGATCTTACAGCACAAGCCATTGCTGTTCTTTTCAGGAAATTTCCCCCTGTGCCCATATCTTCTAGGCTTTTATCCACTTTCTCCTCTATAAGTTTCACCGTCTCTGGTTTTATGTAGAGTTCCTTGATACACTTAAGGTTGACCTTAGTACAAGGAGGTAGGAATGGATCAATTAGCATTCTTCTACCTGATAACCGTCAGTTGTACCAGCACAATTTGGTGAAATTGCTGTCTTGTCTAATGGATGGTTTTAGCTCCCTTGTCAAA
Source organism: Mus caroli (assembly GCF_978045245.1). Classification (NCBI taxonomy): domain Eukaryota; kingdom Metazoa; phylum Chordata; class Mammalia; order Rodentia; family Muridae; genus Mus; species Mus caroli. The sequence goes on along the minus strand of NW_028227258.1, from coordinate 144,823,264 downwards.
GATCAAGTGACATAGGTGTGTGGGTTCATTTCTGGGTCTTCAATTCTATTCCATTGGTCTACTTGTCTGTCACTATACCAGTACCATGCAGTTTTTATCACAATTGCTCTATAATACAGCATTAGGTCAGGCATGATGACTCCACCAGAGGCTCTTTTATCTTTGAGAAGAGTTTTTGCTATCCTAGGTTTTTTTGGTATTCCAGATGAATTTGCAGATTGCTCTTTCTAATTCTTGAAGAATGGAGTTGGAATTTTGATGGGGATTGCATTGAATCTGTAGATTGCTTTTGGCAAGATAGCCATTCCATTTTTACTATATTGATCCTGCCAATCCATGAGCATGGGAGATCTTTCCATCTTCTGAGATCTTCTTTAATTTCTTTCTTCAGAGACTTGAAGTTCTTATCATACAGATCTTTCACTTCCTTAGTTAGAGCCACGCCAAGGTATTTTATATTATTTGTGACTATTGAGAAGGGTGTTGTTTCCCTAATTTCTTTCTCAGCCTGTTTATCCTTTGTGTAGAGGAAGGCCATTGACTTCTGTGAGTTAGATTTATATTCAGCTACTTCATTGAAGCTGTATATCAGGCGTAGGAGTTCTCTGGTGGAATTTTTAGGGTCACTTATATATACTATCATGTCATCTGCAAAAAGTGATATTTTGACTTCTATCTTTCCAATTTTTATGCCCTTGATCTCTTTTTGTTGTCGAATTGCTCTGGCTACGACTTCAAGTACAATGTTGAATAGGTAGGGAGAAAGTAGGCAGCCTTTTCAGGTCCCTGATTTTAGTGGGCTTGATTCTAGCTTTTCACCATTTACTTTGATGTTGGCTACTGGTTTGATGTAGATTGCTTTTATCATGTTTAGGTATGGACCTTGAATTCCTGATCTTTCCAAGATTTTTATCATGAATGGGTATTGGATTGTGTCAAATGCTTTCTCCAGGCCTAAGGAGATGATCATGTGATTTTTGTATTTGAGTTTATTTATATACTGGATTATGTTGATGGATTTCTGTATATTGGACCATTCCCGCATCCCTGGGATGAAACCTACTTGGTCAGGATGGATGATTGTTTTGATATGTTCTTGGATTCAGTTAGGGAGAACTTTAGTGAGGATTTTTGCATCAATATTCATAAGGGAAATTGGTCTGAAATTCTCTATCTTTGTTGGGTCTTTTTGTGGTTTAGGTATCAGAGTAATTGTGGCTTCATATAATAAGTTGTGTAGAGTACCTTCTGTTTCTATTTTGTGGAATAGTTTGTGAAGAACTGGGATTAGATCGTCTTTGAAGGTCTGACAGAACTCTGCACTAAACCCATCTGGTCATGATCTTTTTTGGTTGGGAGACTATTAATGACTGCTTCTATTTCTTTAGGGGATATAGGACTGTTTAGATCATTAACCTGATCTTGATTTAACTTTGGTACCTGTTATCTGTCTAGAAACTTGCCCATTTCATCCAGGTTCTCCAGTTTAATGGAGTATAGCCTTTTGTAGAAGGATCTGATGGTGTTTTGGATTTCTTCAGGATATGTTGTTATGTCTCCCTTTTTATTTCTGATTTTATTAATTAGGATGCTTTCCCTGTGCCCTCTAGTGAGTCTGGCTAAGGGTTTATCTATCTTGATTTTCTCAAAGAACCAGCTCCTCATTTGGTTGATTCTTTGAATAGTTCTTCTTGTTTCCACTTGGTTGATTTAGCCCCTGAGTTTGATTATTTCCTGCTGCCTACTCCTCTTGGGTGAATGTGCTTCCATTTGTTCTAGAGCTATTAGGTGTGCTGTCAAGCTGCTAATGTGTGATCTGTCTAGTTTCTTTTTGGAGGCACTTAGAGCTATGAGTTTTCCTGTTAGAAATGCTTTCATTGTATCCCCTAAGTTTGGGTATGTTGTGGCTTCATTTTCATTAAACTCTAAAAAGTCTTTAATTTCTTTTTTTTTTCAGGTGCATTTTCTCTTTTATTCATATATTTCTTTTTTTTTATTACATATTTTCCTCAGTTACATTTCCAATGCTATCCCAAAAGTCCCCCATAGCGCCCCCCACTTCCCTACCCTCCCATTCCCATTCTTTTGGCCCTGGCATTCCCCTATATTGGGGCATATGAAGTTTGCAAGTCCAATGGGCCTCTCTTTCCAGTGATGGCCGACTAGGCCATCTTTCTATACATATGCAGCTAGAGACAAGAGCTCCGGGTACTGGTTAGTTCATCATGTTGTTCCAACTATAGGGTTGCAGATCCCTTTAGCTCCTTGGGTACTTTCTCTAGCTTCTCCATTGGGAGCCCTGTGATACATCCAATAGCTGATTGTGAGCATCCACTCCTGTGTTTGCTAGGCCCCTGCATAGTCTCACAAGAGACAGCTATCTTTGGGTCCTTTCAGTAAAATCTTGCTAGTGTATGCAATGGTGTCAGCGTTTAGAAGCTGATTATGGGATGGATCCCTGGATACGGCAGTCTCTAGATGGTCCATCCTTTCATCACAGCTCCAAACTTTGTCTCTGTAACTCCTTCCATGGGTGTTTTGTTCCCAATTCTAAGAAGGGGCACAGTGTCCACATTTTGGTCTTCAATCTTCTTGAGTTTCATGCGTTTAGCAAATTGTATCTTATATCTTGGGTATCCTAAGTTTTGGGCTAATATCCACTTATCAGTGAATACATATTGTGTGAGTTCCTTTGTGATTGTGTTACCTCACTCAAGATGATGCCCTCCAGGTCCATCCATTTGGCTAGGAATTTCATAAATTCATTCTTTTTAATAGCTGAGTAGTACTCCATTGTGTAAATGTACCATAATTTCTGTATCTATTCCTCTGTTGAGGGACATCTGGGTTCTTTCCAGCTTATGGATATTATAAATAGGGCTGCTATGAACATAGTGGAGCATGTGTCCTTCTTACCAGTTGGGACATCTTCTGGATATATGCCCAGAAGAGGTATTGCTGGATCCTCCGGTAGTACTATGTCCAATTTTCTGAGGAACCGCCAGACTGATTTCCAGAGTGGTTGTACAAGCTTGCAATCCCACCAACAATGGAGGAGTGTTCCTCTTTCTCCACATCCCCGCCAGCATCTGCTGTCACCTGAATTTTTGTTCTTAGCCATTCTGACTGGTGTGAGGTGGAATCTCAGGGTTGTTTTGATTTGCATTTCCCTGATGATTAAGAATGTTGAACATTTTTTCAGGTGCTTCTCTGCCATTTGGTATTCTTCAGGTGAGAATTCTTTGTTCAATTCTGAGCCCCATTTTTTAATGGGGTTATTTGACTTTCTGGAGTCCACCTTCTTGAGTTCCTTATATATATTGGATATTAGACCCTTATCTGATTTAGGATATGTAAAGATCCTTTCCCAATCTGTTGGTGGTTTTTTTTTTGTCTTATTAATGGTGTCTTTTGCCTTGCAGAAGCTTTGCAGTTTCATGAGGTCCCACTTGTCAATTCTCGATCTTACAGCACAAGCCATTGCTGTTCTATTCAAGAATTTTTCCGCTGTGTCCATATCTTCAAGGCTTTTCCCCACTTTCTCCTCTATAAGTTTCAGTGTCTCTGGTTTTATGTGAAGTTCCTTGATCCACTTAGACTTGACCGTAGTACAAGGAGATAGAAATGGATCGATTCGCATTCTTCTACATGATAACAACCAGTTGTGCCAGCACCATTTGTTGCAAATGCTGTCTTTCTTCCACTGGATGGTTTTAGCTCCCTTGTCGAAGATCAAGTGACTGTAGTTGTGTGGGTTCATTTCTGGGTCTTCAATTCAATTCCATTGGTCTATTTGTCTGTCACTATACCAGTACCACGCAGTTTTTATCACAATTGCTCTGTAGTAAAGCTTTAGGTCTGGCATGGTGATTCCACCAGAGGTTCTTTTATCCTTGAGAAGAGTTTTTGCTATCCTAGGTTTTTTGTTATTCCAGATGAATTTGCAGATTGCACTTCCTAATTCGTTGAAGAATTGAGTTGGAATTTTGATGGGGATTGCATTGAATCTGTAGATTGCTTTTGGCAAGATAGCCATTTTTAAAATGTTGATCCTGCCAATCCATGAGCATGGAAGATCTTTCCATCTTCTGAGATCTTCTAGAATTTCTTTCTTCAGAGACTTGAAGTTCTTATTATACAGATCTTTCACTTCCTTAGTTAGAGTCACACCAAGATATTTTATATTATTTGTGACTATTGAGAAGGTTGTTGTTTCCCTAATTTCTTTCTCAGCCTGTTTATTCTTTGTGTAGAGAAAGGCCATTGATTTGTTTGAGTTAATTTTATATCCAGCTACTTCACTGAAGCTGTTTTCAGGTTTAGGAGTTCTCTGGTGGAATTTTTAGGGTCACTTATATATACTATCATATCATCTGCAAAAAGTGATATTTTGACTTCATTTTTTCCAATTTGTATCCCTTTGATCTCCTTTTGTTGTCGAATTGCTCTGGCTAGGACTTCAAGTACTATGTTGAATAGATATGGAGAAAGTGGACAGCCTTGTCTAGTCCCTGATTTTAGAGGGATTGCTTCAAGCTTCTCACCATTTACTTTGATGTTGGCTACTGGTTTGCTGTATATTGCTTTTATCATGTTTAGGTATGGGCCTTGAATTCCTGATCTTTCCAAGACTTTTATCATGAATGGGTGTTGGATCTTGTCAAATGCTTTTTCTGCATCTAACGAGATGACCATGTGGTTTTTGTCTTTGAGTTTGTTTATATACTGGATTACGTTGATGGATTTCCGTATATTGAACCATCCCTGCATCCCTGGGATGAAACCTACTTGGTCAGGATGGATGATTGTTTTGATGTGTTCTTGGATTCGGTTAGCAAGAACTCTATTGAGGAATTTTGCATCAATATTCATAAGGGATAATGGTCTGAAGTTTTCTATCTTTGTTGGGTCTTTTTGTGGTTTAGGTATCAGAGTAATTGTGGCTTCATAGAATGAGTTGGGTAGAGTACCTTCTGTTTCTATTTTGTGGAATAGTTTGTGAAGAACTGGGATTAGATCTTCTTTGAAGGTCTGATAGAACTCTGCACTAAACCCATCTGGTCCTGGGCTTTTTTTGGTTGGGAGACTATTAATGACTGCTTCTATTTCTTTGGGGGATATAGGGCTGTTTAGATCATTAACCTGATCTTGGTTCAACTTTGGTACCTGGTATCTGTCTAGGAACTTCTCCATTTCATCCAGGTTCTCCAATTTTGTTGAGTATAGCCTTTGGTAGAAGGATCTGATGGTGTTTTGTATGTCTTCAGGATATGTTGTTATGTCTCCTTTTTCATTTCTGATTTTGTTAATTAGAATGCTTTCCCTGTGCCCTCTAGTGAGTCTGGCTAAGGGTTTATCTATCTTGTTGATTTTCTCAAAGAACCAGCTCCTTGATTGGTTGATTCTTTGAATAGTTCTTTTTGTTTCCACTTGATTGATTTCGCCCCTGAGTTTGATTATTTCCTGCTGTCTACTCCTCTTGGGTGAATTTGCTTCCTTTTGTTCTAGTGCTTTTAGGTGTGTTGTCAAGCTGCTAATGTGTGCTCTTTCTAGTTTCTTTTTGGAGGCACTCAGAGTTATGAGTTTTCCTCTTAGAAATGCTTTCATTGCGTCCCATAAGTTTGGGTATGTTGTGGCTTCATTTTCATTGAACTCTAAAAAGTCCTTGATTTCTTTGTTTATTCCTTCCTTGACCAAGGTATCATTGAGAAAAGTGTTGTTCAGTTTCCAAGTGAATGTTGGCTTTCTATTATTTATTTTGTTATTGAAGATCAGCCTTAGTCCATGGTAATCTGTTAGGATGCATGGGACAATTTCAATATTTTTGTATCTGTTGAGTCCTGTTTTGTGCCCAATTACGTGGTCAATTTTGGAGAAGGTACCATGAGGTGCTGAGAAGAAAGTGTATCCTTTTGATTTAGGGTAAAATGTTCTGTAGATATCTGCCAGATCCATTTGATCCATAACTTCTGTTAGTTTCACTGTGTCCCTGTTTAGTTTCTGTTTCCATGATCTGTCAATCGGTGAAAGTGGTGTGTTGAAGTCTCCCACTATTATTGTATGAAGTGCAATGTGTGCTTTGTGATTTACTAAAGTTTCTTTAATGAATGAGGCTGCCTTTGTATTTGGAGCGAAGATATTCAGGATTGATAGTTCCTCTTGGAGGATTTTACCTTTGATGAGTATGAAGTGCCCCTCCCTGTCTTTTTTTATGACTTTGGGTTGGAAGTCAATCTTATCAGATATTAGAATGGCTACTCCAGCTTGTTTCTTCATACCATTTGCTTGGAAAATTGTTTTCCAGCCTTTCATTCTGAGGTAGTATCTATCTTTTTCTCTGAGATGAGTTTCCTGCAAGCAGCAAAATGTTGGGTCTTGTTTGTGTAGCCAGTTTGTTCGTCTATGTCTTTTTATCGGGGAGTTGAGTCCATTGATATTAAGAGATATTAAGGAAAAGTAATTGTTGTTTCCTGTTATTTTTGTTGTTAAAGTTGGCATTCTGTTCTTGTGGCTGTCTTCTTTTAGGTTTGTTGAGGGATTACCTTCTTGTTGTTTCTAGGGCATGGTTCCCGTCCTTGTATTGGTTTTTTTTTCTGTTATTATCCTTTGAAGGGCTGGATTCGTGGAGAGATAATGTGTGAATTTGGTTTTGTCGTGGAATACTTTGCTTTCTCTATCTATGGTAATTGAGAGTTTGGCTGGGTATAGTAGCCTGGGATGGAATTTGTGATCTTTTAGTGTCTGTATAACATCTGTCCAGGATCTTCTGGCTTTCATAGTCTCTGGTGAAAAATCTGGTGTAATTCTGATAGGCTTGCCTTTATATGTTACTTGGCCTTTTTCTCTTACTGCTTTTAGTATTCTATCTTTATTTAGTGCATTTGTTGTTCTGATTATTATGTGTCGGGAGGTATTTCTTTTCTGGTCCAGCCTATTTGGAGTTCTGTAGGCTTCTTGTATGTTCATGGGCATCTCTTTCTTTAGATTTGGGAAGTTTTCTTCTATAATTTTGTTGAAGATGTTTGCTGGTCCTTTGAGTTGAAAATCTTCATTCTCATCCACTCCTATATACCGTAGGTTTGGTCTTCTCATTGTGTCCTGTATTTCCTGGATGTTTTGAGTTAGGATCTTTTTGCATTTTCCATTTTCCTTGATTGTTGTGCCGATGTTCTCTATGGAATCTTCTGCACCTGAGATTCTCTCTTCCATCTCTTGTATTCTGTTGCTGATGCTTGCATCTATGGTTCCAGATTTCTTTCCTAGGGTTTCTATCTCCAGTGTTGCTTCATTTTGGGTTTTCTTTATTGTGTCTACTTCCCTTTTTAAGTCTAGTATGGTTTTGTTCATTTCCATCATCTGATTGGATGTGTTTTCCTGTTTCTCTTTAAGGACTTCTACCAGTTTGGTTGTGTTTTCCTGTTTTTCTTTAAGGACTTGTAACTCTTTAGCCATGTTCTCCTGTAGTTCTTAAAAGTCCTTCTTGATGTCCTCTACCATCATCATGAGATATGCTTTTAAATCCAGGTCTAGCTTTTCAGGTGTGTTGGGGTGCCCTGGACTGGGGGAAGTGGGAGTGCTGGGTCCTGATGATGGTGAGTGGTCTTGGTTTCTGTTAGTAGGATTCTTACGTTTACCTCTCGCCATCTGGTAATCTCTGGAGTTGTTATAGTTGTCTCTGTTCAGAGGTTGTTCTTCTGGTGATTCTGAGTATTGTCTGTCAGCAGACCTGGGAGACAGGCTCTCTCCTCTGAGTTTCAGTGGTTAGAGCACTCCCTGCTGACAAGCTTTCCTCTTAAAGGGAAGGTGTACAGATATCTGGCGTTAGGACCTCCTCCTGGCCGAAGAAGAAGGCGGAAAACAGGACCTTTCCCAGATGCTGTGTTGCTTTGGCAGGTCACAGAAGCTGTAGGCTTCTGTGGTGCACACTCTCAGCTGTGCAGACTAACTTCCTAAGTTCAGTGGAGTCCTGGATCCAAGGTGTGCTCCCTGCTCCTGAGGCAGAGGGCTCCTGTGCAGGGCAGATCACTGTCTTCCAGCTGGGAGGGTGCCGGATGTCTGTGGCCCCAAAAGGGTGCTGCCTCAGCGGCTCTGTGGCTCCCGCCCGTCCCAGAAGCTGTCTGCCTCTGTGGTCCTCACTCTAACCTGTACAGACTAAGTTCGGCGGAGTCCTGGAGCCAAGATGGTGCTCCCTGCAGGGCAGATCACTGTCCTCTGGCTGGGAGGGTGCCGGATGTCTGAGGCCCCAAAAGGGTGCTGCCTCAGCAGCTCTGTGGCTCCCACCTGTCCCAGAAGCTGTCTGCCTCTGTGGTCCTCAGTCTCACCTGTACAGACTAAGTTCGGCGGAGTCCTGGAGCCAAGATGGCGCTCCCTGGAGGACAGATCACTGTCCTCCGGCTGGCAATTTCTTTCTTTATTCCTTCCTTGACCAAGGTATCATGGAGAAGAGTGTTGTTCAGTTTCCACGTGAATGTTGGCTTATCATTATTTATGGTATTATTGAAGATCACCCTTAGTCCATGGTGATCTGATAGGATGCATGGGAAAATTTCAATATTTTTGTATCTGTTGAGGCCTGTTTTGTGACCAATTATATGGGCAATTTTGGAGAAGGTACCATGAGGTTCTGAGAAGAAGGTATATCTTTTTGTGTTAGGATAAAATGTTCTGTAGATATCTGTTAAATCCATTTGTTTCATAGCTTCTGTTAGTTTCACTGTGTCCCTGTTTAGTTTCTGTTTCCACGATCTGTCCATTGATGAATGTGGTATGTTGAAGTCTCCCACTATTATTTTGTGAGGTGCAATGTGTGCTTTGAGCTTTACTAAAGTTTCTTTAATGAATGGGGCTGTCCTTGCATTTGAAGCATAGATATTCAGAATTGAGAGTTCCTCTTAAAGGATTTTACCTTTGATGGGTATGAAGTGCCCCTCCTTTTATTTTTTGATAACTTTAGGTTGGAAGTCAATTTTATTTGATATTAGAATGGCTACTCCAGTTTGTTTCTTCAGACCATTTGCTTGGAAAATTGTTTTCCAGCCTTTCATTCTGAGGTAGTGTCTGTCTTTTTCCCTGAGATGGGTTTCCTGTAAGCAGCAAAATGTTGGGTCTTGTTTGTGTAGCCAGTCTGTTAGTCTATGTCTTTTTATTGGGGAATTGAGTCTATTGAAATTAAGAGATATTAAGGAAAAGTAAATTGTTTCTTCCTATTATTTTTGTTGTTAGAGTTGGTATTCTGTTTTTGTGGCTGTTTTTTAAGTTTGTTGAAGGATTACTTTCTTGCTTTTTCTAGGTTGTGGTTTCCATCCTTGTATCTTTTTTTTTTTTCCTGTTATTATCCTTTGAAGGGCTGGATTCGTGGAAAGATAATGTGTGAATTTGGTTTTGTCGTGGAATACGTTGATTTTTCCATCTATGGTAATTGAAATTTGGCTGGGTAGAGTAGCCTGGGCTGGCATTTTTGTTCCCTTAGTATAACATCTGTATAACATCTCTCCAGGATCTTCTGGCTTTCATAGCGTCTTGTGAAAAATCTGGTGTAATTCTGATAGGCCTGCCTTTATATGTTTCTTGACCTTTTTTCCTTACTGCTTTTCATATTCAATCTTTATTTAGTGCATTTGTTGTTCTGATTATTATGTGTTGGGAGGAATTTTTTTTCTGGTCCAGTCTATTTGGAGTTCTGTAGGCTTCTTTTATGTTCATGGGCATCTCTTTCTTTAGGTTTGGGATGTTTTCTTCCATAATTTTGTTGAAGATATTTGCTGGCCCTATAAGTTGAAAATCTTCATTCTTATCTACTCCTATTATCCATAGGTTTGTATTGCCTGCCGCTTTTGTGTGTCCCCCTGGTAAGAACACGCTCAGGGCAACCGGAATCTTCTGCAGCACAAGCTTTATTGCTTACCCCATCAGGAGCCAGTGGAGAAGGGAGCCAGAGAGAGAGAGAGAGATGGCGGAGCCCCCTCCCTTTTATGGAGGACTGTCCTCCGCCTCGGACGTGTCACTCCCTGATTGGCTGCAGCCCATCAGCCGGAGTTGTCGTCACGGGAAAGGCAGAGCACATGGCGTGGAAAGCTACCCCGGCACATGCGCAGCTTGCTTGTTTACTACTTAGAACACGGGTGTCAGTGCCATCAGCGCCATCTTGTAATGGCGAATGTGAAAGCGGCTCCTTACAGGTTTGGTCTTCTCATTGTGTCCTGGATTTCCTGGATGTTTTGAGTTAGGATCTTTTGCATTTTGCCTTTTCTTTGATTGTTGTGCTGATGTTCTTTATGGAATCTTCTGCACCTGGGATTCTCTCTTCCATCTCTTGTATTCTGGTGCTGATGTTCACATCTATGGTTCCAGATTTCTTTCCTAGGGTTTCTATCTCCAGCGTTGCCTCACTTTGGGTTTTCTTTATTGTGTCTACTTCCCTTTTTAGGTCTAGTATGGTTTTGTTCATTTAACATCACCTGTTTGGAAGTGTTTTCTTGTTTTTCGGTAAGGACTTGTAACTCTTTAGCCGTGTTCTTCTGTATTTCTTTATGTGAGTTATTAAAGTCCTTCTTGATGTCCTCTACCATCATCCTGAGTTATGCTTTTAAATTCAGGTCTAGCTTTTCAGGTGTGTTGGGGTGCCTAGGACTGGCTGAGGTGGGAGTGCTGGGTTCTGATGATGGTGAGTGGTCTTGGTTTCTGTTAATAAGATTCTTACATTTGCCTTTCCCCATCTGGTAATTTCTGGAGTTAGTTTTTATAGTTGTCTCTGGTTAGAGCATGCTCATCTTGTAATACTGAAGCCTCTATCAGAAGACCTGGGAGACTCACTCTCTCCTGAGTTTCAGTGTTCAGGGCACTCTCTGCAGGCAAGCTTTCCTCTTGAAGGGAAGGTGCACAGATATCTGGCGTTCAGACCTGCCTCCTGTTAGAAGATGAAGACCTGAAATAGGGCTTGTCTCAGAAGCTGTTAGCTTCTTTAGTCCACACTCTAACCTTTGCAGACTAGTCTCAGAGGAACCAAGATGTCTCCCCCAGTTGCTCCAACAAACCCTCCAGGGCAGGGTGGACACCTCTCCTCTGGCAGGTAAGGTGCCCGGATATCTGGAGCCCAAAATGGGGTCTGCCTCAGAAGCTGTGTGGCTTTTGCCTGTCCCAGAAGCTGTTAGCTTCTGTAATCCACACTTTCTCCTGTGCAGACTAGTCTTGGAGGGATCCAGGAACCAAGATGGCTCCCCCAGATGCTCTAGCAAAGCCCTCCCCATGCCACATCTTTAAATCTAGTTGAGTTATAGGTAGCTATATCTTCATGAGTTCCAGGCCAGTCTCATCTACTCAGTGAATTTTTGGATGTCCACAAATTCATTATATACTAAAGAGACTTTGTCTCAAAAACAAACAAACAAACAAACAAACAAACAAAAAACACCCCAAATGTACAAGAGTAATGGTCTTTGTTCTAGAATATAAAATTTTAATGGTTAAAATAGAATTTTATATTCCCTATGTGCACTAGCACATAGGGAAACAAATTAGAATAATAGAAAATCCAGCCTCAAACCTACAGAAGAATAATTATGACTTGGTTAATGTTTTAAAATGGGACTGTATCATTATTTTTAAAAGATTAGAAAAGCAATAGACAGGGTTGTTGTTTTTGTAAAGAAATACAGAATGGCAATTATAAGTTGGATATTAACTCTTAAACTTTGAAATAAATTGTAGATGGATGAAGGATGTAAGTGTAAAATTAACATGTAGCCATTAATTGTTTGGAACTTTGACTCTAAGAAATCCAGGAGTTTTAATTGTGAAATAAGTCTCTGAAGTTGCCTCAACAAATGATTTACTAAATCAAATACAAATAAATCTTTCATCACTCTAGATAAATGACAATTTGAGAAAGAATAACTGCAATTTATGTAATATTGAAAGAGTGGTACTTTCACATGGAAATATTTCTACAAAGCCACACATAAGTCTCACAATATGAAGCAAAAATTACAAAATATGGAAACACTTAAAAAAGAAAAAAATAGCTTAACTAATTAAAATTACTGAATCAAACTGTGAGTCTGTTTTCAACAACTGAATTGGCAAAGACTCAAGTGTGCAGAGGCAGTGCACAAAGATGCATTAAGCTGGCAAGAGTGTGAGAGAAGAGCTGACTCTTGGCACCTGTTAGCACAGACTACCACAGTCGACTGTAGGGATCCATTTGGCAGAAAAACTGAAAACAGAGCTATTTCATGTCCTGCAACTTACCTCACTGAAATATCCACAGATGTGTAACCTACATGTGCACAACATGAGGACTAGCAAATCATTTGCAACAAATTTACTGTGTAATTTGATTAAAGGTTTTCAAATAAAATTGTTACACTCATATCTGAGAAGAAATATTTAACCAGCTTAAAAAGAAGCAGTGTTTTATAAACTGATGAGGGAAAAAAAGGAGCAAAAATGTCAAGAAAAATAAAAAACCTAAGAGTGTAAACAATGTGCTTGCTAACTAACATTTGTGTTCTGCTGAAAGGAAAGCATACACACCATGCTGATTCACATAATATAATCCTAAAACTGGTCTCTGATACGAGTACAGTGATGGGAAAGAAAACTAAAGGAAGAAAACATGGAAGTCCTTCTAGTCACCAAATATTCTTCATAATTTCAATATTATACCCTAGAAGGGCTTTCATTTTAATGAAGGGAAAAAGGTAGTATGCAGAGTAATGCAGCACAGTTGGAACGGACAGAGGGGTCACTGCACAGAGTCCCAGATCTCTGTTACTTCCTGTCTGCCAAACCTGGAGAAAAGCACTGAACTCTGTGGCTTTTATTCCTCATGTTTACAGTGGTAGTAATATTACTCCATCATGTTGTTATGACGAAAAAATAAATTAATATGGTAAAGAACTAGAACATGTCTAAAATAGAAAAGCACTCTTTTAATTTTCATTACTTTTTAAAAGGCAAAAATAACTAAATTTATTGTCCTGGGTTTCTGAAAAACAGACCCCCACCTTCAGTGTCCCAAAGAGCAGATCTAAGCATTTCACATGGCAGCTATTGGCTTTCTAAGATAGGGAACTCAAGTACCACTTTCATTGTTGCCAGTTTTAGGGATTGTACTTGATGCTTCAAAGGTGGTTGGACGCCCACAACCACCACAAAGCATGTGTGTACTATAGAGCACAAATAGGGGGATATTTTTACTAAGAAGCTGCTTTACTCTCTTTCTGCTGACCATTGGACTGAGCACAGGGTCCCCAGTGAAGGAGTGAGAGAAGGGACCCAAGGAGCTTAAGGCTCTTTCAGGTCCATAGGGAACAACAATATGAACTAACCATATCCCCCAGAGCCCCGAATGACTAAACCATAAACCAGAGGTTTCCAACTCTTTGCACCTGTAATCCTCAGTGCATTTTTCAAACAAGAAAGTCTCTTCTTCATTCCTTTTTCTGTCTTCTATCACATAACTACCTCTTAGCAGTCATTGCTCTCTGCATTTGACTTTTAAAATAGCAAAAAGAAATATGTGCTTTTGTCCCACTTGAATACAAGTTTGTTGTTTGGTTGGTTGCCTATCACACATTACCTCAAAGATTCTCCTTTAGGAAACATAGGCAGAGATCTAACAGATAACTGTGACTAAAAAGAAACAGAATCTCTATACTAGTAAGAAAGAAAAGAATCACTCAGATGTGCTTGGTATAAAATAATAAGAAAATAATTTTCCATATTTTACCTTCTACCCACCTGTAGCCTTCAGTTCATTCATCCTTTTAATGCCATCTGGTGTCCTTATTACCAGTTGGAACATCTTCTGGGTATATGCCGAGTGCCATGCACTCCAGTCAAGTCAAAGAAAAAAAAAAAAGAAAGAAAGAAAGAAAGAAAGGAAGAAAAGAAAAAGAAAGGGAGAAATGCCACGCACTCCGGTCGAGTCAGCTGGACAGGCCTGAAGCCTTCAAGCCACTCATGAGGCAGAGAGTTTCATGGAGACTCACCTCCTGGAGTTTTGGCGTTCTCATTAACCCATATACTCATACCCTATTCCCGCATTAGTCTGGTGTATGGATCCACATGCTTTCTTTTAGTATTATCTTATTATAAGTGCCTTTTAAGATTGAATTCTGACATAGCTAAGCCTTCGCCAGTGTTCCAATGTCCTAGAAAGTCCTTGAGCTGACCATGGGCTTGGAATTCAGTAAGAATGTTGCCTATTCAGTGACATTCAGAATTGCCTCTGGTATTACACTATCACTTTAAATAAAAGCTAAATCACTGCCCTACACAGGAATTTACCATCATCTAGGAAAAAGGAAGTTTGAGACCTAAGGAGGAACCAGAGTAGATACTTAGAACTATAGATAGCTGAGTTACACCCATACACACATATTTACAATGGCCTAGGGGGAAGGAGGACTATACAATCGACTAAAATAGGAACTATGGCAAGGGCATGAAGCCCTTGACCCTGGCTTCTAAGATTAAGTGGACCTTAGGTGGAGCTCTTTTTTGATCCCAGTTGTTAACAATGAATTCTATCCCAGGTGGTACCTGTCCGACCTTCTGTGTTTGCATTCCTCTGTTTCGTGTAAGAATCCAGTAACCTCTTTGTACCTTGCTTGTGTGTCACCCAACTTCCCTATTTTCTTCTGTATAAAAAGTTTGATGCCCGATTTGACATTACATTCAGATTCTACACAATCTCTTGTGTTGGTCTGTCTGTCATTCCCTCCGACGCTTTGCCCACCTGCTCCAGAGACCCGTTCCATGCAGACAAATAGATCCAGAGGGTCTGTGGCAGCCGAGGAGAGGTATTGCTGGATCTACTGGAAGTACTATGTCCAGTTTTCTGTGAAACCGCCAGACTGATTTCCAGAGTGGTTGTACAAGCTTGCAATCCCACCAGCAATGGAGGAGTGTTCCTCTTTCTCCACATCCTTGCCAGCATCTGCCATCTGAATTTTTGATCCTAGCCATTCTGACTGGTGTGAGGTGGATTCTCAGGGTTGTTTTGATTTGCACTTCCCTGATGATTAAGGATGTTGAACATTTTTTCAAGTACTTCTCTGCCCTTTAGTATTCCTCAGTTGAGAATTTTTTTTCCTCTTCAATTTTTTCTAATCATATTTATTTTTAATTAGATATTTTCTTTATTTACAGTTCAAATGCTATCCTGAAAATTCCCTATACCCTCCCCCCACCCTGCTCCTCTACTCACCCACTCCCACTTCTTGTCCCTGGCATTCCTCTGTACTGGGGCATATAAAGTTTGCAAGACCAAGGTTCCTCTCTTCCCAATGATGGCCGACTAGGCCATCTTCTGATACATATGCAGCTAGAGACAAGAGCTCTGGGTGTATTGGTTAGTTCATCTTGTTTTTCCACCAATAGGATTGCAGACCCCTTTAGCTCCATGGGTACTTTCTCTAGCTCCTCCATTGGGGGCCCTGTGATCCATCCAATAACTGTGAGCATCCACTTCTGAGAATTCTTTGTTTAGCACTGTACCCCATTTTTAATGGGGTTATTTGAATTTCTGGAGTTCTGTTTCTTGAGCTCTTTGTATATATTGGATATTAGTCCTCTTTCAGATTTAGGATTGGTAAAAATTCTTTCCCATTCTGTTGGTGGCTTTTTTGTCTTATTGACAGTATCTTTTGCCCTACAGAAACTTTGCAATTTTATGAGGTCCCATTTGTCAATCCTTGACCTTACAACACAGGTCATTACTGTTCTGTTTAGGAATTTTTCCCCTGTGCCCATATCTTCAAGGGATTTCCCAAATTTTTCCTCTATAAATTTCAGTGTCTTTGGTTTTATTTGGAGTTCTTTGATCCACTTAGACTTGAACTTTGTACAAGGAGATAAGAATGGATCAATTCACATTCTTCTGCATGATAACCGTCAGTTGTGCCAGCACTATTTGTTGAAAATGCTGTGTTTTTTCCTACTGGATGGTTTTAGCTCCCTTGTCAAAGATCAAGTGACCATAGGTGTGGGTTCATTTCTGGGTGTTCAGTTCTATTCCATTGATCTACCTTTCTGTTGCTGAACCAGTAGCATGCAGTTTTTAATCACAATTGCTCTGTAGTTTATCTGCTCAGTAAATGCATGAGACATTGAAATATAATTCCTGATTTCTAAAATGTGTTGGAGAACTTTTGTGGTCATAGTGGCATGATTTTCTTTCATGTAGGCATTGCTAATTTTGGAGGTCTGGAAATTGTTCTATAGGATTACTAAAGTAATTGCTGCTTGAAGTTGTCTAATTGGAAAAGAAGTGTAACCATTGTTACCAATTTTTTTCTCAAGCTGGTCTATCCTGCTCCTTTTTTGCCATATGTGATGCAACACATTACAGTCTATGTGAAAAGCCTTAGCCATCAGAAGAAAAAGCTTAATAAAGTGTTTACATGCCATGCATTTATGTGCCAAACTAACCATCTCTAAGTATAAACCAATGGTTGTCTACAAATAGGTGCCCCTGGAATCTTTCTATTTCTCCTGGTGTGGATAGCCCCTGAATGACTCTTCTGTATTTCTGAAATAAATCAGAAATGGAGAACTAACTGTTTGTTAGAAAGAAATGCCATGACACAACCATTACTTTGCTCTGGGGAAGTTGAGGAGAAATTCAAAACTAAGTTTGAGGAATTATTTCAGTTGTCCTATAAGCTAAGCTCTGTTTTAATCTACTAGGAACATACAGGGTTCCTGATATTGGAGGAATTTAAGAGGATATATTTATTAATCCAAATTAATCTTACACTAGGAAATATGAAATACTGAACTTCACAAAGTGTTTTATAATCTGGTTTTAGTTTTACTGACATTTTCTACTTGACACATTTTTATATCCATCTCTGTGATGCATACAAAATTTCAGTGTGTGATACAACATAAGTAGATGTCTATTTATCCACTGGGTATAAAATTAGAAGATTACCTACCACTACTGCTACTCTAAGGCCTTTTTACTTCACTACTCTCAGGTTAGAGACTCTCAATGATGGCTGTTTCCTGTAATATTTTTGTTTCCTCTTTTTGTTTCCTGTATTAATAATACATAAAGTAATAATAGTGCACAGTATTTGTCAGTGGACAATATAGCACATTCGTTAAAAGAGTCAGCCAGAAAAATATAGTCACCTAAACATATAAAACTACTCCAAAGAATGCTCTTTTTAGTGGCATATTCAGAGTCATAACTAGTGCTTACTTTCATGGCTCTAAGGTATTATGTGGCAGTCTAAAATATATTCTTTTTCTCACACAGTTTTTGCAGAGATTTCGCACATTGGCTCAATTTAATATCATCCTCACCAAGAAACATGCTTGAAACTCCTCATGATGTCTTTACTAAGGTCTTAGATACAGATGGAAACAGATTTTTAAACCAGTGCTTTTCATATCTTTATTTTCAATCTTACAATTTTAGCCAGACTTTCTAATTGAACTGTTGTCAGATGTTGACTGCATAAGAATTTTCTAGCAAAGTTCCTGATCTCATGTGTATTCACATGTAATCTACACATTTGGTTCTTCATTATCATCAGACCAAGAAAGAAGACCAAAGGGAAGGGAAAAGGAAAAGAAAAAGGAAAAAGAAAAGAAGAGAAGAGAGGAGAGAGGAGAGGAGAGGAGAGGGGAGGGGAGGGGAGGGGAGGGGAGGGGAGGGGAGGGGAGGGGAGGGGAGGGGAGGGGAGGGGAGGGGAGAGGAGAGGAGAGGGGAGGGGAGGGGAGGGGAGGAGAGGAGAGGAGAGGAGAGGAGAGAAGAGAAGAGAAGAGAAGAGGAGAGGAGAGGAGAGGAGAGGAGAGGAGAGGAGAGGAGAGGAGAGGAGAGGAGAGGAGAGGAGAGAAGAGAAGAGAAGAGAAGAGAAGAGAAGAGAAGAGAAGAGAAGAGAAGAGAAGAGAAGAGAAGAGAAGAGAAGAGAAGAGAAGAGAAGAGAAGAGAAGAGAAGAGAAGAGAAGAGAAGAAAAGAAAAGAAAACTACCACTACTATTTCTATAACACTAAAGGGTATTTGACCTACCATTCTGGTGTTCCAGACCTGTTTGAAGAGAAGAATACTAACCATGATTTCTCTTTATATCTATAACTTCTATGTCCTTGGTGGGAGTCCTCAGAGCCTATCCAGAACGCATAGAGCCATCCTATTTCTGTTCACAATAAGAAACAATTCTAACCTAACTGAGCTCTTTATGGTCAGTGTTGTTATGGCACAAATTGAATACACATTGTAAAGCTGGTGTCAACAAAGTACTCAGGAGCTATATTTGTAGAATGTATGATAGAATGCTTTTGATACTTTAGTGACTATACTAAAATACACTAAAAGAACCAGTATATAAATTGAAAAAGATAAAGAACTGTTGAGGTTTAGTCTTTTGATATGTATTATAATGCTAATACTCACCAGGTCCTAAAATCTGATTGCTCCCAGGGATGAGAAAAACCTCAAATACACCAAGTGATGCTACCTTACCTTGCTCCTTACTTTAAATCTATTGGTTGACTAAAAGTACCTATAGCCTATAGCTGGACAAAAGAAAGATAGGCATAGCTTTGGCTCCCTGGTTTGAGCTAGAGGTGTGAGGCAGAGTGTATGGGGAGAAAGAGAAAGGATGGAGAATAGGGAAGATGCCATGGGGTAATGGATCATGCAAACTGTCAAAGTAAAAGCAGCCCAGGTGAAGCATGACACACTGCTTCTTGGGGTTGCTGTCAGGGATGTAGACATAATAGATTGTAAGTAGGTATTTGTCCATTTCCAATGGTGATTAAGGCTTATTATAAATATAAAGGTTGTGTATCTTTTGTCTAGAAACCGAATGATCAAAGGCAGGATAGGAACCCCAGATCAAGATTAGATATTTAGTACAACAAAGGAAAAATTAAGTGTCAGGAACAAAATGAGTAAACTAGAGTTTGCAAAATAGAAAGAAAATACATTTATCTAGCTGTGTCCCCCACACCACCCCCACATTCCAAGAAACTGTGAAGTGTCTGAGATTTATCATTTCTATGACTAAACAAGATAACCTGTCACTTAATGAACCTGGATATGAGCTTCCTTCTTGGTTGGTTCTATTACCCATGTAACTCTCTCTCTGGGAATTGGTCAGATTGTGTAAAACGTGGCGGCCTACATCTCAGCTGAGTCATGCTGATTTGGACTGGCTAGCAATGCCAAATTTCTCACTAACCAGAAATCCCCAGCCTTTGCAGAGGGATACATTTCTCTTATTATACTCTGAGTAAATAAGCCTGCACTGTACACCTGGGAATCCATGGCCCCTCTGAACATCGAGAAAAGGAGAGGGCTATTGAAGAATAAGGGGCATCTTCCACTGCCCTTTAATCCTCAGCTATGTTAACAAGAAGCCTGCAGTTCTTAACTGTCTTTCCTGTGAGCAGATTTATAAGATAAACTCATGAACCTTAGAGAACTGTTCATTCTTTTGGCTTAAATTGACATTTTATTGAAAAATGCATCCTTTTCAAAACATATCTTATAACTTCTTTTTTCTCAAACAATGTGGAAATACATGGTTCACCTCTACTTTGAGAAATTTTTAAATCTTAATTGTAATATATCAGTATATTCACACATATCACACTTAGAACACATTCTTTTGTATAATATAGTAATTCCATTATTGTGTCAAAAATGAGTACATTTAAAGCACTTACTGATGTGGCTGTGTTTTTTGCATAGGGAAAGTGATTGTCATTTTTTTTTTCTTGAATCAATCCTTTCAACAACAGCATAACTAAATCAATTTTACCTTTAATGAACCAGGAGTGACCAGTCCTAAGCCAAGGACATAATGAATCAACAAATTTCTCACATCTTATTTTGTACTTCATTCTGTTAAGTTATACATGATTATAAACTAGTTCAACAATTAGACCTAATATCAGCATCAACATAAAGTATTTAATTAAGCTAGTGAGGCATGGCGTGCCTCACAGCATATTTAAGAGAAGGGCAATCAATTGTGTTCCAGACAAACAATAATCAAGGGTGCTTAATGTTCAAAATGAACAATATCCTTCTTTGATCCCATATATCTACTCTGAGGTTTAGAACTTAGCCATGGACTTCAGATAAACAAATGGAAAATTGGGTATTATGGCCTCAGGCCTATGATCCCAGTATTTGGGGGTGGGTATATGCTAAAAAAAAAAAAAAAAAAAAAAAAAAAAAAAAAAAAAAGCAATTCCAAAAGTTTGAGGCCATTATGGAATTCTGAGTAAAAATTTCCTCTCTAAAAACAAAACTATTATGCAAATTGCACAAAGAATGTCACAAGAAAATTTTTTTCTCAGTACTATCAATATCACTGCTCACATAAAAACTGTTTAGGGTACTTTAATTTATTTTGTTTATAATATGTCCCAACAATGGAGAACTAAAACAACTTGATGCCTTCAGGCTTTAGAGTATTTTCTTCCCTTCATCATTAACACCAATCCATTTTGTTTTCACATCTAATGATAAAAGATATTAGGGTTAATTATTAGATTATTCTTATTTACATCAAAGTTGTTACATTGCTCTTAGGGTTTAAAATTTAAGATATTCCTTTGAAAGAAACAGGCAATAGCATTATGTAATGCATTAATTTTTAAATGTCTTTTTGCGGAACCAATTGTTTAAATCAGAAAAGAAGAAAATGACTCCAAAACCGGGTTTTGTAAGAAATTTTGGAGGGCAAGGAGAGATTAATCTAAAATTTCTAAAATATATGTGCATTTATTTAAAAATACAGCTAGCACAATTCAATGTGTATCTGGAGGCATTAATGTATTTTTGGGTATAGAATTCTTAATATTGGTAACAACCTTATATAGCCTCTAAATTTCAGTAGTCACCCATTTTTAACCAGTCCCACAAGTACTTGCTTATATTCATGGATCAGAAAATGGCTAATGTACTTTCTTAATATGAAATATAATAAATTAGACTGTTTTTATCATTTTAATTTTTAAATTATTGTATTTCAAAACTCTCAAAATGATGGAGACTAAAGTTATTTTGTTCCCAAGTGTTTACTTAATAGTTAGAATGTAGAAGAACCCATTTATTTTCTATCAACCTATGTAGTGATTATCATCTGTCAAGCAAATTCTGAGATTTGGGGATATTTTTAAAGTATTTCTTAAACTAACCAATTTTTTCATCTGAAACTTCAAATTTATTCATTTAACTCGTTCAAATGAACCCATGTTTTTAAATTTTGTACTAATTGTTTTACCAAGTACCAATGGCAATATAGTTTGAATAAATTTTTTTCTCTTGTGAAAAAAAATCATAGTACATGGATTATTTTACCCACTTGTTACCTCTGGCAATTTCAGAGGATCATTTTTTTCCTAGCTTACTTAAAAAAGAAAGTATGTCACCAGTTCCTTCCTGTGATTAATAACCATATGCTAACAAATGAAGTGTATAATATACTATATTTACATTATTTGCAAACAATAATTTACCAGATAGGGATAATGAAAATACCTTTTTAGGTAATTTTTGACATTTTATTTTAACTACAACAAAACTTGTTTGAGAACCATATAAAATTAACCTGAAAAGTGAACATACAATAGAGTTACACCAGTATGCACATTTGAATCTCACATTTTCTGAGATATGCTACAAGGCTAATATTATCCCCACTGTCAGGTAGAATAAAGAAACAAGGTTTCTAGCTACTGTCAGCAATGGGTGTACTCATGTCTCTGTATCAAAGAAGGTATTTACACATTCCGTGCTAACACAACATTGTCTTTTAAAGATGTCTTAAACCTAAGCATAAAACAATTGTTCAATGTGGGTGACATTGAACAGAGATTCCAACTTGCATCTGTGTTGTCTTTCAAATTCAAGGTTAGAAGAAAAGTAAATTTATTTTTTAACTACTGAACAAAGCAAAATATGCTTATGTTCCAAGTTCACGGTTTAGTCATCTACTCATTAATTTTCACAATAGTCCTTTCACTTAAAAATCTCTTGGTTTGCAAAATGGAATTATTTTTACTGAGATCAAGAAAACCTTAAAATTCAACATGCTCAGTAATATTGGAGTTAGATAGTGCCTAAAACATAATATTTATTTTTAAAGAAAAGTAAAAATAAGCTATTTTTAAATGACATCAAATTACTATAAAAAATGTTTACAAATAGTCATACTACAGCATTACAACATTTCATTCTAATATACAAGAATAAAAACTGGCTTGTCTTATGATAACAGTATGTAAAAGTAGCTGGAGAAAATTGACAAGAAGAAAGCTTATTAAAATAGAAGCTGTGGTTATTTAGTGAGGTAGAAGCATTTTCCCTTTGTTGCAATGTTTCTTTATTTTTCCTCAGATTTTCTACAATTGTTAAGTGTTAATATCTAAAAATACAATATTAATTTTATTAAAACACTCTTATTTAATATTTTTATTAATAGCTTATTTTTTTAGATGTCCATATATGAGCATGGTAACTATATCACTTGCCTTCTTTCCTTTCAACTACCTTCAAATTCATGATCTCTTCCTTTATTATTATTATTATTACATGTATACACATGTATACAATAACTTTTGAGTCTTTTAAGTGTGCTCATATGTATAGTTGTTCACAACTGACCACTTTTGTTCCTTCCCATTCAATTAAATGATAAAAGTGGTTTTCATTCTTTGTTTTAGTAAACTATTCTCTCTCATGACTCTTTCATTGTCAGATGAACTTCAAAATTCTTTATGGTCCCTGTAGTTACACTGTTGGCTTTCTTGCTGCCTTAATATTATGAGCATTTGCCCTTCTCTTCTGTACTTATCAGTAGTTCCAAGAGTTGGACTTATAATCACCTTACTATCTCCTGGACCTTCTCTTTTGCTAGGGATGGAGAATTAAATTATTGTCAAGCAAAGAAATCACAAGTCTTTCTTTTATTTCTTTATACCTGCTGTCACAGAGATCTTATGCAATTATAAAAATTGCATTGGACCTACAGCCCCCTTCGAATTCCTACATTTCTATATATCCAAAGGGCACAGCCAGTATGTTCTTTCACCTGTACTGTGTTCGGAAATCTAGTAAATCATTCTGTTTCTTTCCAACTACTTTCCATTTTACACAGTATTTTTTCTTCACCTGCACCTTTGTTTTCTTGTACATTAGAATTAGACTGAACATGTCATCTTTCTGTTTTCCAATACTTTGAAAGTCCTCCCAAATAGCTGAAAACAGTACCATGGGTAACACCACTTTGATTCTCAGTCATGTGACATTGAATAAATGCCTAAGTCTCTCAGGCTTTATCCCTACTCATTTTCAAATAGAGAAATCCTATTGCTACAGATGTTGTATACTTCATGTTGAGGATCCATATATTCAAGTTCTTTAGTTTTTCCAATTCCTGCAACTTTTGTATTTGATACATCTCTATGTCTTCATCTCTCAACCTTTCTGTACTCTTGAATGATAACTATATTCCAGATGCAATGAAGAATGTGTGATTGCCTGAAAATGGTAGAAACTTGACATTCAGAGTTCCTGGAATAGTGTCAGTCCTCTCTCTTCCCTCCAACATTTTCTTTATCTTTAAATTTCAATGGCAATGTCAGCAACTCCAACATGCTTGCTTCACAGTCCTACTAGTTGTCCTCCACTGAGAGCTGGATTAGGGGTTTCTTCTATTCTGGGTCCTAGTCTGTGCATTCTCTTTAATTCCTCACTTGATTCCCTAGACTTCTTTCCAGTCCAGGCAACTAATTCCATTTTGATGGCATACTCATATCCCAGGGACTTATGAAGTATTTGGTAGGCTGTAGGCAATCTGGCCACACCTGAATTAATGAATTGAAAAACAAGTAGAGTTTTGAAGAAGCATATTATTTAATATTAATTTGAAATAAACACATTAAAATTAAATATAGATAATAATTAACTTATCTTTCCTTGTATAGGTATGACAAATTTGCAACCAGGCTAACCCCACAGTCAATACAATGCCCATCACACAGTACATGTTGCATCTTATCTTGGAATGGCATCCCTCTATCAACCTAGAAGAAAAGACTGTGAATATCATGGTTAGGTGATAAAAGAAGAGAAGAAATAACATTTAAGCAGTTAAAAATTAATATAAGATATGTTTAATTTCAAAAAGAGTTATTTGACCAGAAAACAATAAACCCACATAAAAGCAAACCAAGTAATTGCTGTTAACTTACAGACTGCTCCTTGAATTGGACTCCCATCCAGCTACAGCTATCTGAATTAGAGGCAGCTGTTCAGTCCAAACATCGTGCAGCATACAGAAGCAGATTGAGTGCTTGAGTGTCTGCACCCCAGGAAATTGATTTGACGACTATGTCAATTACTTCTGGCACCAAGCATTCTGCGGTTGCATTACAACTGCTCTTTTGGTCAGCTGTGACTGCTTCCCCATCCACGCTTATTGTTTTAGATTTATTTACTGGACCAGCAGTCATAAATTATAGACTTTTGCTATACCATCTGGAGACTCTGGTGTCATGGTTTAGGTCAATTTTGATTACATGCTCTTATTCTCAACTACTGCCAAGGATTTTGTATCTTGAATTATGAAAAACTTCCTCCATAAGCTGACTTATTTGTGAACAACCATGTCACATCATGTTTTTTTTTTTTTTTCGTTCAGCACATAGCTTAATAAACTTAGGAGAGTGCTTCCTCTAATACCCCTAGACATTATTCTTTTTTCTATGAAAGTTTTGTATCTCACAATTCATTTTAATTTTTTTGTTAACCTATTGCATATTCCCATTATTGTGAGAAAGCAAAATTTCACAGAGTGAACATCTTGTACCTGGTATTGGAATTGAAATTTCCCAATATTATCATCTAGTGTTCATTATTACCAAGAATCTCCTACTTTGCCTTATGAACTTAAAATTGGAATTCCTGTCTTAAAGTAGTCAAAAAACAAGATTGAACCTTTTAACTTTTTTTTAAATTTTTTTATTCTAGTATTCAGTGCTCTAACACCTAGAATGTTATGCTGTACTGTAATGCTGATATACTGGCTACAGTTGACTCAGCACTGTTTTTTTCTCCAGTCCAAGAACCCAGATGCCTACTTGTGTGGACAACAAACTGTTCTCATTTTGTGCAGATGCCTCACTGGCAGCCCATATCAAACATGAAACTGCCACCAAGCAGTACAATCCAGAGAGGCAATTTGAATGTTAGAATTTTGTTTAATTTCCTAGCCACAGCTGCCTGCATGGGGCAACTTCTTCGGCATTTTAGAGTAACCAATGACTTTATTTTCCCTTGACAATCTCAAGGATAAGTTGTATGGGACGTTGCACATAACTACTGCACCATCAAAAGTATCTTTCTCTAATCTAGATAAACCAATAATCCAAATGAGAGTATTTATACTTGAAACCTAGCCTACATTCTATTTGTTTTTAAAGCACCAGATATCATGTTAATTAAAATGAGAATAGTCTAATTTTCCTTACAATATATTTTCTTATAGAAAAATTTTCATTATCATTAGTAGAGATCTCCATGATTTGAAAGAAATTTTTCTTAAAAAGCACAATACTAACTCAGTCATAGGTCTTTAGTAGATAGAGGAATATGAAATGATTGTTTCACTACTCAAACGTCCTGTTAGAAAGATTGTTCATGGAACAGACATAATGCATTTGGCCTTACTAGGTCTGAATCTTAATAGACCCAATTTCATGTTTTGTCCCCACTACAGAGCTGCTTACCATCATTTCAAGTCTCTTCCTACCACATTCTGTTATGTCAAGTACACAATGCCATGATAAAAACTTGGACAAAATGCCATGGGAGAAATGTGAAAATGTGACAAGGTGTGTGTGTCCCCTCACCATTGCCTTTCCACAGTGCAGAGGGACACAACTCCCACTTTTCAGAACAGTATAGCTCAAATTGACATGGTCAGACAATTGAGCCAATGCTCAATGCTTTACAATGATTTCTAATCTATTAGATTCATTGCTGAAGTGTCCTTTGTTAACATACTGTCAAGTTTCTAGATCACCCAGCTGACAGATATTGCAAGGAAGCAAACAACAGTGCTACAAAAGCACAATGAAAGGCACCATGAAAAGCACACCACTTTCCCTTTGTGTTAAAGGGCTGAATATCAGCCCAGTTGTGCTTCTGCTTTTAAAGAAAGGTATCCTAAAAAATGCTGTTGGCAAGGTGTGATATTACTGTCAAAGTGTTCCTATGATCCTATCTATTCTTCTCCCTGCCTATTTCAGAACCTGTTTTCACAGAAGACTGATGAAAACTTGAACTGATGGGTGTTGTTTTGGTCAGAAAGAGAAGCTTCTCTGGTTGCTTCCTAGACCTTTACAATTCCTTTCCTTGGGCTGTGTTGGGAAAAATAATCAGAGTATCTCTATCTAACAGTCTCATGCTTACTAGGTCCCTATACTTTGCTGAGATAAAAAGGAGAAAATGCATTGTGGTGCTGGTATCGGGGAACTCTCGTTAATAAAGTGTTGTTTCCTATTTTCACTACTGGAGCCAGTGTGGGAAAACCAGGAAAATAATCTGACCAGAGTGTAATCTGAATATAAACACAGTGTTTCTGTCAGAGGGCTTGTAGCACGCTGTAATTTATGAACAATGATGATATCTGTCAAAGAGAAACCAATACCAAGTGCAAGAAAATTAGTTTTCTCATATGAAGAATACTAAAAGCACAACTTCTTTTTGTTTATCCATTTTGTATTGTTTTATGTTTATCCAAATGAAGGACTGAAAATGTGTTAAAAATAAAACAAACATAAAAACTAAAAAAACAGTGATTGCTGGTAAACCTCAAAAAACAAACAAACAAACAAACAAAAAACAACAGTTAAAAAACCAGAGGTATATCAAGGAAACTAACATTCTAGTTTTGCTGATCCTTTTATTAAGGTTACTCTTGTATGGCAACTCATGAAAGAGTGGCTGTTGCGCTCACTGCATCAGGGAGATCTTGGTACATTCAGAGTTCATACCAGTCATCTTTTATTCATGTTGTCATTGGTAATGAAAGTTATGTTAATAGATCTGTGTTAGGCACACAGAGACATAAGGAGAGGTGGGACATAAATCCCAGATCACAAGCCCATCTACAATCTCAACTGGCAAGATGAAGCTGCACCAAACAAGGGCAGACAGCCACTTCTAAAGCTTTGTCCTCTGTCCCTCAGATGGCCAAATGGCAGTCAAATCTCAAAGGACCTATTCATTCACCTTACCATTCATTCATTCACTCACTCATTCATGTCCATTAACAAAACACAAATGCTAAAGAGGAGTTCTCATACCAACCTCTTTCATGCTAAGATATTTACACAATTATAGTGCTTTACAAAACATACTTTGGGCAGATTTTTTTACAAGTGTGTGAAAATATGAAGTATTCTATATAGTTTTTTAAAACATTTAAAAATTGACTCATCATAAATGTAGCATTATTTTTCATCTCATTTCAACATTTTAGCAATTTCTACCTTCTCATCTGAATAAAGTTTGAAATATTATGTGTCTGGTTCTTTCTTTAACATATTATGTTGTGAGATATCATTCATAATGAGACATTTCAATGCATCTCATAAGAATATTCTTATTTTCCTTTAGAGTGTCATATATACTTGGAAGAACATAATTTCTATGATAAATAAATAATTTTAAAGTATTTATTTTTAATGAATTGTTTACAAACCTTTAAATAATTTACAAAGTGAAAAAATTATCCTTCAAAATAGAGTACATGATTGACTAATATTTCAAAGATATAGAAATCATAATTTTATGTCCCACTAAGCACAAACAGTATTGTTTCTGTATCTATTTATAAAATCTGACTGTTTTAATTTATAAAGTAAAGCCCAGATTTTTCAATTGAAAAATTATCATGCTTCTAGAAAGCAGACAAGCCTATTTTATATTTGCAACCCAAATAATTAAAATTCTTGCTTAAAAGACAGTTTACACAGGATTCTTAAACCTTTATGTTTTCATAGGCCACTGTGTATGAATACTATGACAGTTGAGTTCATGTCAGTTGACAAAACTCTCTATCCATATTCTTACCATCTACAATGAATCTAAATAAAAGTTAGTAGGTATGGAAAACACATGGAAGCAGACACTGAGAATGACAGAACCATGCTTGTCAACAACAGTTTTAAAACCAATGTGCTTAATTTAGAAAGTGAAGTCAATTAAAATCAAAATAACAGTGCAGTAAGTACAAATGGTGGAATAATCATTAGGCCTTGCTGAATAATGGAAGAGTATAGAACATTTTTAATGGAACAGCAGGGGTGATACATTACACAAAGCAACAATCTACAACAATATGACAATTGAATTACTTCAACCCCATTAGGCAGGTGCAGAGGAAAAATTAACAAGATTTTTTTCCAATGAAAAGGAAAAAATACAACTTTTTCCTCCTTTTTAATAATGTTGAAGTATACATTCCTAGCTAACTCTGCATTAATCAAACCTGTGAGAACCAAACCTACATTTTTTTAAAAAAATGTTTAATAAACAATGATGATTTCTGTGCATTACCTAAATAAACTGAATGATATAGGATACTATATGATAAAATGCTAACTTCTTATATGTACATACTATGTCTGTGCATGTGCCTTTTGATCTTTACAGCTTACCAAACAAAATAAAAGATTTGCTACTATCTGACTCTCTCATCCAATTCAGGAATAAAAGGTATCCCACAAAACCCTGAGTAATATTTGTTATCTTATTACCAGCTGAATTACAAAAACAAATTGTGACCTCTAGTTTAGAGGCAAAGTGATTATTTTGAATAGACTGGATATTGCAACAACCTCACATTTCCTCATAGATGGCAAGTACCTTTTTTTTTGTCCAAAATATCATCATGTTTTAAAATAGATAAGATGGACATCCTTTTTTCTTCCTCCCCATGGTGTCTAATTTATACTGAGACAAGTGATTATGAACATAAAAACTAAACTTCTCATTAATTTCATTACCATCAAGGAATTAAACCAAATGTCCTTCATTCTTACTGGACCATTCAGGCTAGATAAATCTAAGTCACTAATTTTTCACAGACATTCATAAGACAGGGGGTTGTATATGAGAAAGATAACTCCTTGCTCTTATATCCTCATATATCATTTGCTTAAACAAATTTCACCAACAAGGTATCCTTCATCCTCTACAGTTTCTAACAAAAGTCTTGCCTCCTGATTTTTAAAAATAAAAGGCAGTTACAAACTTGATTATACCATATGTAGAAAATTTCTCCTGGAGATCATCTGAAGAAAGGGACAGTATATTCACAAATCAATCAACAAACAATGACAGTTAATCATGACATATAGTCAATGTTTGAAAATAAACACACACACACACACACACACACACACATATGTCTGGAAAAATGATGATATGACTGTGCCTAGGAACAAATGGCAAAGGATCATGGATAATACATGGTCACAATTAAACATTATGCAAAACATATAGTTGTTAATAAAGGTGAGAATATCCCCATTGTCAGAGTAGACCTCTTGATTATTCATACTTACAATCAAATTATAATATAAATTTTGTTCCAAAATTCTAGCAAAAGAGATTACTTCTCTAATGGAAATAATTGATAAATTCTCCCTCACATATTCAAAATTCTTCAGGGGACCTACGTTTTAGAGTACAGAATAAGGCTAGAAAATGAACCCTTCTCCTTTCTGAAAATGGTTATTGAGTATACAATACTTTAGAGTCTGTTATATATCTAGGACTCAGTGGGCACAGCAGGGGCTGTGAACAGAGGCCCTCTAACCTCTGTGCATTCCAGAACCACAGTAGCTCTCACCTTTTAGTGCTCTCCCAGGATGTTCCAGCTATGAGAATGATTCATCTTAACTTTGTCAATAGAGGAATTGTCGGTTTTGCCAGAGACTCCCTAGGACATTTGCTTCACTTGGGTCTGATTTGAACAGCTTGGATGATGAGAACAGAAATCACACATCTAATGTGTGGCTGTGGGTCTCTGCATCTGTTTCCATCGGCTGCTTGGTGGAGCCACAGAGAAGACAGTTATACTAGGATCTTGTCTGTAAGCATAACGGTGTATTATTAGTAATGTCAGGGACTGTTTCCTTCCCATCAGATGGGTTTCAGTTAGAGCCAGTTGGCTTCATTTGTCCCTGAACATCTTGTAGGTAGGATACATTTTGGGTTGAAGGTTTTGCAGGTGAGTTGCTATCCTTATCCCATAACTGGGAGTCCTCTCAGGCAACAGAGAGTGGCCACTTCAGGCTCCATATCCCCTATTTCTAAGAATCTCAGGTAGATTCACTTCCATAGACTCCCTCTGAACAGACACGCCCCCCTCCGAAGTATGAGGTCGCTTGCATATCCCAGATACTCCACACCCATGTCCATGGTTATTTCTGTTCTTGCTTTCCTTAAAAGTGACCCCCCCTACCCAGTTCCACTCCCCATCTCCTTTTCCACCCAGTTCCCTCCCTTTATACACCTCACATATTCATTTTATTTTGCCTTCTGGGGAAGATTCAAGAATTCTTTATTAGACTCTGTTATTTGGCTTCTTTGGGTCTGTGAACTGAAGCACAGTAATCCTGTACCTCATGCCTAACACCCACTTATAACTGAGCACATACCATGTATGTCCTTTTGGATCTGGGTTACCTCATTCAGGATAATATTTTCTAGTTCCATTCACTTGCCTTCAAATGTCATGATATTCTTGTTTATAATAACTGATTAGTATTTCATTGTGTAAATGAAAAACAATTTCTTTATCCATTCTTTAGTTGAGGGACATCTGGGTTCTTTCCAGTTTCTGGATATTACAAATAAAGCTGCTATGAACATAGTTGAGCAAGTGTCTTTGGGAAATGTTGGAGCATCTTTGGGGTATGTTCCCAAGAGTGGTATAGCTGGGACTTGAGGGAGAACTATTTCCAATTTTTTGAGAAACTGCCAAATTTATTCTTAGAATAGTTGTACAACTTTGTAGTTCCACCAGCCATGGAGAAGTTTTCTCCTTGTTCCACCTCCTCACCAGAGTGTTCTGTTCCTCGAGTTTGTTGTCTTAGCCATTCTGATTTGCGTGAGGTGGAATCTCAGAGTCATTTTTATTTGTATTTCTCTGATGACTAAAGATGCTGAACATATATCTGTTTCTTGGCAATAAGGGATTCCTCTGTTGAGAATTTTTGTTTACCTCTATACCCCATTTTTAAATTGGGTTACTTTGTGTCTAACTTCTTGAGTTCTTTATATATTGTGGATATATCCTGTCAGTTATAGGGTTGATGAAGGTCATTTCCCAATCTGTAGGTGCATATTAAACATATTTTACATGGAAATTTTAAAGTCTTAAATATTACATATGGGTGTTTTAAAAATATAGAAATATAACGTTTATATTTTAATAAATAATTAAATTATTTTAATTGTTAAAGAAAACTAAAAATTTAATAGATGGAATTGGTTTTAATAATGTTGAATTTTATATGAAATGTTTTATATATTTTTCACATGTATTTGACTGATTGCATTCTAAAATTCATTTGAAAAAGAATAAAAATTCTTGAGACTATAATCTGTAATACTTTTTCTTACAAAATATATTTAATAATTATTTTTTTAAAGTATGCCTTAGTTAGGGTTTTACTTCTGTGAACAGACACCATGACCAAGGCAAGTCTTATAAAGGACAATATTTAATTGGAGCTGGACTACAGGTTCAGAGGTTCAGTCCAGTATCATCAAAGTAGAAACACGGCAGCATATAGGTAGGCATGGTACAGGAGAAGCTGAGAGTTCTACATCTTCATCTGTAGGCTGTTAGCAGAAAACTGACTTTCAGGCAGTTTGGAAAAGGGTCTTAAAGCTCACATCCACAGTGACACATCTACTCCAACAAAGCTATACCTCCAAATAGTACAATTCCCTAGGCCAAACATATTCAAACCATGACAAAGTATAAATGCAAGTATTTTTCACATTCACATACATAAAAGCTGTATAACAATGCAGTCTTCTATCTTATGAAAAAAATAGTTTACATATCTTATTAGGACATGTATTGTTGATGGAAAATTTTAAGAAACAGTCACAAGTAATATAAATATGTTATTCTTAGATTATATTTTCAAACAGACAAAATTCTATCATCAAAGAAAACATTTCTAAGTGTTGAGCAAAAATATTGTGATGCAATCATTTATATTTTTGTTGTTATATTTGAAAGGCATGCGCTCCAACAGGGAGCCTTTAGAAATGCATGAAATTGTACAATTAATTTATCTCCCATTAATAAATCATCAGAACCTTGTTATATTTTTGTACTGGCATTTTAAAATGTTGTATTTCAGATTGTTTAGGATATTTCATTCATGTTACTACAAAATTGAGAAATGAAAGTTGTATGTAAGTGATGAAAACAATATTTTGAAAAGTGTATGTAGATACATAGAAGTGGATAAAGGCAAGCTTGATAAATGCACTATCTCACACACTTAAAACCAATTTTCTGTTTGGTAGAAACTCTTCAAATCTATCTAGCAAGCTCCAGATACAGGATACAGTGGCACAAACTGAAGTCACAGTGATTTGCGATAGCTCTCAAAAGGTTACACCTACTCCTAAACTCAGATGTCATAGACTTTGACCAATATCCCCAACCTACACATAAATCTCAGGATACATCTTTCAGGTTTTTTTCCTTCATGTGTTTGGCTTTCATAAATTCTACCTGCAAGTTAGACTATATAATGTCTAACTTTGACACTCCTGGTATTGCATTGTAAGACTCTGTGTTTACTAAACTAATTTTCTCTCTCTCTTATTTCATAAAATGTCTTCTACACTTTTTATATTTTTGAGAAATTAAGCATGAGCATTGTTTTCCCACTGCTCACCACAATCAGGGAGAACTATAAACATTGGAAATAAAGCTTTGTGGTTCATCGGTTATGGTTTCTTAAACATTCCCTATTTTAAACCAAGATATTCCTCTATAGTTATATTCAAGTTGTAATAAAAAGATTCACGTGATGATAAGAGAAACAGAGAATATAGACCTAAATTATCATTTCTAATATTCTATTTTAATTTTTCCTTTCACTCTTATAGGGTGTAGAAAGAACGGCATTCTTTGTAGTGACAAGCTGACCAATGCATCCTCGGGGAAAAGACTCATTTTCTTCAAGACTGAAAAAGGCACATTTTGACACTTTAACTATAGGTGTAAAATTTATAATTAACCTCTAGAAATGAGCTTAAATCTCTGATCAGTGATAGTGAAATACATCACACAACACTGACTATGGCATAGCTGTATATAGCAACACATTCATTCCCTTTTTAATTTGATATTTAAATCAAAGGGGATTTCAGCACTATGGAAGGGCTAATTACTTGGGGCTGGAAAACTGTAGAGTCAATAATGACAGTGAGTAGTTTTCACTTTCAGCTCACATCTGCAAATAAATTCTTTTACTAACCCAGGCATGAAGAATCCTTTGTGTGAAATCCAAATATATATTTTGAAATAATAAGGTTTAGAAGCAAAAATATCAGAAATGAACAAAATATTATAGAATATTATGGAAAGATTGTTTTCATCATATTATATGTATTTATTCCTTTTTTTGAAAGGCAAGACAAAGTTTTACTTTTGAATGATTACAAGCAGACCAAATAACATGTAACAAGTTAAATCCTAGCATCTAATGATTTGGATTAGGATATACTAACAGCAGCCAGAACAAGCATATCATATTCACTGTCCTAAATTATCCAGGATAGAGTACTGAAAGGCTAGCTGCTTCTACATAGGAGTTACTAAAAGCTATTTTTCATAGATAATGCCTGATCTTTTAAAAAGTAGAACAATTTACTCCTTTTCTTTCTTCAAAAGAAAGAAAGGGAGTAAATTTATTAGACCGGACTAATAAAATAAAAGTCAACACTGATATCCATAACTTGCATGAAGACAGAGGAAAACAGCTGACATATACTCCTTAAAGACACGTAAGATAAGAAGATGAAACCAGGTATGTAATAAGTCTGCACACAAAGCTAGATTTGATACTTTCAAAAAGAGAAGGCTTCTACAACAGCATAGAGAAATAATTTAATGTCTTCCAGAACAGAACTTGGGCTCTGTGC
Organism: Mus caroli; assembly: GCF_978045245.1. Classification (NCBI taxonomy): domain Eukaryota; kingdom Metazoa; phylum Chordata; class Mammalia; order Rodentia; family Muridae; genus Mus; species Mus caroli. The sequence continues at coordinate 144,789,038 of NW_028227258.1, read as the reverse complement.
AGGTTTCCTATTCTATGGGGGGTAGACCCCATGTCAACCCACAGAGAAGGCACTTCTGCCTCCTATCCGTTTATGTGGAAGTTTTCATGGATTTCTGGTAGGATGTCACACACAAAGGCCAAGAGGTCATCCAGGACTTCATCCCTGTTCTGCTCGAAGTAGTTCTGGAGGACGGTTATCTTGTCCTGGGTCTCCTTTTTTCACCTCACTGCTATAGCCGCCATGGGACCCTACTGCCGCAGCTTCCTTGGCCTTGAACTCCTTTATCCTTGGCAGGATATACTGCTCAATTTCAGCCCAGGCTTCTTCTTTGGCCTGTTTCAGCCTCAGGTTCTTTCGCTTGCGGGCCTCAGACACCTTGGCAGCCCGCTTCTCAACCTGCAGTAGCTGCTGGATGCTGGGCCACTGAGTTGCCATTGCAGAGGGGACTTTGGGTCAAGAAAGAACGGCCTAAGTCAATGGCTCAAACACACTCAGAAGGCCCCTCGGGTCCATATTTACTTATTCTTAGCTTGATATTTGTAGATGTTATCTGAAGACAATCCCATGAATGAATCCATACTTGATGAGAATCTTCTTCAAGTAATGATAACATAGAACCACTAGGTTAAATAGATTTTATTTAAAAATCCATTATTGTGGACATTGTTAGGTAGGTATATTTGTTAAATGTCTGTCTGTCTGTATACATCTATTCAGTCTATGTATTTCAAATAAAAAAATTTGGTAATGTGCCCCCAAATTAATGTGTGAAAATGTAAAGGTGTCCCGATTTCCATATTTATATCTAGATAATGTGTCTTTTCCACTAATTTTACAGAACTGCTTGCCTTTTATGTAACCTTGTTCATGTTCTATTGTTCAGATGATTGGCTCTTATATATGAAGGAGCTGTAACATAAGTACAAAACATAAACTGATAACCCCTAGTTGCAATGAATATATGAAAATAGCAAAAACCATGAAAAATTACTGTTTAAAAGCTACCTTAAAAATAGACTAGAAGACACTATCAATTGTTAATATTGACATGAGGACCCAACTCCACTATGCTTCAATAATGGACGTAGAAATATTTATATTTCCAAAACCTCAGATTAGCCATATTACAACATGAAATGTACATTAAAGCATAATAGAAATATTTACAATAGTTTTAAACTATATTCCTCAAACACAAACCTGAGTTTCAAGAAAACTTGCTAAAAATTGTTAAGAATCAAAGTTGTATCAGCTTCAAAAGAAACTTGGATCATTTAAATAAGTCTATGAGGGCATATAAAATTGCCAATTTAGGGTTGTACTAGAAAAATAAGAATAAACTCATAGACATCCATAAATTTTATTGCAGTATTATTCATAACAGCAAAAGCTTAGGGACACAATAACTGTCCGCTCTGAGAAAATGGATGAACTAAAATAAAAGCTGCCAAGGGAATATTCATCTTTAGGAAGAATTAAAGATCATGCATAAAAACATAGCACTTGAGTTGTAGAAACTGGAAACTTTTGCCATTCCTATAATTTCTGAATTAATTTTTAAAATGTGCATTATGTAAACATGTTGCAAAAGATAGCCTGACATAGTATAAAAGTCATAAACCTTATGGACATTAAGAAATGTATATTCAAAATAGCAATAATTTCTATGAAAATGTTATTTCATGCTGCTATGTCATTAACTATGCTTAAGTAGAATGTCCATGGATTTCATTGTTGGATTATCCCATGTTTTATTGGCTGAAGGATATGTAGCAAAATAAATGAGATTTGTATTTGTGTCAACATGCCAAATTAAATGTTTAGAGTAATAGTTCCTTTAGATGTAGCATCGTAACACACACACACACACACACACAAAAACACAGAAGCAAAAAAAAAACAAAAACTGAGAGCTGAAAATTAAACTTGTAGCTGAGCTGGTGTAAAACCATATCTTTGGAGGTCAGGAGTGGAGTAAAAGCACAATCGCTGTATCAAACATAGGGTAGTAGATGCAGTGTTTGCCCAAGTTAAATCTGTTTATCTTATAGATGATCCAGGGCCTATATTAAGAACTCACCAACAGGAGCCAGGACACAGGCCTTGATCTTGAGGAGAGTGAGGAGGCAGTGGTTATCACACTGAAATGAAATTTTCTCAAAACCTCTATGCAGAGGACAAAATAGAGAGAGCATCTCCTCAGAGTATCACTGCATCTTTTAGGCCTGGTTAAGGAGAGCAGAAAGAATAGTGAAAATATTCCTGTGGAGGTTTATAGTAGGATTAATACCTGTGTCCTAATAACTGCTTATGTTTTGCCTTTGCCACCAAATAATTGGTTCTTGTACACAAAATTTCTTTTCAGATAAATACATCTTAAATAATGACCTAACCAATATAAATTTTTAATGTAAATAAAAATCATTACTCAGATGAGGAAGTCAAATTTTTAATGAGCAATGTAAGCTTTTTCTTCATTGACAGATTCAAGTGAGGTTGACTCTGAACTTCCAGCGAATATCTAGTGGGGTGAGGACTACCTTCTCCTCTCACTCTCAAGAATATCATCCCAATTTTTGTTAGGAGATATCAACAGAAGTGGAAAAAAGGAGCCCTTTAGCTGCATTTAGGGCATTACTGCTGGGGCCTTACAGAGATGAGCCGCTCTGTTTCCAGTGTCCTGCTTACATCAGTCTCAGGTGACTGAGTTTTCACGCTTTTTGCTTCCTACAGTCACTGCCACATGATTTTTGTGCAGCTGAGCACTGCCTAAATACATACCATTGCTCAATTCTGTGCCGTTTTGGAATGCAGTACATTTTTCTCTCTTAGACCGGTTTCTCATCCTTTTCTACAATGAATTACTCCATTATCAACAGTGAGAATATTTCCTCCCCACAGAAATCTCATGTAGCTCATTACTTCCATTTTCTGTTTTGAATTTAAATTTTAATTCTTGGTAAAGTTTGTATATGTATGCTATATATAAATAATTTTCATCCTATTTCTCTCCCTTTTTGTGCCACCTCACTTCTCATACATGTTTTTGCCTACTTATATGCTGCTAATTTCATTTATATTTGCTCCTAAATACACATCTAGGAGTGACCACGCAGTATCGATAACCTGTCAAATGTCTCTTTCCTATAGAAGTCTGCATTTCCACATTTCCACAGTCTTGAATTTCAAACTGTTCTTTATCTAGGAGTAAAGCTCCATGACATTTTTAATACCTTTATTGTCATGTCTGCTGGTGACATCACTGTGAAGGTCTTGTTGGTGTCTACATTGTTGAGATTTTGTGGAAGGAACTTCCTTATAATATATAAAAAACACTATCTTGCTAAAGGCCTCCTGGTTCCCTGACTATTACAATATTTCTTCCTGCTATTCCATGATGTTCTCTGAACTTAATGTATAGGGATTGTATTACAGATTTATCAATCTATGTTGAGCATGCCATTGCTAGTTCCTCTTTGTATTTTGATGAGATATAGAGCCATGTAATGTTTTTTTATCTGCTATAAAAAGAAACTTTTTTGATTAACAGTAAGGTAATAATTATCTGTGTATATATATGTATTTATATATATATATGTATATATATATATATACATATATAATAAAAAAGAAAATTAAGGAACAGTTGACCAAAAAAAATAAAAATAAAAAAATAAAAATAAAAATTTAGAATGCAACTTGAAAGTATACTGGTAGTACTATGTCCAATTTTCTGAGGAACTGTCAAATTGATTTCCAGAGTGGTTGTACCAGCTTGCAACCCCACCTGCAATGGAGGAATGTTCCTCTTTCTTCACATCTTCAACAGCATCTGATGTCCCCTGAGTTTTTGATCTTAGCCATTCTGACTGATATGAGGAGGAATTTCAGGGTTGTTTTGATTTGCATTTCCCTGATGACTAATGATGTTGAATATTTCTTTAGGTGCTTTTCAGTCATTCGATATTCCTCAGTTAAGAATTCTTGGCAGTTTTTGAGAATTCTTTGTTTAGCTCTGTACCCCATTTTTAATAGGGTTATTTGATTCTATGGCGTCTAATGTCTTGAGTTCTACCAGCTATACCACTCCGGGCCATATACCAAGAAGATGCTCCAACATGTAATAAGGACACATGCCCCGCTATGTTCATACTATACATAGCAGCCTTATGTATAGTAGCCAGAAACTGGAAAGAACCCAGATGTCCCTCAACAGAGGAATGAATACAGAAATTGTGGTACATTTACACAGTGTAGTATTACTCAGCTATTAAAAACAATGACTTCATGAAATTCTTAGGCAAATGAATGGAGCCAGAAAATATCATCCTGAGTGAGGTAACCCAATCATAAAACAATACACATGGTATTCACTCACTGATAAGTGGATATTAGCCCAGAAGCTCAGATACCCAAGATACAAATCATAGACCACATGAAGCTCAAGAAGAAGGAAGACCAAATTGTGGATTTTTCAGTCTTTCTTAAAAGGGGGAACAAAAAATCCATGGGAGGAGATAGAGAGATAAAGTGCAGAACAAAGACTGAAGGAAAGGCCACCCGGAGACTACCACACATAGAGTTCCATTCCATATACAGTTACCAAACTTAGACACTATTGTGGATGCCAACAAGTTCTTGTTGACAGAAGCCTGATATAGCTGTCTCCTGAGAGGCCCTGCCAGTGCCTCACAAATACAGAGGTAGATGCTCTCAGCCAACCATTGGACTGAGCACAGAGTCTTCAATGGGTGAGCTAGAGAAAGGACCCAAGGAGCTGAAGGGGTTTGCAGCCCCATAGAAGGAACAATAATTTGAGCCAACCAATACCCCTAGAGCTTTCAGGGACTAAACCACCAACCAAAGAGTACAAATGGAGGGATTCATGGCTCTATCTTCAGATGTAGCAAAGATTGGCCTTGTTGGACATCAATGGGAGGAGAGGCCCTTGGTCCTGTGAAGGCTCTATGCCCCATTGTAGAGGAATGCCAGGACAGGGAAGCAGGAGTGTGGGGGTTGCTCAGCAGGCAGAGGGGGAATCAGATAGGGGGCTTTCTGAGGGGAAATGAGGAGAGGGAATAACATTTGACATGTAAATAAAGAAAACAATAAAAACAGTATACTGATTTTGGAAAATGGTAGTAAAGTTCTGCTCTGGGTTTATATCTCATGAGGCCACGATCAATTGGCTAGCTTTCCAATACCAGGTATGAATTATCTACTACTGAGTGGGTCTTAACTCCAATTAGATAGTTGTTGGTTACAGACGAGATATGAGAACCACTTACTATACCCTTGAGGATCTCTTTTCATGCAGGTCATTTTTGTGATTAACAAGACTTTGTCTAGGAATATTAACCGCTTTTCTTCCTTGGATGCTTGCAAAGAATTTTCAGATAATGTAAAAGCTAGTCCTAAGAGAAGAGTTCTATATGAGTGCAAGCTCCACATTTTCCAAATTCAGTTTTTGAAATGTGTGATGTTCTTAGCAATAGGTTTTTTATTTCCCTCAAGTTCTCCATGGTGACTAAGGGCAATGATATCCCATATTCTTTTTGGACTCTCTTAAACAACTCAAAAGGATTTTTCCATTGCCTGGCACTGGGATTTTTTCTTGGTCTATAGTTCTTGGGAGAATCACTATCACCCCATGTGCACAACTATATTTAAACTACACAGACACACACAGACACACACACACACACACACACTTTAAGTATATATATATATACTTAAAGTATATATATATATATATATATATATATATATATATATATATATATATAATATTAGAAATAATACACTTTTCGAATTGGCCTTTAAATCGTTCTTACTGCTATTTCATTTATAGCTCTCCTTCTCTTCTTTCCAATTGATGTTCTCTATGTTGTCTCATTTTGTAGCACATATATCCTACTACACCTGTATCTAGAGTTCCTTCTCTCCCCTCCCCTTCCATCCACCATGATCCTATTTTATTTTTCCTGATATCAGCAATTATTTCAGGTATGCACACACATCTAAAGACTCTGAACTATAAAACACCAATAAAAGAGAGCATGTAGCATTTGCCATGAGATGTCTGATTTACCTCACTCACTATAATATACACAAATGGAATTCTATCTAGCTTTCAAAAAAACCAAAGAAAACAAAAATCATAAACTTTGCAGGTTAATCAGTAAAACATTTTCTTTCTTGTTTTTTTCTGATTGCCTTCTTGTCTTATGGAAGACAGCCTCTCAATGCAGCTTCTCAGTCATGATTCCCTACAACCTTTGAATTCTACTAATTTTGAATTCACTGTCTTTATACTGTATATGTTTCAAAACCATGACACAATCAGAAGGGATCTTCAGATGCCTACAGTTTTATGCATGCACACAGTTTCACTCATTGCAAACATTCCTTTTTCCTTGGACAAACCCTTCCTGCCAATCTGAAGAAAACCTTTTCTGGAGGAGAAGAGAGCTTGCTTCCACATCTGACTCACTCAAGGTGAACCAGAAATGTTTCTCTTTTGTCTTCTATTTCTACATTTCATTTTTATTTTTCTTTATGCATCACAACAAAACCACAGCACACTAAATACTTACTCTTAAACCCATAGAAAACTAAAGATCTTAGCACACAAGGAAACTTCTCTTTGCAACAGGCAGAGGTCATTACAAAAGTCATAACTGATAAAACTGGAGATAAGAAGTGTTATGCAGTTCCCAGCTTTAACTGATACATATATAACACATCTCCTGCATCTTAAGTTTAAGGAACATCACCGAAGAAAAGGCAAAAATATTTTAAGAGCTAGAGGACCAGGAAGTAGTCTGTGAAATTGCATCTCCTCAAAATTTCAAGAATGTTTTTGTTATATCTCAATAATATGGCTATGGAAACAAGCCTGGAGGAAATAGATCATCAGAACATATGAAAACATATAAGTGAGAATTCCATCCATTGACAAAGAGCTACAGACAATTAATGTGTGCAGAGAATCGGAGAGCGAGTCCTCCTTTGGGAAGAAACCTTCATTTAATTATCTAATACTACTCATCAGCCTTTAAATCAAATGCATACAAGTAATATTATTATAATTTTAAAAATTAGTCTTAAATATTTAATTTTAAAAATCAAATAAAATCTAACCTTTACTTATACCATTTTTTTAGATGTTGAACAATTTTAAGAAAAACTGTCTAAGGATTCTAAGAATGTCTAAGAATCCTCTCTCTCTTTTTCCTTATCTATTGTTTTTTACTCTGCTTCCTCTGTTAGAGTCAATTTGTTCTCTCAGCTACTCCGTGACAGGTGCCTTTGTCAAGATCTTTTCTGCTTCTAGTTCTCTTCCTTCTTTGCAAAATGTGGGTCATATCAGTACCCTTTACTGGCTATTCCTTTCATCATGACCTCCTTTATCTCATATTATTAGTTAGACCCTAATCTCCTTCCATTGATATGTCTCATAAAATTATCTAAAGTTTAAACACCACTCAAAAATGTAACTTTAGATCATTTCTCTTTCTTGGCTTTCTTTCTTGACATCTTTCCTCTATAAAGATAGAGAATTTTTTATATTTATTTTCTTTTTCCTTTGCTTTTAGTTTTTCAAGTTATTACACAAGAACCTGGTATAAAATAAGCATTCAATGTATGGTAATAATTGAATGAATGACAATTATTTTTGAAACATCAACAAAACATCAAAAAAGTATCAATATATAAAAACAATGAATTCAGCGGGACCTGAGACTGCATTAGTTAGGGAAGCAGAAACCGGCCTGAGTAGGACCACAGGCCTCATCCGGCCGGATCAGCTCCAGGGTAGCGGGAGCACAGGGTTGCCTGACACCCGCCAGCTACCCACGACCCCCGCCGCAGGATTTTGGGACTGCTGGTGAGTGGAACACAGCTTCAGCTCCAATCCAATTGCGCGGGACCTGAGACTGCATTAGTTAGGGAAGCAGAAACCGGCCTGAGTAGGGCCACAGGCCTCATCCGGCCGGATCAGCTCCAGGGTAGCGGGAGCACAGGGTTGCCTGACACCCGCCAGCTACCCACGACCCCCGCCGCAGGATTTTGGGACTTTTGGTGAGTGGAACACAGCTTCTGTTCCAGTCCAATCACGCGGGACCTGAGACTGCTCTGGTTGGGGAGAGAGAAATCCGGCCTACATAGGGCCACAACCCTCTTCCGGTCAGAAAAGCACCGGGGCAGCTGGGGTGCAGGGTCGGCTGACACTCACCAGCTACCCACAACACCCACCACAGGATCTTAAGACTTCTGGAGAGTGGAACACAGCTTCTGCTCCAATCCAATTGCACGCGGGACCAGAGACTGCATTAGTTAGGGAAGCAGAAAAACGGCCTGTGTAGGACCACAGGCCTCTTCCGGCTGGACCAGCACCGGGGTACCGTCAGCTACCCACGACCCCCGCCACAGGATTTAGAGACTGCTGGTGAGTGGAACACAGCTTCTGCTCCAATCTTTAAACAGTGACAACGATAACAACTAACCCCAGAGATTACCAGATGGCGAAAGGTAAACGTAATAATCTTACTAACAGAAACCAAGACCACTCACCATCATCAGAACCCAGCACCCCCACTTCGCCCAGTCCAGGGCACCCCAACACACCGGAAAAGCTAGACACGGATTTAAAAGCATATCTCCTGATGATGATAGAGAACTTCAAGAAGGACTTTAATAACACACTTAAAGAAATGCAGGAGAACACTGCTAAACAGGCAGAAGACAATGAAGAGAAAGCACAAAAATCCCTTAAAGAATTGCAGGAGAACACTGCTAAAGAGTTACAAATCCTTAAAGAAAAACACGATAACATAATCAAACAGGTAGAAGTCCTTACAGAAAAACAGGAAAACACATCCAAACAGATGATGGAAATGAACAAAACCATACTAGACCTAAAAAGGGAAGTAGACACAATAAAGAAAACCCAAAATGAGGCAACACTGGAGATAGAAACCCTAGGAAAGAAATCTGGAACCATAGATACGAGCATCAGCAACAGAATACAAGAGATGGAAGAGAGAATCTCAGGTGCAGAAGATTCCATAGAGAACATCAGCACAACAATCAAGGAAAATGTAAAATGCAAAAAGATCCTAACTCAAAACATCCAAGAAATACAGGACGCAATGAGAAGACCAAACCTACGGATAATAGGAGTGGATGAGAATGAAGATTTTCAACTCAAAGGACCAGCAAACATCTTCAACAAAATTATAGAAGAAAACTTCCCAAATCTAAAGAAAGAGATGCCCATGAACATACAAGAAGCCTACAGAACTCCAAATAGACTGGACCAGAAAAGAAATACCTCCCGACACATAATAATCAGAGCAACAAATGCTCTAAATAAAGATAGAATACTAAAAGCAGTAAGAGAAAAAGGCCAAGTAACATATAAAGGCAAGCCTATCAGAATTACACCAGATTTTTCACCAGAGACTATGAAAGCCAGAAGATCCTGGACGGATGTTATACAGACACTAAAAGAACACAAATTCCAGCCCAGGCTACTATACCCAGCCAAACTCTCAATTAACATAGATGGAGAAACCAAAGTATTCCACGACAAAACCAAATTCACACATTATCTCTCCATGAATCCAGCCCTTCAAAGGATAATAACAGAAAAAAACCAATACAAGGACAGGAACCACGCCATAGAAACAACAAGAAGGTAATCCCTCAACAAACCTAAAAGAAGACAGCCACAAGAACAAAATGCCAACTTTAACAACAAAAATAACAGGAAACAACAATTACTTTTCCTTAATATCTCTTAATATCAATGGACTCAACTCCCCAATAAAAAGACATAGACTAACAAACTGGCTACACAAACAAGACCCAACATTTTGCTGCTTACAGGAAACTCATCTCAGAGAAAAGGATAGACACTACCTCAGAATGAAAGGCTGGAAAACAATTTTCCAAGCAAATGGCATGAAGAAACAAGCTGGAGTAGCCATTCTAATATCTGATAAGATTGACTTCCAACCCAAAGTCATTAAAAAAGACAGGGAGGGACACTTCATACACATCAAAGGTAAAATCCTCCAAGAGGAACTATCAATCCTGAATATCTATGCTCCAAATACAAAGGCAGCCACATTCATTAAAGAAACTTTAGTAAAGCTCAAAGCACACATTGCACCTCATACAATAATAGTGGGAGACTTCAACACACCACTTTCACCAATGGACAGATCATGGAAACAGAAACTAAACAGGGACACAGTGAAACTAAGACAAATTATGAACCAAATGTATCTGGCAGATATCTACAGAACATTCTATCCTAAAAAAAAAGGATATACCTTTTTCTCAGCACCTCATGGTACCTTCTCCAAAATTGACCACATAATTGGTCACAAAACAGGCCTCAACAGATATGAAAATATTGAAATTGTCCCATGCATCCTATCAGATCACCATGGACTAAGGCTGACCTTCAATAACAAAATAAATAATAGAAAGCCAACCTCCACGTGGAAACTGAACAACACTCTTCTCAATGATACCTTGGTCAAGGAAGGAATAAAGAAAGAAATTAAGGACTTTTTAGAGTTCAATGAAAATGAAGCCACAACATACCCAAACTTATGGGACGCAATGAAAGCATTTCTAAGAGGAAAACTCATAGCTATGAGTGCCTCCAAAAGGAAACTAGAGAGAGCACACATTAGCAGCTTGACAACACACCTAAAAGCACTAGAACAAAAGGAAGCAAATTCACCCAAGAGGAGTAGACGGCAGGAAATAATCAAACTCAGGGGTGAAATCAACCAAGTGGAAACAAGAAAAACTATTCAAAGAATCAACCAATCAAGGAGCTGGTTCTTTGAGAAAATCAACAAGATAGATAAACCCTTAGCCAGACTCACTAGAGGGCACAGGGAAAGCATCCTAATTAACAAAATCAGAAATGAAAAAGGAGACATAACAACAGATCCTGAAGACATCCAAAACACCATCAGATCCTTCTACCAAAGGCTATACTCAACAAAACTGGAGAACCTGGATGAAATGGAGAAGTTCCTAGACAGATACCAGGTACCAAAGTTGAATCAAGATCAGGTTAATGATCTAAACAGCCCTATATCCCCCAAAGAAATAGAAGTAGTCATTAATAGTCTCCCAACTAAAAAAAGCCCAGGACCAGATGGGTTTAGTGCAGAGTTCTATCAGACCTTCAAAGAAGATCTAATCCCAGTTCTTCACAAACTATTCCACAAAATAGAAACAGAAGGTACTCTACCCAACTCATTCTATGAAGCCACAATTACTCTGATACCTAAACCACAAAAAGACCCAACAAAGATAGAAAACTTCAGACCAATATCCCTTATGAATATTGATGCAAAAATCCTCAATAAAGTTCTGGCTAACCGAATCCAAGAACACATCAAAACAATCATCCATCCTGACCAAGTAGGTTTCATCCCAGGGATGCAGGGATGGTTCAATATACGGAAATCCATCAACGTAATCCAGTATATAAACAAACTCAAAGACAAAAACCACATGGTCATCTCGTTAGATGCGGAAAAAGCATTTGACAAGATCCAACACCCATTCATGATAAAAGTCTTGGAAAGATCAGGAATTCAAGGCCCATACCTAAACATGATAAAAGCAATCTACAGCAAACCAGTAGCCAACATCAAAGTAAATGGTGAGAAGCTTGAAGCAATCCCTCTAAAATCAGGGACTAGACAAGGCTGTCCACTTTCTCCATACCTATTCAACATTGTACTTGAAGTCCTAGCCAGAGCAATTCGACAACAAAAGGAGATCAAAGGGATACAAATTGGAAAAGATGAAGTCAAAATATCACTTTTTGCAGATGATATGATAGTATATATAAGTGACCCTAAAAATTCCACCAGAGAACTCCTAAGCCTGATAAACAGCTTCGGTGAAGTAGCTGGATATAAAATTAACTCAAACAAATCAATGGCCTTTCGCTACACAAAGAATAAACAGGCTGAGAAAGAAATTAGGGAAACAACACCCTTCTCAATAGTCACAAATAATATAAAATATCTTGGCGTGACTCTAACTAAGGAAGTGAAAGATCTGTATAATAAAAACTTCAAGTCTCTGAAGAAAGAAATTATAGAAGATCTCAGAAGATGGAAAGATCTCCCATGCTCATGGATTGGCAGGATCAACATTGTAAAAATGGCTATCTTGCCAAAAGCAATCTACAGATTCAATGCAATCCCCATCAAAATTCCAAATCAATTCTTCAACGAATTAGAAAGTGCAATCTGCAAATTCATCTGGAATAACAAAAAACCTAGGATAGCAAAAACTCTTCTCAAGGATAAAAGAACCTCTGGTGGAATCACCATGCCGGACCTAAAGCTCTATTACAGAGCAATTGTGATAAAAACTGCATGGTACTGGTATAGTGACAGACAAATAGACCAATGGAATAGAATTGAAGACCCAGAAATGAACCCACATACCTATGGTCACTTGATCTTCGACAAGGGAGCTAAAAACATCCAATGGAAGAAAGACAGCATTTTCAACAAATGGTGCTGGCACAACTGGTTGTTAACATGTAGAAGAATGCGAATCGATCCATTCCTATCTCCTTATACTAAGGTCAAGTCTAAGTGGATCAAGGAACTTCACATAAAACCAGAGACACTGAAACTTATAGAGGAGAAAGTGGGGAAAAGCCTTGAAGATATGGGCACAGGGGAAAAATTCCTGAATAGAACAGTAATGGCTTGTGCTGTAAGATCGAGAATTGACAAGTGGGACCTCATGAAACTACAAAGCTTCTGCAAGGCTAAAGACACCATCAATAAGACAAAAAAACCACCAACAGATTGGGAAAGGATCTTCACCTATCCTAAATCAGATAAGGGACTAATATCCAATATATATAAAGAACTCAAGAAGGTGGACTCCAGAAAGTCAAATAACCCCATTAAAAAATGGGGCTCAGAACTGAACAAAGAATTCTCACCTGAGGAATACCGAATGGCAGAGAAGCACCTGAAAAAATGTTCAACATCCTTAATCATCAGGGAAATGCAAATCAAAACAACCCTGAGATTCCACCTCACACCAGTCAGAATGGCTAAGATCAAAAATTCAGGTGACAGCAGATGCTGGCGAGGATGTGGAGAAAGAGGAACACTCCTCCATTGTTGGTGGGATTGCAAGCTTGTACAACCACTCTGGAAATCAGTTTGGCGGTTCCTCAGAAAATTGGACATAGTACTACCGGAGGATCCAGCAATACCTCTCCTGGGCATATATCCAGAAGATGTCCCAACCGGTAAAAAGGACACATGCTCCACTATGTTCATAGCAGCCCTATTTATAATAGCCAGAAGCTGGAAAGAACCCAGATGTCCCTCAACAGAGGAATGGATACAGAAATTATGGTACATTTACACAATGGAGTACTACTCAGCTATTAAAAAGAATGAATTTATGAAATTCCTAGCCAAATGGATGGACCTGGAGGGCATCATCTTGAGTGAAGTAACACAATCACAAAAGAACTCACACAATATGTATTCATTGATAAGTGGATATTAGCCCAAAACTTAGGATACCCAAGATATAAGATACAATTTGCTAAACGCATGAAACTCAAGAAGAATGAAGACCAAAGTGTGGACACTGTGCACCTTCTTAGAATTGGGAACAAAACACCCAGGGAAGGAGTTACAGTACAAAGTTCGTAGCTGGGATGAAAGGATGGACCATTTAGAGACTGCTGAATCCAGGGATCCGTCCCATAATCAGCTTCTAAATGCTGACACCATTGCATACACTAGCAAGATTTTGCTGAAAGGACCCAAATATAGCTGTCTCTTGTGAGACGATGCCGGGGCCTAGCAAACACAGGAGTGGATGTTCACAGTCAGCTATTGGATGTATCACAGGGCTCCCAATGGAGAAGCTAGAGAAAGTACCTAAGGAGCTAAAGGGATCTGCAACCCTATTGTTGGAACAACATGATGTACTAACCAGAACCCTGGAGCTCTTGTCTCTAGCTGCATATGTATCGAAAGATGGCCTAGTCGGCCATCAATGGAAAGAGAGGCCCATTGGACTTGCAAACTTTATATGCCCCAATATAGGGGAATGCCAGGGCCAAAAGAATGGGAATGGGTGGGTAGGGAAGTGGGGGGCGCTATGGGGGACTTTTGGGATAGTATTGGAAATGTAATTGAGGAAAATATGTAATAAAAATATAAAAAATAAAAAAATAAAAATAAAAAAAAAAAGAAACCACATGAAACTCAAAAAGGAAAAAAAAAAACAATTAATTCCTTCAAAATAGCTAGGGAAAAATAAATTAATAAAACAGATTTGAAAATCAAATCTAAAGGACATGTAAAACCAAGTAGTATAACTAAAGTAAAAATGAACAAGATGTGTTAAGAATGGAGCTAGATAGAGATCAAAGGAGAACATTTTATTCTAGAAAAAAATTATGAAAATCATTTCAAAAGTGACCAAGAAATAAGAACAATATTAATAAGTGTAGAAGCTGAAGAATGTCTGAAATAAATTGTGCCCTTTTCCCCCCTTGAGTTGGCTAAACAAGTCAGACACTGGAGCCAGGCAACTAGCCTTGTTACATTTACATCTTCTTTTCAGAAACTTGAGAACTGAGAATTGCCCTCCCAACCCCACCCCCAACTGAGCTGCTGAAGAGATTAGTTTGCAACTCAATCTTGTTGAAACAACAGAACCCAGCTGAAACAAAGGGATGGTTCCTTGGATTTTCCCATATATATTCAGAGCTGTATATTAAAATTTGAGCCTTGATCATAAACCCTTTTCTTGGCTCATTATTTCTCTTGTCTGCCCATCCTAATTCCATCCCCAGTTTTCCTTTCAGATAAACCCGGTTATCTGTGGCCAACGGATGACTACAGGCGGTACCCAATGTGAGTCCTGGACACAGAAAAACCACCTGGGGGACACTGTCCTTGGTAGAGCTCCACATTATGTATCCCACACGGTGGTAAGCAACATACAGCATTATTGTCAGTGCTATAAATTTCATCTTTCAAAGGCTGTTAATTGCAAGGGTACAAATAAGATACAGGCTAGACTGAGTCAACATCAGCCCAATACTAGTATCAGCTAGGGGTGACAGCACATCGGGATGGGGAATTCTATATAGTCAATTGTCCCCAATCAAGAACGACACCAGGTGAGAGGAATAGTGCTTAAAATAAAATAAAATAAAATAAAATAAAATAAAATAAAATAAAATCAGTAGAAAAAACAAACAACAACAAAAAGATGCTAGATGTACAAATGATGAGAGAGAGAGAGAGAGAGAGAGAGAGAGAGAGAGAGAGAGAGAGAGAGAGAGAGAGAGAAGGAAAATGGATTTCAGAGCTCTCCCAGAGGCAGAAGGAAATCAAGAGACATCCTGCTTCCTCTCTGGCCCTACAGGAGACTTCCTTAGTTCTGGTTTTATCAAATTCCCTCTCTATATATATTGTCTGTCCTTGGTGCACCAATCTGTCCATGTGTTAATTTGTGTCTGTTTTTGCTTTGTTGTCTGAATGACTGCTGTTCTACATTTCATGTTGAAAAGAAAATATAGTTAAAAGTTTATCTGTTGGCTATCCATCTCTTGATTCAGTCTCAGTTTGCACAGTGGAGGTTAATTTAAGTTGCCCTGCTCCCTTAGCAAGGAGTCAAATGCAACAGAAGCCCTGCTGAAAAGTTGCTTTTAAAATGGATCAGTGGGTATTTTGTTCCCCATTCTAAGGAGGAAAGAAGTATCCATACTTTGGTCTTCCTTCTTGAGTTTCATGTGTTTTACAAATTGTATCTTGGGTATTATAAGTTTCTGGGCTAATATCCACTTATCAGTGAGTGTATATCATGTGAGTTCTTTTGTGATTGGTTTACCCCACTCAGGATGATATTATCTACATCCATACATTTGCCTAAGAATCTCATAAATTTATTGTTTTTAATAGCTATGTAGTACTCCACTGTGTAAATGTACCACATTTTCTGTATCCATTCATCTGTTGAGGGACATCTGGGTTCTTTCCAGCTTCTGGCTATTATAAATAAGGCTTCTATGAACATAGTGGAGCATGTGTTCTTATTACCAGTTGGAACTTCTTCTGGGTATATGTCCAGGAGAGGTATTACTGGATCTTCCGGTAGTATTATGTCCAATTTTTTGAGGAACCTCAAGACTGACTTCCTGAGTGGTTGTATAAGCTTGCAATCCCACCAGCAATGGAGGAGTGTTCCTATTTCTCCACATCCTCGCCAACATCTGCTGCCAACTGAATTTTTGATCTTAACCATTCTGGAGCTGAGACGGAAGGACCATCTAGAGATGGTCACACCCGGAGACCCATCCGATAAACAACCAACAAACCCAGACACTATTGCATATGCCAGCAAGATTTTGCTGACAGGACCCGGATATAGCTGTCTCTTGTGAGGCTATGCTAGTGCCTAGCAAATACATAATTGGATGCTCACAGTAATATATTGGAAGTAACACATGGCCCTCAATGGAGGAGCTGAAGAAAGTACCCAAGGAGCTGAAGGGGTCTGCAACCCTGTAGGAGGAACAACAATACGAACTAACCAGTACCCCCAGAGCTCGTGTCTCTAGCTGTATATGTAGCAGAAGATGTCCTAGTCAGCTGTTGTTGGGAGAATAGGCCCTTGGTCTTGAGAAAATTATATGTCCCAATACAGGGGAATGCCAGGGCCAGGAAGCAGGAGTGGGTGGGTTGGGAGGCAGGGTGGGAAGGGTATAGGGGACTTTCAGGATAGCATTTAAAATGTAAATAAAGAAAATATCTAATAAAAAATTGTTTTTGAAAAATAAATAAATAAAATGGGCCAGCACCTTCTCAATTTCTAAGTCAAATAAGCTGACAAGACTTTTTTTCCTAGAAAAATCTCTGCAATTATGATTATTGGGTTCAACAAATGACAAAGTGCTTTTTCTCTCAAAATTAGAGCTAGAAAATGTACAAATTTTGTTTAGTCTAAATTTGTAAGATTCGTGTAGCTGCTTCATTTGATTTCTGACTGGTCTTAAAAGTACAAATATATTCTACATGCTTGGTCATAGAATGTTGGCTCATAAGTTATTGGGTAGGATTTTAAAAGTCTATTAAAAGAAAGTTAACTAAAAACTGATAACTCAGGAATAGGAGTCAATTTAAACAACACGTGACATGAACCAGCCCAAGAAACTAGGCCTCTAAAGATTCTTCTAAATTGAGATAATGTCTTATGCAATTTTTATCCTAAAAACTAGACTTATAAGGGATAAGATTTAAAACAATGTCTCTTTAATGAAGCATTAAAGTTATACTGTCATACATTCATATATAAGAATTGGCAGCCAAACTTTATAACAAGAAAGTGATGCTTTTGGTATTGATTTTAAAGAGAATAGATTGTTTAAAATTGAGTTTTACTTTCCAAAAGTTATGATTATGCCCTAATATTGCAAAAAATCCTTATAAATTATGGTTAAATTGCCAGTGTTTCACTGACTGCAGTTTATAGTTTGATCACAAGCTCAAGAGCCTTCACTCACCCATATTTTGTAATTGAGATGATTACAAGAGTGATAAAAGTTAAAAAGAACTGTGGCCAATATGGGCCTGCTGCCCCTTTTACACAAGCTTTATTAAGTACAGTCATAAATAGAAAATTTAACTCCCCAAGATTGGAAAGGAGATCACAGTAGAAATTTATTTGGTATCAAACAGGCACCTAATGAACTGTTTCAAGGAGTTTGTAGATAGGCTACTAAAAACAACTAGTAGAATTTTCAAAGACCCTCAAGCTCTTGCTTTAGTTACCCAATTGTCCCAGTGCATTCCACAGACTATCCCTCTGTCCAAACAGTTTCACTTCCTAATGTTCATTACGTTGATTCATTGGTCTATTTCAAAATCTTTATATTCTGTGACACTACCAATATTGGACCTTCATTGAGAGACTCCTGTTTTCCTGTAATTGCCCTGTGTCATGGAGATCCAGCAGCTTTGGAAGAGCAGGACTGACCCTTTTACATGTCCCAATTATTCACAGATGATATAGATTTCTAGGTAGGCCAATTCAGAGTCCTGGAACTGGGACTTGGTGGTAACTGAGCTGGTCAGCTCTCTAGCTCTCCCTTATCCTCATAGCATGGCAAGCTATCTACCACTTCTCTGGCAAGACTACCTAATTCTACCATCAGCAGGATGTAGAACTAGCTATCTTACTCACCTATGCTTGGGGCTGGTTCATTTGCAACCCCATCTCTACAACCAACTCCATTGTACTGTCCAGTCAGGGTCCACTATCACATCATCTTCAGTCTGTGAAGGTCAGGGATAGCTGACCACTCAAACCCTCTGGGATAGCTCATGTGTGTCCTTGCTATCAAGAATTTCTCCATTGTGTTGTCCAGGCAAGGGGCAGCAACCACTCTCCATAATGTTACAGCAAGGGAGGTGTCAGCTCTGCTGCTCTCATGATCCCAGGACAAGCTCTCCTGGCTATTTCATGTAGCAAAGTAAGAGAGGAAGAGCATTACTCCCATACCCATTCTTACAACAGATGAATGTCAGGCCAGCTCTCCTGTGCTCTCACCCCTGGAATGGCCCATCCAAGCTCCCTTTAGAAGGACTAACCCTACTGTGTTACATAATCAAGGTTCAGGGCATGCTGTCCCAAGTGCTGCAAGTGTTGCAGACCTCCAGAGGCAGGGACAGCTCTCCTGTTCTCATGACACTGAGGTAAGCTCTCTGTACTGCTGTAGGAAGTGAGGAACAATGGTGAGGAGATAACACACACACACACACACACACACACACTCCACCTCAAGGCACACAAGTGGAGGGGACAGGTCACCTGTGCTCTTACCCTCAGGGCTGGCTCACCTGAGCCCTGATCATCAGGGTTAGCTCTTCTTTGTTATCCAGGGGTGTTGCGGCCTGCCCGAAGTCCACAACATGAACGGTTCAACTGAGAATGGCAGTTTGAACTGAAAAGAGAGGAATCTAGACGGGGCGGAAGAAACAATGGAGCCAAGACAACAAACATTCTGATCAAGGCTCAATTTTACTATTTTCAGACACTCAGCTATAAAGGAAGGGGGAGGGAACCCAATATCCTGCCAAGTAACTCAGGGTCCAGTAGCAGGACGAACACGTGTGCCTCCAGGCAGCAAAGGCAGGTTCCAGCAGTAGGCGTGGCAGGACGAATTAGCAGGTAGGTCCACCCTTTAGCAAACAAGTTCCAGGCTGGGGGAAGGGAGGCCACATCTCCTCCCATTAGTTAACAAAGCAAACAAACAAACAAACAAAAAAGGGGGTGGCCTGAGGCAGAAAAATTATCTATGTTCAATAGTTCTGCCTGAGTTCTTAGGGCTAAAGAAAAAAACCTGTTTCCGTGGGATTCCCTAACTTTTCTAATGGTAAACTGTATTTGGCTAAGACTGTCTTTATTATCCTAGTAAACCACTTAACAGAATAGGCTCTGACTTTATAATGCTAATTAGTGCTGAATAGGTAGCTACCTGTTTGCATTTTAAGTAGGGCGTTGGAACCCTGGCTGAGTTTAACTAAACAAATTTAGAATAACACTGAGCTGATAATCTTCTGCAATTTTGGGTGACAGGCAGGGGAAACAGTGAGAAGGGGTAAGACCAGCTCTTTAGTACAAGGCCAGTTGGCTTTTTTATTTGGGTGGGAGGCAGTGAAGGGCTTGCCCTTACGACAGTAAGGTCTCCAACCTCTCTCCCCCCTATTAATTAAGTTTAAATAGGCAATGTTTAACAGAGGTGATCAAATGATTCTTTTCATCCATAGATGAGTGGGCCTTTAACCTTGACTTGGGTGGACATTGACCTGATTTCTCTCGTGAGCATTATAACAACTCACATCTGTGGCTCTTGGTATCTTTTGGGGAGGGGAGGCAGAGCCTTAAGTATTTTTGGTTTTTAGCTGGAGTCAGATACCAACCTCTTTTAAATCAGGTGTGTCGCACAGGGAACTCAGAAACGGTCAAGCTGGACCTTCCCTCCGCAGTAATCTCCTGCACCAAGCGGTACCCATACTGTATTCATATGATTATGAATCAGTAGCGCAGTTTTGAGTTATGCGCGGTCTCTATATGAGACTTGTCAACCTTAGATTTAGCAAGGCCTAGACAAAAATTATGTCAGTATTAACATCACTAATTTTGGTTAAAATAGGAACTGAAAGTCTTTTTTTTTTTCATCTCTGTTATTTTCAATAGCCTGAGGAACTAAGGACACCTTGCAGTAACAGCAAGGGTGAAAAGCCAGAGGCCAGCTAAGGGACTAAGCCCATCTCTATCAAAATAAGAACTAATCTCTGTAAATATATATGAAATTTCTTCTTCCCTAGCTCTCCTGGTAAATCTAAATCTTATCTTAGACTGAAAACCACATGCTGGGATGTCCTTGGAAGGGAGATTAGCAGTACCACCTGTTTGTTCTTAGGGGCGGAGAACCGGAGAATGTAGATTGACCTGCTTGAGAAAAGGAAGAATTTTAAACAATGAGAGTGTAGCAATGTAAATTTTCTGTTTGGAGAAGTCAAGGTACTTTATTTAGATGCAAATTGTAAAACTAAAGCTAATCTCCGGCCTCTTGTAGGGGAATTGGCTCAGAGGAAAACAGTTTTTTGGGAGCTTCCACTCCCAGTTGAATTCTAAGCACAAGAGGAATTTTAGTCTTTAGAATGATACTTACGAGAAGAGACAGAATCTGTGTTTACCTGACGAATTAATCTCTCTGGTAGCCACCGTGCTCCATCTTTATCTCGTGAAAAAACACAAACCGAGCCTCTTCCCCAGATTAGAACTGGATCTGGACCCTTCCATTTATTAGTCAGGGCGTCCTTCCATTTTACCAATGCATAAGAATTAGAAGTAACTGGGTGCCAGTGGCGTTCTGCTGCAGACTGACCTTTAATGTCAGTTTGCAAAAAGTTTAGGACAAATAAGGTGAAGGCAAGATGAGCCTTTGGTGACCTTGGGGGAAATGCTCTGAATTAACTTTGCTAGGTAATTTAGAATATAGGAATCTCTAATAATTGAACTGAATATTAGACCAGTCTAAGATTGAGTTAGAATGGCTGGTCACACTGAAGAAGAGTGAAAAATCATTATGACTCTATTAAATGACTAATTTTACTAAGTCTGAATATACAGTCTCTGATGTACTATTGCCATAAAGTTAAAAGGCTAGAAGCTAGTCTAAACTGGAAAAATGACAAGCAAGGATTTAAGGTAAACTTCCCTTGAGAAGCATTAGTTAATAAAATACTTTCCACTTAGGAAACAATATATACTGAAAGATTAAAACTTTTGGCTTCTTGTAAAGAAGCAGAAACAATAAACATTTTTTTTTACATAATGTAAAGCTATATTAGCCATACGTAGAGGCAAAATTTTTTAGTGATTACCAGTTTACTAGAAGCAAAAATCTTTGAATTTAAGCATTATTTTAAACATCTGAATAGATCTGTAACACTGTTAAAAAGAAATTTTCTTGAACACAGGGAAAAACTTTTTTAGGCATTGTTTGCAAAACAAAAGAAAGGGCCACAAGCCGCTTTGGGGCTGCCCAGAGCCCTGTATTGACTCAAAGGTAAAATACTTTTTAATCTGAACATTAATCTTAAATTTGCAATCAAACTGCAAGCTGTAGTCAATGGAACAATGGCAGTTTTAACCATAATTTTTAAGTTTTTGTGCAAGGTTAGGATAATATCTACAACTTTGGGAAAGCAAAACCTATATTTAAAACAATTTATCACTGTTAAAATCAATATTAGAAGCATTACTATCATATTACGAAGTTTGGATATCAATTAATACCTATGAATACCTATTAAAGCAAGCTTTAACGCTTTAATAAAGAGGCATTGCTTTATATCTTATCTTAAATTTTACTATTTAGGATAGGAACCACATTAATCATTATCTAAACTAGAAATATCTTAAGAGACTCAGCCTCTGAAGCTTAATCTCAAATTGTAACTCGCTTAGCCGTGTGTCCCTATGAGTAGCACCTCCCGAAGTGGTGACTATAGGTGAAGCGGGAGATTTGCAAGAGGACCAATTCTCATTAAGGTAATGGGCAATTTCTCTATCTGAGTGATTTTTGTTAAAATTCAGTCCATCATCAGAGTTTCCACATTTATCAATTTTTGAGTTAAGAAGATCTTTTTCTGAGGAGGCCTTCTCTGATAGGCACTCCTCCTGAGATACCGCAAGTTCCGCCTGAGGGCGATTTAGCCCTGGAAAAGTTGCATCTTTTATAGCATCATTTACAAGCGCCCAGAGACCTAGGGTAAAATTATCTGTCTGAGCGATATTCAGGGCCTCACCAACTTTCTCCCAGGTTCCACAATCTATCGTTTCTTCTTCTTTGAACCATGGACAACAGCTATCTATCTTATCTAAAAAATTTCTTACTAATTGTACTTCAAGCCTTACTCCTTTGGCCTGAAGCAACTCCTGAAAACTAAAAACAACCGCCTGATCCATGACTTTAAACCCTTCCTTCTTCCACCTAAACAGCTTTCTAAAAAGCTGCGGCACACTGCCTGTCTCCGTATCTAGTTCCGATTAACGAACTACTGACCCCAAGCAGAAACAGTGTTGGGTCAGCACTGATTCAAACTTGATTCGTATCCTACTGCATCCTCAGCAACACTTTACAAAACTGAAATTTTAGGCTAGCGCTAGCATGTGTACCTGTCCGTTGCTCCGATGCTCCTCCGATACGAAGATCCTTTCCTTTCTTGTGGAGCTCCACACAGCAGTCGTTTCTCTTAGCATCCCTCTGCCATTCTTCAGGTCCCTGTTCGGGCGCCAACTGTTGCGGCCTGCCCGCAGTCCACAACACGAACGGTTCAACTGAGAATGGCAGTTCGAACTGAAAAGAGAGGAATCTAGACAGGGCGGAAGAAACAATGGAGCCAAGACAACAAACATTCTGATCAAGGCTAAATTTTACTATTTTCAGACACTCAGCTATAAAGGAAGGGGGAGGGAACCCAATATCCCGCCAAGTAACTCAGGGTCCAGTAGCAGGACGAACATGTGTGTGCCTCCAGGCAACAAAGGCAGGTTCCAGCAGTAGGCGTGGCAGGACGAATGAGCAGGTAGCTCCACCCTTGAGCAAACAAGTTCCAGGCTGGGGGAAGGGAGGCCACACAGGGGAGGTGTAGCACTTGCTCTCAAGAGTGCTGTAGCTAGTTAGGGGAAGGGTTATCTCCCTCGGGCCCATAACACTGTGCAATTCAGAGATGGCCCACAGTTGGAAGCTGAGGCTTGTATTTCACCATGGCCCTAGAGGAGGAGCTGGATACTCACAACAGGCTATTTCTCTCTACCTTAAAAATCTCCTATTCTATCTCTTTTCATATTGTTCAAGTTGTTCCACTTCTTTTTCTCCCCCATCTGACCACCACATGCTTGATGTGGCTTCCACTGGAGGCTGACCATGAAACTTGCAGACTCCTGGGTGACATCCTCTATTTGTGCTACATAGCATGGTAGCAATCAAATGTCTAGTGTCTATGGCTTGCTTGTTGCATGCACTGGAGGGCAAGTCTAGGGTGGCATGTCAAAACACAGGTCTCTGTCTGTCTTCCTCTTCCCACACTGTACTGCCTCAAATTGATTTGATCTGATTTTATTTGGTTTTTATGAGTCCTAGGGATAAGACAGGTTAGGCCCTCAAGCCACAAATCAAGCTAGGATGAAGAAAGATGGCCATCTGCTCTGCCCCCGACTGATATAAGAACAACACCACCAACAAGGTATCTCTTTGCCCATTACCAGGAGGAAGGTTCATTTATTAATGAAATCAAATTTTACAGGTTCAAGATGAAAAATCTATGAACCATTAAAAAGAATATTAAGGAATATTTTTTGAATTTTTTTACATAGTTCATTAAAAGACAACTTCCTTTAATGGGAGGCATATGTTCTGAAGCAGTAATGAAGAAAAATGAATAAACAAAATAGGAACCAAATATGCATCAGACTTGATTGTTGATAGCAAAAAAAGTTCTTCTGAAAGAATACAAGGAGTAAGACTTACTCTGCTACTGAAATTCTACAATGTTCCTGCTGAGTTTGTTTGTTTAATACATACATATGCCCTATATTCATGTGTGTGTGTACCACATTCTGCCTTGTGCCAGTGGAGGGCAGAAAAAGGTTAAATTAAACTCCTGGAATTAGAGTTTTGAATGATTATGAGTGAACAGGTGAATGCTAGGAACCAAATAGAGGTTCTCTGAACAAACATCAATTTTCCTAATCACTTAGCCATCTATCCAGTATCTTTAGTTTTAATAATAATAAATCAAAACAAAAGTACATACATGATTAAATTTTTGAAAACTTTCAAGAAATCCATAGAATTTAATAATCTACACATAAGATTATTGATATCTAAATTTGTATAAACCAAATCAAATGTTACAATGAGTTTTATAAGTAAATTCAATACATTAAGAATAAGTATTTTCATTCAGGAGTGAGTAGCTCAGGTTTGTTTGTTTGTTTGTTTGTTTATTTGAGTTTTTAAGCTTTCAGTTGATTTTGATCTTGCTTGAATTCATGAAAGATATTAAAAAGAAAGACATGACTGCTCCTAGGTATAGTGGAAGAGACATTTTATTATAAATATGTAGGAGAACATGTTCATAATCAGAAATATCTGGGTGAGTCCAGAATGGATATGACCCTGAGCCATGTGAGAAGGTGGGAGAGAAAATGAGAGGGGACTGAGGGGAAACAAGATGAGCAGACATGATGTCCAAAGGTACAAAAGATAGGGGTAGCCAAATGACTGAATTATATAGAACAGACCAGCCCTTTGACTGTAGGGTTCAGACAAGTGGGCAGAATATGCAAGACAGGAGGACCTTGTAACAGGTAGGAGCTGAGGAATACAGGGGAAACCTACAGGACAGTGTTTGCTTTGATGCTGAATGCTTAGCCATTTGCCCTAGAGTTTCAGACTTAACATTTTTGTTGTTGATGAACAGCTTTAATCCATGGAAGTCATATAAGGTTCAGGGTGTTATTTAAATTTTTTTTATCTGTTGAGACTTGCTTTGTGTCCAAGTATATGTTTAGTTTTTGCGAAAGTTTCATGGGACACAGAGAAGAAAGTATATTCTGTTGTATATGGATATGTTGTATAAAAATCATTTAGGTCCCTTAGTTTCATGAAGTCATTTAGTTTCAGCATTGCTCTGAATGATTTGGTCTATATTTGCAAGAGGGGGTATTGAACTTACTCACCATCATTGTGTGAGGGGCAGTATGTTATATTGGCTCTAATAGTTTCATCTATGAACTCTGTTATCCTTGTATTTGGTACACAGATGCTTAGAATTTCAATAATCCTTTGATGGATTAGTTCTTTGATTATAATAGTGTATTCCTTATCTCTCCAGGTTCATTTGGTTTAAAGCCTGTTTTTTCAGATATTAAAAAGACTACCCAAGTTTTTTTCAAGGTCCATTTTCATTTCCTTGGAGTAAAGTTCTATTCTTTTACCTTGAGATGATGGTGTTTTGTTTTGTTTTGTTTTGTTTTGTTTTGTTTTGTTTTGTTTTGTTTTGTTTGTTTTGTTTTGTTTTACTTTGCTTTGTTTTGTTTTGCTTGATGAACCAGTAGGTTGGATCCTGTTTTTTTGTATGCAATATGTTACTCTATGTCATCTCACTGGCCAATTGTGACCATTAATGTAGAGAGTTATTAATGAACAGTAATTGTTGGTTTCATTATCTCTGTTTTGGTTTGCTTTTATATGTACTTTCCTCCATCTTTTGATTTGCTTGTCTGAGATTATTTATTCCTTCGGTTTCCTAAGGTATGGTTAACCTCTTTAGATTGAAGTTTTCCTTCTATTGTTATCTTGTATAGCTGATTTATAAATAGATACTGCTTAAATTTTGTCTTATCGTGGTAATGACATGATTTTCCATCTATTTTAATTAAAAATTTTGTGTGCTACATTAGTCTCATATGGCACCAATGTTCTCTTAGACTTTATTAAAAAAATCTCTCCAGCTCATTAGGACTTTCAAAGTCTACATTGAAAACTCACATATTATTCTGTCTGCCTTTATATGTTCTTGATCTTTTCCCCTTGCAGCTATTAATATTCTTTCTTGCTTGGTATCTTCACTTCTTTGTTCTGCATGATTGTTATGTGTTGTGGGGAATTTCTTTTTCTGATCTAGTTTATTTATTATTTTTTTTATGCTTCTTGTGCCTGCATTGGCCTATCTCTTTTGGGTTTAGAAATTTTTCTTCTATGTTAATATTAAAAATATGGTTGTCTAATTGACCTGTGTTTCCTCTTCTTTCTCTATTCTTATTAGTTTTTTATTAGATCTTTTCATAGTGTCCCAGAATTCCTGAATGCTGTATGGCTGTATTTGTAAAGATTTAACATTTTCTTTGTCAGGGTATCCATTTTTTCTTTCATTTTCAATGTCTAAGAGTCTATCATTTGTCTCTTGCATTCCATTAGTGATACTTGCCTCTGAGATTTCTTTTCAAGTTCTTAAAATTTTCCTTTTCAGTGTTACTTTGGATTGTGTTTAATTGATTCTATTTCCACTTCCATGTCTTTATAGTTTTTTTTTTCTTCATTTTACTTCACTGTTCTCATAGATTTCACTAACTGATTTATCTTCTTTGAGATCTTGAATATGTTCATAATATCTATTTTGAAGTCCTTTTCTTGTAATTCAGCTGTCTTATATTTTTCATGGCCTCCTATAGTTGATTTGTTATGCTGTAATGGAGACATGTGTAATGAAGACATTGTTATCATCCATTATGGATTTTTACAGGCATTTAGGAATTTGGCTTTGAGGTTATTGTAAATCTAGGTCTTGATATCTCATCTTGTCTTCATTAGGTGAATTTTCCAGTCTTGGATTTGTTGCCTTCGCCGAATCTTAGGAGAATTGATGGCTGTAGTTTGCTTTTTAAAGGGTGTATCTGAGTCTCTGGAACCAACTGATAGCCTGTGTTGAAACTGGGTTTATATCTAGATATTAGAGACTGACACATGGGAATTGTCTCTTCTATCTCTTATATTCTGTTGGTAATATTTGCATCTGTAATTCCTGACCTCTTTCCTAGGTTTTCCATTTCCAGGTTTGCCTCCATTTTTGTTTTCTTTATTGTTTCTACTTCCACTTTTAGGTCTTGGATTGCTTTATTCAATTCCTTCACCTGTTTGCCTGTGTTTTCCTGTATTTCTTTCACTGAGTTATTGATATCCACTTTAAAGGACTCTATTTAATTCATGAGATAGGATTTTAGGTCAGATTCCTGATTTTCAGGTGTAATGGTGTATTTGGGGCTTGCAGTGGTGGGAGAACTGGGTTCTGATGCTGCTGCTCACATTTTTTGGCTTCTGATGCTTATGGTCTTGGGCTTGCCTTTCACCATCAGGACATCCCTGGTGTTTATTGATCTGGGTGACTGTGACTGTATGAAGTCTGCCTCTTTTGTCTCTGGGTTGGTTCAGGTCTCCTTGTAGGCTTGTGGCCTTGGTTGTATCAGACCACCAGTGGGGCCTTCCAACTGGGGGATCTTCACAGGGGCAGAGAAGCTGCTGATCTATTGCCTTGACTGCAGTAGATCTGGGAGGCCTTCAGTCTATTGGATCTTCAGTGGAACAGAAAAGCTGTTCTCCAACTAAACTGAGTGCAACTGATGCTCAACTGCTCTGAGAACAGTGGATCCTCAACTGCTCTGAGTGCAGAGGGTCTTCAACCACTCACCAGTTCTGAGTGCAGTGGGCCCAAATTCACTGAGTGCAGTGGGTCCTCTAGGATGTATGGGGATGTGGAGTCTTCACGGGAGCAGACCAGCTAGGAGTCTGCCCCAGCAGCAAGGACAAGGCAGAAGTGGTGGAACAAATAGAAGGAAAGGGAGTGGTATTCTGGAGGGCGGGGGGTTGTCGAGTGATGGGTTCCGAATCCATCAGGCTCCCAGCAGCAGCTCTGGGGCTGGGGGGTAGAGGAAGGTTGAGGGGGTTTCTTGCGAACTGCTCTGAGAGCAGTGGATCCTCTGGAATGGATTGGGATATGGAGTTTTCATAGGAGCAGACCAACTAGAGGTCTGCCTCAGCAGCAAGGACCCAAATTTTTCTTATTTAGTCATTTATTGATGAACATCTTGGCTGTTTCCAATTTTATCTATTTATATTTATATTTCTTCTACGTTGTTTGTCTGATTTTTGTCTAATATTGGTAGGCCATATATATCAAGACATTAATACATTACTTTTAGGTTTTGTAGTTTGATGGAATACAGGTTTTTAAAGTATATTCTCTGGATTTCCTTAGTATATGTTGTTGGGTTTTTTGTTTGTTTTGTTTTTGGTTTTGTTTTGTTTTTTCCTATTTCTATTTCCAAAGTACTACATTGGAATGCAGTCTCTCTATCTTTTAGTTGATTTGGCTAAGTGTTTATCAATCTGTTTAATTTTCCCAGAGAACCAGCTCTGTTTTGTTGGTTCTTTCTTCTTTTTGTTTGCTTCTATTTTATTAAGTTCAATCATATATTTGATTATTCCTTGGTATCCACTCTTTTGGGATGTTATTTCTACTTTTTGTTTTATTGTTCTCTCCAATTTTTTTATGTAACTGAGTCAAAACTGACTGGTGATCTTGTTGAAGTCTTTTTCAACTAAGCGAAGCCTTTATGGATTCATGAATATCCATGCCATGTTCAGAAATCAGCTCTTAATTCACTCTTCCTCACCTTGCAACTCTTACATTTCTCCCCCTCATCTACCATGATGTTACTGTAGGCAATATAGAAGTTTACTTTATGGATAGGCATTCAGTGTATTCCTCTCAGAATGTTGACCAATAGTTAGACATCTTGAAACTTTCCACTGCCCTGCAGCAAAATGAGGCATCACTGACTAAGTTTGAAAGGATCCCAGGTCAATGGGTAGAAACATAAGTATTTAGATAACAGATCATGTAACAGAATAACAATAGGCCCTACTTAAGAGCCTATGATCTAGAAGCAATGGGCTTTTGAACAGGATTGCAGTACCAGGAACAAAATTCTCTCGAATGAGCAGGCTTCAAATGTAATCAGAAAGTGTTATTTGATGAATAATAACCATGTCACTATTGCAATAGTTGGCATACCTTGCCGGGCAGATTGATATTTTAGTGTGTACCGTCCTTTGTAAGGAAATTAATGTTCATTCTCTCCTTGCATCCTGCTAGGAGCTTTGGGAACTGTGGAAGCTAGCCAACTGGAAGAAAGTCTCTGGTCAGCTTCTATACCATGTTGATGTCTTCTCCACTAGGCTCTTACCATGCAATTATGGTGGGTAACCATGGGCAATAAAATGTGTTAATTTTAGGACCTCTAGGACCCCCAAACCCTATGTGACTCTTCCACACCTGAAGTAAACATTTCATTTACTAGTGCATGTATTCTGGGAGCAACATTGTCTACCTCTTCATCACTTTGTTTTGTTCCATTGCTTTTATTTGCATGGCCAGGATCAATTTAAATTTAGAATAAGCTAAAATTTTGTAAAAAGTTAGATTTAAATTGAAAAAGTAGACCAAGGAAACTAGCATTTCTGAGGCTTCTGATTCATAATGGCTACCCATTCATCTTCCATCACTGTGACAATTGATATCATTTGCAATTCTTTAGAAGGCACTCATTGCGATTAGTATATGAACTTGTTACATTATCATAATTTGTTTAATTTGTAGTAGTATCCACCCAGAGGAATAAAGCCAGTTTTTCAACACAGACATCTTACAATGGTGGAAATATTGAAAGCAGAGGACAAAAAAAAAAAAAAAAAAAAAAAATAACCCATCAGTCAGTGCCACCTGACAGCTGATTGTGTGTACCTGTTAATTTGGCTTGACTTGGTTTTATTCTCTTAGACCTTCAAGTCTTGAAAGGCAGTGCCTAGGTCTGGCTCTGGTGGTGAGGGTCCCTTTATTTTGAGAACACCTTGTCCAGCACTGTTTCGGTAATGCTTAGATATGGTCATTCATCTATGAATTATGGTCTTTAGAAGTAGCTAACCAATGATCTTCATGGCTGGTTCTGGCCAAAGCCAGCAGGAGTTTGTTTAGTTTTCAAAGTCTCTTTTGGCTTACAAAGTCCTGCCCTCTCTGATCTCTGCTATCACTTATGTGCTCTCATTGTTGCCACTGCCACAGAGACCACCAATAGGTCCAGGTTATGCTGTCCTCCAGAAATTCACTGATAGTAAATAACTATAATAAACTTGACATACTTATAGGGGGCAACAAGTGCTCACAAAGAATATAGGTCAAGTTTTTCCCTATAGCTTCTTCTGGTCCATGGTCACCACTTAGGTTGTGTCTTGCTGTGTTCTAGTATTACCTCCTGAAGAAACAACCCAGGAAACCACTAGAATGACCCTGTTCACACATGTAGCAATGTTTTCTTGTAGTGTAGAAATCTAATACTGCAGGCTATGTACCACACTGTCAACAGTCTTGACATCTTTCTACAGCCATGTCTGTGGTGATATTTGAGAAAGTACTATAAATTAGCATCCCTAGCGTGGCCTTGGCAATTACAAGACAAGATTTCCCTTTCAAAGTCATCATAAGGATGAAAACCTAGGTTTAGATTTTGAGGTCACTAAGATATCCCAGGTCACTTCTGTTGAGTTTCTATTGAGTGCCTTCAATATGCTTTGAAATATTTTTCACTCAGTCATTTGATAATTCATGTGAAATAGAATTAATTTGTTTGTGTATAAAATATAAGAGTAGATAAACAATGGCTAACAACTTACCTAAAGTTGTATTAGCCTCACTGACCATTAAATAATGAATGCTAACACACTGCTTCTTCTTGTAGGCCTTTATATCTTGAACAAATAATTTTTTCTAATGTACATGTAAGCAATACTACCCGCAAATTTGAATCTGTAAAAAACACACAGTCCTGAGTATAAAAGTATCTATGAGACAGAGGCTGGGGTTGTGGGAAGAGCTGGAGGAGTGTCTGCAGCAAGTGTAACCCTCGTTCTCTCTTCATTTATTATGTAAAAAGAAGTATTCCGCTGTTGCCAATACCTCCTACTTCAAGTCTGGGGAAAATCTCTTAAGAATACAAATGTTTGAAAGCTTTCTTCTTGAGAAACTCTTATAACCTTTAAGATAATCTTTCAGAATTAAATTTTAGCCATTAGAACTCAAAAAAAAAATTGAGCCTGAGATACAATCAAGACTTAGCCATAGTGGAACCTAATAAATCTAAATATGAATTTTGACTGCCATGTATGTGCTATATGTTGATAACATTAGAAAAACAATCTTTCTGATCTCCAAATACCCAAAGATGAGGGTGATATGATAAAACTTCATAAGGTATGTGATGAAGCAAACACATAGCAAAAGTTAGATTCCAGTGAGAGCCTCCCCAGGAAAGTGCTTTCTTGATGCTGGTCATTAAAATCCATAATGCATTGTTACTGTCCTTAGGCTTTGACAAGGTGGAACAGTTACAATTTGAACACAATTGTGTAAATATTTCATTACTCTCAAGGTGTCCATTCTGCCTTAATAGCATGGAGTTCACATATTTGCAAAGAAGCTAACTTAACTGAGTCAACTGGGGAGTGCAAAGGAGAAAAAGAAACAGACTGTGTAGAAAGAGGCTGAACAAGCTTCAACCCTTTCTGCATAACATTAGAAACTATACTTGGATACTCACATTCAAATTTGAGAGTTGAAAAAAGTAGCCAAAGCAGGTGCTAGATTAAATTGGCTGGTGAATTTAAAGAAACTGATGAATTTATTCCATTCATGTGAATAAGCAGGCAGCCTTGAGTATATATGTGGGAAATCTTGCTTTCCTTTTTTCTACAACAGTCATTGTTTGTTCATTTACTATCCCGAGCTTTTGTCCCCACCAGCAAGAACACCCTCAGGACAACCGGAATCTTCTGTGGCAAAAGCTTTATTGCTTACTTCTTCAGGAGCCAGAGGAGAAGAGAGAGAAAATGGCGAAGCCCCGTCCCTTTTATGGAGGATTGTCCTCCGCCTCGGACGTGTCGCTCCCTGATTGGCTGCAGCCCATCGACCGGGGTTTTCATCACGGGGAAGGCAGAGCACATGGAGTGGAAAACTACCCCGGCACATGCGCAGCTTGCTTGATTACTACTTAGAAAACAGGGTGTAAGAGCCATCTTGTAATGGCGAATGTGAGGGCGGCTCCCCACAATTTACATTTCAGGTTTCTTTATTTTTTTTTTTTTTTTTGACCAGAAGCGACTGTCTTATCTCAATTCATGGTAACCAAATAATGTCTCATTACATTTTCTGAAAGAAAGCTAATAACAATGAGGGTCTCAAGTTTTCTCAATCTTGTCCCTGATGTAGCCATCTATTGAAAGTCTGACTCTTTGCTACTCTGCCTCCACATACACTCCCACCTATTGAAAGTCACTCTGACAATTATCCAATCCTGTTCCAGGGACTCAAAAGTGCCCAGTTAACTATCTCTCTTTGCTACTGTTAACAGTGTGCATTGCTCTACTTCCATTGGTAACTGCCAAGCATGATATGGTTTTCTTTTTGCCTTTAAGTGGTCCCTGAACAAAAAGCAATTGGGGATGATCTGTAAGAATTATTTCTTTCTAGGCAGTTTCTGGCCATCTTAGTAAAGACTCCCAAATACAGTATCTGTTTTATTTGAGTGATTCTTGGGGTCTTTGTCTCACAACACATCAAAAACAAAATTCAACCCTAATGTCTTTGTTACACAATGTTGAACAATTGGATAAAGTTCATTAAAGATACTATTTGGAGAAGAAGCATATTTTTTTTCTTACTGTTACTTCACATATTAGAATTCCCATGACTCTATTAGAAAAAAATTGTCAGTAATTTTTTAAACTTGTATGTTTTAGCATTTAATATTTAAATAATTTACTAGAAGAAACTTCAAAGCCCTCATTGTATTCATAGTTTCATATTCCTATAGATTGTTTTTGGTGGGAATGAAGGAGTTGGAGGATACCAACTGATTTTAAGTATGGATATTATCCTAGTTTTAGGTTTTATATGTTCTATTCATAAGCCTTTTCATGAAGAATGTAAAACCTGTAACTGAATTCTTCTCATAGCCATGCCTGAATTTGTGAAATGAGAGCTACTCATAGGTGATAACTGTTGGATGTGAGAGAATCAGTTTTCTTCAGGGAAATGCCTCTGGTAGGTTGCTCGTACTATCATTGACTGCTCTACGCCCACTGCATATATGCAGTGCCATTTATACTCTGTGGATTTTAAAATAAAATAATATAAAATAATCAGAGGATAGGAATTTGGATGGAGATGCAGCAATGAGTCAGTTCCATGATATCTAGTAAAGGGATAGGGCAAAACAATATAATAAAAAAACATAGTGTATACATATGTGAAATTCTCAAAAAAATTTATAAAAATGACATATCCTCCAACAGACAGAAGAAGCAGATAAACTTCTCAGCACATGTCCCTAAAAAATTTTCCATAGATATATCCATTATTGAGTCTTACAACATAGTCATTAATTCTAGGGGAAGATGATATTTGTCTTCATTTGAAAAACCCCTGATGAGCTACCAGGATCCAATGATATTCAACCATAAAGATAGCAAAGACCCAGTTTAAACTCCGTGGGTCAGAATTGAACATAGATAGACATGAATTAGAAAGATTTGTATGATAAAGGATGCATGGACAAGAATAGTTAAACACCTGAATGGAGTTGAATATGAAAAATGTTTGTAAAAGAAACTTAATTAAGAAAATAACGACATTTTAAACTCTATGTTTTAGGCATAACCTTTACCCCAAAAGATGCATAAATAGCCAGTAAACAATGATATAATGCACAATATCATAAGTCACCAGCAGTCATTAGAGATGTTGATAATTTATCATTCAAAAAAATTAAGACTAACAATAACCAACATTGATAATAATGAGATACCTCCTTGAAAAGGTGGTTGACAATTACTCAGAAAAATATATCCTAAAATTCAGCAATATTAATCTTTATATTTATGGAAGAAATACAATAAAAAACTATTCCCATAAATACTTGTATAAGATGGTCATTGCCCTTATATTTGTGGCTTCCAAAAATCAGAAGACACATGTCCATCGTCAGAGGAATACCGTGTATGCACAAAATTAATTGAGAATGAGCTATAGATAAAGACAATGGCATGGCTGAGCTTAGGAGGCATGATGTTGTATGACGAATTCAGAAAGGAGATAGCACTTGTTCTATGGATATATATATATATATATATATACATACATATATATATATATGCTCAGAAATATGTGTATGCATATATTTATATCACACATATACACAACATGTTGTGAAGCCAAAGAAATTAAAAGAATCTAAAGTAACAAAGATGTGTTGTTCTGATGAGCAGAAATACAACTGACATTAACTAAAGTTAGGTCCTTTAAATATATCAATCAAAATGTCACCAACAATAATGTGTGAGTTGTAATATTATCTCATACCTTAAATCATTTTGTACTAAAATAGTTACAAATAAATTATAAGGTAGATGAATATAAAAAAACATGATATATATTACTATTCTAACCATCTAATCATTGCATTGGTTCATTAATTCTAACATAAACTCTTAGTAAGAAAGTTTGTGTGTAATACTTTCACACTGTGTAGGTTAAATTTTCTCCCTTGCCCTGCTGTGCTGTAACCTTTTATCTTGAACAAATGCTGCTTTTCTATATGGAAAAAAATGCAGTTATCAATGCTACAGAAAAATTGTCATGAATTAAAATATTCTTTTAAATGATAAATTTAAATCCCATCAAATATTATATAAATTATTGGTAAAAATAATTAAGGACTGAAATAAAGGTAATTATAATTTCTGATGAATTTACTGATAGGAATAAATAAAGAATTGACCTCAACTCTCCTCTAAAATTAGAGCAGAATTAAGGAATATCCTAAAAAAAACAAAACAACAACAACAACAAAAAAAACCTAAAAACTCCACTGTGTTTGCAATTGATTTTCTCACTCCAGTGCACTTACTTGGAAGTTGTTTTTGGAGGAAATGAAACTTGGTATCTCCACACCTATATAATGTGTGTATATGTATAATATCTAGTTTGGCAGTCTGATTATGATTTTTTTATTACTTTGAGAATTTTGTTCCCATGAAATGATTGATTTCACAGGAAATTTAATATTATCCTTATCTCCTGTTTGTTTTGTGTTTTTATATATGAGATTTCTATGGTTCTTGCTGTTTCTCCCAATTTCTATTTGTCAGACTTCGAGCATTCTGATTATGATGAGCCTTAGCACAATTTCCTTTATGTTTGTTCTTTTAGGTTCATTAGGCTTTTTTGGGTAGACCAGGTTATAATACTCCACAGGTGTACTGGCTATTTTTGTGTCAACTTGACACAGCTGGAGTTATCACAGAGAAAGGAGCTTCAGTTGAGGAAATGCCTCCATGAGATCCAACTGTAAGGCATTTTCTCAATTAGTGATCAAGGGGGAAATGCCCCTTGTGGGTGGGACCATCCCTGGACTGGTAGTCTTGGGTTCTATAAGAGAGTAGGCTGAGCAAGCCAGGGGAGGCAAGCCAGTAAAGAACATCCCTCCATGGCCTCTGCATCGGCTCCTGCTTTCTGACCTGCTTGAGTTCCAGTCCTGACTTCCTTTGGTGATGAACAGCAGTATGGAAGTGTAAGCCGAATAAACCCTTTTCTTCCCCAACTTGCTTCTTGGTCATGATGTTTGTGCAGGAATAGAAACCCTGACTAAGACAAATTGGTACCAGCAGAGTGGGGTATTCCTGTGACAACCTGACCATGTTCTGGGGAGGACTGTGGAAGGACTTTGGAACTTTGGGCTTGAATATCCATTCATTGTTAAGAGCTCTGTCAGATATTTTGTAGGAGCTTGGAAGATAATGTTGAGAACAGTGCAGAAGATGGAGGCCTGGTTTGTGAAATTTCAGAGGGAAAATTAAAGACTCTCTTCAGGGCCATTGCTGTTTTTATTGTGAAGTTTTTGTAGTTCTGGTTAGCTGGGGCTGAAGAATCAGCTGTGATTAACAAGATACCAGAACTACTAAAGCAAAAACTTTGCATTACTGGGACTATTGATGCTGGTTAGCTGGAGCTAAGAAATTAGCGGTGATTAAGAAGAGACCAGCATCGTTGAGGTGACATCTTCTGGGAAGTGTTTTCTGAAAGCACAAAGAGGCTGTGTTCCAGAGATAGGCAAGGTTGTACTCCTTCTGCAGTGGAACTTGGTAATGTGTAAGGGTCACCCAGGTGGTACTGGTTTTGAAGGCATGAAGGGGTCACAACAGCTCAGGCTCGGCACTGTGAGAGGCCATGGAAGGCCATTGGTGAAGGTGCAGCCCCAGTTGTAATTGAAGGCCCAGGACTGAAGGGGTCACGAAGTGTTTTGGAGATGCCAGTACCACGAGATGACCACCAAGAGCAGCAGCAGCAGTGGAGTACAGGCATCTGGAGCCCAGAGGACGACGTGTGTGCTACAAAGGGCATGGCTGGAGAAGTGACCCAAGCCCTTGGAGGAGCCCAGAAGATTGTGAGTTGGATCCCAGATGTTGGACGGTTGGAGATTGATTTTTGCTTTGATTGTGACTGTGCCCTGATATTTTCCCTCTTGAAGGAAGAAACTGTTTTAGTGGAGCCCACAGTTAAGAAACTTTTAATTGTAAAAAGACTTTGGATTTTAAAAGAGATAGATATTTTAAAGAGATTGAAATTTTAAGAATATGTAAAGACTGTGGGACTTTTAAAGTTATTTAGATCTTGGGGATGAATAAGAATGTAAGGGTTGAGGCTTACTAGTGATGTGTTTGTGTGTCAAGTTGACAAGGGGTCAATTGTACTGGCTATTTTTGTGTCAACTTGACACAGCTGGAGTTATCACAGAGAAAGGAGCTTCAGTTGAGGAAATGCCTCCATGAGATCCAACTGTAAGGCATTTTCTCAATTAGTGATCTGTCCCGCGCTAATTTTCCCGCCAGCAAGAAACAACGCGGCACACAAACAGGATCCTTCTGTGGCAAGCTTTAATGCGTCTTGAGAGGGAGAGCATCAGCTTCTCAAGGCGGAGACCCCAAGCCCGAAAACCGCCTCCCTTAAATAGGAGATTTCTCTCGCCTCGGACGTGGCGATTCCCTATAGGCCAAATTCTTGTCACCCGAGGTGACGTTGTCAGGCGGGCACCGGGCACCATGAACGGTTAATGCCAGCACATGCGCGGATCACTTGTTCATCTCCAGAGGCAGGCGATGTCGGCGCCATCTTATAATGGCGACGATGTGGGGTGGCGCCCCACATCTCCCCCTTTTCTATACAAAGGCAAGCCAGCCACCCATTCAAGGAGGGCGGAAGTAGAGGCCGAATCCCCAAAGATAATTTAAAAACAAAAGATATGTGCAGGGGTCTTGTCTAGGCTCTAGGTGGGACCCGACATACTCCTGACCGATCTCTCTGTCGTTTTTCTTGAGGAAGGGACACTAGGACAGGCAACCCTTTTCAAGACGGCATGCTTCCCAGAGAGAGCGGGGGTATCTCTCTGTGCGATGCTTAGCTCAACAACCCTCATGGGCTGCTCAAACTGGGCACTCATCCTCGTGCAACGCATAGAGATGCTGAGGGTGCAAGAGCTGCCTGGCCGGCGACCGGCTGCTAACATCTACTGCCGTTTTAGTGCCGCAAGCCAGACTTCCGCTGACCTTTCATGCTCTAAGGCCATGAGTGCCTGAGTTATCATAATTTTTTCTCTCTTGTTTTTACTATAAATTTTGCAAATTAGCCAAAGCATAAAGCCCAGTCCGAGGCAGAAAAATGCTCCAAACATTCCCACCCCCACCCACTCTTTAAAATAAGAAAATGCTGAAGAAATCCAGGAGGCGAGGCCTTTGGT
This sequence comes from Mus caroli, assembly GCF_978045245.1. NCBI lineage: Eukaryota > Metazoa > Chordata > Mammalia > Rodentia > Muridae > Mus > Mus caroli. The sequence goes on along the minus strand of NW_028227258.1, from coordinate 144,750,968 downwards.
GAGGGACAGGTCTAGGCGGGTGGAGTTGATTTGTAATATCGCTGTTCGGAGTTCCCGCAGGGTCTGGTCAAATTCAACTGTCCAATTCTGTAACAAATGCTGGGATAAAGCTTTAGAAAGATTAGCAGCCCGTGTGAAATTGTCATACTATACAGAGGTCACACAAAGACCTGGCAATCTTCTTTCGCACCCTAATTGGGCAACTTGCCACAAAACATCTAATTGCTCTTGGACTAAATCTATGCGTTGATTCACTAGCAATAACCTGCCTTGAATCTGGGTATAAGCTAGATGTCCAGCCTCCATGGCCGTGGTCACCGTAGAGGACAATTTATTTATGGTGGCAGCCGACTGCACCGTGCCCGAAAGGGTCAGGGCCGAAGCAGTAACCGATGCTGTTACAGCGGTGGCTGCGATGATGCCCACAATTACGGCAGAAATTCCAAAATCTCTCCTTTCTCTGAATAATGCCATTGAACTTGGGGCCTCCACAGGAACAGGCACAAATCGGGGCAGGCGTGCTACCAGGGCCAAGGGGAACTCAGAAGCATTCCAGCACAGAACATAATAACATGGCTGCATCATACAATCAAGCTTATCGGAATTACTTGGCAAGGAAGCATTACTAACAATCTAAAGAAAAGGGGGCCATACGCATATTGGTGCGGGGGAATAGGATATAATAGGTTTGCGGATTATTGTGCTCTGAATGTCATGCTTATTGGATTTATTTAAGGGGAAGCTCAGACTTCCCTTCTCTACCTTCCCTCCCAGAAGCATGGATACAGGAGACAAGTCTGTGCAACTACCATTAATGCCACACAAGATCCAAAGGTCAAAAGGGCTCCCCGAAGAACCCAAGTTTTCTTCTTCATTGATGCTTACAACATTTCCTGTGTTATCTAATAAGGGTGGGGAAATGGAAAAATAATCTCTAATTTTTCCCACCATACGAGATTGGCATCCTGACCAAGGCAAAGGGGAATGCGAGTCCTCCTTTGCATGGCAGAACGGGGCCAACTTTGGTTGTCTGAGACCTTCAGAATAATTAGCCCGGGGCCAGGTTTCAGATAATTCTGTAAAATTCCCGCCCCAATGTGTAGCATTTGTCCATCCATTAATAATATTTGACATAGATTGAGTATGTAACCCAATATAACTGGGCACCGTCCCATTGATGCTAAAGCATAGGCTACCCAGAAGGTAGTGAGTTCTATTATCCACTACTCGTTCTATTTGATAATCCCAGGGCAAAAACGGAAGGCCTAATTCTTTATCAGTAGTAAACAAGCGAGGGAAAACTTGGGCGTTATACATCACCGGCATTGGAAGTGGGAAGGTTGACATGATTCCCCATCGAAACTCATGTGTCCTTATCGTTGGCGCTAGGGTTATCCACAGAAAGGTCAGGAGAATGATCATCTTCTTGGTTTATACTTCGTGTTAGCCGCTCCGGGATCCAAAAAGGATTTTGTTCACTCTGTGGAAAGACACAAACAGCTCCCCTGGATCTTATTAGGATAGGATCCGGGCCTTTCCATTGATTTGTTAACACATCCTTCCATTTTACCAATTCTTTTGGTCTCTTTGGTTCCGAGCAGTGGCGCTCTGCAGCGCTCCTTCCTGCATCGTCCAGGTTTAAGAAATTTAGAGTAAAGAGTGCCATGGATAGTGCCACTCTTGGGCCAGGGGGCAACTCTGTTATCGCTCCCCCTTTCTGTTTAAATAAATAGGATTTGAGCGTTCGATGAGCTCTTTCAATGATGCCTTGTCCTTGAGGGTTATAAGGAAGTCCAGTGATATGGGTCACCTGCATTTGTGCACAGAATTGTTTGAATTTATTTGAGGTATAAGCAGGTCCATTGTCTGTCTTAAGACATTTTGGTCTACCCCAGGCACTCCAGGTCTCGAGGCAATGTTGAATTACATGAGATGTCCTTTCTCCTGAAAGTGGAGTTGCAAATAACACACCAGAACAAGTGTCAATAGACACATGAACGTATTGCGTCTTACCAAAAGATGCAATATGAGTGACATCCATCTGCCAAACTTGTAGGGGGGAGAGTCCCCTCGGATTGACACCATGATGAGGTGTGGGCAGAAACTGACAACAGTTTTGGCACTGTGTGACTATCTCGCGGGCTTCTTTCCTTGTTAAAGAGAAGCGCCGGCGAAGTGTTTCAGAGGTAACATGAAACTTACTATGAAAATTTTTGGCGGCCTCTAGTGGTGAGGATAGTGCTGTGGCCACAAGTCGCGTAGCCTGATCTGCCAGCTCATTACCCTCTGTCATGGGGCCAGGGAGTCCAGAATGGGCTCTCATATGTACGATATAAAAGGGATGTTTTCTTTGTAATAGAAGGTTTCTAATCTGTTCAAAGGTTTGTGCTACCCTACTAGAAGGTTTTATTAGGCCCGCAGTTTCTAGCAGGCGAACTGCATTAACCACATACAAGGAATCAGAAATAATATTGAGCGGGCAATCAAATTGCTGTAAAACTTCTAATACTATCAAACACTCAACACTTTGAGGGGAAACCTCCGAATATTGTCTGATATGGGTAATGTTATTAACTACATAGGCCCCTTGCCCGGTTTTGGAGCCATCTGTATAAATTACAAGACCATTTTTAAGTGGGGAATGACTTGTTACTTTGGGAAAAACTAATGGATGGGTCAGGGCAAAGTGTAACAATGGGTGCTTTGGATAATGATTATCAAATTTTCCACTAAATGTGACACATAGAATGGACCAATCATTAGAAGCAGCAGCTAACACCTGTATTTGATTAGGGGTATAGGGAATGACAATGATATTAGGTTCAAGGCCGAAGTATTTAATTGTCATTTTTAATCCCTTTAATGCTAATTGTGCTACTGCGGCCGGATACCAATCGATAATCTTTGCAGGGGAGGCTTGTGGATGAACCCAGCATAGGGGCCCCTCTTGCCAAATGACAGCAGTTGGTAAGCCTCGAGTGTCCAAGATACATAACAAAACCGGCTTGGAATAATCTATTCTAACAAGCTGCGCTTGACTTATTGCTTTTTCTACTTTATTAAGTGCCTCCACTGCCAAAGGATTCAATTTTCTAGGAGAGGTGATATGAGAATCCCCTTCCAAGATATCAAACAGGGGTTTCAATTCTGTTGAAGGGATTTTTAAAAAAGGTCTAAGCCAATTGATATCTCCCAACAATTTTTGAAAGTCATTTAAAGTATGTAAATTATCCATCCTGATTTCTATTTTTTGTGGCTTAATAATATTGGGCTGTATAAAAGAACCTAGAAACTGTCCAGAGTCTGCCAATTGCACCTTTTCAGTGGCTATATGTAGCCCCCATTGCTCTAATGTTTTCTGTAACACAGGAAAAACCTGTTGCAGTACAGATGGATTCTTATGGCAAAGCAGGACGTCATCCATGTAATGGATAGACACTATTTGTGGAAATTGTCTCTTTATCGGGGCGAGTGCTTGGTCTACATACAGTTGGCAGATAGTAGGGCTATTGGCCATCCCTTGGGGCAAGACTCTCCATTGATACCTCTTATCTGGCTCTGTATGATTGATAGAGGGGACACTAAAGGCAAAGCGAGGTTTATCCGCAGGGTGTAACGGTATGGAAAAAAAGCAATCTCTGATGTCTATAATGAGGATGTTCCAGCCCTTAGGAAGGGCGGACAGCATAGGTAATCCTCTCTGTACAGGCCCTAACAGGGACATCTGTCCATTTATAGCTCTTAAATCATGTAACAGACGCCATTTGCCAGACTTTTTCTTTATTACAAATATGGGGGTGTTCCAGGGGGAAGTAGAGGGTTCAATATGGCCGAGTTTTAGTTGTTCTGCAATAATTTGTGTTACAACGCTCAATTTCTCGGAGGTTAGCGGCCACTGAGGAACCCACACAGGATCCTCCGTTTTCCATGGTATAGGTCGTACTGCCTCAGTGGCGCCTAGGAAAAACACAGGCCTGCTCTGTCCTTATTGGCCTTGTGTGAGATTGGGCGCGGTTCGCCTTGTTCATGGCGTCCCAAACCCTGGCCTTCTTGATAACCCATTTTCTCCATCATTTCTCTAAGACGTAATGAATAATCATTGGTCAGAGTCAGTCCTAAATCTGTCATGACATCTCTCCCCCAGAGATTTACAGGTAGGGGTAGAACGTAGGGGGAAAAGCATCCTTTTAAACCCTCTGGTGACGTCCAGACCAGCCGGTTGGTACTAATGTCTGGACTGGATTGATACCCCAGGCCTTGTAAAGAATGAGAGGATTTTGTCACTGGCCAAGCTTTAGGCCACCAATGTGTGGAAATAATACTCTTATCAGCTCCGGTGTCAAGAATGCCCTCAAAATTTTTACCATTTATGTTAAGGATTAATTTCGGGCGCGAATCAAGTGACAATGTCAAATAGGCCGAATCCATTTCTGAAGATCCCATAAGTTTTTTATCTTGATTGGGTAATTCTCCCAGCAGCGGGAGGAGGAGGAGCTGAGCAATCCTGTCCCCTTTTTTAATAGAAAATACACCATGAGGGCTGGAGCATAGAATCTGCATATTTGGGATGTGTTGATTATCTGTTATGCCTGGATGGACTATTAGTCCGCATGCGGTAAGGGCACCACGGCCAATGATAAGTCCCACTGCGTTGTCCAGTATGGGAGGCCCTAAGGGCATGGCAGGGACAGGTTGAACCCCCATCTGAGGTGTTAATAAGATTGAGGTGGTGGCGCACAAGTCCATTCTTGTGCCTTGGCTTGATCTGCCTCCTCACTCAGGGAACTGGTCCCAGCGAATTGGGTCCCGTATTTTTGAGGGCCCCGGGGCCGGGGGCCCGCAGGCCCGTTTTTTGGCTCCTATCTAACAGGGATAGCAGGCGGGAGGAGGTTGCCTTTAATGTCTCTAGTTGATCTGCATTGACTGACTGGATGGTAACCCTTTCCACATCGGGAACATAGGGTAAGAGTTCTCTGGTTTTGCTTAGGTGCCCGGCAATCTTTTGCGAGATGCCCTGATTTCCCACAGTTGAAGCAGGTGCGACTGCTGCCCCCCGTAGGGGGAGGTCGCCTTTGTGCCTGTAAAATGGCTGCAGCGAGCCCAGAGTTACTCAACGGTCCACCAATCTCTCTACATATTCTAAGCCATTCTGACAATCCCTTGTTTTTCCTCGGCGCTATTGCACTTCTGCACTCCTGAGTGGCTTGTTCAAAGATTAATTGCTCTATAAAGGGTCCGGCACAATCAGGATCCCCGAAAATCTTTCCTGCTACCTCCATCATCCTGGCCACATAGTCTGAGAATGGTTCCTGAGGTCCCTGTATAATCTTGGTGAGCTGATTACTAGTTTCTCCTTTACGGTTGAGTGATTTCCATGCTCGTATAGCAGTACTGGATATTTGGGCATAAGCTCCCCAATGATAATTGACCTGATCTGCTGCATAAGGACCCTGTCCTGTAAGGAGTTCAAAGGTCCAGTCTCTTTGCTCTGGGGTCAGGGCTGCGGCATTAGTCCTAGCCTGGGCCTGTGCCGCCTCATGCCATAGGGCCTTCCATTCCATGTATTGTCCCATGCTTGGTAGCACAGCTTTCGCCACTGTTTGCCAGTCACTGGGCGTCAGGGCGGTTAATGCCAGTCGATCTAACTGCATTAGAGTAAAACTGGCATTTGCTCCAAACTTTCTAACTGATTCTGCAAGCTCCTTTATTTGTTTATAATCAACAGGAGCATATACTCTCCCACCATCTTGCTCATAGACAGGGTAAGCGAGCCTGAGCTTGCGATGCACCTTTTCAGGTAACAATGAGAAAGCTTTAGGGCGTATCTCATAAGGTGGTGGGGCAGAGGGAACTGTCTGTACGGGATTCCTGGGTAAAGCATTAGGTTTTGTTGAAATGGCAGGTTTAGAGGTCCGTTTATTTAACGGCCTCTCATCAGGATAATACCTCTCTCTCATATCTGGTTGCTTCCTCATCAAGTTCTTCCTCTTCCTCTGTATCTAGTCTCCCACTCTCTGCTCCGGATGACTCTTCAGAGCTTTGAATATTGAGTGCTTCAAGCTCTTGGGTTGGGTACAACCCAGGCTTAGATATAGGTTGAAAAATCGGTACTCCCTCGGAGTCCGATTCCTCATGTGGGGAGGCAGGTATACTGCTTGTTCCCCTCTCTCCCGCCCTCTTAGGCTTCCTGGGAGGTCCTTTTTCACTTTTATTCTTTGGGATCCTCTTCCTAGTTTGTGCACGTGCACCCATCCTCTCACTACGCTCAGATTCTGACATGCCATCCTGAACGGTCTCCAACGCTATTTGTCCCTTTTTTCTGACTTCCTCACATGTTTCATCCTCAAGGCAGTTTTTGATCATCTTCCAAACTGCTTTGGTGCCCATACGTAAGTCGGGGCACAAATCAAGATCCTTCCCCAATTTTTTCCATGAGGCCAAGGTCAAGGAGCCAGAAACGGCATACCAAGGGGCAACTCTATCTACCTCCTCAACAAAGTGCTTAAGAACCTTGTCCCCTAGCTTTAGGTCTCTTTTCTTAAGGAGATTTTCAAGTGATGTTTGGATTGACTGTGACGACCCCATAACGGGTCAAAAGTAACCGCAGCTTATCTACGTCCGCCTTAAGTCACTTTTAGAATCAAAAAGATGTCTTGGCGCGGCCCACGGCTTATCTACGTCCGACTTACGGCAACAGCGAGAAACCGAAAGTACGGCTCGCCTTTCTGCTCTTTTATTTACCAGAGACTAATTTGGCGCCGCGATGGAGTGCAACGCCGCTTATCTACAACGGACTGATATGCTGTTGGAAACTTGTTAACACCACCGCCTATGTTCACAGATATAACTGGCCAGGAGGAAGAGTAGAAGAGCTAAAATAACGATGATAATGGCCTCTGGAAATCCAAACCACAATCCGGACAAACCCAATGCCTGGGAAAGAGTTAAAGAAAAGAGTTCATGTTCAGGCATATCTTTCCGATGCGTAGTCTAGCCACAGTTCTGAACCCTCCCCGTCGCCGAGGGGTCTCCGAAGGTGCTGACGATGGTCTGGTCACAATTCCCGGGTTTTTCGGCACCAAATGTCCCGCGCTAATTTTCCCGCCAGCAAGAAACAACGCGGCACACAAACAGGATCCTTCTGTGGCAAGCTTTAATGCGTCTTGAGAGGGAGAGCATCAGCTTCTCAAGGCAGAGACCCCAAGCCTGAAAACCGCCTCCCTTAAATAGGAGATTTCTCTCGCCTCGGACGTGGTGATTCCCTATAGGCCAAATTCTTGTCACCCGAGGTGACGTCAGGCGGGCACCGGGCACCATGAACGGTTAATGCCAGCACATGCGCGGATCACTTGTTCATCTCCAGAGGCAGGCGATGTCGGCGCCATCTTATAATGGCGACGATGTGGGGTGGCGCCCCATAGTGATCAAGGGGGAAACGCCCCTTGTGGGTGGGACCATCCCTGGACTGGTAGTCTTGGGTTCTATAAGAGAGTAGGCTGAGCAAGCCAGGGGAGGCAAGCCAGTAAAGAACATCCCTCCATGGCCTCTGCATCGGCTCCTGCTTTCTGACCTGCTTGAGTTCCAGTCCTGACTTCCTTTGGTGATGAACAGCAGTATGGAAGTGTAAGCCAAATAAACCCTTTCCTCCCCAACTTGCTTCTTGGTCATGATGTTTGTGCAGGAATAGAAACCCTGACTAAGACAACAGGCTTGGAAAGTCTAAGCCACGTTTTCCTTCAATTACTTCCTCAATTTTCCTCTTTGAACTTTGGAAATTCCTCTTCCAAACACATCAATCTTCTGCACTTGCTCACATCAGCTGATGGTCATCTCCTTCCTAAACTGTTTGTTCTTTTATTTGAGATTTTTGGGATTTTTTTTTAGTTCAACTTCAGTAATTTCTTCCGCAAGGTCCAACCTGCAGTAAAACCTTCATCTCTGACATTGAGGTTCTCATCTGTGCGAGGCTTTTACTGATTGTGTGAATATATTCCATGGCCTATATAACTTCAGAACATATGGAATACAGTTGTAATATCTTTTTGTTATAATTGTCTCCTAATCTGAACATCTGTGTTAGCTATGTGGCAGACTTGATTCATTGATCATTTTCATTATTGGCTTATTTTCTCCCTCTTCTGCATGCCTTTATTTTAAATGGCTGTCAGACACTCTTAGTCTCATATTGCTGGGTTGCGGAAATTTTTGCATATATGTAAATTTTCTGTTGTTTTGCTTGCTTTAAACCCTTAATTTATTTCTTATTTGTGTGTATTGTGATTATATGCCCACAGAGGTCAAAGGCAGGTGTTATCTGGAAGTGGGTTGTTTTAATGCTCCTAATTAAGATCCTGTATCTAATCAGCTCTTCTGTGAGTACATGCAGACATTCTTAACTGATAAGCTGTCTCTCCACTCTCTGAAGGTTTACAATGAGAAGGAATAAAGTTTTATTCTGATTACTGCTGTTAAGAATGTAGCTACAACAAAAACTGTGAATAGCCTATGGATAATTACTACTAAGTCAACATTGTTGAGAGTTCTCCATTTTGTCTTTCAAGAATTAATCTCTTTAGCCTGTTTAATGCACACATTTGTTGACTACAGGTTGAATGTGAAAATCACCCTTTTCAATCTTTACTAGGATTGGTCATGATTTCTTCTGCTCACACATAAAATTGATATTGTACACAGCTGAAACTTGCATCTTGCAAGATATATTTTATGCTCCATGTTGTATTTAACAAAATCTCAATTGTTCAATTTTACCAATAAATTCAGATTTTATTGTGAAAGCCTGCCATCTCAGAGAATCAGAGAAAGCAAGCAGATGTCCTTTCTCCTCAGTTGGTGTCCGAGAAAGAATCCTGTCCCTCACACCATCTCAAAAAACATCCTTCAAATTGAATGGCCATCCCTTCCTGCGCATCTCTATCTCTCCTCCCAACTCCCTTTTACTCAGTATGGTCTTTCCTTAATAATCCTATGTTCACTTCCTGTCAACTGGTTGATTGTTCAGACTCTTGACATATGGTTGTCTTTATTTAATGCTGATTATAATAATCAAGAAGAAAACTCTTAGAATAAAATTTTGGACCAAGGTTTATGCTAAGTCTGAGCCACACAAAAAACTCAAAACAGGTTTTTCCAGGAAATAACACAATTTCAGGGGTTTGAACTGTGATCAAATATTTTATAACAGCTCCCAATAGCATTTGTCACTATGGAGATCTTGTATGTCTTGTGAAACTCTTGCTATAGTAGGGCCTTTGTTGTTGTGGAGCACTTGTTGCTAAGGACACCTCAAGGATGGATAACTCTTTGGCTACAAAGTCCCTTTTGCTGGTACTCCTCTTGTGTGTTGTAGTTTTTAATTGTTATTTAAAAAAATGATCACCCAGCCAGGAAGGGCTTTGCCTGAGCATCAGCAGCAGACATCTTGGATCCAGGACTCCACCAAGAATATTCTGCACAGGTGAGAGTGTGGAATACAGAAGCTAACAGCTTCTGGGACAGGCAGGAGCCACAGAGCTTCTAAAGCAGCCACCTATTCAGGACCCAGACATCCAGCCAGTTTCCCGGCCAGAGGATAGCTGTCCGGCCAGCCCGGGAGCTCTTTGCCTGAGCATCGGCAGCAGACATCTTGGTTCCAGGACTCAAAGAGTTTTCTGCACAGGTGAGAGAGTGGAATACAGAGGCTAACAGCTTCTGGGACAGGCCCGAAGCAGCTCAGCTTCGGGGACAGTTCCTGTTTTGGGCATTCATCTTCAGCCAGGAGGGAAGTCCAAACTTCAGATATCTGTACACCTTCCCTGTAAGAGGAGAGCTTGCCTACAGAGAGTACTCTGATCACTGAAACTCAGAGGAGAGAGCTAGTCTACCATGCCTGCTGATAGAGGCTAACAGAATCACCTGAGGAACAAGCTCTAACAAGAGACAACTAAATCAACTAACTCCAGAGATTACCAGATGGCGAAAGGTAAACTTAAGAATCTTACTAACAGAAACCAAGACCAGTCACCATCACCAGAAACCAGCACTCCCACCTTACCCAGTCCAGGGAACCCCAACACACCCGAAAATTTGGACCCGGATTTAAAAGCATATCTCCTGATGATGGTAGAGGACATCAAGAAGGTCTTTATTAACTCACTCAAAGAAATATAGGAGAACACTGCTAAACAGGGAGAAGATCTTAAAGAGGAAGCACAAAAATCCCTTAAATAATTGCAGGAAAACACAACCAAAGAGGTGATGGAATTGAATAAAACCATCCAAGACTTAAAAGGGAAGTAGACACAATAAAGAAAAACCAAAATGATGCAATGCAGGAGATAGAAACCATAGGAAAGAAATCTGGAACCACAGATGCGACCATCAGCAACAGAATACAAGAGATGGAAGAGAGGATTTCGGGTGCAGAAGATTCTATAGAGAACATTGGCACAACAATCAAAAAAAATACAAAATGCAAAAAGATCCTAACTCAAAACATCCAGGAAATCCAGGACACAATGAGAAGACCAAACCTACGGATAATAGGAGTAGATGAGAATGAAGATTTTCAACTCAAAAGGCCAGCAAATATCTTCAATAAAATTATAGAAGAAAACTTCCCAAACCTGAAGAAAGAGATGCCCATGAACATAAAAGAAGCCGACAGAACTCAAAATAGACTGGACCAGAAAAGGAATTATTCCTGACACATAATAATCAGAACAACAAATGCACTAAATAAAGATAGAATATTAAAAGCAGTAAGGGAAAAGGGTCAAGTAACATATAAAGGCACCCTATCAGAATTACACCAGATTTTTTACCAGAGATTATGAAAGCAAGAAGAGCTTGGACAGATGTTATACAGACACTAAGAAAACAGAAATGCCAACCCAGGATACTATACCCAAACAAATTCTCAATTACCTTAGATGGAGAAACAAAAGTATTCCACTACAGAACCAAAATCACACATTATCTTTCCATGAATCCAGCCCTTTAAAGGATAATAACAGAAAAAAAAAAAAAAAAAAAACAATACAAGGATGGAAACCACACCCTAGAAAAAGCAAGAAGGTAATCCCTCAACAAACCTAAAGAAGACAGACGGAAGAACAGAATGCCAATTTTAACAACAAAAATAATAGGAAGCAACAATTACTTTTCCTTAATATCTTTTATTTATATATATATATATTTTTTTTTAATTAGGTATTTCCTCATATACATTTCCAATGCTATCCCAAAAGTTCCCCCATTCACTCCCCCCCACCCCCCTACCCACCCACTCCCATTTTTTGGCACTGGCGTTCCCCTGTACTGGGGCATATAAAGTTTGCAAGTCCAATGGGCCTCCCTTTCCAGTGATGGCCAACTAGGCCATCTTTTGATGCATATGCAGCTAGAGTCAAGAGCCCGGAATACTTGTTAGTTGAAAATGTTGTTCAACCTATAGGGTTGCAGATGCCTTTAGCTCCTTGGGTATTTTCTCTAGCTCCTCAATTGGGGGCCCTGTGATCCATCCAATAGCTGGCTGTGAGCATTCACTTCTGTGTTTGCTAGGCCCCGGGTTAGTCTCACTAGAGACAGCTATATCAGGGTCCTATCACCTCAATTTTGCTAGTATATGCAATGGTGTCAGAGTTTGGAGGCTGATTATGGATGGATCCCAGGATATGGCAGTCTCTAGATGGTCCATCCTTTTGTCTCAGCTCCAAACTTTGTCTCTGTAACTCCTTCCATGGGTGTTTTGTTCCCAATTCTAAGAAGGGGCAAGGTGTCCACACTTTGGTCTTCATTTTTCTTGTGTTTTATGTGTTTTGCAAATTGTAACTTATATCTTGGGTATCCTAAGTTTCTGGGCTAATATCCACATATCAGTGAGTAAATATCATTTGAGTACTTTTGTGATTGGGTTACCTCACTCAGGATGATGCCCTCCAGGTCCATCCATTTGCCTAGGAATTTCATAAATTCATTCTTTTTAATAGCTGAGTAGTACTCCATTGTGTAAATGTACCACATTTTCTGTATCCATTCCTCTGTTGAGGGTCATCTGGGTTCTTTCCAGCTTCTGGCTATTATAAATAAGGCTGCTATGAACATAGTGGAGCATGTTTCTTTCTTATTAGGTGGAACATCTTCTGGATATATGCCCAGGAGAGGTATTTCAGTATCTGCCTGTAGTACCATGTCCAATTTTCTGAAAAACCACCAGACTGATTTCCAGAGTAGTTGTACCAGCTTGCAATCCCACCAACAATGAAAAAGTGTTCCTCTTTCTCCACATCCTTGCCAGCATCTGCTCTCACCTGAATTTTTGATCTTAGCCATTCTGACTGTTGTGAGGTGGAATCTCAGGGTTGTTTTGATTTGCATTTCCCTGATGAGTAAGGATGCTGAACATTTTTTCAGGTGTTTCTCAGCCATTCGGTATTCCTCAGATGAGAATTCTTTGTTTAGCTCTGAGCCCCATTTTTTAATGGGGTTATTTGATTTTCTGGAGTCCACCTTCTTGAGTTCTTTATATATATTAGATATTAGTCCTCTATCTGGTTTAGGGTAGATAAAGATCCTTTCCCAATCTGTTGGTGGCCTTTTTGTCTTATTGTCAGTGTCTTTTGCCTTGCAGAAACTTTGCAGTTTCATGAGGTCCCCCTTGTCAATTCTCGATCTTACAGCACAAGCCACTGCTGTTCTATTCAGGAATTTTTCATCTGTGCCCATATCTTCTAGGCTTTTCCCTACTTTCTCCTCTATAAGTTTCAGTGTCTTTGGTTTTATGTGAAGCTCCTTGATCCACTTAGATTTGACCTTAGTACAAGGAGATACGAATGGTTAAATTCGCATTCTTTTACATGATAACAACCAGTTGTGCCAGCACCATTTGTTGAAAATGCTATCTTTTTTCCACTGGATGGTTTTAGCTCCCTTGTCCACGATCAAGTGACCATAGGTGTGTGAGTTTATTTCTGGGTCTTCAATTATATTCCATTGGTCTACTTTTCTGTTGTTATACCAGTACCATGCCATTTTTATCACAATTGCTCTGTCGTAAAACTTTAGGTCAGGCATGGTGATACCACCAGAGGTTCTTTTATCCTTGAGAAGAGTTTTTGCTATCCTAGGTTTTTTGTTATTCCAGATGAATTTGCAGATTGTTCTTTCTTATTCATTGAAGAATTGACTTGGAATTTTGATAGAGATTGCATTGAATCTGTAGATTGCTTTTGGCAAGATAGCCATTTTTAGAATGTTGATCCTGCCAATCTATGATCATGGGAGATCTTTCCATCTTTTGAGATCTTCTTTAATTTCTTTTTTCAGAGACTTGAAGTTTTTATCATACAGATCTTTCACTTCCTTAGTTAGAGTCACACCAAGGTATTTTATAATATTTGTGACTATTGAGAAGGGTGTTGTTTCACTAATTTCTTTCTCAGCTTGTTTATTCTTTGTGTAGAGAAAGGCCATTGACTTGTGTGATTTAATTTTACATCCAGCTACTTCACCTAAGCTCTTTATAAGGTTTAAGAGTTATCTGGTGAAATTTTTAGGGTCACTTATGTATACTATCATATCATCTGTAAAAAGTGATATTTTGACTTCATCTTTTCCAATTTGTATCCCCTTGATCTCCTTTTGTTGTAGAACTGCTCTGGCTAGGACTTCAATTAAAATGTTGATCAGGTAGGGAGAAAGTAGACGGACTTGTCTAGTCCCTGATTTTACTGTTATTGTTTCCAGCTTCTCACCATTTACTTTGATGTGGGCTATTGGGTTGATGTAGATTGCTTTTATCCTGGTTAGGTATGGTCCTTATATTCCTGATCTTTCCAAGACTTTTATCATGAATGGGTGTTTGATTTTGTCAAATGCTTTCTCCATGTCTAAGGAGATGATCATGTGGTTTTTGTCTTTGAATTTTTTATATACTGGATTACGTTGATGGATTTCCATATATTGAACCATCCCTGCATCCCTCGGATGAAACCTACTTGGTCAGGATGGATGATTGTTTTGATGTGTTCTTGGATTCGGTTAGTGAGAACATTATTGATTATTTTTGCATCGATATTCATAAGGCAAATTGGTCTGAAGTTCTCTATCTTTGCTGGATCTTTCTGTGGTTTAGATCTCAGAGTAATTATGGCTACATAGTATGAGGTGGGTAGAGTACCTTCTACTTCTACTTTGTGGAATAGTTTGTGCAGAATTGGGATTAGATCTTCACTGAAGGTCTGATAGAACTCTGCAGTAAACCCATCTCGTCCTGGGCTTTTTTTTTTTTTTTTGGTTGGGAGACCATTAATGACTGCTTCTATTTCTTCAGGGGATATAGGACTGTTTAGATTGTTAACTTGATCCTGGTTTAACTTTGGTACCTGGTATCTGTCTAGAAATTTGTCCATTTCATCCAGGTTTTCCAGTTTTGTTGAGTATAGCTTTTGTAGAAGGATCTGATGGTGTTTTGGATTTCTTCAGGATCTGTTGTTATGCCTCCCTTTTCATTTCTGATTTTGTTAACTAGGATGCTGTACCTGTACCCTCTAGTGAGTCTGGCTAAGGGTTTATCTATCTTGTTGATTTTCTCAAAGAACCAACTCCTCAATTGGTTCCTTCTTTGAATAGTTCTTTTTGTTTCCACTTGGTTGATTTCACACCTGAGTTTAATTATTTCCTTCCATCTACTTCTCTTGGGTGATTTTCCTCCCTTTTTTTCTAGAGCTTTTAGGTGTGTTGTCAAGCTGCTGATGTGTGCTCTCTCTAGTTTCTTTTTGGAGGCACTCAGAGCTATGAGTTTTCCTCTTAGAAATGCTTTCAGTGTGTCCCATAAGTTTGGGTATGTTGTGGCTTCATTTTCATTAAACTCCAGAAAGTCCTTAATTTCTTTCTTTATTCCTTCCTTGACCAAGGTATCATTGAGAAAAGTGTTGTTCAGTTTCCATGTGAATATTGGCTTTCCATTATTTATGTTGATATTGAAGATCAGCCTTAGTCCATGGTGGTCTGATAGGATGCATCAGACGATTTCAATATTTGTGTTATCTGTTGAGGCCTGTTTTTTGACCAATTATAAGGTCAATTATGGAGAAGGTACCATGAAGTGCTGAGAAGAAGGTATATGTTTTTGTTTTAAGAAAAAATGTTCTGTAGATATCTGTTAAGTGTATTTGTTTCATAACTTCTGTTAGTTTTACTGTGTCCCTGTTTAGTTCCTATTTCCAAGATCTGTCCATTTGGTGAAAGTGGTGTGTTGAAGTCTCCCATATTATTGTGTGAGGTGCAATGTGTGTTTTGAGCTTTACTAAAGTGTCTTTAATGAATGTGGCTGCCCTTGTATTTGGAGCATAGATATTCAGAATTAAGAGTTCCTCTTAGAGGATTTTACCTTTGATGAATATGAAGTTTCCCTCCTTGTCTTTTTTGATAATTTTGGGTTGGAAGTTAATTTTTATTCATTATTAGAATGGCTACTCCAGTTTGTTTCTTCAGACCATTTGCTTGGAAAATTGTTTTCCAGCCTTTCACTCTGAGGTAGTGTATGGCTTTTCCCCTGAGATGTGCTTCCTGTTAGCAGCAGAATGTTGGGTCCTGTTTGTGTAGCCAGTCTGTTAGTCTATGTCTTTTTATTGGGGAGTTGAGTCCATTGATATTAAGAGATATTAAGGAAAAGTAATTGTTGCTTCCTATTATTTTTGTTTTTAGAGTTGGCATTCTGTTTTTGTGGTTGTCTTCTTTTTGGTTTGTTGAGGGATTACTTTCTTGCTTTTTCTAGGTTGTGGTTTCCATCCTTGTATTGTTTTTTTTCTGTTATTATCCTTTGAAGGGCTGGATTCATGGAAAGATAATGTGTGAATTTGGTTTTGTTGTGAAAGACTTTGGTTTCTCCATCTATGGTAATTGAGAGTTTGGCTGGGTAGTGTAGCCAGGGCTGGCATTTGTGCTCTCTTAGTGTCTCTATAAAATCTCTCCAGGCTCTTCTGGCTTTCATAATATCTGGTGAAAATCTGGTGTAATTCTGATAGGCCTGCCTTTATATGTTACTTGACCTTTTTCCCTTTCTGCTTTTAATATTCTATCTTTATTTAGTGCATATGTTGTTCTGATTATTATGTGTCGGGAGGAATTTCTTTTCTGATACAGTCTATTTGGAGTTCTGTAGGCTTCTTTTATGTTCATTGGCATGTCTTTCTTTAGGTTTGGGAAGTTTTCTTCTATAATTTTGTTGAAGATATTTGTTGGCCCTTTATGTTGAAAATCTTCATTCTCATCTACTCCTATTATCCGTAGGTTTGGTCTTCTCAGTGTGTCCTGGATTTCCTGGATGTTTTTAGTTAATATCTTTTTGCGTTTTCTTTTTTTTTTTTTTTGTTTCTTTTTAAAATTTTTAATATTTTTTATTACGTATTTTCCTCAATTACATTTCCAATGCTATCCCAAAAGTCCCCTATACCCTACCCCCCCACTTCCTTACCCACCCATTCCCATTTTTTTTGTTGTTTTTTTGGCCCTGGGGTTCCCCTGTACTGGGGCATATAAAATTTGCGTGTCCAATGGGCCTCTCTTTCCAATGATAGCCTACTAGGCCATCTTTTGATACATATGCAGCTGGAGTCAAGAGCTCCGGGGTACTGGTTAGTTCATAATGTTGTTCCACCTATAGGGTTGCAGATCCCTTTAGCTCCTTGGGTACTTTCTCTAGCTTCTTCATTGGGAGCCCTGTGATCCATCCAATAGCTGACTGTGAGCATCCACTTCTGTGTTTGTTAGGCCCCGGCACGTTTTCTATTATCTTTGAATGTTGTGCCCAGGTTCTCAATGGAATCTTCTGCACCTGAGATTCTCTCTTCCATTTCTTGTATTCTGTTGCTGATGCTTGCATCTATAGTTTCAAATTTCTTTCCTAGGTTTTCTATCTCCAGTGTTGCCTCACTTTGGGTTTCTTTATAGTGTCTAGTTCCCTTTTTAAGTCTTGGATGGTTTTATTCAATTCCATCAACTGTTTGGTCGTGTTTTCTTGCAATACTTTCAGGGATTTTTGTACTTCCTCTTTAAGGTCTTCTACCTGTTTAGCCGTGTTCCCCTGTGTTTCTTTAAGTGAGTTATTAAAGTCCTTCTTGATGTCCTCTACCATCATCATGAAATATGCTTTGAAATACGTGTCTTGTTTTTCGGGTGTGTTGAGGTGCCCAGTACTGGGTGGGGAAGGAGTGTTGCGTTCTGATGATGGTGAGTGGTCTTAATTTCTCTTAGTAAGATTCTTGTTTCTTAGGTGTTTATTTTAGCCTCTATCATCAGACCTGGGAGCTTAGCTCTGTCCTGAGTTTCAGTGCTCAGAATACTCTCTGCAGGTAGGCTCTCCTCTTGCAGGGAAGGTGCCAGATCTCTGCTGTTTGAACCTGCCTCCAGGAAAAAGTTGTGATCCACTCAGAGAGGTCTTAAGATCCCATGGAGGGTCCTGTGTATCAAGGGGATACAAATTGGAAAAGATGAAGTCAAAATATCACTTTTTGCAAATGATATGATAGTATACATAAGTGACCCTAAAAATTCCACCAGATAACTCTTAAACCTGATAAACAGCTTAGGTGAAGTAGCTGGATATAAAATTATCTCACACAAGTCATTGGCCTTTCTCTACACAAAGAATAAACAAGCTGAGAAAGAAATTAGTGGAACAACACCCTTCTCAATAGTCACAAATATTATAAAATACCTTGGCGTGACTCTAACTAAGGAAGTGAAAGATATGTATTATAAAAACTTCAAGTCTTTGAAGGAAGAAATTAAAGAAGATCTCAAAAGATGGAAAGATCTCCCATGATCATGGATTGGCAGGATCAACATTGTAAAAATGGCTATCTTGCCAAAAGTAAGCTACAGATTCAATGCAATCCCCATCAAAATTCCAACTCAATTCTTCAATGAATTAGAAAGAACAATCTGCAAATTCATCTGGAATAACAAAAAACCTAGGATAGCAAAAACTCTTCTCAAGGATAAAAGAACCTCTGGTGGAATCACCATGCCTGACCTAGAGCTTTACGACAGAGCAATTGTGATAAAAATGGCATGGTACTGGTATAACAACAGAAAAGTAGATCAATGGAATAGAATTGAAGACCCAGAAATGAACTCACACACCTATGGTCACTTGATCTTTGAAAAGGGAGCTAAAACCATCCAGTGGAAAAAGACAGTATTTTCAACAAATGGTGCTGGCACAACTGGTTGTTATCATGTAGAAGAATGCAAATTGAACCATTAGTATCTCCTTGTACTAAGGTCAAATCTAAGTGGATCAAGGAGCTTCACATAAAACCAGAGACACTGAAAGTTATAGAGGAGAAAGTAGGGAAAAGCCTCAAAGATATGGGTACAGGGGAAAAATTCCTGAATAGAACAGCAGTGGCTTGTGCTGTAAGATCGAGAATTGACAAATGGGACCTAATAAAATTGCAAAGCTTCTGCAAGGCAAAAGACACTGACAATAAGACAAAAAGGCCACCAAAAGATTGGGAAAGGATTTTTACCTATCCTAAATCAGATAGGGGACTAATATCCAATATATATAAAGAACTCAAGAAGGTGGACTCCAGAAAATCAAATAACCCCATTAAAAAATGGGGCTGAGAGTAAAACGAAGAATTCTCACCTGAGGAATACAAAATGGCTGAGAAGCACCTGAAAAAATGTTCAACATCCTTAGTCAACAGGGAAATGCAAATCAAAACAACCCTGAGATTCCACCTCACAATAGTCAGAATGGCTAAGATCAAAAATTCAGGTGACAGCAGATGCTGGCAAGGATGTGTAGAAAGAGGAACAATCCTCCATTGTTGGTGGGATTGCAAGCTTGTACAACTACTCTGGAAATCAGTCTGGTGGTTCCTCAGAAAACTGGACATAGTACTAACCAGAGGATCCTGCAACACCTCTCCTGGGCATATATCCAGAAGATGTTCCATCCAGTTAGAAGGACACATGCACCACTATGTTCATAGCAGTCTTATTTATAATAGCCAGAAGCTGGAAAGATCGGAGATGCCCCTCAACAGAGGAATGGATACAAAAAATGTGGTACATTTACACAATGGAGTACTACTCATCTATTAAAAAGAAAGAATTTATGAAATTCCTAGGCAAATGAATGGACCTGGAGGTCATCATCCTGAGTGAGGTAATCCAATCACAAAAGAACTCGTACAATATGTACTCACTGATAAGTGGATATTAGCCCAGAAATTTAGAATACCCAAGATATAAGATAAAATTTGCTAAATGAATGAAACTCAAGGAGAATGAAGACCAAAGTGTGGACACTTTGCCCCTTCTTAGAATTGGGAACAAAACACCAATGGAAGGAGTTACAGAGACAAAGTTTGCATCTGGGATGAAAAGATTGACCATCTAGAAACTGTCGTATCTGGGGATCCATCCCATAAACAGCCCCAAACGCTGACACCATTGCATATACTAGCAAGATTTTGCTGAAAGGACCCAGATATGTCTGTCTCTTGTGAGACTATGCTGGGGCCTAGCAAACACAGAAGTGGATGCTCACAGTCAGCTATTGGGTGGATCAAAGGGCCCCCAATGGAGGAGCTAGGGAAAGTACTCAAAGAGCTGAAGGGATCTGCAATCCTATAGGTGGAACAAAAATATGACCTAACCAATACCCCACCCCCCCGGAGCTCGTGTCTCTAGGTGCATATGAATCAGAAGATGGCCTAGTTGGTCATCAGTGGAAAGAGAGGCTTATTGGTTGTGAAAAGTTTATATGCGTCAGTACAGGGGAACTCCAGGGCCAAGAAGTGGGATTGGGTGGGTAGGGGAGTGGGTGGGGGAGCGTGTGGCAGACTTTTGGGATAGCATTGGAAATGTAATTGAAATAAATACCAATTTAAAAAATATGGAAAAAAATCTAAAAAAAAAAATGATCAAAAGCAACTTGGAGAAGAAAGGGTTTGTTGCACCTTACACCTTTACATCTCAGTCTATCATTGACAAAACTCAGGACAGAAACTCCAGGCAAAAACAGGAAGTAGAAATTTGAACAGAAAACGCAGAGGAACACTCCTTCCTGGCTTATTTCTCATGGCTTGCCCATCCTGCTTTCCTATTATTAGACCCAAGACCAACAGCAAAGTCTAGTTACCTAAAATGATCTAGCTCTACTTCTGCTAGTCATCTATCAATTAAATCCACACAGATTTGTCCCTATGCCAATATACTGGAACTATTTTCCCAGCTGTTAACTCTTCTGAAATTACTTACCTTTCATCAACTTTACATAAAACTATGCAGTATAAGGGATCCCTGTCAACATACAAATACATAATTAGTTAACAAAGACTCTACCTTTCTCACTTATCCCCAAGATGTCGTGTTAATATTAGTATCACATCATAAGCATTTCAAATTTTAAAAGTCCCATAGTCCTTAAAAATTCAATTTAAAAGTTAAGTCCCTCTTAAACATTAAACATCTCTCTGAAAGTTCCAAAACTCTTTAAAATGTACAAAGCTTATCTATAACTACAATATCCATTATTTTCCTTCTCTGATACCATACCCTGTGACATGAGAACACTGTTTACTCTTCTTACCACTTTGATCAGTTTTGCGGTTTGTTTTTTGTTTGTTTGTTTGTTTGTTTGTTTTTTGTTTTCTTTTGTTTTGTTTTAATCCTTCTATTGGCTGTTGCCCAATGCCAAAAGAAGCTTCTCTGACTAAGGTTAAGAGCAATCCAAGTCTGCAGGTTAGAGGGCATGTTTACGCATAATCCTTTAGTGAAATAACAAAGACATATTCTACCTCAGGGACTATGACCTGCTAGATATGAAATTTTTACCAGCATTATACTATGGGGCAAAAAACTTCCTTCTATGATTTAGGCTTTAAATCTAATGAGATGCTGATCAGATAGTGCATATCTTAGTTAGTTTCATTGCTATGTAGATTGCCATGACCCTAAACCTAAACATTTAATTGTGGCTGGTTATCATTCTAGATGTTCAGTCTATTATCATCAAGATGAGAAGTATGACAGCTTGCAGGCAGGCACAGTGCTAGAGATGCTTAGATTTCTACATTCTGATCCATGGCATCCAGAAAGAGGCTTTCCTCCTTACTGGGTGGATAGGTGACCTCAAAGCATATCTATGCAATGAAACACTTCCCCCAATAATGAGAATACCTCCTCCAATAAGTCCTCACCTCCTAAATGTACCACTCTTTATATTAACCACTCAAAGCAGCACATTCCACTCCCTGGCCCCCATAGGCTTCTTTAAACACACGAGTCTATATAAACCATACCTAGTCATAACATAATGTAAAATACATTTAGTTCAACTTCCAAAGTCCCAAAAGTCTATGACAGTCTCAACAATGTTAAAAATGCAAAGTTCAAAGTCTCTTTTGAGATTCATGCAATCTCTAAACTGTTATCCTAAATTAAATCAAAATAAAAAAGCAGATAACATATTTCCGCATCACAGGATATATATTATCATTCCAAAATGCCATAGGGAGGAAATACTAGACAAAAGGAAGACCAAAAATCACCTGAGAAAACTCCATACTCTGTATCTCCATGCTTGATGTCTAACTCCTTTAAACTTTTTTGATTGAAACACAATTCTTTCTTTTGGGCTAGTTTCAACTTCTGTTAGCTGCTTTCTTCCACAGGTATTCCATGGTTCTAGCATCTCTAATATCTTGAAGATGACAAGGCAACTTCCAGTTCACAGCTTCTTATTTCAATGTCTGTCATCCATACATGATTTTCTGGGCTCCTCCAAAAGGCTTGGTCAGTTCTCCAGCTCTGCCTATGTAGCACTCTAGGCTCTGATTAATTCCACTCCACTGCTGCTGCTTTTCTTGGTGGTCATTCCATGGTATTGGTATCTCCAATATACTGGGACTTCTACTGCACCTATCTTACACCAGTAGCCTCTCATAGGCTCTTTTCATGGTGTCAATCTTCAACTTCTTTGTATGAGCTCTTCAGAACTGGGATGCCAACTGTAACTGAGTCTATACCTACACCAGTGTTCTCTCATGGCCACCCATAGTGCCAACTCTCAGCTGCACTCCTCAATCCCTTTTTGCTTTCAAAAACAGTGCTACCTGGGTGATTCTTAAACATTACTAAGTCCCACTACCACTGGAGGTCTATCTCTGGAACAAACTTCTTTGTGCTCTCAAAAAATAGGTAATTCCATCTCAATGATGCTAGTCTCTTAATTATCCTAATTTCTTAGGTTCAGCTAACTAACATCATTTGTCTCAGTAAGTCCTTCTATACTTGATTCTAAATCAAGAGCTGCATGGAGGAAACTGTCAAGTTCTGCTGGTAGCATGGGATAGAACATATGACCGTGTTCTATTACATCTTCATTAACTTTCTGTTTTCATTTACTGCCTAAGCTTGGATCTTCTGAAACTTGTTCTTTAGACTGACTTTGATTGCAAAGATTTGCATGTCTCTGTCTTCTGCAATCTGGGATTAAAGTTATGTACCACCAGGCCTGAACCTAATCTTTTTTTTTTTTCCTTTGGAACTTGCTCTGTACCAGGTTGACCTTAAACTCAGAGATCTGCTTACCTTGGTCTCCAGGGAATAAAGAAGTGTACAACTATGCCTAGGTCTAAGCTTTTCTTAGTGACTATGCCTGAAGACCTAGATTATCAGTAGGTCCTGCATTTCTGGATTGTATTTAATTCCAAATTACAGGTCCAAATGAAAAACAATGACCAGGTAGCACCCAACATGATACGACTATCCCTTGATCAACTGAAAACAAATAAACAATGAGATTAGCTGGGTAGGATTTTCTCCTAGGTCCTACTACCTTAATTTCACTTAATACCCGTGAACATGGGATTTAGCTCTATTCTACTTCCTTTATTATTAAAACCATTTATTTTTAAATTTTTCCTCTCTAAGCTTGCTATTCTTGATCAAGACAGTTTTCATAATAGTGAATGACAGGGGTGACACCATAGAGGCAACAGCAGACTCTTGCAATTGGATTCATCTAATTCAAGAAAATGGAGACAGAAACCTTCCCCAATTCCAAAACCCATGATTAATTTGTTTAACAACCTGCAAAAGATAAGGAAGGGCAACAAGCCTTTAAAAGATCTAGAAATAGTGATGAGGGAGTTGAATGAAAATTTTGCTTCAGAACAAGAATGTTAAAACATTGATTGCAAAAGGAGGCAAGAATATTAAAGCTTTCTTTATAGACTACAATGCCAGTGTTTCAGTATCAGAAAGCAATGGCATTGAGTGCATACTGAGTATCAGTGTTGATATTGAGACAATTGGAGAGATTCTGGAAAAAAAGTATCATCTCTACCTTGGAAGAGGGCCTGCAGTGTCATCATCCACTGCAATCAGCCAGCTCCTGCTGGAATCTGACTGCTTGAAGTACAATAAAGGAAGTGACTTTGACTGTGAGTTGAGACTGTTGGTTCATTAAAGTGTGGCAGGAGAAATTATTAGAGTTATAGGTGCTAAAATCAAAGAACTTTGAGAAAACACTCAGACAACAATCAAGCTTTTCCAGGAGTGCTGTCCTCATTCTACTGACAGATTTGTTCTTATTGGAGGAAAAACTGATAGAATTGTAGAATGCATAAAGATCATCCATGATCTTATATTTGATTGTCCCATCAAAGGACATGTACAACCTTATGAATCCAACTTTTATGATGAAATCTATGATTATGGTGGTTTTACAATGATGTTTAATGACTGCTGAGGATGGCTTGTGTGACATTTCTCATGTGAGGAAGAAGTGGTTTTGAGACAGTGCCTCCTGTTGGTGTGGGCATCCCATGCCTCCTTCTAGAAGAGATCATGATTATATAAACCCCTGTCAAGGACATCCTCCTCCTTCTCTTAGTGAAGGTAGCCAGGGTGGCAGGAGAGCCCAGAATCTTCCTCTTCTTCCACCACTATCACCAAGAGAAAGAGATGTAATGGCTAACAACAAAAGAGGAAGGGCTGGAGACTGCTATGATGGCATGTTTGGGCTCAGTGCTGATGAAATGTAGGGCTATGCATTTGGCATGTGAAGCCCATCAAAATGGCTAATGGCTTATGAACCACAGGGAGGTTCTGGATATGATTGTTTCTATACATGGTGTTGTGGCTCATACCATGATCTTGGTGGACCTATTATTACTACACAAATGACTACTCCAAAAGATTTGGCAAGACATATCATTGGCAAAGGTGATCAGAAGATTAAGCACATTCATGATGAGTCTGGAGCATTGATCAAAATTGATGAACCTTTGGAAGGAAGATCGAATCCTTACCATTACAGGAATATAGCACCATACAGAACACACACCATTTGCTGCAGAACAGTGGGAAACAGTATGCAGATGTTGAAAGAGTCTATTGCAAGGTATCTTCTTCCTTTTTATAGTGTGAAGCAGTGTTCTGGAAAGATTTTCTAAGACTAGTAAAGAACTGAAGGAGTCTTATATATTTTTTTTAACTGCTTCTGTTTAAAAAGTCAACATTCTTCTACTTTGTAGGTGTTCTGCATTTGAGGTGTAGTGAAATCTTTGCTGTTCACCAGATGTAATGTTTTAGTTCTTTACAAACAATTTTGAAGGGAGAAACTTCCCCCTCCCTGTGTAATTATTGTGAACACCTTGCTTTGTGGTCACTGTAACACTGAGGGGAAGGCACAGTGAGGAAAGTAATTATCCACATGTTCCTGGCATTTGTTCAGAGCAGTGTGCAGAATACAATGCTCTTTTGTAATAAACATTTTGTGATTTTGAAAATAAATTCAGTAAACCTAAAAAAATTTAGCGAACCACAAGAAAATTCTAAACTAGGTTTTGACATTTCTTTTCCCAATGTGACTATTTAAATGTCTTCACCTTAGCCTCAGGCAGACTCTTTGACTAAAGGCAAAAAATAGCTACATTCTTCACCAAATTATCACACTTAAAATCCCACTTAAAATGTTGCTCTATTTTCCTAATCCTAAATACCCTAATCCTAAATGCCACCCCCCAAAAAGCATGATCAGGTCTAGCATAACAACACCCCAGTCTCTGGTAGCAACTCTTGTCTTAGGGTTTCATTGCTGAAAAGAGACACCATGACCAAGCCAACTAATATAAAAGTAAAAATTTAATTGAGGCTGGCTTACAATTCCAGAATTTCAGTCTCTTATCATCATGGCAGGAAGCATGGCAATATTCATGCAGACATGGTGCTGGAGGAGTTGAGAGTTCTACATCTTCTTCCAGAGGCAGCCTAGAGGAAAATATTTTCTGCAGGCAATAAGGAGGTTTTCTTCCTCCCCAGGAAGAGCCTATTCATCAGAGGCCTGAAAGCCCACCTATAAAATAATACATTTCCTCCAACAAGGACACACCTCCTAACAGTGCCCTCCTTGTACCTAAGTATTCAAACCACCACACTGCATAAAAAGTTATGCCACTATTGCACTAGTAGGTCTATCATGCCTGCAACATAGTTATGGCATACAGAGGCCAGATCTGGGTAAAACCGTCAATATTCATTGTTGCCTAGCATACTTCCTTTCACTCTGATACTGTCAAAGCTAGCCAGTGGGGTTGAGGTCTCAGAGACAACCAGTTGGAAACTGTTTTCTCAGTGTCCTACACCAATTGTATGTGTGGTATATTCATCCCATGGGACTAAACATGCCATTATGGTGTGTAATCACTGGCAACATCAATACCCTTTGTTTCTTTGGAGGCTTCCATGGCCTTGCAGTATGATTTTCTTTTGATTACCCTGGTCTTCTGGAAACTGCGTTTTCCATCCATGCAAGATAATTTCATTTGAACCCTTCTGTTTCTGTTTTCAGGCTCTCTTTTGAAATTAGCTTGTATTAAACATTTATTTATTTATTCACTTTACATTCCAAAATCAGCTCCCCACTCTGTTCCTGGTACCTCTCATGCAGATCATCGCACGTTCCTCCCACCCCTTCTCATTTGAGAATAGGGAGGCCCCTAATCTCTTGAGAGTCTTTCCCCACTACCCATCCAACTAACCACCTCTGGCACATCAAGTCACTGCAGGACTAGGTCCATCTTTTCCCACTGAGGCTAGACAAGACAATCCAGCTATAAGAACAAGATCCACAGTCAAGCAGGCAACAGACTCAGGGATACTCCCATTCCAATTGTTGGGGGACCAACATGTAACATAGCTGCTACATATGTACAGGAGGTCTAGGTCCAGCCCATGCTTGCTCTTTGGTTGGTGGTTTAGTCTCTGGAGGCCCCCAAATGACCAGGTTGGTTGACTTTGTTCGTCTTCCTGTGGAGTCCCTGTCCTTTTCAGGTCCCTCAATCTGTTCTTAAGACTGTGAGTTCTATCTAATGTTTTACTGTGGGTCTCAGCATCTTTTTCTTTGATTGCTGAATGGGGCCTCTCTGAGCATAATTATGCTATAATCCTGTCTGCAAGCATAGCTATGCATCATTAATAGTGCCAGGGAATGTTTCTTGCCCACATGATGGGTCTCAATTCCAACCAGTCATTCATTGGCCATTCCCTCTGTTTCTACCCTTTGCTATTTGTAATAGCCAGAAACTGGGAAAAAGCCTAGATGTCTCTCAACTGAAAAATGGATAAAGAAAGTGTGATTCATTTACACAATGGAATATTATTCAGATATTAAAACCAATGATATCATGAATTTTGTAGGCAAATGGATGGAACTAGAAGATATCATCCTGAATAAGGTAATCCAGACCTAAAATGCATGCTATGTACTCACTTATAAGTGAATATTAGCCATAAAGAACAGGATAACCATACTATAATCCACAAATCCAAAGAAGACAAATAGCAAAGATGGTTGACTCTTTCTCAGAAGGGAAAATAAAATAGATATTGGAAATGGATTGGAGTAGGGACCTGAGTAGGAGAAGGAATTTGGAGGAGAGCATGGAAGAACAGGTGTAGGGAGAGCAGGGGAGAGAGAATAAAAATCAGAAGTTGTGGGGGACAATCTTCAGGAAGTGCCAGAAAACATAGACTATCTATGGGGAAGACTAGCTGAGACTGCTGGCAGTATGGGGCATGAATTCTGAAGTAGCCCCTCTCTGTCTCCAGAAAGGACACCCAATGAAGTGATAAGCCAGGCACTCACCAAGAAAACTTTAGATCCAAAATGTGTCCTGCCTACAGGACGTTCAGGGAAAAAAATAGTACAGATGGAAATTAGCTTTCTAGTTAGTCTTTACAGCATTTTTTACATTCTTATTTTTCCATTACTTTCTCCTTAGGCCCAGCTCTCTCTAACCCTCCCCCTTCTTTTATTTTACATTCCTCATCCTGTAGTTTGAAAATACATCTCCATTAAGTGTTTAGATTTGTTATTGTTTCTTTTTTATTTTCTTTTGAAGGATAGAAAATTTCATTTTTAATATACTTCATCATGTGTCTTTTTCAAGAATAAAGGTCTCTTAAAGAACTGTTTATATAACCAAATGAAGATTTGCAATATTAAATTTAAAAAGATAAAATGTTTTCCCTTCCATGTATAGACTGACAGATCATTTCAAATACAACAGTGAATGTACTGAGGTCAAGATTAAGACTTGGTTGATACAGGCATTTCCTTGAGAATAATTAATCTATTTCCACTGCACTGCAACACAAATTTGACCTTGGGATTAACAGAGTTTTCATATCATTTGTCTCATTTTGTTTTTTGGCATTTTGTTTTTTTGTTTGTTTGTTTTGTTTTTTGTTTTAAGTGTTAGAGATCCTCTTTTGCATCAATGTAATCATTCGATATTTGTTCTTTTGTATAACTCTTTTTAACTTGTAAAGCAAGGAACTTCATTTAGGCATCTATTATCAAATGAGATAATAAATTTTGCTGGTTTTGTTTGTATATTAATTTAAAACTTAATTTGCTACATTTTGTTCCATTGTGGTTAAAATTTTACTCAAAATAAAAGTTTACTGAAAATTGATCAGTAGATGTAATTGGGAAAATTTATCTTTATTTTGTTCCTTACTCCAGGTTGCATACATATTCACAATGCACTCCTTTGTTAATTTAGTTATTAATTTATGTTTCATTTACTGTGTGATAGTCTGTCATTGCATTTATTTGTGTGTTTTGAAAATATTGATAACATTTAAAAGATATTTTTTCTCAAATTTTATTTCTTAATAATCTTTTGAAGTATGTAGAAATGACATTTCAAAAGAAAAAATCTAAACCACATATAGAGTCTA
This sequence comes from Mus caroli, assembly GCF_978045245.1. Taxonomy (NCBI): domain Eukaryota; kingdom Metazoa; phylum Chordata; class Mammalia; order Rodentia; family Muridae; genus Mus; species Mus caroli. The sequence continues at coordinate 144,722,696 of NW_028227258.1, read as the reverse complement.
GCAATTTTTTACAGTTCTATCAGTTTTGGAGATGTTTTAGTAATTCATTGTTTTACTCATATTATAAGATATATTTTCATTCCTTGAGAATACACAAGAAAAGCAGGCTAGAGAAACAGCTCTCAACTCCAACAGCCACCCCTTGCTATTGCAGAGGCCCTTTCTGCCATGAAAGCTAGTAGGATGACAGCAACTTTCCATCTCTTTTTATAATCTTTTAGACCCAGTCTCACTGAGAGAAGGAAAGAGAAACCATCAAGTGTTCTACTCCAGAGATGGGGATGAGAATGGGAACTTCGGAACTAAAAAGCAAAAGGAGGAATGAAGATCTGCAGTTAGTTTGTCTGATTTCATGGTAGCAGTGGCCCTGGATTAACAGGAAGTGTGTGATGAGTAAACTAACTAGTACCCCCAAAATTCCCTGGGACTAAACCACCAATCAAAGAAAACACATGGTGGGACTCATGTCTCTAGCTGCATATGTAGCACAGAATGGCCTAATCAGCCACCAACGGCAGGAGAGGTCCTTGGTCTTGCAAAGATTCTATGCCCCAGTATAGGGGAATGCCAGGGCCAGGAAGTAGGAGTGGGTGGGTTGGGCAGCAGGGGTAGGAGGGAAGTGGGGATAGAGGAGTTTCAGAGAGGAAACTAGGAAAAGGGATAGCATTTGAAATATAAATAAAGAAAATAGCTAACTAAAAAATACAGAAAAATACAAACAATATTGGAAAGAAAAGAATAAAACAATTCAAGAACTAGAGAAAGAAAATAGAATAATTAAGGACAGCCGACACTTCCCTGCAAAAAAATGAAAATGGTTTGATTTGGTTTGGTTTGGTTTGGTTTGGTTTGGTTTTGCTTTGTTTTTTTGTTTCGCGACAGGGATTCTCTGTGTAGCCCTGGCTGTCCTGGCACTCACTTTGTAGACTAGGTTGGCCTTGAACTCAGAAATCTGCCTGCCTCTGCCTCCCAAATGCTGGGATTAAAGGAGTGCGCCTGGCGTGGTGGTGCACTCCTTTAAACCAAACCAAACCAAACCAAACCAAACCAAACCAAAACAAAACAAACCAAACCAAACCAAACCAAAACAAAACAAAACAAAACAAAACAAAACAAATTGAAACAAAATGAAACAAAACGAAAAACAAAAAAAAAAAAAAAAAAAAAAAGGAAAGAAAAAAAGGGAGATATAACAACAGATCCTGAGGAAATCCAAAACATCATCAGATCCTACTACAAAAGGCTATATGTACTCAACAAAACTAGAAAACCTGGATAAAATGGACAAATTTCTAGACAGACACCCGTACCAAAATTAAATCAGGATCAGATTAATGATCTAAACAGTCCCATATCCCCTAAAGATATAGAAGCATTCATTAACAGTCACCCAACCAAAATGCCCGGGACCAGATATGTTTAGTGCAGAGTTCTATCAGATCTCCAAAGAAGACCTAATTCCAATTCACCTCAAACTATTCCACAAAATAGAAACAGAAGATACTCTACCCAATTCATTCTCTAAAGCCACAATTACTCTGATATCTAAACCACATAAAGACGGAACAAAGAAAGAGAACTTTAGACAAATTTCTCTTATGAATATTGATGCAAAAATACTCAATAAAATTCTTGCTAACAGAATCCAAGAACACATCAAAACTATCATCCAACATTATCAAGTAGGATTCATCCCAGGGATGCAGGGATGGTTCAATATGTGGAAATCCATCAACGTAATCCACTATATAAACAAACTCGAAGACAAAACCACATGATCATCTAGTTAGATGCTGAGAAAGCATTTGACAAAATCCAACACCCATTCATGATAAAAGTCTTATAAAGAACAGGGAATCAAGGCCCATACCTAAACATAATAAAAGCAATCTACAGCAAACCAGTAGCCAACATCAAACTAAATGGAGAGAAGCTGTAAGCAATCCCACTAATAGTAGGGACTAGACAAGTCTGCCCACTTTCTCCCTACCAATTCAATATAGTACTCAAAGTCCTAGCCAGAGCAATTAGACAACAAAAGAAAATCAAGGGGATACAAACTGGAAAGGAAGAAGTCAAAATATCACTATTTGCAGATGATATGATCTTATATATAAATGACCCTAATAATTCCAGTAGGGAACTCCTAAACCTGATAAACAGCTTCAGTGAAGTAGCTGGACATAAAATTAACTCAAACAAGTCAGCGACCTTTCTTTACACAAATGATAAACAGGCTGAGAAAAAAATTAGGGAAACAGCACCCTTCACAATTAGTCACTGAAAATATAAAATAACTTGGTATGACTCTAACTAAGGAAGTAAAGTTCTGTATGATAAGAACTTCAAGTTTCTGAGGAAAGAAGAATATCTTAGAAGATGAAAAGATTTCCCATGCTCATGGATTGGCAGGATTAATACAGTCAAAATGGCTACCTTGCCGAAAATAATCTACAGATGCAATGCAATCCCCATCAAAATTTCAATTCAATTCTTCACAGAGTTAGAAAGGGCAATTTGCAAATTCATCTGGAATAACAAAAGAACCTAGGATAGCAAAAACTATTCTTTTTTTTTTTTTTTTTTTTTTTTTTTTTTGGTTTTTTGAGACAGGGTTTCTCTGTATAGCCCTGGCTGTCCTGGAACTCACTTTGTAGACCAGGCTGGCCTCGAACTCAGAAATCCGCCTGCCTCTGCCTCCCGAGTGCTGGGATTAAAGGCAAAAACTATTCTTAACAATAAAAGAACCTCTGGTGGAATCACCATGCCTGACCTAAAAGTGTACTACAGAGCAATTGTGATAAAAACTGCATAGTACTGGTACAGCGACAGACAGGTAGATCAATACAATAGAACTGAAAATTGAGAAATGAATCCACAAACCTATGATCACTTGATCTTTGACAAGCGAGCTGAAACCATAATCCAGTGGAAAAAACGACACCATTTTCAACAATGATGCTGGCACAACTGGTGGTTATCATATAGTAGAAGGAGAATTGATCCACTCTTATCTCCTTGTACAAAGCTCAAGTCTAAGTGGATCTAGCAATTTCATATAAAACCAGAGACACTGAAACTTATAGAGGAGAAAGTAGGGAAAAGCCCCGAGGATATGGGCACAGGGGAAAAATTCCTGAACAGAACAGCAATGGCTTGTGCTATAAGATTGAGAATCAGTAAATGGGACCTCATAAAATTACAAAGCTTTTGGAAGGCAAAGGACACTCTCAATAAGACAAAAAGGCCAGCAATAGATTGGGAAAGGATCTTTACCAATCCTAAATCAGATAGGGGTCTAATATTCAATATGTATAAAGAACTCCCGAAGATGGACTCCAGAAAGTCAAATAACCCTATTAAAAATGGGGTACAAAGCTAAACAAAGAATTCTCACCTGAGGAATACCAAATGGCTGAGAAGCACCCGAAAAAATGTTCAACATCCTTAGTCATCTGGGAAATGCAAGTCAAAACAACCCTGAGATTCCACCTCACACCAGTCTGTATGGCTAAGATCAAAACTTCAGGTTAGTGCAGATGCTGGAAAAGGATGTGGAGAAAGAGGAACCCTCCTCCATTTTTGGTGGGATTGCAAGCTTGTACAACCACTCTGGAAATCAGTCTGGTGGTTCCTCAGAAAATTGGACATTGTACTACTGGAAGATCTAACAATAACACTACTGGGCATATATCCAGAAGATGTTCCAACCGGTAAGAAGGACACATGCTCCACTATGTTCATAGCAACCTTATTTATAATAGCCAGAAGCTGGAAAGAACCGAGATGTCCCTCAACACAGGAATGGATACAGAAATTTTTGTACATTTACAAAATGGTGTACTACTCATCTAGTAAAAACAATAAATTTGTGCAATTCTTAGGCAAATGGATGCATCTGGAGGATATCATTCTGAGTGAGGTAACCCAATCACAAAAGAACACACATGATACGTACTCACTGCTAAGTGGATATTAGCCCAGAAACTTATTATACCCAAATTACAATTTGCAAAACACACGAAACTAAAGAAGAAGAACAAAGTGTGGATACTTCATTACTTCTTTGAAAGGGGAACAAAATACCCATTAAGGGAGTGCAGAGACAAAGTTTAGAGCTGAAGCAGAAGGAAGGACCATACAGAGACTGCCCCACCCAGGGATCCATCCCATAAACATTCACTAAACCCAGACACTATTGCATATGCCATCAAGATTCTGCTGACAGGACCCTGATATAGCTGTTTCTTGTAAAGCTATGCCAGTATCTGTCAAATACAGAAGTGGATGCTCACAATTATCTATTGGATGGAACACAGGGCCCCCCCAATGGAGGAGCTAGAGAAAGTACCCAAGGAGCTCAAGGGGTCTGCAACCCTATATTAGGAACAACAATATGAACTAACCAGTACCCCCAGACCTCGTGTCTCTAGCTGCATATGTAGCAAAAGATGGCCTAGGTGGCCATCATTGGGAGGAGAGGCCGTTGGTCCTGTGAAGATTATGTGCCCCAGTACAGGGGAATGCCAGGGCCAGGAAGCAGGAGTAGGTGGGTTGTGGAGCAGGGCGGTGGAGGTTATAGGGGACTTTCAGGATAGCATTTGAAATGTAAATGAATAAAATATCTAATAAAAAGTAAAAATGAATGAATCAGAAGATGGCCTAGTAGGCCATTAGTGGAAAGAGAGGCCCATTGGACATGCAAACTTTATATGCCTCAGTACAGGGGAACACCAGGGCCAAGAAGTGGGAGTGGGTGGGTAGGGGAGTGGGTGGGGGAGCATGTGGGGGACTTTTGGGATAGCATTGAAAATGTAATTGAAATAAATACCCAATAAAAAATATGGAAAAAAAAGTAAAAATTAACTAGTAACAAAGAGACCGTTTTCTCCTTGAAAATATATCACCTCAAAAATAGGAAGACATGTTTTTACTGATATCCTCTGAAAAGTCAGGAAATAATGGGACATCTCCAGGATTCTTTCAAAATGAATTCAATAATTTCTGCATCTTCTTATTAGACAAGACTGTCATTGAGAAATTGAAACATCCATCAAATAATTTATCAATTCAGATCGAAAATGGTCTTTAAAAATTCTTGTAAGCTGTACCTCCTAAAGCCCAAAAGAAAGGAAGGAAGGAAGGAAGGAAGGAAGGAAGGAAGGAAGGAAGGAAGGAAGGAAGGAAGAAAGGAGGGAGGGAGGGAGGGAGGGAGGGAAGGGAGGGAGGGAAGAAGAAAGGAATGAATGAACGAAGGAACGAAGGAACGAAGGAAGAGAGAAAAGACCTCTCATTAAAGAAAATGATTCATAAACTGGCTCATTCTGTCCATTCTCTACAATTCCCTATATCCACTCCACAACTGCTAAAACTCCTTGCTAGTGTTAACAATATTTGGCATTGTGATTCTGGAAGGTATACTTTTTGGTCTCTCATCTGGCTAATTTAAAGAGATTAGATAGAATACAAATTATATATATATATATATATATATATATATGAATATACATATTCATAGAGAAATGCCTATTCCAAGGAAACTTATTTTTGTTTCTACTTTGAAATAATTATGGTGACTTACAGACAATTGTCACAGAATTCTAAAGACAATGATGACTTTGTCCCAGTAAAGGAATCACTTGCAACACATGAACAATGACTTTTAAATATAGTCAGAAAAGTTAGTCAAGACAGTCAGGAGATGAGTAAACGTGTTATAAAAATCTCTTTTCTGACTGATTGTCCTGTAATAAAAATGCATTCGAGTCCGATTGTTCAAACTTAAGTACATAACTTATTGCATTTAATTGTATGTTATATATTCAACCAAGAAAATTATAATTGGAGCTGAGTGATCAGAATAATCATTTCATGTTTACTATGGTTTTTACTGACTCATTTCTGGATCTGTTCTACAAATATTTTACCATTTTATTTTCCTGTTTGCCTTTATGCATGTTTCCAAAATATTAGTTTTTTGGCTCCACAATCTTTAAAATTAGATAACCATATCATTGTTGTATCATCACAATTAGAAATAATACTATAATATAAATAAGCACAACTGTCCTGGTTAATATCAATCAATCAGCCTTTCATTAGCAGGACAAAATTGTTTATACTAAGTTTTTGGAAATAGAAAGCTCTTTATCCATGTGATATTTTTCTTTTCCATGTACCCAGGAAATGTCTCCAGATTTCTTGGCTTTTTGTTGCTGTCTTCAGAAAGTGTGTATGATTCACAGGACAGCTGAAACTGATAGCATTTATTCTATCAGTTTCCAAAGGATTAGAAAATATCCATCAAATTATAAATAATGAAGTTCTCACTTAAAAACAGATGTGCAGAAAATAAAGACCAATTCTAATTTTAAACACTATAGAAATAGCATACTGTCAGTGCCTCATTTTCTGCATTTTAAAGCTATACTTTGAAAAATGAAAAGTCTATTATTTTAGACCAGGTGGAAATTTTACTGACATTTGTATAGGATGAAAATCATATTTTTAATTTTTAAAATTTGTTTACATTGCCATACAAATATTATGGCCTTTTCGAAGAAATGTGCTTTAATAGATTAAATAATTTTTTATAAAGTTCTTATTATGTAGACAGACTCTGATCACTATCCTACAATGCTGATCCTCACTTAATATTAATTTTATTGTCTTTTCTCATACATTAATGCCATGGGAATTTTTTTTCTCTGTGGCTTTGTTTGTGGGGGACCTTGAAATGAGAGTCTCTGGATAAACCCAGGTGTGATAAGTGACTGATTTCTGTACCAGAATGACTTCTTGGAACTGTTTCTATGTTTGTTTTCTGGATTCGGTGGTTAATTTGGTTTCTAATCATGCTTTTGACCCCATTTCCAGACAGTTTGTGGCAACAGGAGAAGAAAGACCCTGCAGTAGGTAATTAAGTCTGCAAACGCCGTGCTGCTTACTCTTCATTGCAGCAGATAACCAGAGTGCTGTTGCTCGAGTGTAAAATGCAGAAATTAATGATCCTATGTAATACAGATTAGGGCTTTCATTTTAAAAACTATCAGTGCGGAAGAACAAAGGTGGAGAAAGCAGCATGATATTTAGATTTTCCAATATGTAGTAAGGATTGCAAATTTCGAAAGAGGTTTCTGAGCAAAGACTAATCAAAATTCTCCTTCTGTTCTACAGTGATTGATTAGTTCAGAACTCAAATATATTATTGCCCCATTGAATCTTTGAAAAGGCACAATTAGACACATTTGTACATGTCTTTTCACTTGTAAACATGTCCTTTTGTTACTTCAAATCAAATGGAGATACTAAAGGCATTGAACACACTGAGTATCACATAGTAGGTACTCATAAATAGTTCCATGTTTGAATTAAATGTGTTCTTTTTCCTATAAAGGGATTATAAAGTAATGTGCAAGAGTCAAGAAAACAGAATACATACTTATTTTTAAAAGAATTATCGTGTAAGATTTCTATTCACATTGTTATTTTACCTGTAGTTATAGTCACATAAATTACAAAGTCAACCAAGTTTAAGATATATGTTTATAATTTACCCATTATAAAAAAAGTAGCATTCCAATAAAATAAAAAATATATGTTAATACAAAGCTTGAGACCCTGAAATGCATGTGTTTCACACTGTGATAATTTATAAATATATGAATATCCTGATATTCTCCAGCAGCAGCATCGATTTGCTCCAGATCCATGATCATATTGATGTGTTTTTGTTCCTTCTTATTTAGACCACTTTAGTATAATACTTCACATCTGTTTATTGTTAGCCTTTGTCAATAACATTGTTCTTATAAAGTTATTTCTCACTTGTCATCAGTATTAAATTAGTCAACCTAGTCAACATTTCATTGTGCTATTCAGTTTTCTGTCACTGTCACAAAAGTGCCTGAGAAAAATCAAGAATTTATTGGACCTGATGATCATAAAGATTTTTACCCATATTCTTTTATCTTAATGAGACAGAACTTTATGTTAAGGAGCACATGACTGTTTGAAAGACTCAGGAAAGGAGCAAGCAAGGAAATAGGCACAAGATAAAGCCCAATGACATGTCCAGAATGTCTCATGACCTTCACCTAGGTCCCAACTCCTATGTTTTACGTCTCCAAAGTTTATGCAATTATTATAAGCTCAGCAACAAATACCATCAATAGTGAAAAGTACTCATGATCAAATCAGTTCGCAAAATTTCATCTTTGAGCATTGCTACATAAAAGACACCAAATGTTGATATATATTTCAAATCCGACCCAGAGCATTTTACAAATATAGAAACTATATTAATATAGAGTAGCTGCATATTCTATGAAAACAGGAATACCATTGTATTATTTATGAAGACACTTAGCCTAGAGTAAAGTTGGCAACACCATTCTGGTGTTTGGGGTAAGAACAAAGTAATAAACATTGCATGATTCTTTAATTGACATTCATTGAGTTTGAAACTTGAATAAAAAAATTAGGGATCCGTTAGCCACTCCCTCTGGGCTTCCCTCCTCTGTTGCCACCTTCCCAGAGCCTGTTTTTGGCTACTGACCAGAGTCTGTGAATTAAATCATCTCTGCTGGCCATCTGGACCCCCTGATCCCAGATTTCAGCCTTTTGAAAACAATTAGTTCTCTGCATCAGTTTCTGTTAGAGCCAATCACCTGCCTGCCAAGCCTAGGGCAGAGATCATACCCAGATCTCCCTTAGCCCCAATAACGTTGAAGTGAAAGTCTACACAAAGAATGTGAGGCAGTTGGTGAAATCTCATGAGTTGAAGGAACACAATAGATACATCACAGGTATTGACTGAGCTCCCAAGAGCGTCTCTATTGTCACTTGCTTGATAAACTGCAAAGCCTATGTGTGCAGTCAGAAGAATGGCATCTGGAAGCATAGCATGATGTTCCCCAGGATTAACTGTGAAGTCACTCTTGTGAAATGGTCTTCATTCAAGTACAAGTTTGCTGTGTGGAGCCAATCACAGCTCTATACTGTTTACTTTGAGTCTAAAAATGACTGGTGTGTGAGTAAGCACACTAAGCTCCAAGGTCCTCAGGTTGGATTGGCACCCCAACAATATTTTGCTCAATAGGGTCTGGTGTGATTAAATGTAGAGTGTTTTCTGCCTACATCAAAGGTGGATGAGAACCCAGCTAGAACATGCTGGGGCAGCAAGATACCTTTTGGTCAGTTGATCTTGAGTTTGGTTGCAGCAGCACTGGCATCTTGGTGCATGAGGGATTATCGGCCAGTGGAAATTGGCTGGCCTTGGTTGGCTATGACAGTATCCATTGCATATGCCTCAAAAAGTGTGCAAGTTTCAACTGAGAAAACAGAGTTCCTGACACTGATGAGTGTGTAGTTCATCTCAAAGAACAGTATTGGAACTGCCCACAATTGCTGTCCATTGCTTTTTAGTTGTGATGACCATAGCTGTTTGTCCAAGAAGTCCAAGATAGACCTCCCAAAACAGAGCATCCATGAGATGTTTCTGCAACATAGAAAAGAGGTCCAGACGAAGTTCTGCTTTAGAGATGGCACACCAGAGCAGCATGCCTCAAATATATATTTATGAGGTGGACATACAAGATTGTCACAAATTTTGCACTACTGGCATTGATAGATCATGACAGTTTGTGAATTTCAAGACCCTAGATTTCTGGCCCCTGAAATTTGTGAATCCAATGTGAGCATTTTCAATCTAGCATGAGGAGCATTGCTGAACACACTGTGCAGTTAGCATGGTGGTAAGGATTGTCGACTCATGAATATGCTGTCACACTAACCACCAACTACATGTGTCCATGTGCATGTTTTCGGTGAACTGTGTGTTTTCAAGTATTTTGTTTTTGTTTCATTTCATTTCATTTTGTTTTGATTTTGCTATTTTATTCCATTTTTACCTAAACTTCTGTTTAATTCATTATGGAAGATTGTCACATTAACTTAAAGGGTAAAAGAAGTATGTATACTATTTGCAAAAAAAAAAAAAAGAAAAAAGAAAAAAAGGAAAAATTCTGAGTGTGAAAAAGGATTAGTCACAATACCCCCCATTCCATCACTTTAAAAGTAAAATTAGACTGTGATCACCAAAATATGATCCAGAATGAAAGGTTTTTCTCCCCTTTGGCAGTTGGGAAAGCATTTGGTGTGCTGATCTGGCACAGTCTTTGGCTTGTATTAGTAAAATTGCTAACACAGGAAGAGCAGCATTTGGTGCATGTTGGTAACCATTCTAATCTATTTGTAAAATATGCTTTGCAGCATTGTTTTCTAAACAGAGGAAAATGAAGCTTTGGCATGCATTCTCCATCAGAGTGCTATAATCAAAAGAACTTGTTTTAAAGTGATCCCAAGAGCTATAATAATGAACTCCTCTGCCACGCACCTGTGCGTTGCAGTTCAATTTTCACTTTGGCCAAGACTCGCTCAAGGATTCAGTGTTTATTCATTGTAACAAATACATTAGATTAACATTAAATAACATCCTGCCTTTCAAGTTGCATTCAGTGGGTGCAATGCCACTCTCACTAACAATAGCACCAACAGGGCCTGTATACTGTGTCCCTTCACATTAACACTGTGACTCACTCTGGAACTCTCAGCACAATCGATCTCTTCCTTTCTCTATAAATTATGCATGCAGGTTTTACTACTTATAGCATTTCTGGAAGTCAACTCAAAATATTCTCCAGTTATTTTTAGCCAACACAATATAGGTGAAAGCAGTATGCCACAGCCATTAGGACAACATGGGCTCTTAGTCTAACTTCAGGTTTCCAAGAAGTGAGTAACTGACACTCAGAGGTTGAAACCCCAAAAAGGATGTGAATTTACGATTCCCAATTAAGATATTTCTGGACTTTTCTTGTGTGAATTTGACAAGTGAAAAAAGTGCCGTAATGAAAATCACTCAGGGGTCTGAGGATATGGTTTAGTTGGTCAATGCTTGACACACACACATGGGGTCATGAGTTAGTTTGTGATGCACAACGTAAGTTTGTAATACCAGTGCTGAAGAAGCAGAGACATGAGAATCCCTAGGGTTTGCTACACATCCATCCAACCCCATTAGTGACCTTCAAATTCTGTGTAACTTCCACACATAAGGTGGAAAGTGACAAAGGAAGAAGCCAGATAAATGCAGTTGTACATTCACTCACATACACTCAATATACTCACTGGGATATGCATGCACACACAAAAAGATTTCCAGATCAATTATTCACTAATATGCCCAAGTATGTAAAACAGTTACACCCGCCCAGGAGTCCCAGTGGGGACAGCAAAGGGCTCTGGATCTATCTGACTAATCTTTGAAACATGACTGTCACCAGGGAGTACAGGAGTTGATACCAGTGAGGATGGATTTAGGGAGAAAAAGATATTCCTACTTCACCTCTTCCAATGGCCAAGTTACTAACATCGTTTTAGATGAATTTCAGGATGATTTACCTGGTTATGACAAATTAATAATTCAATTGAAAAGGCATACTCCCATAATGGAGTAGATAGGTTTTGTTTTAGGAGCCACAGCTGAGAGTTTATACTTTTATAGTGCAGGATTTAGACATTTGCATCTTACTGTTTCTTTCTTGTAGATTAAGAACAAAGAGTTGTAGTAATCATGAAATCTAGTCAGCTAAGAAAAGCCAGGATTCTAATGTCCAATTTAAAGTATGAACAAGTACAAATAAAAATGAACTTTTAAAATTAATTAATTAATTAATATGCTTGATATTGCTCCCTTTCAGTACCCTCTCAGAGTTCCTCCAACCATCTTCCTTCCCTTCTCCTTTGAGAGCCTTCCACCCTACCACCCACCACGCATATCCCCTCATCCTGGCACATTAAGTCTCTGCAGTTTTAGGCTCATCCTGTCCTACTGAGGCCAGACAGTGCAGCCCTTGTGGGGAGCTGATTTCACAGTAAGGTTATAGCTTTAGGGACAGCCCCCTTTCTACTTGTTGGGGGACCACATGGAGACTGAGTTGAATATCAGCTGCATAGGTGCTGAAGGTTTCTGTCCATACCCTGTATTCTCTTTGGTTGGTGGCTCAATCACAGAGAGCCCCAAGGATCCAGGTCAGTTGAGTCTGTTGGTCTTCCTGTGGAGTTTCTATCCCCTTCAGAGACTTCAATCCCTTCTCCAACTCTTCCATAAGAATCCCCAACCTCTGTCCAATGTTTGGGTGTAGGCATCTACATCTTTTTTAGTCAGCTGCTCCGTAGATCCTCTCAAAGAACAGTTATGATAGGCTTCTGCCTGCAAACATATTGGAGTATTATTTTTTATTATTTCTTAATGTATTTTACAATCCAGTTGTTGCCCCCCTTCTGTAATGTCTTCCCAGAGTTCCTAATCCCATTCCTTCTCCCCTATGTCTTCAAGAGGATGCCCATCTTGCCCGATACTAGGCCTCCCCACTTCCTGGAGCCTCAAGGCTCTCAAGAATGAGCTGTGTCTTCTCCCACTGGGAACAGACCAGACACTCCTCTTCTATATATGCATCAGGGGCCTAGATCCTGCTACTGTATGCTGCCTGATTGAGGGCTCAGTGACTGAGAGATCTCAGTGGTCTGTGTGAGCTGAGATTGCTGATCTTCCTATAGAGACTGTTCTCCTCAGCTTCTTCCTGCCTCTCTGTCTTTTAACCACAGGGTTCCCTGACTTCACTCCAATAGATGGGTATAAGTATCTACATCTGTCTCAATCTTTTGCTTATTGGGCCTCTTTAAGGACAGCCATGCTAGGCTCCTGTCTACAATCATACCATAGCATTAGTAATAGTGTCAGACCTTGGGGCCTCCCCTTGAATTGGATCCCAAGTTGGGCCTGTCACTGGACTGCCTTTCCCTAAATCTCTTCTCCATTTTTGTCCCTGAGGTTCTTTTAGACAAGACCAACTCAGGGTCAGGGTTTTTGACTGCCAGATGGCAGCCCCATCCTTCTACTTGATGTCCTGTCTTTCTACTGGTGGTGGACGCTACGAGTTCCCTCTCTCAACTGTTGGGCATTTCATCTAAGGTCCCTCCTTTTGAGTCCTGAGAGTCTTTCACCTCCCAGCTCTCATAACAGAGTATTATTAATAGTGTCAGAGACTAGTGCTTGACCATTGGTTCAATCTCAAGTTGGGCTAGTTATCGGTTAGCCATTTTTTCTGTCTCTTCTCCATCTTTGTCCATGTATTTAAAAACAATCTTCTCTCTAGCTGCATATGTAGCAGAAGATGGCCTTGTCGGCCATCATTGGGAAGAGAAGCCCCTTGGTCTTGCAAACTTTATATGCCCCAGTACAGGGGAATGCCAGGGCAAAGAAGTGGGAGTGGTTAGGTAGGGGAGCAGGGTTGGGGGAGGGTATAGGGAACTTTCAGGATAGCATTTGAAATGTAAATAAAGAAAATATCTAATAATAATAAAAAAGAGGCAAAAAAAAGCAACAGAGATAGCTAAGTCAGTCATTGTATCTTTATATGGTTCATTAACTCAACTGTAAAATGGAAGCTCAACTATTCTCTTTGACACTTGCAATTACTCCTGGACAAATTTGGGACTTCCACTCTGTCTATCTCTATCTATCTATCTTTGTCTCTGTATTTCTGTATATTTCTCTCTGTTTCTCTGTCTCTATGCCTCTCTCTATGTATCTTTTTCTCTTTCTCTCTGTCTCTGTCTCTGTCTCTCTTTCTTGCATGCATGTGCTGAGTCTTCCTCTTCCTCTGTCTGCAAATGCTTGATTCCTTAAGTATTACAAAATTTGTAACATAACAGGTAAGGAAAAAAGCAGAAAGTATCAAGTGGTTAGGGGATCCATTCCATATATAGTCACCAAACCCAGACACTATTGAAGATGCTAAGAAATTCTTGCTGACAGGAGCCTGATATGGCTGTCTTCTGAAAGGCTCTGCCAGAACCTGACAAATACAGAGGAGGATTCTTGCAGCCAACCATTGGAGTAATCACAGGGTCCACAATGGAGGAGTTAGTGAAAGGACTGAAGGACCTGAAGGGGTTTGCAACCTCACTGGAAGAACAACGATATCAACCAACCAGACTCCCCATTGTTCACAGGGACTAAACCACAAACCAAGGAGTACACATGGTGGGACACATGGCTCCAGCAACATATGTAGCAGATGATGGTCTTGTCAGGCATCAATAGGAGGAAAGGCCCTTGTTCCTGTGAAGGCTCGATGTCCCAGAGTAGGGAAATGCCAGGGTAGGCAGGAGGGTGTGGGTTCATGGGTGGGTGGTTGAACACCCTCATAGAAGCAGGGGAGGGAGGATGGGATAGGAGGTTTCCAGGAAACTGGGAAAGGAGATAACATTTGAAATGTAAATAAAGAAAATATCCAATAAAAAAGGAAATATACAAAAGACTTGGGCTAACACATCATGCATTTTAAAAGAAAAATTAACTACACATGGAAAAATGCAAAATTAAAATATTGTAATTACTGCATTGATGGATTAAATATCTTCATTCTTTATTTGTAATTATTATGAAGCAAAATGCACTCTTCCTTCACTTATGGAATCCATGTTGTTGTGTACAAAAAAATAGCATTTCATAGATATGTTCTGGAAAATATGACCATAGAGAAGAAAATGGGAATTGGTTTAATTTTCCAGTCTTCTTACTGATAATTGATGGGTAGGAGGGGAATAAACATAACAAATACCCTAAAAACTGACCAAGACCTGTTAATAAATAACAATACCAACTACACATCATCATTGTTCTGCAATTTTATTAAACATAAAGTTATCATCTCTATTATTTCACAATAAAGATTGGTTCATTTTTTAATACTCTACCCTACAAACCAAAATACATCATGGTAGTATGGTGATTGGACAATCTTCCTTTTGGTGTAGCCTCCTGTCATCCTAACACCCACTACTTTCAAAAGAAGCCTTGCCATCTCTTTAAGGTTTTGTGAGATCAGTGAATCGCTTGCTTTCTTTCCCTTTTTACAATTTCTTACCACCCATGCTTGTAATCTTCATTTTATAGAAAATAGTAGGTTGGAGATCTGTGGGAATAGTAAGGCATGGAGGGGTCTCACCTGAAGTTATTATGTCTCTAGATGCAGAATGGAAATGTGAGAAGCCAGCAGATACTGATGAATTTTGGGGATTGTGAGTTTACCTAAACTCTATTGAACAGAGTAAGGGAGACCCAGACAAGAGGAATAGAAAAAAATTGATTGCACCTAAGAACTACAGAAACCACAGGAAAAATACCTGCTGATCCTGCATATTGGCCCAGGAGGAGAATGTGTCAAGGTACCCACTAACTTGTATCATAGCAAGGAAATTTAATGAGCATCCAAAGAAGAGTTTGAACATGCAGATGGAGCACAACATTGAGAGAGACCTCTCCCCATTTAAGAGAGAAAGACCATCATACAACAAGCAAAACAATAGTAGATTTTATCCTAAAAAGATATTCTTCAGAACCAATAAGTGGCATACTGTCTTAAAATTCTGTAAACTGGAAGAATTCTGGGTTTTAGAGACAGCAATCTAGAACACAGAAAAGGCAATGTAAGACAGCAGGCTACTTTTCTCTCTATTTTCTGAAATTCAGAATGGCTGTAACCATGTGTGCACTTGAGATCTATATTAGTGGAGAAAAATGAAATAAATATCCCCAGGAAAAACCAGCCTGGATGTGAGTTATGATATCCTAAAATAGATCCCTAGTTTTGGCATGTCAACAGCCAGCTTACTCTAGATAGCACAGTGCCATGAAGCCTATGGGTGGCCCTGCAACCGACACAAAAAAGACAGAAAGGAAGTTCATGAATGTAAGTGTCTTAGTCAGGGTTTCTATTCCTGCACAAACATCATGACCAAGAAGCAAGTTGGGGAGGAAAGGGTTTATTCGACTTACACTTCCATACTGCTGTTCATCACCAATGGAAGTCAGGACTGGAACTCAAGCAGGTCAGAAAGCAGGAGCTGATGCAGAGGCCATGGAGGGATGTTTTTACTGGATTGCTTCCCCTGGCTTGCTCAGCCTGCTCTCTTATAGAACCAAGACTACCAGCCCAGAGATTGTCCCACCCACAAGGGGCCTTTCCCCCTCGATCACTAATTGAGGAAATGCCTTACAGTTGTATCTCATGGAGGCATTTCCTCAACTGAAGCTGCTTTCTCTGTGATAACTTCAGCTGTGTCAAGTTGACACAAAACTAGCCAGTACAATTGAAACCTTGTCAACTTGACACACAAACACATCAATAGTAAGCCTCAACCCTTACATTCTTATTCATCCCCAAAGTCTAAATAACTTTAAACGCCCCACAGTCTTTACATATTCTTAAATTTTCAATCTCTTTAAAATATCTATCTCTTTTAAAATCCAAAGTCTTTTTACAATTAAAAGTCTCTTAACTGTGGGCTCTACTAAAATAGTTCCTTCTTTCAAGAGGGAAAATATCAGGGCACAGTCACAATCAAAAGCAAAAATCAATCTCAAACCATCCAATGTCTGGGATCCAACTCATGATCTTTTTGGCTCCTCCAAGGTCTTGGGTCACTTCTCCAGCCATGCCCTTTGTAGCACACGCATTGTCCTCTAGGCTCCAGATGCCTGTACTCCACTACTGCTGCTGCTCTTGGTGGTCATCTCATTGTACTGGCATCTCCAAAACACTGCCTGACCCCTTCAGTCCTGGACTGTCAATTACAACTGGGGCTGCACCTTCACCAATGGACTTCCATGGCCTCTCACAGTGCCGAGTCTCAGCTGCCCTGCGTGACCCCTTCATGCCTTCAAAACCAGTACCATCTGGGTGCCCTTACACATTATCAAGTCCCACTGGAGCAGGAGTACAACCTTGGCTATCTCTGGTACACAGCTTCTTTGTGCTTTCAGAAAACACTTACCAGAAGATGTCACCTCAATGATGCTGGTCTCTTCTTAATCACTGCTAATTTTTTAGCTCCAGCTAACCAGCATCAATAGTCCCAGTAATGCAAAGTTTTTGTTTTAGTAATTCTGGTATCTTGTTAAGCACAGCTGATTCTTCAGCCCTAACTAACCAGAACAAAAGAATCTTCACAATCAAAACAGCAATGAACCTGAAAAGAGTCTTTAATTTTCCCCTGAAATTTCACAAGCCAGACCTCCATCTTCTGCACTGTTCTCAACATTATCTTCCAAGCTCCTTCTCAACATCTCACAGAGCTCTTAACAACAAATGGATCTTCAAGCCTAAACTTCCAAAGTCCTTCCACAGTCCTCCCCAAAACATGGTCAGGTTGTCACAGGAATACCCCACTCCTGGTACCAATTTGTCTTAGTCAGGGTTTCTATTCCTGCACAAACATCATGACCAAGAAGTAAGTTCGGGAGGAAAGGGTTTATTCCTCCCGACACATAACAATCAGAACAAAAAATGCACTAAATAAAGATAGAATATTAAAAGCAGAAAGGGAAAAAGGTCAAGTAACATAAAGGCAAGCCTATCAGAATTACACCAGACTTTTCACCAGAGACTGTGAAAGCCAGAAGAGCCTGGACAGATGTTATAGAGACACTAAGAGAGCACAAACGCCAGCCCAGGCTACTCTACCCAGCCAAACTCTCAATTACCATAGATGGAGAAACCAAAGTATTCCACAACAAAACCAAATTCACACATAATCTTTTCACGAATCCAGCCCTTCAAATGAAAATAACAGAAAAAAACAAACACAAGGACTGAAACTACACCCTAGAAAAACGAAGAAAATAATCCTTCACAAACCAAAAAGAAGACAGCCACAAGAACAGAATGCAAACTCTAACAACAAAAATAATAGGAAGCAACAATTACATTTCCTTAATATCTCTTAATATCAATGGACTCAATTCCCCAATAAAAAGACAGACTAACAGACTGGCTACACAAACAGGATCCAACATTCTGCTGCTTACATGAAATACATCTCAAGGAAAAAGACACTACCTCAGAGTTAAAGGCTGGAAAACAATTTTGCAAGTCACTTATATGAAGAAACAAGCTGGAGTAGCCATTCTAATATCGAATAAAATCGACTTCCAACCCAAAGTTATCAAAAAAGACAAGGAGGGGCACTTCATATTCATCAAAGGTAAAATCCTCCAAGAGGAACTCTCAATTCTGAATAACTATGCTCCAAATGCAAGGACAGCCACATTCATTAAAGAAACTTTAGTAAAGTTCAAAGCACACATTGCACCTGGCACAATAACAATGGGAGACTTCAACACACCCCTTTCATCAATGGACAGATCATGGAAACAGAAACTAAACAGAGACACAGTGAAACTAACAGAAGTTATGAAACAAATGGACTTAACAGATATCGACAGAACATTTTATCCTAAATCAAAAGGATATACTCTCTTCTCATGGTACCTTCTCCAAAATTGATCATATAATTGGTCAAAAACAGGCATCACCAGATTCAAAAATATTGAAATTGTGCAATGCATCCTATCAGATCACCATGGACTAAGGCTGATTTTCAGTAACATAAATAATGGAAAGCCAACATTCACGTGGAAACTGAACAAAACTCTTCTCAATGATACTTTAGTCAAGGAAGGAATAAAGAAAGAAATTAAAGACATTTTAGAGTTTAATGAAAATGAAGCCACAACATACCCAAACTTATGAGACACAATGAAAGCATTTCTAAGAGGGAAACTCAGAGCTCTGAGTGCCTCCAAAAAGAAACTAGAGAGAGCACACACGAGCAGCTTGAGAACATACCTAAAAGTTCTAGAAAAAAGGAAGCAAATTCACCCAAGAGGAGTAGACAGCAGGAAATAATCAAACTCAGGGGCGAAATCAATCAAGTGGAAACAAGAAGAACTATTCAAAGAATCAACCAAACAAGGAGCGAGTTCTTTGAGAAAATCAACAAGATAGATAAACGGTTAGCCAGACTTACTAGAGGGCACAGGTACAACATCCTAATATACAAAATCAGAAATGAAAAGGGAGACATAACAACAGATCCTGAAGAAATCCAAAACACCATCAGATACTTCTACAAAAGGCTATACTCAACAAAATTGGAAAACCTGGAAGAAATGGACAAATTTCGAGATAGATACCACATACCAAAATTAAATCAGGATCAAGTTAATGATCTAAACAATCCCATATCACCTAAAGAAATAGAAGCAGGGATTAATAGTCTCCCAACCAAAAAAAGCCCAGGACCAGATGGGTTTTGTGCAGAGTTCTATCAGACCTTCAAAGAAGATCTAATTCTAGTTCTGCACAAACTATTCCACAAAATAGAAGTAGAAGGTACTCTACCCAACTCATTTATGAAGCCACAATTACTCTGATAACGTAACCACAGAAACACCCAAAAAAGATAGAGAATTTCAGACCAATTTCCCTTATGAACATTGATTCAAAAATACTCAATAAAATTCTCGCTAACCGAATCCAAGAACAGATTAAAACAATCATCCATCCTGACCAAGTAGGTTTTATTCCAGGGATGCAGGGATGTTTTAATATAAGGAAATCCATCAACGTAATCCAGTATATAAACAAACTCAAAGACAAAAACCATATGATCATCTCCTTAGACAGGGAGAAAGCATTTGACAAAATCCAACACCCATTCATGATAAAAGTCTTGGAAAGATCAGGAATTCAAGGCCCACACCTAAACATGATAAAAGCAATCTACAGCAAACCAGTAGCCAACATCAAAGTAAAGGGTGAGAAAGTGGAAGCAATCCCACTAAAATCAGGGACTAGAAAAGTCTGCCCACTTTCTCCCTACCTATTAAACATAGTACTTGAAGTCCTAGCCAGAGCAATTTGACAACAAAAGGAGATCAAGGGGATACAAATTGGAAAAAATAAAGTCAAAATATCACTTTTTGCAGATGATATGATAGTATATACAAGTGACCCTAAAAATTCCACCAGAGAACTCCTAAACCTGATATACAGCTTCGGTGAAGTAGCTGGATATAAAATTAACTCAAACAAGTCAATGGCCTTTCTCTACCCAAAGAATTAACAGGCTGAGAAAGAAATTAGGGAAACAACACCCTTCGCAATAGTCACAAATAATATAAAATACCTTGGTGTGACTGACTCTAACTAAGGAAGTGAAAGATCTGTATGATAAGAACTTCAAGTCTCTGAAGAAAGAAATTAAAGAAGATCTCAGAAGATGGAAAGATCTCCCATACTCATGGATAGGCAGGATCAACATTGTAAAAATGGCTATCTTGCCAAAAGCAATCTATAGACTCAATGTAATCCCCATCAAAATTCCAACTCAATTCTTCAATGAATTACAAAGAGCAATCTGCAAATTCATCTGGAATAACAAAAAACCTAGGATAGCAAAAACTCTTCTCAAGGATAAAAGAACTTCTGGTGTAATCACCATGCCTGACCTAAAGCTCTACTACAGAGCAATTGTGATTAAAAAAAATGCATGGTACTGGTATAGCAACAGACAAGTATACCAATGGAATAGAATTGAAGACCCAGAAATGAACCCATACACCTTTGGTCACTTGATCTTTGTCAAGGGAGCTAAAACCATCAAGTGGAAAACAGACCGCATTTTCAACAAATGGTGCTGGCACAACTGGTGGTTATCATTTAGAAAAATGGGAAATGATCCAATCCTATCGCTTTGTATTAAGATCAAACCTAAGTGGATCAAGGAACTCCACATAAAACCAGAGGCACTGATACTTATAGAGGAGAAAGTGGGGAAAAGCCTCAAAGATATGGGTACAGGTAAAAAATCCAGAATAGAAGAGCAATGGCTTGTGCTGTAAGATGGAGAATCGACAAATGGGACCTCATAAAACTGCAAAGCTTCTGTCAAAAGACAAGAGACAAGGCAAAAGACACTGTCAATAAGACAAAAAGGCCACCAACAGATTGTAAAGGATCTTTACCTATCCTAAATCAGATAGGGGACTAATATCCAATATATATAAAGAACTCAAGAAGGTGGACTCTAGAAAATCAAATAACCCTATTAAAAATCATGCTCCGAGCTAAAGAAAGAATTCTCACCTGAGGAATACCAAATGGCTGAGAAGCACCTGAAAAAATGTTTAGCATCCTTCTTCATCAGGGAAATGGAAATCAAAACAACCCTGAGATTCCACCTCACAACAGTCAGAATGGCGAAGACCAAAAATTCAGGTGACAGCAGATGCTGACAAGGATGTAGAGAAAGAGGAACACTCCTACGTTGTTGGTGGGATTGCAAGCTTGTACAACCACTCTGGAAATCAGTCTGGCAGTTACTCAGAAAATTGGACATAGTATTACCGGAGGATCCTGCAATACCTCTCCTGGGCATATATCCAGAAGATGTTTCAACTGGTAAGAAAGACACATGCTCCACTATGTTCATAGCAGCCTTATTATAATAGCCAGAAGCTGGAAAGAACCCAGATGCCCCTCAACAGAGGAATGGATACAAAAAATGTGGTACATTTTCACAATGGAGTACTACTCAGCTATTAAAAAGAATGATTTTATGAAATTCCTAGGCAAATGGTTGGACCTGGAGGGCATCATCCTGAGTGAGGTAACACAATTACAAAAGAACTCAAATGATATGTACTCACTGATAAGTGGATATTAGCCTAGAAACTTAGAATACCCAAGATATAAGATACAATTTGTGAAACACATGAAACTCAAGAAGAACGAAGACCAAATTGTGGTCACTTTGCTCCGTCTTAGAATTGGGAACAAAACACCCATGGAACGAGTTACAGAGACAAAGTTTGGAGCTGAGACAAAAGGATGGACCATCTAGAGACTGGCATATCCAGGGATCCATCCCATAATCAGCCTCCAAATGCTGACACCATTGCATACACTAGCAAGATTTTGCTGAAAGGACCCTGATATAGCTGTCTCTTGTGAGACTATGCTGGTGCCTAGCAAACACAGAAGTGGATGCTCACAGTCAGCTATTGGATGTATCACAGGGACCCCAATGGAAGAGCTAGAGAAAGTACCCAAGGAGCTAAAGGGATCTGCAACCCTTTAGGAGGAACAACAATATGAACTAACCAGTAACCCGGAGCTCTTGACTCTAGCTGCATATGTATCAAAAGATGGCCTAGTCGGCCATCAATGGAAAGAGAGGCCCATTGGTCATGCAAACTTATTTGCTCCAGTACAGGGGAATGCCAGGGCCAAAAGTAGGAGTTGGTGGGTACGGGTGTGGGGGGATTGTATGGGGGACCTTTAGGATAGCATTGGAAATGTAATTGAGGAAAATACCTAATAAAAAATATTAAAAAAGGAAAAAAAAGAATCTTATTAACAGAAACAAAGACCACTCACCATCATCAGATCGCAGCACTCCCACCTCGCCCAGTCCTGGGCACCCCAACACATCTGAAAAACTAGACCTGGATTTAAAAGCATATCTCATGATGATGGTAGAGGACATTAAAAAGGACTTTAATAACTCACTTAAAGAAATACAGGAGAACAGTTCTAAAGAGTTACAAGTCCTTAAAGACAAAACAGGAAAACACAACCAAACAGGTAGAAGTCCTTAAAGAAAAACAGGAAAATACATCCAAACAGGTGAGGGAAATGAAAAAAACAATACTAGACCTAAAAAGGGAAGTAGACACAATAGAGAAAACCGTAGGATAGAAATCTGGAAACATAGGTTTGAGCATCAGCAAGAGATTACAAGATATGGAAAAGAGAATCTCAGCTGCAAAAGTTTCCATAAAGAACATCAGCACAACAATCAAAGAAAATGCAAAATGCAAAAAGATCCTAACTCAAAACATCCAGGAAATCCAGGACACAAGGAGAAGACCAAACCTACAGATAATAGGAGTAGATTAGAATGAAGATTTTCAACTTAAAGGGCCAGCAAATATCTTCAACAAAATTATAGAAAAAAAAACTTCCCAAAACTAAGGAAAGAGATTCCTGTGACCATACAAGAAGCCTACAGAACTCCAAATAGACTGGACCAGAAAAGAAATTCCTCCTGACAATCAAACTCAGGGTCAAAATCAAGAAGAAGAACTATTCAAAGAATCAACCAAAGGAGGAGCTGGTTCTTTGACTATTTGAAATAGCATAGGCTATCATAATATTTTCCATTTCCTTAAAAGTATGTATATTACTTGTAATAATATGTGAATACATATATGTGTATGTTTGTGTATATGTGACAATAATAATTAAAGTAAAATAAGCTATGAATTTGAGAGAGAGTAAAGGGATGAGGAATGGGAGGTGATGGGAGGAGAAGATTTAGCAGGGAAAAACAATATTATATTTATGTTTTTAAAATAGTGGAGCAAAAGAGATTTCTCAGTGATAAAGAACAATTATTATGCTCCAGAAGATCTCATTTCAGGACCATCACACACATAATGCCTCACACACATCCATAATGTCAGTTCCAGGTGATCTGATACCTTCTTCTAACCTCCTCAGGTATCATATATGCATCTCTCTCTCTCTCTCTCTCTCTCTCTCTCTCTCTCTCTCTCTCTCTCTCTCTCTCTCTCACACACACACACACACAGAGACATCCTGCATGTAATTTTATGAAGCATGTTTCCCCTTTTTTGGAGCTCTGCTCAAGCTCTTTCAACCTCGCTCTGCTAGCTCCACCAAGCCACCAACGACCACCCCAGTCTCACTCTGCTCTGAGGCTAGCTTACTTCCCAGTCTCTGCTTGCTTCTTGTCTGGTGCACAACACTGTTCCTTCCACCTCCCTGTTAGCTTCGCCAACACACTCTGGTTTTTGTTTGCTCTCTGGACAGTACTGGCAATGGTTGTCTCATCCAGCTCCCATTAGCTCCGTAGAAGAAAAACACTGAGACTTTTCTATTTTTATTCTGACCAGATAACTCAAAGGCTGGGCGAAGAATATCCTGCCCCATCCTTCTTGGCCTGCTGGTGCCCCAAGAGACCTACATGTCTTCAGATTCCTATCTGCTTCCCCATCTGATCCTGCAAGGTGAGATGTAGGTGGAGTTTCTCTAATCTCTAATCGTTTCCCTAATAGTTTGATTGGATAAATAAAGACAGCAGAAGCTTATAGTTGGGTGAAGATATGGAGGCAGCTTTTCCTAGTCCCAGAGAAGAAGAGGAGGTCATGACATAGAGGGAGGACCTCTAGGAGCTCTCTGGATGGCCACTCAAGCTGAAACAGCAAGCTTCCAAAACAGTAAGAGGCCTATATCAAACACATAAGGACAAGAGAAACAGACAGATTCTCTGGATTTCAACCTCTGATCTTCTCAAAGGTCATATAGCCCTCCATACAAATAATTAAATAATAAATAATTAGAAATGTTGAGTAAAATAGTCACTTAATAAAACTTTGCCTATAGTGTAAGAAAAGAGTTATATGACACTGCTTTAAGCTTCATGTATTCAATCATTACATGACTCCACATCATTTAAAGCTTGGAACATGCTGTTTTTCAAGCAATGAATATTGAAAATAGAATTATATTCTTATATTGCTCTAAAAGGCACTTTGTTCTGTGGAAATTAGTATTTATTTAATAACTGTGGTAAAGAAATAATATAAAAAGTACAATAACACATGCAGTATGATTTGAGTGGTTGCAAAGTGCAGGTCTTTAAATTAGAAACACATGATTTGGACTGGAGTCAGAGTGTTACTATTGGTAAATGTGGCAGAGGCTAATAGAGGAACAACAATGGATAAAACATTTAAGAGTGAGGATTTCTGACAATTGTTTAAGAATTAAAGGTTTTGTCTTTACATTCCATTTATAGGTTATTGGAAAAGTATATATGAAAATCAAGTTGTGTTGAAGAATGGTATACACTAACATACATGTTGGTGAATACTACCATTCTTCTTTCTTTTTTCTTGGTTATTTTATTTATTTACATATCAAATGTTATCCCCCTTCCAGGTTTCCTTTCCCTAAACCCCTACACCATTCCCCCTCCCCCTGCTTTTATGAAGGTGCTCTCTGACCTACTTACTCCCACCTCACCACCCTCAAAATCCGCTACACTGGGACATCGAGCCTTCACAGGACCAAGGGCCACCCTCCTATTGATAAGTCCATCCTTTGCTACATATGTGGTTGGGGCATTGGGCCACTCCGTGTGTACTCTTTGGTTGGTGGTTTAGTGTTTTGAAGCTCTAACTCCTCCATTGGGGTACCCATGCTCAGTCTGATGGTTGGCTGCAAACCTATACAATTGTATTAGTCAGGCAGATCTTCTGAGGAGACAGCTGTATCAGGGTCCTCTCAACAAGGTCTGGGATTGATGTCTGCATATAGGATAGACGCCCAAGTAGAGCAGTCTCTCGATGGCCTTTCCTTCAGTCTCTGCTCCACTCATTGTCCTTCTATGTCCTTTAGAAAGGAACAATTATGGACTGATATTTTTTGAGGATGGGTGGCCCATTCCTAAACATAATAAAAGCAACATACAGCAAACCAAGAGCCAACATCAAACTAAAATAAGAGAAACATGAAACAATCCTACTAAAATCAAGAGCTACAAAAGGCTGCCCATATTCTCCCTATCTATTTAATATAGTAATCGAAGTTCTAGCCAGAGCAATTAGACAACAAAAGGCAGTTAAAGGGACACAAATTGGAAAGGAAAAATAAAATATCACTATTTGCAGATGATACGATAGTATACTTATGTGATCCCAAAAAAATCCATCAGAGATCCCACTGATATCCAACAAGGCCATCCTCTGCCACATATTCAGACAGAGCCATGGGTATTCTTTTCATGTGTATTCTTTGCTTGGTGGCCCAGTACCCAGGAGCACCAGGGGTGATCTGTTCAGTTGACAAGGTTACTCCCACCACGGTGCCGCAAAACCCCTCAGCTCCTTCAGTACCTTTTCCAACTCCTCCATCAAGGACCCCAAGCTTAGTCCCATCGTTGGCTGCAAGCATCCTCCTCGATATTTGTCAGGCTCTGGCAGATACTCTCAAGAGTCAGCCCTTTCAAGCATCTGTCAGCAAGTACTTCCTGGTGTCCACAATAGAATCTGGGTTTGGTGGCTGTAAAAGGGATGGATCCCCAGGTGGGGAAGTGTCTGGATGGCCTTTTCTTCAGTCTCTGCTCCACACTTTGATTCTATATTACCTCTTGTGAGTATTTTGTTCATCCTTCTGAGAAGCGCTGAAGCATCCACATTTTGTTCTTCCTTCTTCTTGGGCTCAATATGATCTGTGAATCGAATCTTGGGTATTCTGAACTATTGGGCAAATATCCACTTATCCGTGAGTATATAGCATGTATGTTCTTTTGTGACTGAGTTACCTCACTCAGAATGTTATTTTCAAGTTCCATACATTTGCCTGCGAATTTCATGAAGTCATTGTTTTTAATAGCTGAGTAGTGTTCCATTGTGTAAATGTACCACATTTTCTGTATTCCTTTCTTTATTGAGGGACATCTGGGTTGTGTCCAGCTTCTAGCTATTATAAACATGGCTGTTATGAACATAATGTCCCCCCCCAAATTCCACCAGAGAACTATTACAACTGATAAACAAATTCAGCAAAGTGGCCTGATATAAAAATAACTCCAACAAATCAGTAGCCTTCTATACTCAAAGGATAAATGGGTTGAAAAGAAATTATGGAAATGTCACCCTTAATAATAACCACAAACAATATAAAATACCTTGGTGTTACTCTAACCAAACAAGTGAAAGATCTATATGACTGAACTTCAAGTCTCTGAAGAAAGAAATTAAAGAAGATCTCAGAAGATGGAAAGATCTCCCATGCTCAAGGATTGGCAGAATCAATATAATAAAAATGACCATCTTGCTGAAAGCAATCTAAAGATTCAATGTAATCCCTATGAAAATTGCAACTTAATTTTTCATACAGTTAGAAAGAGAAATTCTCAAAATCATTTGAAAAAAAAAAACCAAGATATCAAAAATTATTCTCATCAGTAAAAGACCTAGGGGAATCACTATCCTTGACCTCAAGCTGTACATTTTGATATAAACTTAGTGGTATTGGTACAGTAACAGGCAGGTAGATCAGTGGAATAGAGTTGAAGACCCAGAAATGAACCCATACACCTATGGTCACTTGTTCTTTGACAAAGGAGTTCATACCATACAGTGGAAAAGGACAGCATTTTCCACAAATATTGCTTGGCAAACTGGAGGTCAACATGTAGAAGAGTACAAATTGATCCATTCTTATCTCCTTTTACAACACTCATGTCCCAGTGGATCAAGGACCTCCATATAAAACCATGTACACTGAATCTAATAGAAGAGAAAGTGGGAAAGAGCCTTGAACACATGGGCACAGGGGAAATTTTCCTGAACAGAACACCAATGGCTTATGCTCTAAGATCAAGAATCGACAAATGGGACCTCATAAAATTTCAAAGCTTCTGTATGGGAAAGGAGACTGTCAATGGGACAAAACAGCAACCAACAGATTGGGAAAAGGTCTTTATCAGTCCTGCATCTGATAGAGGGCTAATATCCAATATATACAAAGAACTCAAGAAGTTAGACTCCAGAGAACCAAATGACCTTATTAGAAAATGAGAAACAGAGCTAAATGAGAATTCTCAACTGAGGAAACTTGAATGGCTGAGAAACACCTAAAGAAATGTTCAACATCCTTAATAATCAGGAAAATGAAATCAAAACAACCCTGAGATTCTACCTCACACCACACAGAATGGCTAAGATCAAAAACTCAGGTGACAGCAGATGCTGGCAAGAATGTGGTAAAAGAGGGGTACTCCTCCATTGCAGGTGGGATTGCAAGCTGGTACAACCACTTTGGAAATCAATCTGACCATCCCTCAGAAAATTGGATACAATGGTACCTGAGAACCCAGCTATACTACTCCTGGGCATATACCCAGAAGATGCTCCAACATGTAAATTGATCCATTCTTATCTCCTTGTACAAAGCTCAAGTCTAAGTGGAATAAGGACCTCCACATAAAACCAGATACACTGAATTTAATAGAAGAGAAAGTGGGAAAGAGCCTCAAAAACATAGGCACAGAGATAAATTTCCTGAACAGAATACAGATAGCCCAAGCTCTAAGATCAACTATATACAAATAGTATCTCATAAAATTGAAAAGCTTCTGTAAGGCAAAGAACACTATAATCAGGACTAAGTGGCAACTCATCACCATTCTACAAATGTGAAATATATTTAAAAAAAAATCACTAAAAAGTATCTTAGTCTGAGGCTTTAGCCTTCACGAGTCTCTGATAGCTGTATGCATGGCAGTAGCAACCACATTATCCAAATAACTCTTTCTCTAACCACCATAACCAGGGTGATTATAATTATAGGTGTCACCTGTATAAGCAGAAGCCCATGGTGAGAGTAGAACCCATATGACCTATGTGTGTTGCCATCTCTGATTTGTTCTTCAATGACCATTTGATCATCCATGTTTGCTTCTACATGTCATAGGGTATGTACTTTTATATTAGTTGTTTTTTTAGTCAGAAAAGTTAAATTACATTAAAATAGCAAGCTATAGACTAGAAAGAATAAGTAACAACAGCCTTCTATTAGAAACAATCGCACTGTGTGCAGGCAGTGTACTCTATCTTAGAGCTTTACACTAAGATGTTGAATAAAAGCTTGCTATTAAGATATATTTTCACAAGTTTTCTTTGTTTTGTTTTTTTCCCATCTGAAGTCAGATCATGAGGAATATGAAACAAATTGTCCACTTATCTATGAGTATGATCTTTAAAGGTGTTCTTCACACATAAAACTGAATATATCATTGCCATAATTTTCTCAAGATCCAATCTAATTCTGATATAGAAGAAAAAAATATTTGAACTAATTTCTCTAAACTCTATTCCTATGTATTTTAATATTAATTATCAACTTACTTAGTCATTGACTTTTTTTTTAATTGATAAGGTTGTGGAATATTTGGACTAATAATGCTTTTTCCCTTTTAACACATTAAAGTCTTATGATAAATTATAGTACTCATTGTCTGAGCACATGTGTATGTTTGTGAATGTGGGGTGTGAGATGCTTGTGTTCACATGTGTATGTGTTTATGGTGTATATGTTGTGTTTGATGGCATCACTTAATTGACTTTCAATCTTGAAATTTGATGGTAAATCTTCAAATCATAATTAAATGTCACAATTCTCATCCAAACGTGGAAGAAACTTAAGAATTTTGTGTTTCATAAAATATATAAAATTAGATATATAATCTAACATATATATATAAATGCATTAACACACACACATATATACATTAACTATAGTCCACAATATGTGTACATATGTATGTGTATAAATGTGAGGTGTGTGTATATGTTTGAGTATGTGTAGTATATTATATATTAGATTATATATATAATATATAATATGTGATATATCCTATGTGATATGTAAATGTATGTATATGTTAGGTTATATATTATAATATATTAGTAATCATTGTATCATTATAGTATACTATATATCATATTATTTTATATTATATAATAAAATATGTAATAGTATATTTTATATTATTATATTTATTATACTATATGATATTATAATTATACATGTTATATAATATATACTAGATGTTAGATTATATAATTGTATATTAGATTATATATTTGTAATCTTATTAATGGTTTATGTATACAGATATTGACCTATACAACACTGTTAACTTCCTCACTCTAAACTTTTATTAGTCTTATACAAAGTCTGATCTTGTAAAGTGCCTTGCTACCCTTATATTAGGTTGTTCTTTTCTTTGCATGTTAAGATTTTTACCAATTATTTTGCTTTCCTTTCCTCTAGAGACTTAAGTATCTTCTTTTTGTTCTTCTTCATTTTCATTTTATGCATTCTCTCTTAGTTTATCATCACCGAGTTTGTAAACTAATTTGTGTAAATATGGATTCTTTATATCATCAGTGCCATTGAGAGCTGGCAAGTTTTTCTTTTACATTTCTATCATGTGAGCAAGTCATATCCCCTGAAACTGACATTCTTCTCTTCTTGTGATGACAGAAAAATATAGAAGGATGTAACAACTATAAAATTCCATTGTGTATTTCATAAATGCTTTCAGTTGAAGATTTTGTATATATTTGGTTAATTTTAAGTAGTAAATCTAGAGATATACAATATGTTAGAGATCACCAACTCTGAATTTCTGATCTATTTATTTATTTATTTTCTCATGTATTATTCGTGACTATATATCCCACTCTCCTTGTCCCCCCTACCTCCTCTCTCCCCTAGATTCACTCCTCCTCCATTTTCCATCAGAAAAAAACAGGCTGCCCAAGGATATCACCCAAACATAGCACAAACAAGTTGCTATCCCTAGGCACACCCCTCATATTAACACTTGTTTTGGCAATCCAGTAAGAGGAAAAGGATCCCAAAAGCAGATTAAAGAATCAGATAAAGTCCCTGATTGCACCGTTAGGAGTTACACAAAAACACCAAGCTGCACAACTGTAACATATATGGTGAGGACCTAGCTCAGACCCATACTGTTCTCTGTCAGTTCAGCTTTGTGAGCCTCTATGAGCCCTGGCAAGTTGGTTCTGTGGTGTTCTTGACCCTTCTGGCTTTTACAGCCCTTCTCCACTCTTCTGAAGGATTACCCCTGAGCTCTGCCTATTGTATGACTGTTGATCTCTTCACCTGTTCCCAGCAGTTACTGGATGAAGGTTCTCATGACTATTATGCTATGCTATGGTCTATGAACTTCTCATTTTCTTTTTCTTTTTGTTTTACAATGTCAAAATATTTTTATTGGTTATTTTATTTATTTACATTTCAAAGGTTATCCCTCTTCCTGGATTCTCCCATCTGTAAACTCTTTATCCCATCCCTTCTTCATCCTGCTTATATGAGGGTGTTCCCCTCCCCCATCCCACTCCCACCTCACCACCCTTGCATTCTCCTGCACTAGGGCATCAAGCCTTCACAGGGCCAAGGGACTTCCTTACCATTGATGCCAGATAAAGCCATCCTCTGCTACATATGCAGCTGGAGTCATGGCAGAGCCTCTCAGGAGACAGCTATATTTGGCTTCTGTCAGCAAGAACTTCTTAGAATCAACAATAGTGTCTGGGTTAGATGGCTACATATGGGATGGATCTCAAGGTGGAACAGTCTCTGGGTGGCCTTTCCTTTAGTCTGCTCCACTCTTTGGCCCTGTATTTCCTTTAGACTGGAGCAATTCTCTTTTAAAATTTTAGAGATGGGTGGATGGCCCCATCCCTCAATCAGGTGCTGTGCTTGACCTCTGGATATGGTCTCTACAGGTTCTCTATCCCCTTCATTGGGTATTTCAGCTAATGTCATTCCCATTAGGCCCTGAGAGTCTCTTACTTTCTTGGCATCTTGGACTTTCTGGTGGCTACCTCCAGTTCCCCAAGCCCCATTACGACACAATTCTGCTCAATTTCCTGACCATCAATACATCTCCTCTGTTCCCTCTGACTCCTATTTTCTAAACACAAAACAGTTAAGCATGAAAAACTCAAGGGACTTTCCTAATGTCTCAAGCTGTTTATAGGAATTTGATTTTCAATACTGGATCCTGTGGCTCTCAAACAGGTTGTTATTAATATCAAAGTGCATTTTACTGTAGTTCTTTTATAGCTATTGTCTTTACATTTTTATTGTGTATAAGATTCACATATACGTGCATGCGGATATGCTTGCCTATGCATGCATTTGTATACATGAGTGTTTTCTTCTACTGTCTGTCATGTTGTTTTTGGAGTCATATCTTTTACTGAATGTGGGGTACATTATTTCAAACAGAATGCCTGGCCAGAAAAATCCCAGCTCCTCCTGCCTCTGGTTTTTGTGTTAGAGTCCTGCCATCCAGACTGGCTTTTATGGTGATGCTAAGGATCAGATCTTAAATGTTCATGCTTGTTCATCAAGCACTTCACTTACTAAATTATCTCCCCATTTCCTGAACAGGAACTCTCTTATCATTTCATGTCAGATATGGACTTGAGTCAAACGCAGGACTGTTGTACTTTTCCTGTGCTCTGGAACAAAGGGATACTAAAGGCTGGCCTGGGTAGAAGCATGAATCTAAAAAAGTCTTGAGACACTTGGGATCTCCCATGATCTACCCCACAGCTGTTATCTCCCAACCACTGTTCTTTTGTGAGAAAAAATTCTATCTTCCCTAGGGGCTAAATAACTCCCTAATGGAAAGTCATTCACTTAGGAGAAACATTAACTTTTGCAGACCTCTGGGGTGTGATTATTTTGAAATAATCTCTTTCTAGTCCATTGGCTACAAAGATAGAACATAGCATTAAATGGTACCCTAGTGGCCCAGCAGAGTTAATGCACCTCCCATAATGATAAACTTGCTTCAAGTTAAGGATGTTCTAGGATCCCTCAAAACTCTGTATTGGTTTTTCTGACTAAGGGCACTATGATGTCAAATTGCCTTTGAGTTTATTTGCCTTCTGCTTTCTCCCTTTCTGCTTCCAGGTATTCTTCTTTATGGTTTTCTCATTCTCCAGTACTTAGTTTATCAGAGACCCAGGATCTCCCATGCTGCTTCCAGATATTCATTCTCCCGTGTAGGCAAATTTTGTACTCCCTTGTTAGTATTTCACTTTCTTGGCCCTAAAAGTTTTCCTCCTTTGTAACTAAAACAAACAAACAAACAAACAAACAAACCTGTATCAACATTCAGTCCTTATGCCCTGTGAATGTGCCCTAATTTAATTATACTTAGGGTGAAAATAACTTACTAATGCTCTAAATAGTCATATGCAGCTATTAAGACAGTTTAAATGAGGCATTTTATTTCAATACACTAAAGGATATAAAGATAGAAATTTTCAAAAAGTACAAAGGTGATATAGCAAAATATAGCTTCACTCCTCATTTGTTTCTGGCAATCCAGTTGTCCATTCATGGTACAACTTTATTCTTAATTATCTATGCAATTCAGAAATGAACTATGACTATATTACATAAATGTGTATCTGCATATGACTTTATATTTAAGTATGTAGGCATTCATAGAAATGTTAGATTAATATACACAATGTTCAATGCTCTGCCATTTCATACAGAAAAGAATCTAAATTAGGGATTATTCTACTTTGATACAAATAGCACTGTTTTTAACTGATATATAGCTTTTTTCTTTTTGGGTTCCCCCTGATCTGTTCAATTAGTCCCTAAGTGATTTGAAGTTTAAGGATTTTTTTAAAAAAGCTTATTTATTATTATATATAAGTACACTGTAGCTGTCTTCAGACACACCAGAAGAGGGTGTCAGATCTCATTACGGATGGTTGTGAGCCACCATGTGGTTGCTGGGATTTGAACTCAGGACCTTTAGAAGATCAGTCAGTGCTCTTACCTGCTGATCCATCTCTCCAGCCCCAAGTCTAAGGATTTTAACCTCAACTCTTTTAATTGCAAGTATTATTATAACTGCATCTTTATAGTTTATTGTTAGAAATAAAATTGTTCATGTGTAAAATACATGCATCCTAATATTGACAGATATGGAAAAATGACATTAGATAATTTACATTGCCTCACAACACTTCAATGTTGGCCATTTCCATAGGTGAAAATTATTTTAAATGGAAGAAGTTGATATAGCTGTTTAATGGAATAAAAGACTCAGAAATAGAAATATCTGACCACTGAGCCAGGCCCCTGTTTCCTGTTAGCCTAATCATACGAGTTCTGTGTTTTGTATGAAGCAACATAAAGAGCAACATAGTTGTAGATAAAGAAGTATGAGGGACAGAAATTATGAAAAAAAATACTGGTGTAAAAGGTAAATCGCCAATGCAGAGAGAAACAAGTAAAGATAAACAGAGTAGGCATCGTACATCCAATGAAGCTCTGATGTAAAATTCTTTTTTTTTTTAATATTTTTATTCGGTATTTTCCTCAATTACATTTCCAATGCTATCCCCAAAGTCCCCCATACCCTCCCCCCCACTCCCCTACCCACCCAGTAAAATTCTTAATGTAGGTCTTCTTGGTAGAGTAAGCCCCAGTCTAAGCCTGACCTAAGGAGCACCAACACTTGGTATCCCTTTCACTTTGGAAACGTTTATATAGACACAGCTGCCTTTCCCCCCACTTATCCCTTCTTTTTCCTCACCTTTCTTGTCTCACATCTTCTTTTTTTCTCTTTCTTTTTTATATGTACTCATTTTTTATCATTTTGTCAAAACTTATAATAGTCTTGGAAACTGCCAGAAAAATCCTCTTTTTATTATAAAAAAAATAGAAAAAAAAAACTCTTTCCAATAAAGAGAGAATAGTGCCCAATTCAACATTATAGTATTTACAGACTCATAAACCACAGTACCACCCAAGATGTTAACAAGCTGGCATGTTTTGAGCATCAAAGATAGAGAGGAAACTGTGTTTACATGTTTGGCACAAAAACTAATGAGGCAAGTCAATTGGTCCTTTGTCTTGAGGGTCTGGAGTGCCCAGTTCTAATGTTTGGTTTCTTCATTGGCACTTGTTCAAGTAATCACTTGTGGCCTGACAAAGACTTGCTTGTGTTCCATTAGTGGCCAAGCTGAACTCTCTGCTTGGGCTGTGTTCTCTCTCAATAGAGAACAGTAACAGAGGGCACACTTATTTGAAAACACTAAATCAGACCATGGTGATCTTTCTCCACCAAAGTAATACAGAGAACAACAAGAAATGTTCTTGCTCCTTTTGTGTGGGGCAATGCCATGGGAAGGTGGGTCCAATGCCTTTGGAAATGGGAGCTCTCCAAGAGCTCTTTTCCCTTCTTATATGATTGCTACATTAACATTAGACCAACATAATGCACCCCATGGTTCAAGCAATTGGGAGGTGGATTGAGTCCACAATAGCAAGCACCATCCAGGCGATGAGCCTAGAGGTTCTAAGAGATGCTGATAGTGTCTGTGTAAATATAGCCTGTTAGAAAGGAAAAGCTCCTAAAGTGGGTCAAAGTAAGACACACTGTAACTTCTTCTTACTGCTGTTGTGCCTTTCTTCTATTCTGTCTCTTATTAGATTTTTTTTTTATTATTCCATTTAGAGGAAAAAATGATTTGGGCCTTCGTGGCATTTTTATGTGAACAACAGAACGAGTATCCAAATATTTGACTGCTAGTTTCAAAGTTCTGAACTAGAAATGAGGACTCCAAAATCTTGTACACATCTTTTAAGTGACAGTTTTGGCAGTTTTACCTACAGATCCAGTAAAAATAAAACTTAGGACAGTTTGTTCTTAAACTATTTCTGGTACCAGTTCTGTGGAGAATGTACTAAACTATACATAATTAAATTTATTTTATTTTTTTAGTGACTGAAATTTTACATGTTCAAAATGAGATTTTGGGATAGGTTAAGATATGTTCTTGCCTTTGCCAAATTCTTGAAGTTCTCTCTGGCTGCCTGCCTCGCATCAGATCTTTTTATGAAGGGTGTAAGTGCATTCTATGTGCTTGGTGCCTTGCAGTACATCTACACTTTGAAAACGGGGGAATACTAAGTAAGACTTCTTACTCAGGAAGTCACAGGATGCAAAGTTAAAATTGCAGAATATATAGAATTTATTTGACTAAAATGTTTATTTGACTTAACATGTCCAATATTCGGTATTTTCTTTTTTAGTAATTACTACCCAAAAGTTTCATTTTTAGAATGAAGACGATGCTGACTTCAGGAAGGTTTCATTTTTGAACTGCCTTTGTCCCTGCAGAAAGGAAAGCATTAATTTTGCATATGCTTAAGGCAATTCCACATTCCATTCCTGTTGTTAATATTTACTTTGTGTAATGACCAGAGTGTGCCGCCAGCACAAACAACCTAGTGATGATGGGAGAATAAGCAAACAAGTAGATGCTTTCTTAAAAAGCTATTCCATAAAGCAAAAAGACTCCGCTAAAGGCACGAGGTCTTTGACAAGGGACGGCTTACAGGCAGCTGGTGCACAGTGGCCTTGTTGCTTTAACAAGGTAGTGTGCTTAAATAAAATGTTCTTGTCTTTATAGGCCCCTGTATTTTAGACCTTGAGATCTGGGGAGATGTGAAAAGAGATACTCTTCAGCCTCTCCCCTGCTTCCTTCCCTATCCTAGAGGGTGGTAGCGACCCCCCAAAATGCATCCAGTGTGGGTCCTTCCTGTAGCCTCCTGCTGCAGAAAGTCAGGCATTGCAGCTGACACCCAGAGCCTAGATCATTGGCATGCAAGGAGCAAATGGGGGAGGGGTGCGAAGGAACTGTGGCCAGCCGCTATTTCTCAGCAGAGGAGCTGTCCACAGCCTAAGGTGTCAGAATGGATGTGCATCTGCAGCAGAAAAGCAGGTTGCCTCCATCAGCACCGCGATCTTACACAAAGATCTCGCCCCTCCTCCCACCTTCCACCTGCAAAGGAGGTTTCACTCAAAACCAAAAGGGAAGTTAAGAACTCATCGCCATCATGGTCTCCTATGAAAATATTTTTCCATACTGTAAAATGTACTTCCTGCCTACAAGCCATTTGCATTTTTAATTCACAAAAGTCATATATGAAGTGAAACAAATTAATAAATCGATTTGTCATATACAGTGATATTAATAAGTTTAATGTACATATATTAGTACATTATCTATATATCCTAATATGAACATGTGCTAATTGCATATGTGTTACATTGTATCATCTATTTATATGGATGACAGTATAATTTATATGAACTCAAAAGCTTATTGTGTAAATATATTCTGTGTTACAATTAACTCAGTCGCTAGATAGACCTCATGCACTCAATATTTTTAGATCACAGAATAAGGGGATTCATTTACCAAACAAGAAGGGAAGATTAAGGCAAACCAAATAGAAAAATAGTATGAATGTCTGTGTGATTCCATATTGTACTTTGGCAAAACTGTTTTATGATAAGCTTTAAGAGTCTCCCACCCCAGGGATGAGAAAACTTAAGCTTGAAACAATAGCTAAATGCAGGCAGCATGAACAGTGAGCTACTTGTCACTCCCTAACAATGCACAAAACTGCAAGAGAGCCTAGAGGAAATTGTCGGGAAGGATGGGAGATGAAGACTCTCGGGTAATTTCTATCTGGAGGTGGAATAGTTGCAGAAAATTGTTCAGATCCCAAAATTAAAATTGTGTAGTATTAAGTACTAAGTCTGAGTGTCACTAGGAATGCTGATACCTATCAAAGAAAGGGAAAGAAAAAAATTTCTTTTGTGGAATGTATTTCCACAACTGACAAAGAATAAACAACTACTTTTATAGTAGATGTTTATCAAGTTTATAACCAAATGTCACTGGTGTTTTGTTCTGGACAAACAAGACAGTGTATACAGAAGAGGGAGGCACTGACTTCATAGTAATAGTTTTAAAACCTATTTCTTTGAGAGCCCTTGTTCTCTTGGTTCTCCATCAATTTAAAGACATTGGTAAGTAAATGAACAAAATGTTAAATGCAAGCTAAACAAAGACTGCAGAAATCAATAACATGGTTTGATAGATAAGTTATGCACATTAATTTGAAAATATGTTTTATAAGCATTTAATGATAGCCAATGAATTTTATTCAAAGCATAGTAGAACACTTAACAATAGTATCTATTACATATTTTGCAAAAAAGGCTTAAGTAGAAAATTACAATACATCTAACTGTGATGGAATGGAATACCACAATTAAATAAGTAGGATATATTGTGCTATTGACATTGGTATTCTGTGCCAACATCAAATCTATATCATCACCAAAACATATATTTTTAAAGACTTAATGGACATGAAACTATAAAATAATCATGTATGTTTTAAACTAGCTTCAAAAATAAGTTATGTTTTTCATGAAAAGTTAGAAATTACAATATGCACCCAATAACTAAATTTGACATATTTATGAAGTGTCAGGTTTCTCAATAGAAACTTCAGAAATAATACCAGCAACTTTCATTAAAACTTAAACTCCATGATAACAAATAATAATGCACTCTCCTGTTTAAAATCTTTAAATCATAAAGGTATTCACTATTTCTTCTTGACGTGATCTGCTTAAAATCATCAGTATTATTTTACTGTGATACACAGACAGTAGTAGTGAATTCCTTTCCACTCTGTCTATTCATTAGAAGGGATTCCTATTTCTATTGCAAACTACTATATTTCTCCAGTTAAAGTTTGTATTTTTAATAGGACAGAAAGCTATTTTATGTGTTCATTATACACTTACCATTTAGCAATTGCGTTGAGATTAATGCTACTGGTGCAGTGACTATCACCATTTATTTCTGTGCTTTTTTTTTTTTTTGTCAGATACATAGTTAGATTGCATGATTAAGCATGCAGCAGAAGGTGTATTCCACAAATGGTTAAGAACTTCTGCTCTGATACTATAAACAAACAAGTGTAGTCACCCTATTAATCTATAAAAATATGAAATCACAAATATTTTTAAAGCTCCTCAAAGTCCTTCCTAAGGACTTATTTGCAGCCCTCAGAAAGTAAAACTACTGCTTTAATATGATTGAATCTTTTTCTTAATATTAGAATCACTGTTTTAATACAGGTCTTCATGACCTGATACTGTCATCTCTACATGGCACAAATGTTTGACCTTCAGAATTATTCATGACTATGGTAGTCTTGTGTTTTAAGTAGTCTTTGAAGTCTTTGACTAGATTCAGTGTTTACAAGGGTTCTCTCTGCATGAACTGGATCACACTGCCTCCATAGCATATCCTTAAACCAAAGCAAACTATACTCCTGCTCCTACACAGGTGACATAGAGTTACCCTATAATCCCAAAGAAGAATTACAATCAGCATTGTAGGAAGTATTAAATATACCAGTAACTTAGCTTACCTTCTCTATGTTGACTACACACAGACTTATCACATGAGTGTTTCTTTAGAAATATAAGGTCTATAATAAAAATCCACTAAATAATTTGTTTATTAAGAGTGTCCAGATATATCCCAGCTTTCCTCTATCAGTTTCAATGTTCGCAGAGGATCTATTCAGTATGGAAATCATGGAAACTGACCCACAGCTCCACACCATGCTTCTGCAGAGAAAATCTGAATCCTGCAAGTTCGATTAAGCTTGCTAATTTTCAGTCAAACAAGCTAATTTCCAGACAGATTCTTCTGATGTTTTCCCTCTGTTTGTAATTTGCATCATTAAATAGATTGGTGTTTCAAAGCAGGCACTGTACTAAGGTCATGGGACTTTGTGTTAAATAGAAACCACCTCATTTTTTTTTCAAGGAAGGAACAGAGAGCAGCTGATCCTGCAGTGGCAAGGCTTTCTTTCCTCTTAATGGGAAGAGGCTGAACTGTCTTGTGGATCAGAGAAATTTGCTCTGGTTTGGAGCACGGCTTTTCTCTATGTCTTTGTGCTCCAGAAAGCAGCCCAGGATCACAGGTGGCCTTGATTATCAAGATTTTTTTAATGGTTGTCCCCTCCCCTCCCTAGAACAGCAGGACATCTTCCTGATGTGAATATGTCTTTTTAAGTGGCACAAAATTAAAAAAATCTTAAAGCAATATCCCAAACCTAAATTAAAAATATGTGTCATTAAACTTCAAAGGGAAAAATTGGTTCACAATCATTAATAGTGCTACAAAGGGGTGACAAAGATATATAGAGTTATAGCCTTTCATAGCCAATTTTTTTCCAAGAAGGTTTTCAAAGGACAGATTCTAAAATGAAATGCCTAATGCAGAAAAAGAAGCTATACCTCTCCACTTTTGCTTATACCCCTCCAGAATCAAACCATTTCCTTTTGTCTCGGGTCACAGGGATATGTTTTTGGGTTCTTTGGCACCCTGGAGCAGTATTTCTGCCCTACAAGCTGACAATGTTGCTGACATTAGGAAAAAAAAAAACCTTCAATTATATAATGCTGGGCCATTCATATCAATGTGCCTGAGTCAAATTAGCCATTCTGTTCTGCAGGAGGAAGAAAGACGATAAAATGCACTCTGATTCCATATTGACAATCTTACATCCACAGAGAGAGGTTTTGTTATGATGCAATCTCACCCCTGTCTTATAGAAAGATCATATTTTGA
Source organism: Mus caroli (assembly GCF_978045245.1). Lineage (NCBI taxonomy): Eukaryota > Metazoa > Chordata > Mammalia > Rodentia > Muridae > Mus > Mus caroli. Next base: position 144,682,600 of record NW_028227258.1, on the reverse strand, counting down.
CATTGAACCTCCTCTGTCACATACCTCTGGAGCCACTCTGACACAATGTTTGCTGGTAGTTCAATAGAAAAAAAAAACAAAAAAAACCCCCTATAATCCTTAATGACCACTTGCAGATGTCCAAATTCGGTGTGCAGTAGCTCGGGGTTTCTTTTTTCAGTGGAGATTTTTGCATATTTTTTCTCTCTCTGTGATCCCTTAAGTTATAAAGTGAATTCTAGGAAATCCACTATTTTGTTTCAGCCACCAATTTTTAAACATTTAGTGAGAAAAATGTGTGTGAGAATTTATTGTCAGGAAGATCACTGAGTTACAATGTATCATTCAGGATAATTAAACATGTTTTAAAATCACCTTCCATCATAAGAAGGCATGCTAGGTAATAAGGGCACTTTAATAAGTGAATACATGCATGAAAATGTGTCCTCTCCTGGGCAAAGTTTTATTTTTACAAGATAAAGTTGTGATCGACCCTTGGGGGAATATTTATGTAAAAAGAAAAACCATTTAGCTTATCTGCATCCACCCTGTTTGGTAAAGGAACACTTTTGCATCATCTTGGACTGCTGAGCTTGGTTTCAGACTGGGGGTGAGGTTCAGTTGCTCTAGCAAGTTGCTCCTTGTGAGGAAAAGGGCTGGACAATGACTGATACATAGACAATAGTTTTCCTGGCTTTGGCACATTTGTCCAAGCTTAGCACTTAGAATGAAAATATATTTTGTTGTTCACTTCAGAGAGAAGTCATGGTCTCAGATTACAATGTTTCCTTTATTTTAAAATCTTTGATTTGTTACTGAGAAGACAGAAAAAATTAAACTGTCCTCCAATAAACAAGAGTTGAATATGATTCATTAGACAAGTGCCCTGTGAAGAAGTGACTCAAAACAAATATTTTTTGCAGTCAATCTGTGCAAACATTGGAAGAATGTAACACTGTTCTATATACATGATAAGGACTCGAATACACTTTCTGTTCCCTGTTGTCAAAGTTATAAGGACAATGAGAGCCATTTTATTAATGTCTTTAGTTGTACAGGTAGATACCATGGGATAGGATGGAAATGCCTCAAAAATGAGGCAAGAAAGGCTCTTTTGATTGTATTTTGCTGTGTGTAAACATGACATATTTAATTAGTATTATGTTCTATCCTTCAAAAGCCACCAAAGATTTAAGACATGATAATTACCTTTTAACAACTCGCAGCTGCTAAACTTCTCAAGCAACCATAACTTTCTGATTCTCAGGGAAAACCCTCAAGTGACTGCTCCTCAGGGCAGAGCACTATGCATATGCATGTAGGCCAACATCAGAACTCAACTAGAAATACGTGTTTTCATTCTCAGCCATAGAACAGGAGTGGTACATGGAGCATACAAGTTCATATGAGCAAAAGAGATTCAGTCAAAGCACCAAAGAAGTCACTTGCCGTGGGACACAGCCATATTATTAAGCACATGTTGTTTATCCGTGGCGCTTTGGTTGAAGGAAATCATCAAGCTTGTAATTCTGAGCAAAAAAAAACTAGTTAGTGTCCTGAAAATATTTTTTTTTAATTTATTTGCTTAGTCCTCACTCAACTCATGCTGTTGGGCTGTGCAGTTTCCAAAGCAGCACAGTGATGTAAAAAAATGCCCTTTTAATCAGATTACCCTTGGCGGACTTCCCAAACTCAGACTGAAGTGCAGTGCTTGTGGTTTCTCAGCAGCTTACACTAAGCCTGCACCATGGAAATAATCTACTTTTAAAACCCAGGAAACAAATCGACTGCACTGAGGACATAAGTCGCTGTCATTAGGGAGTGATTAGGCTAAACGTTTTTATACACTCTACTAGCCCACTTTTAAATTATATATCTCTAGCTGATAGGGAGAGGGAACTTCAGGTAAGTGTTGATTCAGAGCAAACCTGGAGAATAGGTGATAGATACAAATGAACGGAGCAATGAAGAAAGAAAGGGAAGTTACAGCTTCAACTTTAACCTAATAATGCTACGTCTGGATTTTCAGATTTTAAACATAGCACTTTATGCATAATACATAGGTACGGTTTTTTCCTTTTTAGCATATTTTTGGCTTGGTTGTTTGTTTGTTTGTTTCCAGAGTGTATGGATCAAAATTCCCTACCTTTTGTTGTAGGTTAACACGCTGCTGTGAGTAGCTTATGAAATTGTAAGAGGACTTTTATAATTTCTATCACAGGCTATCTGCTCTTATTTAACAGGGAGAGCTAGACTGGGGGGTTTTGTTTCCTATCAAAAGGTTGTATTGTGGAGGATAATACAAAGATAGGTGTGCTCTTAAATATGACTGACTTTAATCTTAAAAACCTGGTATATTTGCAGCAAACACAGATAACACCCAACAAAGCACCGGTGAAGCATAGGTTTATAACCTTGCATTGCATTTGCTGTTGCCTTACCTTAAACAATGCTTCTTCTCATTAGTGAACTATACATGTCATTTCTGGCTTGTTGCTGTTTATCTATCTAGGTATCTATTATTATTATTATTAAAATAAGAAAAATTATCAGCCTGCTTTTAAATGTAGAAAACATTGATTTATTTAATGAGAAGCTGGATATCTGCTCTCAGTCAGCACACAGGAGAAGTGTATTTTTTCCCAAGCTTAGAGAAAATGCTGCATTTGAGAATGGCCTCCTTCAACAGCCGAATGAATCTCTAGCTTAAGCCATGTCTGTTTCCTACTTTGGACATTCTGCTGAGGGTTTCATTTCTAATTTATGAAATGTTTCATTAATCCTCAATCTGTCAGCTCTTTTTGACAACAATCAAAGCTGACAGACAAAGATGAATATTTATTAAATACTCCACACTTTAGAAGTTTTTGTACATACCACTCATTGTAGTCCCCATTACCCTTAATTTTAAACAAACTGTACTCTTTAAATCTCCCCTATAGCATACAGATAACATAGTAAAATAATTCTTGCATGTCCAAAATATACAATAATGAATACAAAAGCAACCCACAGGAATAAAATTTCAAACTGCAGCTGTCTTTAGCAGAATTGCTAGAATACAGGTAAAAAGCACCTCGTGAGTATTTCAAGCATATATGTATTGTGTGTGCGTGTGTGTGTGTGTGTGTTCTTCTTCTTCCTCCTAGCACAGCCCCCTCCCAGCATTTTCCAATTTCATGAATAATTCATGAACTGATAAATATGCAATTTCAAAAAGTGCAGACATGGCAGCACTGCATTAAAAAAAAAGAAAAAGAAAAAAGCATGTGCTTTTTACACGCAAGTCTTATGCTGCACTTTACAGGCAAAATTTTCAGGATTCAAACCCTGTGTTGTATGCATAATGGGGAGTGTGATGAGATTTCTATTCACACACCTTGCTAGACATGGAAGGAATTGTTTGGAGAACAGTGTACTGCAGAAAACAATAATCATTTAAAGAAATTATGTCAGCTGTGTTTTATACTTTTAAGCTTTATCTTTGGATTGTTTGAATAAGCAGCTTAAACTTTACTCTCATCAGTAAGACCAGGACTGTGCATGTCTTGCTTATAGGATGGTTTGCTACTTATACCATGTAAAAGTCTTCAGGTGCTATGGTCGGCCTCTCCTAACCAAGTGTATTTCTTCAGAAGCCCATTTCACAGGATCAGCAGTAAAGTGTTCTTTCTCTCTGTGGTTTCATAGAGGTAAAACCAACAATCTAAGAGATGGTATACAGAGCAGACTGAGGCCCTCCATTTTGTGGGCTAATTGCTTGATTACCAGTGTGAAACAAAATGGAGGTGAGGCCTTTTAAAAGCAGCCCAGGTGGCATATCATAGAGAAGTAGAAAATTTATCAGGGGAAAAAAAACATTTCTTACAAAAACTGTAACATCTGACGAGAAAAAGATTATAGGTAATGCAATACCCATGGATTACATTGTATTCATAAAGCTGTGGCTAGATATGATAAAGAGGAATAAAGTACATATTGAAAGAGAACTATTCTAGGTTAGCAACAGTTAAATAATAATGATAAAAAAAAACAGAAAAGGAAAACGAATTTAATCTGAAAAGTAACCTTTCAAATGAACACTTAAATTGGAAAACACCATGGGTAAGAAATAGACCACAGCATTTAATTTGGCCTGGCTAGTTGGAAGCCTATATTTACTGTGCTATAATTTCAAATTTAATTAAGTCACACTGCTGACGCCAGTAGCATCAACACAGTAAAGATGATTAATTGCATGCGTAAATGAAATATAAACAGCTCAGAAAGCAACATTAATGCAGAACCTTGCACACAGAAATGGTATGATCGATTTAAGTGTAAGCGCCTACCTGCGTCTTTGAGACACTTGCCAAAATTGGGATAACGCTCCTGCGATGGAATATAATCACTGTACCAAAATATAACCTTTTACGGGTCATTATTTTCCAAAGACATGTGCCCAAGCTCCCCTTTCCTCTCCTCCCTACACCTCAAGCCCCAGCTTAATTTGTTATCTGCTAGGAGACTTCTCAGACAATTTGCATTGTCATCATATGAACTGGCTACTGGTACACAAACATGAACTGACACACTGCTATGGAGGGACAGGGCTGTCACAACAAGGCAGCTGGACTGTTATATATTCACTTTGCTCCCATTGTACTTCCATTCACAGCAGCGCTAGGACAAAGGGCCTGACAGAGCTAACCACGGATTGTCACCTTGATTTGTCCGGGATAGCAGATATGCAGAAATAAATTATATTTTCCTGCTTATGAACATAACATGGAAGCAAATAAGCTTGCAAACAGCTCTTCCAAGTAGTAATTCCAAAGAAACATCTCCTCTTTCAGAGCTACTACATGCTGCCATACCAAGGAGATGAAGAAAAGCTGGAAGAACACAGAAAGGGTCTCCAATATTTTATGTCTAACATGGCAAAACAAATTCTCTGGTTGTGAAATTTGTGACTGATATTTCGCTAAGCTTTGATTGGTGATGAGTGGGAATACAACTGTATAAAATGTAAACTTACCCCTCCTAAAACATGCCATGTAAAACCTAGCAAATGCAGCTGATGTCCTCCCACCCATAAGAAATACATACTGTATTGAAATAATTCTTTAAAAAAAACAAAATAAATGACATTATTCAATGTTGAATTATTTCTCAATAAAATAAATCTTATGTTATTTAAAATTTACCAAATGTTAAAATGCTATGCCTGAAAGTGGCAAATATAGTCGGCTGCAAATGAGAAATTTTGCAGGGTAATGTTTTTATACCAGTGTTTAATTTACTACTTTATTGACAAGGTGTTTGTGGGCCTTTGAGATGAGACAGTTTTAATATCTACATGTAGATAAATGAAGCAGACAAGGTCGGAAAATGGTTTTCTGCCAGCTTTCTGAGGGAAAACAGAACATTTCTCTCTGCAACAAGGCTAAAAATATGTTACCTTATAAAATAGGAATCATTGCAAACCTGATAAAGATCAAAAGCACAGAAGCCTTATCAATTCTTTCCATTATCACTGACAATGCCACAGGCTTGCTGATCCTTCAAAGGACACATTTTCACAGCCTCATATTTAAAAACTTTCTGAGAGTTATACCATTACCTACAGCTCATTTCATTATTATTTCTAATGCTATCCCAACAGGATTTGCTAGGCACTTGCACAAAGAAACACCTAAAAATACATCCCATTTGCTCTTTTACAAAAGAAATAAATGATGAGATACGGCCGATCTGAACATGTTACATTTTAGATGATGACATTGCATTCTGTCGCTGAGAATACTATATTGAAAACAATCATATGAAAACTAACTATATTTCTTTCAAATGAGCTATTCATTTTGAATTTTTCCTTGTTCTTTTCTGTTTTGTACTGCACAGAACATACAGATTCTGTCCACAAAGCCACACTTAATAGCCAGTGTTTTAAATAGTGACTAGCACAAACCAAGATGATACATGGAATTGGGTGGTGCACATGAAGACAATGTAAAGCACTTCCCTATAATGAAATGCAAATGTCACTCGATCAAAGGTTTACACTCTCACAATGAAAGACGCACTCAAAATTAAACCTATGCTTTAAGAGGATAAGAAAAAAAAAACCTGAATAACTTGCTGTAAATGTACTCAGGGAAAAAAATCTAAATGAAAATTGTTATTTATTACTGTCCAAGAGAAAAAAATGGTACAGATGTGGCTTTCCTCAGAATTCTATGCAGCCAACCGTAAGAGCTCCGTGCCCATGCACCTGACTGCAGCAGCAGAACCCGAACTTGATGGTTACAGGGGATGACAGAAAGGGAACATTGAAAGTGCTATTATGCAGTTTACAAGGGAAAGGTTTCAACACATTTCAGCTTCCTCTGGTTATCATAGATGGGTCTCATGCTCTCTCTCTCTCTCTCTCTCTCTCTCTCTCTCTCTGTCTGTCTTTCATGTGTATGCTTATTAATTGTGCATAGTTTTAATTTTGAGACTTGGTTTGTCTTTGGTGGCCACCATCTCTTAACACCCTGCATCTTTTAGGATTTCACATCATTTGACAGATTTTCAGTCTGCTTTGTGGTTGTAAATAAAATTCATAAATATTGGATTCATGTACATGGTCCTCTTTGGAAAAAAGGGAGGGAGGGCATTATCCCACTTCATCTCTGTATTTTAATCATATGTTCTGAGACCACATTTTACATTACTAAAATATTTTTTCTTGATTAAAAGTAGCAATGTATTCAGTTTAAGGCTTTTGTCATTTAAAGAACTAAAATGGTTTTCAGTAGAAACATTTCTGTTTTAAACTATATAGTATACATATTCTTCACAGCTGAATGTATCACATAAAGATGATTCTAGAAATAGAAGTTATTTGCAATTATTTTATACTATGTACAAATTAGAGTTCTATGTTCATAGTGTCTATACTCATTGAAGAAGAAAGGAAATGGAATGATTTAAAATTCCCAAAACATGCTATATCATATCAAAACAGACCACAATAGTTATGATAAAGAAAATAGTGATTTTTAAAAGTATTTTTGTGGAGGATCAAAAATGTAGGATGTTTATTCTAGGGAAGAAAACCACAATTGTTCAACTCTTCTCCCTGGTATGTTCCTGTTCTGTCTCAGAATGTTCCTATAAAGCATTTCTAAGATCAGGATTGCTGCTTGGCATTGTCTTAAACTTTCCTTGAATTTAAGAGCGATCTAAGCCATGCTGCCTTGCTCCTGATATATTGGTGAGTAGGCCTTCGAAGATTCTATTTTCCACACAGGGTCAAGACTGCTGACAAGGGATTAATCAGCTGCTCCTCCTAAGCCATGAATCAGAACAATTGCTGTCAGGTTCCTGTGGTACAAATGCCTGGGAAGAGAAGAGTTGGGAAATGAAAGAATGTATCAGGAATGTAGAAACAAAAAGAGCCAGAGAATAAGAGAAGCTAGCTGAATCTACAATTTGGCTACCTGTGATTTGATCTGGTTCAGTCACGAAATTAAATAGATGAAATAAATGTTGAACTAAATGCTTTCGAGGATCCACCCTATTCCTCTGAGATCACTCTCTTATATCACTTGTGACATTTTATAAAAAAGCTTTCTGTCCATTTACTCTTTTTTGGTTGGCACTGCCTATGTTCAGGTACACATTGAAACATGTCTATTGGCTGAGGGTTATATTCAGGGAAGTCTGGGCTAAATGTGTGCTCCTCTTCTGTACAGCTACTGCAGAGCCAACATTGTATTTAACCTCTCTGTGTATGTTTGCATTATAGAATTGGAGAATGCTGAGTGAATATGCATGGAGTGGAAATGAAAACCCACATTCTTAGATTGTAACAGGATTCTTTGTGTAGGAAGATATACTTACGTTAAATGGCCTTTCTGTAAGTGAGATTGTCTATGAGGACATGAAAACGCATGCAGACTAATATCACATTTGTAGAAACAACTGTGTCTAGATTTCCAGATAATAGTGAGGAAAATAACAAAGAATTCTTTTTCTTGAGCATCATATATCATATGCAGATAGGTATTTCTGATTTTGATCTTCAGAATATGGTATTTATAGGAAGGCAAGTATTAGAACTGTGATTTAAAATAATAGGGAATATAGAACAAAGGGGATTAATAATTGTGCCATGAAAAGTAAATCATTTTGTATTAGAGAAACGGGACTATAAAGGGAAGTTTTCAAAATAAAGCCTTTTTTATTAAAAATAAATATATTCAATGTTAATACATTCTAAATACTGTAGAAAACAACTCTTTCACAATTAAAAATAAATAGAAATTTTATGCTGATATATTTTAGAAGAAGAATTTGATTTTTGAAATTTTAAGAATAAAATTATATAAATATTTCTGTCATAATGTAAAAATGGTCATTTATAAAGATTGGCTGTGTACTGCGGTTTGTTGTTACAGATGAGTAACTGAAAGTAATGAATGTATTTTGATGTTTCACAATGATGTTGTATATGTATATAGTTTATAAAGAAGTATAAAATATTAAAATTAGGAATAAATAGGAACAAAAGATATGAGTATTAAAGCCTTTCTATATGCATCAAGATTGCATTTTATTCTGGGCATATATTTAGTGCAAACTGTGAGCAATAAATGCTTGCTGTTTTTAAAACACAGCACAAAATTAGCGTGTTAAGAGCTACTCTACAAAATAGTGCTTTATATAAAAATAGTATTAGTAAACATGCATTAGTAAGCACTGTGTCTTATCATTTTAAGTGAAGAGTTTGGTATATCTATATTATGAGTAAAGAAATTTGAGTTACTAGAGAATGATATATGGTGTGCACCATATTTCACAAGAATGCCTCTTCTCTTAAAGTATATACCCTGTGTCTTCAAAATGTTATTGAGAAATAAGTGTACAGCTACTGGTACGTTCCTTAAATGCACTGAAAACATAGAAATACATTTGATTACATAGTGTAAGAAGTGATATTAAAATTATCTATTGCTTGGATGAAAAAAAAACCTTTACTTGACAGACAAAAAGAAAACCTGAAAAATCTTGTAAAACAGATTGGCATGCAAAGGGCTTAGAGGAAGCACTATTTTTAGAAATAGATGAGTTATTTTTATCCACATGCAAAGATTAATGAATCTTATAATTGATGAAATATTTGATTAAAAATAATTGCATGTAGAGTGAGTCAAAATGACTGTTTAGCACAGTTCTGACAATGATTTATAATGTACTTGGCAAAGTTGTACAAAGCAGTGCATGTAAGTAATCTATAAAAGGCTACAAAGAGTGGATTTAATATATCCTGTTTATTGATGATATTTTATATAAGTAGAAGCAATGAAAAAGCATTTCTAGTAAGGTGCTAAGAGTATACCTGAACTTAATAATGTATTTGTGTAGCATCTCCTGAATTTATTCTATTTTTAACAGTGCAGTTTTGTTAGTGTTCTTCACAGAACAGGAATCTTTGTTTTTGATGCTACTGTCCCACCACTTAGGCAAGAGTATTCAAGGCAAGTTGTGCATGAAACCCCCTATCCTTATTTTTATTTTTATCTTTATTTTTGTAAAAGAGGATATTTGCATATCCACAATTAAATAATATTTGTTTTCTAATTGCAAACGATTTAGTATAAAATGGTAACTGATGAAAATGCATATGTCAAATCTCATACACACACACACACACACACACACACACACACACACATTTAAAGCTTAATGTGCCTGAATGTAATTTCTGCAAAACAAAGTAAACTACTACAGATGATGTGCAGAGATGCTCACATGCAGAGGTGCTCACATGGAGAGGTGCTCCCCCAGGACAGAGCAAGGGGGACACTGAAAGGCAGGCCTGGCACTGAATAACCTTCCCTTTTTGAAAGGAAGGAAGTCATAGATGTGATTCCTACCTTTCTCTTCAGAAAGGATGAATGAGGACATCAAAGCCACAGTCAGGCCATACAGTCTGGTTATTTTTTTTCTCAATCATAGTAGACCTTTAGGCAAAGAAACAAAAATTTCTCCTTACTATTAAAGAACAAAATTAGTATTTTTAAGTTGCTGAGTAAGTATGCACAACTGAATTTCACACCTGATTAATTTACTTTTTTGCACCAATATTTCATCATACTGCAACAATATCTCCTCTGTTTTCTAAATATCATTTGCGAAGAAGGTTTTCAGTGATATATAAACATGTTCTAAGCAGTATTATTTTGAATTCCATATATATATAAGCATGCATGGCAACTGTCTATTTTCTTTTTTTACATTTATTTCACTAGAATATAAATTTAACCGGAACAAAAGAGATTTTGGAAAACAGATTTGAAAACATCTCTGTGGCTTTATCATTTTTATTATACTTTTCATTATTTAAAACATTAAATTTAAATATATTTTGATTATATTCCCTTCACCAAGTAGTTCTAGATTCTCTTTGTCACTACCAACCCAGCTTGAATTTATTTCAAAAAAACAACCAAAAACCCAGTGCATCAACAAAATGTCATAAAAGCAAGAAAACAATTAACACAGCACCCAAAAAGAAAGAAAAAGACTTTAATAAAATAAAAGCACACACACACATGCATACACACACACATAAATAAACAACAACAAAATCTAGGGAGTCTGATTATATGCTGGTCAACTACAATATAAGACCTGAGTTGAAGTGGCTGATATATCCATCGTCACTCAATACCATAGTGTCTAGGGTTTCATTCATTCATTCATTCATTCACTCACTCATTCATTCGTTCTTAATTCATTCATTTAAACATAGAAAATAATACACAATAAGATCAAACAATAAACAAACAAAAAGTTATTTCAATGAAGTTGTACGAGAGAAACCAAGGATATGAAAAGAGGCCAAGGGAACACACAAAAGAACCTATCTGTTCACACACTCATGATTCACATAAAAAGAAGCCCAGCTATAGACACAGAGGACAAGGTACTGACCTTCGCAGGTCCTGTGCTTCCTCTTTCAGTCTCTGGGTTCATATGAACTGTGCTCAAGTTGATGTAGAAGGCCTTGTTCTCCTGGTGTCCTCCATCCCCTCTGACTCTTAGGTTCCACATCCTCTCCAGTAGGTTTCCCTAAGCTCTGAAGGGAGGAATTTGATGGAGACATCCCAGTTAGAACTGAGTGTTTTTTATATATATATAAATTAGTAGAAAACAGGTTTCTTTTAAGAAAAATAATATCAGAAATATATCTAACCACATCAAATTTTATTTCTATAGCACTGCTGTTATCTCCAACTTGCATAATATTCTTAAAGAATTTGTTTACTAAATATTTGGAAACTACCAAAAATTAAAAGGTTGTAAAATGTGGTTTGAAGAAGATATAATTTTGTCAGCAAACTAAAATTATTTTAAAATGTACCTGAGATGGAATTTATTTGTGACACAAAAGAAATTTTGGTTAAATAATGCTTCAAAATTCCCCAAGAATAAACTCTCCTGTTATTAGAGATGAATTTGGAACCAGATGAATTCCTAAATGGCACACGTTTCTTCCATTATTTAACTGTTCAAGGAATAAATCTTTACTGAAACAATTGCTTAAAAGTATTTAGAGAAACATTAACATTAATGTCTTTTTAGAAAAAAACTTTCCTATTTGATTATATTTTATCAAATGGGAATTAGTTGTATAATCTTTTTTGTTCAAAGAAAAATGCTTCATTAATTCTTATTTATCTAGTATGTAAAATATAACACACAAATAATAAGAAAATAAATCATCTACAATATCAACAATCATAGACACCTACAATTTAACTGCTTCATTCCAGTCTTATTCCTCTTAGGAATTTGTCTTTTGTAACAAAAATAAAATAAAAAAGGTATTATACTAAACTGCAAACAATTTGTTATGCTACATGAAGAATGTTTATTTCAAAGTGTGAATAAAGTGTGTTTTCATTGCAAACTTCAGAAACCACACTATAGAAATGTGTGACCATCAATTCTTTGTATTTTGGATTAATTGTGTTTCAGCAAATAAGGGAATTTGACATGTGAAAAGTTCTAAACTGAATAGTATATAATAATAGTGATTACTCTGCTCCTTCTTGTATCTTCTCTCCTTTTCCTGGTTCAGAATTCTGTGGGTTATTTGAAAAACATAATATATTTTTCACCTTTCATGCTTTCAAATCATTCCTCAGTTAGAAAATGTAATAAAAATATGAATAATTATAAAAATAAGAGAATTGTGCTTTGTTGCAGCCATGCTTACAGAAAGAATATTTTGCAGGCTTAACTGCTGATGTTTTATTCTTGCATTTTTTTATTAGCAAATACTCTTATGCAGTATCACTATTTGCAATATCATTCACAAAGGACACGGGGTTATGATTCAAAGATATTACCTTGCCTTATATGCTAAGCCAGTGTGTGTGCGTGTCTGTGTGTGCGTGTCCATGTGTGTGTGTGTCCGTGTCCGTGTGTGTGTGTGTGTGTGTGTGTGTGTGTGAGAGAGAGAGAGAGAGAGAGAGAGAGAGAGAGAGAGAGAGAGAGAAAGAAAGAGAGAGAGAGAAGTATGTGTTTATATGCATGTGTGCATCTGTGTGTAACTTGTGGGATAATATGCGTTTGTGTGAACATGTATACTCATGTTCACATTTAGAGAATGAAAGTCCTAGAACTGCAAAATTAAAAAGTGAGGAAAACATGCAAAAAGCCATGTGAGCAGTGTAGAAAAATTCAGGATGCTCCAGGGGCAGAAAAGATTTTCTTTTCTTTTTCCCACTTTTCACTATCAAAATTCTCTTTTTTTTTGATTTTTAATATTTTTATTACATATTTTCCTCAATTACATTTCCAATGCTATCCCAAAAGTCCCCCATAGCGCCCCCCAATTCCCTACCCACCCATTCCCATTCTTTTGGCCCTGGCATTCCCCTATATTGGGGCATACAAAGTTTGCAAGTCCAATGGGCCTCTCTTTCCATTGATGGCCGACTAGGCCATCTTTCGATACATATGCAGCTAGAGACAAGAGCTCCGGGGTTCTGGTTAGTACATCATGTTGTTCCAACAATAGGGTTGCAGATCCCTTTAGCTCCTTGGGTACTTTCTCTAGCTTCTCCATTGGGAGCCCTGTGATACATCCAATAGCTGACTGTGAACATCCACTCCTGTGTTTGCTAGGCCCCGGCATCGTCTCACAAGAGACAGCTATATTTGGGTCCTTTCAGCAAAATCTTGCTAGTGTATGCAATGGTGTCAGCGTTTAGAAGCTGATTATGGGATGGATCCCTGGATACGGCAGTCTCTAAATGGTCCATCCTTTCATCACAGCTACGAACTTTGTCTCTGTAACTCCTTCCCTGGGTGTTTTGTTCCCAATTCTAAGAAGGTGCACAGTGTCCACACTTTGGTCTTCATTCTTCTTGAGTTTCATGCGTTTATCAAATTGTATCTTATATCTTGGGTATCCTAAGTTTTGGGCTAATATCCACTTATCAGTGAATACATATTGTGTGAGTTCTTTTGTGATTGTGTTATTTCACTCAAGATGATGCCCTCCAGGTCCATCCATTTGGCTAGGAATTTCATAAATTCATTCTTTTTAATAGCTGAGTAGTACTCCATTGTGTAAATGTACCATAATTTCTGTATCCATTCCTCTGTTGAGGGACATCTGGGTTCTTTCCAGCTTCTGGCTATTATAAATAGGGCTGCTATGAACATAGTGGAGCATGTGTCCTTTTTACCGGTTGGGACATCTTCTGGATATATGCCCAGGAGAGGTATTGCTGGATCCTCCGGTAGTACTATGTCCAATTTTCTGAGGAACCGCCAGACTGATTTCCAGAGTGGTTGTACAAGCTTGCAATCCCACCAACAATGGAGGAGTGTTCCTCTTTCTCCACATCCTCGCCAGCATCTGCTGTCACCTGAATTTTTGATCTTAGCCATTCTGATTGGTGTGAGGTGGAATCTCAGGGTTGTTTTGATTTGCATTTCCCTGATGATTAAGGATGTTGAACATTTTTTCAGGTGTTTCTCTGCCATTCGGTATTCCTCAGGTGAGAATTCTTTGTTCAGTTCTGAGCCCCATTTTTTAATGGGGTTATTTGACTTTCTGGAGTCCACCTTCTTGAGTTCTTTATATATATTGGATATTAGTCCCTTATCTGATTTAGGATAGGTGAAGATCCTTTCCCAATCTGTTGGTGTTTTTTTTGTCTTATTGATGGTGTCTTTAGCCTTGCAGAAGCTTTGTAGTTTCATGAGGTCCCACTTGTCAATTCTCGATCTTACAGCACAAGCCATTACTGTTCTATTCAGGAATTTTTCCCCTGTGCCCATATCTTCAAGGCTTTTCCCCACTTTCTCCTCTATAAGTTTCAGTGTCTCTGGTTTTATGTGAAGTTCCTTGATCCACTTAGACTTGACCTTAGTACAAGGAGATAGGAATGGATCGATTCGCATTCTTCTACATGTTAACAACCAGTTGTGCCAGCACCATTTGTTGAAAATGCTGTCTTTCTTCCACTGGATGTTTTTAGCTCCCTTGTCGAAGATCAAGTGACCGTAGGTGTGTGGGTTCATTTCTGGGTCTTCAATTCTATTCCATTGGTCTATTTGTCTGTCACTATACCAGTACCATGCAGTTTTTATCACAATTGCTCTGTAGTAGAGCTTTAGGTCCGGCATGGTGATTCCACCAGAGGTTCTTTTATCCTTGAGAAGAGTTTTTGCAAACAATTTCTTTATTTATATCAATAGTCTTGAAGATACTAAACAACATACTATTTTAAAACCCTCATACTTCCCTATTCTTACTAGACAAGTAATTCTGACATCTGCCCACAATGTGTTTACCTTTTTTTATTGATAAATTAAAGTTGATCGAGATAACCAGATACTAATAATAGAATGAAGGGTGCAATGACTCACCTGAGGATCCATCTCATTTACAATCACCAAACCCAGACACTGTTGTGGATGCCAACAAGTGCTTGCTGAGAGGAGCCTGATGTAGCTCTCTCATGAGAGGCTCTGTCAGTGCCTCACAAATACAGAGGTGGAAGCTCACAGCCATCCATTGGATGGAGCATAGGATCCCCAATGAAGGTGCTAGAGAAAGGACCCAAGGGACTGAAGGGGTTTGCAACCCCATAGGAGGCACAACAATATGAACTAACCAGTACACCCAGAGCTCCCAGGGACTAAACCACTAACCAAAGAGCACATATGGTGGGACACATCACTCTATCAGCATATGCAGCAGAGGATGGTCAAGTTGGTCATCAATGGGGGGAGAGGCCCTTTGTCCTATGAACACTCTATGCCCAAGTGTAGAAGAATGCCAGAGCCAGGAAGTGGGTGTGGGTGGTTTGGTGAGCAGGGGGAGTGGGGAAGGGGTAGGGAAGGGTGGTTTTTAGAGGGGAAACCAGAAAAGGGCATAACATTTGAAATGTAAATAAAGAAAATATACAAAAAAGAAAGAAATATATTTAATTTTACAAACTGAAATTTTAATTGAATTGAACAATTATATTGCTTAATTGATTGTCTTGTTTAGATAGATTGGGGAAAAAATATATATATATAAATCTGTGTGTGTGTGCGCGCGCACATGTGTGTGTATACATGTGTGTGTATATTTGTGTGTGTGTGTCTGCATATAAATGTGTACATGTGTGTGCACATGTCTGTGGAGACAGACAGACAGACAGACAGACAGATAGACAGACAGAGAACGATGGGTAAGAAAGCTCTATTATGCGTAAGGAGAAGTAGAAATGATCACAGATGCAAGACATATTTAAAAAGATCACATAAACATCTTTAAAGCCCTGATTACAAGTGTCAAATGTTTTTAACATGCTTCAACTGTTAAGTAATCTTGGCTCCATTACTTTGGAGTGTCAAACTATGACATTATTTGCATGTTAAACACCTAAATGTGGTATTAATGGTACTTTCTCTTTGAAGTTTATTTTCCAAGCAAAGTTCATAAGACATAT
Source organism: Mus caroli (assembly GCF_978045245.1). NCBI lineage: Eukaryota > Metazoa > Chordata > Mammalia > Rodentia > Muridae > Mus > Mus caroli. The sequence goes on along the minus strand of NW_028227258.1, from coordinate 144,666,626 downwards.
TTGTAAATATAGTAGCCTATATTTTTGTATGCTTGCAGATGAAAAAGGATTTACTTAAAGAAGTCAGTGAAGGTATACATGATCTGAAATATATTCTCTTTATATTGTCTCATGGTTAATTTTTGTATAAATAAAATATTTTTTCTCTGTTTGAAAGAAAACTATGTTTATATTTATTAAAAATTTAAATAAAGCCAGGCATGGTGGTGCACTCCTTTAATCCCAGCACTCATGAGGCAGAGGCAGAGGCAGAGGCAGAGGCAGAGGCAGAGGCAGAGGCAGAGGCAGAGGCAGAGGCAGAGGCAGAGGCAGAGGCAGAGGCAGAGGCAGAGGCAGAGGCAGAGGCAGAGGCAGAGGCAGAGGCAGAGGCAGAGGCAGAGGCAGAGGCAGAGGCAGAGGCAGAGGCAGAGGCAGAGGCAGAGGCAGAGGCAGAGGCAGAGGCAGAGGCAGAGGCAGAGGCAGAGGCAGAGGCAGAGGCAGGTGGATTTCTTAGTTCGAGGCCAGTCTGGTGAGTTCCAGGACAGCCAGGGCTATAAACAGAAACCCTGTCTCGAAAAACCAAAAAAATAAAAAAAAAAAAAATAAATCTGATCTTTAGTTTCTGACTTATAAAGAGAGAAATAATAATGATAAGGAAAACCTCAAAGAATCTAAGCTGTGCTATCAATTTCATGACAGACTTTATTTTGTCGAGTAAAAATACTATTCATTCTTTTATTACTAAAAATATATTTCTGTTTTTTAACTGCAAATTACTAAGGAATAAATACTAATAGATTTGAAGAAGAGTAGAAACAAAGAATGGTCTTTTATAGATTCTTTGAGGTACAAAGAGAGATTATTTTTCCAATTTATTTTATAACAGAAGTAAAAATTCATATAACCAACCACTAACACCCTTCCCTCGTATTCATACAACCAATCACTATCACCCTTCCACATAGTCATATGACCAATCACTATCACCCTTCCACATAGTCATATGACCAATCACTATCACCCTTCCACATAGTCATATGACCAATCACTATCACCCTTCCACATAGTCATATGACCAATCACTATCACCCTTCCACATAGTCATATGACCAATCACTATCACCCTTCCACATAGTCATATGACCAATCACTATCACCCTTCCACATAGTCATATGACCAATCACTATCACCCTTCCACATAGTCATATGACTAATCACTATTACCCTTCCACATAGTCATATGACTAATCACTATCACCCTTCCACATAGTCATATGACCAATCACTATCACCCTTCCACATAGTCATATGACTAATCACTTTTACCCTTCCCTGTATTCATAGGACCAATCATTATCACCTTCCCCCATGCCACAATCACTATTGCCCTTCCTCATATTCAAATACCCAATCGTTATTACCCTTCTCCATAATCATATAACCAATCACTATCACCCTTCCCTATATTTATACAACCGATCACTACTAAACTCCCCCCCCCATATTCCTACAACCCATCAATATCACCCTTCCCCCATATTGGTATAGCCAATCACAGACAATGAAAAAATACCTGGGATGCTAGTGTTTTCTTGTGTCTAGTTTACTAAATTAAACCTTTACTTTTTAAAGCCAATTTACATGTTAATTAGATATAAAAATTAATCTGTTAAAAATGCTCAATTTTTAAAAATCAGTTTACTTATAACCCTTTTAGATTTAACCATGTTTTCCTAAAATGCCATGAACAATTTCACTGACATATATCTGTTTGTTTATTTGCAGTTTTACATATATGTATATATAGAAGCATATATATGAATATAGTATGATTATATATCTTATATAATATACAATATGTTATATATATATCTTATATGTAATGTAATTATATTTTATAATGTTTAAGTGACATTTGAGTTAATGTTGTCAGTCTAAGAAATAAACCAAAACTTAGAGTACTCTCATCTGTAGGCATTACTAAGTTCATATTCATCATATTTGTGTAAACATTCTTCCTTTAAAATGGCCTTCATGATACAATCATCCTTGCAAATCTTCAATGAGGTCAAGTTATCACAAAAAGAGTTTATATTTATGTGATACTAGCCCATATTTTGGGGGATTAAAATAGGAAAAGTAGAAAAGAAAGGTAATAAGAAGCTCAGAGATATAAGCTGTTCAATCTTTCATGTGTGATCACAATCAGAGGTTTTATACAACCTTTGAGGAAAAAGAATATCAATGATCTGTATGTATAAGGCTATAACATAGCTTGTTTGAAAGACAGTGTTCATTTCCATGTATATATTCATTTGCTTATTTTAAGTGTATGTTCTTAATATTTCATAGCAATGCTTTGTATCCTTTCATTACATTTGGATCTTAAAAGACAAACAAAAAACTGTGCTGAACATTTGGGAAACAGAGCAGAAGAACATTCTATCTTAGAACTTGCCAGCCACACATTTTTCTGTTAAACAGAGAGATTTTACACTTGTTCCAGCTCACTGGGTTTTGCCTATGCAGCACTTTCCGTGGTTGTTTTACCCATTAATCACATAAGAATGTCACTTTTATTACAATAGCACTACAAGTTTAGATGCCTCTAAATGCCATACCCAGTTTGGGTTAACAATTTATGTATAAGACTTGACTTAGAATATATCCTCCTTATTTCCAAAACCAAATAATCTTTGATATAAAAAGATTTTAATCTTTAACTGTTGTCTACAGTCCAAAACTTTCCCCAATTTATGAAAATAATAGCCTAATGACTTTCTTATTATGTTTTTGGTCAGTGCCCATTCATTAGTTTACCATGACTACCCAAAGGGGGTGTTTGATTTCTGGCATGTATATTGTAAGATTTTTAAAGTTATATATATATTATATATTGTTTGTTTGTTTGTTTGTTTGTTTTGGAACAAGGTTTCTCTGTGTAGCCCTGGCTGTCCTGGAACTCACTTTGTAGACCAGGCTGGCCTTGAACTCAGAAATCCACCTGCCTCTGCCTCCCAAGTGCTGGGATTAAAGGCATGCGCCACCACGTCCATCTTTAAAGTTATATTTTTTAAAATGCACTTATTGATAATTTTGTTAAATTTTTCATATATAAGCCAATTTGATCATATTCCTTCTATAAACAATCCCTATTTCTAACAAACTCATGAAATATTATAAGGAAGTACACTATTTTTTTATAATTAATAAATGCTAGTAAAAATGATGGGGCTAAGAAGATTGGTCTATGGATAAAAGTAGTTGATGTGCTAGTGTGAGACATTGCGTTGTATCCCTAGCTCTGGTAGAAAAGCCATGTGGGAGTATACATACCTATAATCCCCCTGCTCTGCAGCATGGACACAAGACAGTTTATGGGGCTTGCTGTCTGACAGCCTATCTACAAGTTCAGTAAGAGACCCACCTCAGGGGATTAAGAAAGGGACTGACAGAGCAATATAGCAGGCAACCACTTCTGGACTCCTGCATACAGAAGCACAGGTCCACAACCACTGGTATATCCACCACACATTTATGTATACAACATACAAAATTTTTATTTGGATTTCATCTAGTTAATTTAAATTATTAAGCAAACTAATTCCAAAAATAAATACTTTGTGTATTTATACTTATAATTCTAGAGAATGGGAATTTAAAACATTGTATCTTATGATAATAATATGCTTATAGTGTTTAGAAAATAGAAGAATAAATACTTTAACACTTGGAAAGAGAAAAGTAAATGAAATGTAATAATATTCATTTGCCAATATGTAACATTAGCATAACTTACAATTTGTCAAATATATTTATATATAATATATCTGATTGATTTATAATATATATATATAATGTATGAAGGGAACAATAGATGGCACAGTAAGATTGTTTACAGTCAGGGCTAATGGACTGAGTTAATAAGAGAGAAGAAAACTAACTACTCTAAGATTTCTTCTGATTTCTACACAGTCCATGTCATGCTTTCATGTGCACATGCACACACACACACACACACACAAAAGGGAAGAAAGAAAGAAAGAAAGAAAGAAAGAAAGAAAGAAAGAAAGAAGGAAGGAAGGAAGGAAGGAAGGAAGGAAGGAAGGAAGGAAGGAAAGAAAGAAAGAAAGAAAGAAAGAAAGAAAGAAAGAAAGAAAGAAAAGAAAAGAAAAGAAAAGAAAAGAAAAGAAAAGAAAAGAAAAGAAAAGAAAAGAAAAGAAAAGAAAGAAGGAAAGGAAGGAAGGAAGGAAGGAAGGAAGGAAGGAAGGAAGGAAGGAAGGAAGGAAGGAAGAAGGAGAAGGGAGGAGGGAGGCAGAAAGAAAGAGAGAAAAAGAGAGAAAGGAAGGAACAAAGAAAGGAAGAAAGAAAGTGAAAGAGGGAGAGAGGAGAAAGGCAGGGAGAGAGGTGGGAGGGAGGGAGACAGGAAGAAAAAATAACAGAGGGAAAAAGAAGTAAAAAGGGCCCAAAATAATACACAAATCCAGCATTTTTATTTACTGAAATTATTAACCATAAATGATGAGACATAATTAAAACCATTTGCCAAAGTATCTAATGGAAAATAGTCATAGTTTCTGACCAAGCAGCTGTGAAACCCTTTGTACCTCCATGTAGGGGGATTTTTGATGTAGATGTTGTTAATTTGGTATGGTATGTGCACGGAAAATTCAAAACCTTTTTAAATTCCCTCTTGGTTTCCTTTGCTTAAATAAAAATCTTCAAATTTCATTTACAAATAAACTTCATAAAATTGCTGTGAACGTGCAGAACAGAATAGATGTCATTTTAGGCCTTTGCACTCTAACTTCATGAACAGTATCTCAGACACTCCTGGTAGAGCTAGGGGTCAGAAAGTTACAGCCAGGGGTTGCCTTGCTTCTGATGTTGTTTTCTCCAACCATTTCAGGTCGTGTTATAAAATTCTATGGATCAACACATTTTTCATTCACAGCAAAAAGTAATTCCTCAATAATTCATCTTTACCTTACCAAGAAAATAGATCACTTTGTTCAAATTCTAGCTCTAGAATTCATCAGCAGAGGAAGAGGAAAGATTCAGACAAGCACATCTCAGGACACCGTACCCTGAAACATGAACAGATGGAGAGAAACCAAGTACCTTCTCTTGGGGATACTTGTATCTAACAATTCAATTCTGAATTTAATATCTGAAGAAGTCTGAAACTTATTCAATATTTATTTATTTATTACTTATTTATTTATCATTTAGTGACTCAAAGATACCTTTTTCTCCACAAATGAACTTTTAAAAAATCAACAGTGAAATTAGATGTAATGTTAATAATAACAAACTAGAAGTGATTGGAAGTTGTCTGGAACAGTTTGTGTCTGTAGTAAGATGACAATAGCAATGGCAGTCATAGTGAGTATAGATTAGGATCCTATCATATAATAGCAATGTGGTTGATGGAAACAGAAATAGCCCCAAAACTGGATAGCTTAGAGGCCACACCCACAAGAAAAGCACTGAGTGTTGGCAGAACATCTCATGAGAGGTGACTGGGAAGGGGGACACCATTTGAAATGTAAATAAACAAAATAAGAAAGAAAGAAAGAAAGAAAGAAAGAAAGAAAGAAAGAAAGAAAGAAAGAAAGAAAGAAAGAAAGAAAGAAAGAAAGGAAGGAAGGAAGGAAGGAAGGAAGGAAGAAGGAGAAGGGAGGAGGGAGGCAGAAAGAAAGAAAGAAAGAAAGAAAGAAAGAAAGAAAGAAAGAAAGAAAGAAAGGAAGGAAGGAAGGAAGGAAGGAAGGAAGGAAGGAAGGAAGGAAGGAAGAAGGAGAAGGGAGGAGGGAGGCAGAAAGAAAGAAAGAAAGAAAGAAAGAAAGAAAGAAAGAAAGAAAGAAAGAAAGAAAGAAAGAAAGAAAGAAAGAAAGAAAGGCAAGCAAAACAGAGCAGGGCAAAGCACTGGGAATCTCAGAGTACATGCTGTATTTTCTCATACTTGGAATTCTGTTTATATTGTTCAAATTAACATAGGTTTTCCTTAATGAAACTTTTCCAGTTAAAACGTGGCAAGTAAAACACTATATGAACATTTTAATATTAGTTCATTAAATCAACCCAGTTCTGACTTGTAATGAGGCCATGCCTTTTGATGTTTTATTCAGGTTTGCAGAAATATCCATGACAATAAGTGTGTGCCCTGTAGACATGGTCATATAAGTTTTAAAAAATCATTTCCTGTTAGCAAGCTCTTGTAGTAAATTGCAAGTTTTTCTTCCTGAGATTATAGAATTTTTCTGAACATTAGGCTTGCCGCAATTGTGATCTGCACATTTAGTTAAGACCATCTTCTTCTCTTCAAGCTCACTGACCTTACTGCCAAAAGCTCTTTTTTGTTTCTTATCCTATTTTCATAACAAAAAATTAACTTGGCATTTTTATCATTTTTTTAAAATAAATGACAGTAGGAAGAGGGACTCTTCTTCAAAATTCATTATGCAAATCCAAAGGGAAAACACTGCCACAGTCATGAAGATTGTATTTACTAAATCATTCACAAATTAGACTCTTCAGGAACAACATGCTACACACGTAGCAAGCACTCAAGTCATGCATTGCCTGAAGGCTTTGTACTGCATTACCCTGCAGATACATCACAGAAACAATAGAATCAAGCAATTCTGCAAGGTTAGAGAAATCACACCTTCTCATCCACTTTTCAAAAGGAATATCTGGATAGCCAAGGCTTGATAAAAATCTCTGTTACTCACCATATGACAAGCTGGGAACATTGCATGATCTTATTAGTGTCCAATCACTCACACTATCAAAACATGCAAACAGATAATAGGAATAAATTGTTTATTCCCCATGTTACTAGGCAATTATAAATATTTCAGCAAAAGGGCTATTCTATGCCAAGGTTAGAATCTAATAGAATAATTCAAGATGCAAATTCATTGTCTAGTAACCAAATGTTGATGTTTCCAAACAATCCTCATTCAGTGGGCTTTTAGAGAAAAGGCTTTCAGAGAATAATGTATGCGGTGGCTTTTGAAACACTGCGAGGCTAACATTTCTCATTTCTGAGGAGACTTCTTTAAGTTTTTACCCAGTAAAGTAGTCCCAGGACATTATGCTACAACCTGCACCAAAGAAATACCAACTGGAGACTATTAATCCCATACTAGAGTGTTCTAACATAAAAATCACAGCAATTAAAGCTTTCTGTTAATCCCCACATTTATGTACTTAACAGTTCTTGAGAACCTCATTCAGTTTGGTAATTGTGGACAACTTTTTAAATTATTGTTTTTCATACAAAACAAAATGAACTCATAATGGGTAATATATAAATCACTAGAGATGGATTTTATAATTTCATAGCTTCTCTGGGAAAAAAAAAGTGGCAGAATCATGGAACTAAATGAGTTACAAATGGTCCTTGGAAAAAGCTAGAAAAAAGAAAGACATGTTGCAATACAACATCTTTGGCCTCTCTGACATGAAAAAGATACAGATCACCCTTCCTAAGTAGGCATCAACAAACCTACACATAGAAGACTAGGGCACAACACTGTAATCACATGTGAGCCCTTTTCGGCTATCATGACAGTGCTGCAGCTATCACTTATTTTATGTGTTAGGAATCTTTCTAATGACCTCCATCTGCAGCAAAAATAAGCATCTTTGATAAGGTGTGTCTATGAGTACAAACAAGAGTAATTATGGAACTGTTTCTACCCAGCCCCTAATAAGATGGCAATAACATAATCCTTATTCTTAACGTATGTTACCAGGAAACATCTCTAGGGATAGTGCTGCATGATAGTGTCTTCTAGACATGGCAGCATTACTACACACATGAGGTCTCAACAATATAGTTTCTTGCATAATATCCACCAACACACCATTGACAAGTTTACACAGGTGGGGAATTTTTTTCAAGACCCAACCTTACATGAAGAGCTGTAGATAGACAATGTCTGTGAATAGAAGAATATGTTTTACTTTCTCTTTGTTTCAGGAACAAAGCCCCAGTCCAAAGTGATCAACTGTAAACACATGCAAAAATAAAAAATAGACAACAAGTTGTATGTGTGTGTTTAACAAATTAATATATATATATACACATAAATGGGAAGAAGGAATTTATGGAAATGATACAAATTACAATGTTCTCATGACTAAATGCTCAAATACTTTAAAAATTAATAGCTAGCTAAAAAAATAAGAAAATAAATGGACAGTGCTAAAGCTGGCATGTGGCATATTAGATTGATTGCATAATAAGAAGAGGTCATGGCGTGATCCTGGATACTACACAGGGAAGAAAATACAGAAAGACTAGCCATATAAATGTTGGAAAAGTGGTCTAACACTGAAAGGAAAATCCAAACCTTCCTATATCATAGAAATAAGAATGGACAGAGACAGAGTGTGTCAGCATGAAACACCCTTTCAACATGACACACCTACCACATCATCTAGTTGAAATTTGCTCTTGGTATGTGAAATGGATGCTACAGGATATCTCACACCTGTGTTTCCTAAGTTTATAGAAACTCAGAGTTCTTTCAAGAATCTGTGCCTTTTAAATTTCTTTCCAAAATACTTTGAGGCACGAAGAAGGCAAATAGCTTATGAATTCTACAATAATCAGTTCTTTAAGGGGAATAACATATTCTATTTAAGTTTTCTTGGTCTGCAGTATCTACATTAGTGTGTGTGTTTGTGTGTGTTTTATACCTTGCTTGATGCATAATATTCTTTGTAGATATGTTGCAATACATACAACTGTATAAAGCATTTTACAATAAACAAAATTAGTAACTGGCAAAGTAATGTGCAAGAGTTAAAACTGTATAGAATTCTAATATTTAAAGAAGGGATGTTAGACCAAATGTACAAACAATAAAATATACTTCTCAGTGACATTCAGAATTGACCATGCACCCTCTGTATTTAACATTTCCCTTTCAGGTAGCAGAGATATTTTAGTGGGATTATGTCTTTACTTCCAAAGGCATTCTTAGGCTGGGAGACATAACCCTTAATGTGAAATAAAATGAATGGCAATTTTCCAAGAGCTGTGAGACAGCACCTAATTAGTACATTAATTTATATAAATAAAATTCTCTTTGCTGTTCCCCAGTGTTCTGCCTGAAAATGCAACAAGATGAATGAACACAACAAATCACAGTGAAATTTACAGGTTTGGGAAAAAAGGAAACATAAATATCCCCTTGACCTTGTTCTAAATTTTCTGCATCTCTCTCAAAAGCATCACTCTATCACAGAGCCCTTCATATGGATCTGTCATTCTGCAAGACTTCTCCAGTGATTAGTTCACAGGGAAGGGGAACCTACTTCTGTATTCTAGGTCTGTCTTCCTGTACAACACACCTACAATCACAACTCAAAGGAAAATTTTAGAGCTAAAATTTGCTTTTGAGTTTTTGTTACCTACATTTTATTAACAACAGCATAAACAATATTTAATTTTAAAATGTTTTCCTTGCCTACACATATTTTGCTTGTTATGTTTATTTTAGCTAATTTATATTATATTAGCTAATTTTTGTGGTTGGCCTAACTTTTAAAAATAAAAATATCTCTCAAGGCCAAGACAATATTTTAATTGAAGTCAATAGTTGAATAGAACAGCAATATTGTCTCCAGGTATGATAGAACATGCTTATTAATCCCAAACTTACGGTGGCTAAAGAAGGACTGCTGTGAGTTTAAGATGGTCTGGGCTACATAAGAAGCAGAAGTCAGTTTCCTAATGTATATAATGACATAAGGAGAAACTATTAATCAATTAATTAATAAATAAATAAATATCCTAACCCCCAAACAAACAAGGCAAAGATGTAAATTATAGAGAATATTTTGCTCAATTTATAATTACTGTAACTTAATGTAGTACAAAACAAACTGAATATTTAATATTAATACTTTTGATATGAAAACACCCTCTTATTTCTTCACAGATACATATCTAAATGCCTATTTCTGGTAATAACTTCCTTGACAAGATGCAGCCAACAAAATTCTAGATGATAGTTATAATCCATTATTGTGGTAAAATCAACATTATAAATAATAAAATAAAACAGAAAATAACTCGGCGGACGGTCCCAAGGTCCCTAGAGAACTCTCCATGCAGCAGGCACCCTAGCATACCCAGGATCTTGGGATCACTGGTGAGTGGAATATAACATCTGTCCCAAAACAACCCAGAAGGGCTTGGGCTAGCAGGAACAGGGACACAGGAAATGCACCTGACCAGCAGCTCGGGTTAGTTCTGGTCTGCACCAGCCCCGCACCATATTAGCCATGAACTCAGAGGTCCCAGGAGGACTCTCCATGCAACAGGTGCCCTAGCACACCCAGGATCTTGGGATCACTGGTGAGTGGAATGCAACATCTCTTCCAAAACAACCTGAAGGGGCTTGTGCAAGCAGGAACAGGGACAAAGGAAACCCTACTGACCAGCAGCTGGGGTTCTCTCCTGTAGGCGCCAGCCCTGCGCCACCTTGGACACAAACTCTGTGGATAGTCCCATGGTCCCCAGAGGACTCTCCACTATGCAGGCACCATAGCATAGCCAGGATCTTAGGATCACTGGGAGAGGGCTCTGACCCTGAGACTCAGATGAGAGTGCCATCATGTATCTTAGATCTTTCATAGACCAGTCCACACAGGAGAGCACAAAGGCCACAGAAGCAACAGAGATTCTTGGACAGGGTCCCTTTGGGCCTTCATCTTCAGCAAAGAGGTATATCTGAACTCCAGACATCTGGCACCTTCCCTGCAAGAGGAGAACTTGCCTGTAGAGAGTGCTCTGACCAGTGGGGCTCAGGAGAGTTGGACTCCCAACAGTGCTGACAGAAGCTAACAGAATCACAGGAGGAGCAAGCTCCAGCCAGAGACAGCTAGAACATTAACACCAGAGATTACCAGATGGCAAAAGGCAAATGTAAGAATCACACTATCACAAACAGAATCACAGGAGGAGCAAGCTCCAGCCAGAGACAGCTAGAACATTAACACCAGAGATTACCAGATGGCAAAAGGCAAATGTAAGAATCACACTATCACAAACTAAGTAAATTCAGCATCATCAGAACCCAATATGCCCACCACAGCGAGTCCTGGATACCCCAACACACCCGAAAAGCAAGATTCAGATTTAAATTCATATCTCATGATACTGGTAGAAAATTTTAAGAAAATTAATAACTCACTTAAAGAAATACAGGAGCAATACTGCTAAATAGGTAGAAGCCCTTAATGAGAAAGCACAAATATCCCTATAAATATCCTCAAATTATTACATTAAAATATAATATCCGTCAAAATATTACAGGAAAATACTACTAAACAGGTAGAAGACCTTAAAGAGGAAAACCAAAAATCCCTTCGAGAATTACAGAAAAACACAACCAAACAGACAATAGAATTGAATAAAACCATCCAAGATCTAAAAATGGAAGTAGAAATAATGAAGAAAACCCATGGGAAGACAACTCTGGAGATAGAAATCCTAGGAAAGAAATCAGGAACCATAGAACAAGCATCAGCAACAGAATACAAGAGTTGGAAGACAGGCTCTCAGGTGCAGAAGATTCCATAGAAACCATGACACAACATTCAGAGAAAATGTAAAATGCAAAAAGATCCTAACTCAAAACATCCAGGAAATCTAAGACACAATGAGAAGACAAAACCCAAGGAGAGTAGGTATAGATGTGAATGAAGATTTTCAACTTAAAGGACCTGTAAATGTCTTAAACAGAATTATAGAAGAAAACTTCCCTAACCTAAAGAAAGAGATGCCCATGAACATACAAGAAGCTTACATAACTCCAAATAGACTGGACTACAAAAGAGATTCCTCCCGACACATAATAATCAGAATAACAAGTGCTCTAAATAAAGATAGAATATTAAAAGCAGTAAGGGAAAAATGTCAAGTAACATATAAAGGCAGACCTATTAGAATTACACCAGACTTCTCACCAGAGACTATGAAAGCCAGAAGATCCCAGACAAAGTTTATACAGACACTAAGAGAACACAAATGCCAGCCTAGGCTACTATACCCAGCAAAACTCTCAATTACCATAGATGGAGAAAACAAAGTATTCCATGACAAAACCAAATTTACACAATATCTTTCCACAAATCCAGCCCTTCAAAGGATAATAAAGGGAAAACTCCAATACAAGGAAGGAAAGTATGCCCTAGAAAAAGCAAGAAAGTAATCCTTCAACAAACCTAAAAGAAGATAGCTACCAAAACAAAATCCCAATTCTAACAACAAAAATAACAGGAAGTAAAAAGTACTTTTCCTTAAAATCTCTTAGTATCAATGGACTCAATTCCCCAATAAAAAGACATAGATTAACAGACTGGCTACATAAACAGGACCCAACATTTTGCTGCTTACAGGAAACCCACCCCAGGGACAAAGACAGACACTACGTCAGGGTGAAAGGCTGCAAAACAATTTCCCAAGCAAATGGTCTGAAGAAACAAACTGGAGTAGCCATCCTAATATCAAATAAAATCGACTTCCAACCCAAACTTATCAAAAAAGACAAGGGGGCAATTCATACACATCAAAGGTAAAATCTTCCAAGATGAACTCTAAATTCTGAATATATATGCTCCAAATCCAAGGGCATACACATTCATTAAGGAAACTCTACTAAAGCACAAACCACACATTGCAACTCACACAATAATACTGGGAGACTTTGACACCCAACTCTCATCAATGGACAGATTCTGGAAATAGAAAATAAACAAAGATACAGTGAAACTAACAAAAGTTATGGAACAAATGAATTTAACAGATATCTACAGCCCATTTTATCCTAAAACAAATGGATATCGCTTCTTCTCAGCATGTCATGGTATCTTCTCCAAAACTGACCATATAATTGGTCACAAAACAGGCCTCAACAGATACAAAATTATTGAAATTATCCCATCCATCCTATGAGATCAACAAGGACTAAGGCTGATCTTCAATAACAACATAAATAAAACAAAGTCAACATTCAATTGGAAGCTAAACAACACTCTACTCAATGAAAACTTGGCCAGGGCCAAAATAAAGAAAGAGAATAAAGACTTTTCAGAATTTAATGAAAATGAAGCCACAATATACCCAAACCTATGGGACACAATGAAAGCATACCTAGGAGGAAAACTCATAGATCTGAGTGCCAAAAAAAAAAAAAAAAAGAAAGAAAGAAAGAAAGAAAGAAAGAAAGAAAGAAAGAAAGAAAGCAAAACAAAACAAAACAAAAAATAGAGATAGCATACACTAGCAGCTTGACAGCATATCTAAAAGCTCTAGAAAAAAAGGAAGAAAATTCACCCAAGAGTCACCCAAGGTAGACTGCAGGAAATAATCAAACTTAGGGCTGAAATAAACCAAGTAGAAACAAAAAGAACTATACAAAGAATCAACCAAACCAGGAGCTGTTTCTTTGAGAAAATAAACAAGATAGATAAACCCTTAGCAAGACTAATTAGAGGGCTCAGGGACAGTATCTCAATTAAAAAAAAATAAAGAAAAGAAAAGAAATGAAAAGGACATATAACAACAAAACCGAGGAAATCTAAAACATCATCAGATTCTACTATAAAAGGCTATACTCAACAAAAATGGAAAATCTACATGAAATGGACAATTTCCTAGACAGATACCAGGTACCAAAATTAAATCAGGATCAGATTAACAATCTAAACAGTCCCATTTCCCCTAAAAAGGTAGAAGCGGTCATTAATCATCTCTCAACCAAAAAACAAAACAAAACAAAACAAAACAAAAAACCCAGGACCTGATGGCTTTAGTGCAGAGTTCTGTCAGACCTTCAGAGAAGACCTAATTCCAATTCTCCTCAAAATATTCCATAAACTTGAAATAGAAGGTATTATATCCAATTCATTCTATGAAGCCACAATTACTCTGATACCTAAACCACAGAAAGACCCAACAAAGAAAGAGAACTTCAGAACAATATCCCTTATGAATATCGGTGAAAAATACTTAATAAAATTATTGCAGACCCAATCCAGGAACACATCAAAATGATCATCTTAAACCATAATGCAGAGATGGTTGAATATATGAAAATTCTTCAATGTAATCCACTATATAAACAAACTCAAAGACAAAAACCACATGATCATCTCGTTAGATGATGAAAAAGCATTTGTCAAAATCCAAATCCATTCATGATAAAAGTCTTGGAAAGATCAGGAATTCAATGCCCGTACATAAATATAATAAAAACAATATACAGGAAAGCAGTAGTCACCATCAAACTGCTGCCCACTTTCTCCCTACATATTCAATATAGTCCTCGAAGTCCTAGCCAGAGCAATTAGACAATAAAGGAGATAATGGGGCTATAAATTGGAAAAGAAGAAGTCACAATATCACTATTTGCAGATGATATGATAGTATATATAAGTGACCCTAAAAATTCCACCAGAGAACTCCTAAACCTGATAATCAGCTTCAGTGCAGTAGCTGGATATAAAATTACTCAAACAAATCAGTGTCCTCTCTACACAAAGGAAAAACGGGCTGAGAAAGAAATTAGGGGAACAACACCCTTCTCAGTAGTCACAAATAATATAAAATACCTTGATGTGACTCTAACTAAGGAAGGGAAAGATCTGTATGATAAGAACTTCAAGTCTCTGATGAAAGAAATTGAAGAAGATCTCAGAAGATGGAAAGATCTCCCATGCTCATGGATTGACAGAATTTATATAGTAAAAATGGCTATCTTGCCAAAAGCAATCTACAGATTCAATGCAATCCCCATCAAAATTCCATCTCAATTCTTCAATAAGTTAGGAAGAGCAATTTTCAAATTTATCTGGAATAACAAAAAACCTAGGATAGCAAAGCCAATAAAAAGAACAACAATAAAAGAAACTCTGGTGGAATCACCATGCCTGACCTAAAGCTGTACTACAGAGCAATTGTGATAAAAACTGTGTTGTACTGGCACAGTGACAGACAGATAGATCAATGTAATAGAATTGAAGATCCAGAAATAAACCCACACACCTATGGTCACTTGATCTTTGACAAGGAAGCTAAAACCATCAAGTGGGAAAAAGTCATCATTTTCAACAAATGGTGGTAGATTATTATGTAGAAGAATGCAAATTGATCCATTCTTATCTCCTTGTATAAAGCTCAAGTTGAAGTAGATCAAAGAACTCCGCATAAAATCAGAGACACTAAAGCTTATAGAGGAGAAAGTGAGGAAAAGCCTAGAATATATAGGCACAGGGGAAAAATTCCTGAAAAGAACACCAATGGCTTGTGTTGTAAGATCAAGACCTCATAAAATTGCAAAGCTTCTGTAAGGCAAAAGATACTGTCAATAAGACAAAAAGGCCAGCAACAGATTGGGAAAAGATCTTTACCAATCCTAAATCTGATAGGGGACTAATATCCAATAATACCAAGAACTTAAGAAGCAGGTCTCCAGAAAATCAAAAAAACTCATTAAAAATGGGGTAGAGAACTAAACAAAGAATTCTCAACTGAGGAATATCGAATGACTGAGCAGGCCCTTCAAAAAGGTTCAACATCCTTAATCATCAGAGAAATGCAAATCAAATCAACCCTCAGAATTCAACTCATGCCAGTCAGAATGGCTAATGTCAAAAATTCAGGTGACAGACAATGCTGGCAAGGATGTGCAGAAAGAGGAACACTCCTCCATTGCTAGTGGGATTGCAAGCTGATACAACCACTCTGGATATCAGTCTGTGGTTTCCTCAGAAAATTGGACATAGTACTACTGGAGAATCTAACAATACCTCTCCTGGGCACATATCCAGAAGATGTTCCAACTTGTAACAAGGACACATGCTCCATTATGTTCATACTAGCCTTATTTATAATTGCCAGAAGCTGGAAATAACCCATATGTCCCTCAACAGAGGAATGGATACAGAAGTTCTGGTACATTTACACAACGGAGTACTACTCAGCTAGCAAAAACAATGAATTTATGAAATTCTTAGGCAAATGTATCGATCTGGAGCATATCATTCTGAGTGAGGTAACCCAATCACAAAAGAACACACATGATATTCACTCACTGATAAGTGGATATTAGCCCAGAAACTTAGAATAACCAAATTATAATTTGCAAACACATGAAACTCAAGAAGAAGAAGACCAAAGTGTGGATACCTCATTCCTTTTTGAATGGGCAGCAAAATACCCATGGGGGGATTTACAGAGATAAAGTTTGGAGCTGAGACAGAAGGAAAGACCATGGAGAGACTGCCCCACCCAGGGATCCATCCCATAAAAAGCCACCAAATGCAGACACTAATGCATATGTCAGCAAGATTTAGCTGATAGGACCCTGATATAGCTATCACTTTGTGAGGCTATGCCGGTGCCTGGCAAATACAGAAGTGGATGCTCACAATTATGTATTGGATGGAACACAGAGCCTCCAATGGTAGTAGAGTGAGAGAAAGCACCCAAGAACATGAAGGGGTCTGCAACCCTATATTAGGAATAACAATATGAACTAGCCAGTACCCTCTGAGCTCATGTCTCTTCTTGCATATATAGCAGAAGATGGCCTAGTTGGCCATCATTGGGAAGAGAGGCCCTTGGTCTTGTGAAGATCATATGCACTAGTACAGGGGAATGCCAGGGCCAGGGAACTGGAATGGATGGGTTGGGGAGCAGTGCGGAGTGAGTGTATAAGTGACTTTTGGGCTAGCATTTGAAATTTAAATGAAGAAAATATCTAATAATTATAAATAAAAAAAAGTAGAATGAACATCCTAAGCCTGAGCACTATACAGTTGATGTATTTTAACCATTTGTGTGAGTCTGAATGTGTATATGTGATATAGCAATTATTTAGAAATCATGCTTGTGAAACGTTGCATGATCTTCCATAGAAGTGATTATAAAGTTTATAGGGAAAAGCTAGTTATTAAATAAATCTTAGTGCAATAAAACTTGTTGTTAAAATTATGCGTCTGTGAAACATGTCATATTGGTCGTGATGTGCAATTGAACAAAATGTGAAGATATGATATAATCTTTTTTATTTGGATGTGGTACCAGGAAGACTGTAAAGATCACTAGAGAAATAAACCAAAGATATGATTAGGTCTTTAGCTGTACACTTGCCACTGAATGCTGAGAGCTTGATGTTTGATCAGGAACTTCAGCACTGACCAAAAGGCTAAGGTAAGAGCAATATTAACATATACTGGGGAGATTCAAGAGCTATTCCACATGGATGAAGGAACATAGGTGGGTGTGGAAAACATGATGCAGAAGGAAAAGAAGTGGGTGCTAAGGAATCCGGTTAGGTAGGCAGAAGGTTTTACATCACTGACATGTGATGGAAAAACTAAAGAGAAAACTGTTACACCTTTTCCACTGCTAAGATCTCTCCCATTGTCAGGTGGAGAAAAGACTACTGGGAGAAGTTAACATTGAAACTGAGTTCATGGGTGCATGTGGTTCAGTGATAGGAAGCTTGTACTACTTATGAAAAAACAAGGCTAACAATTATTGACGTTAATATGGAAGGTTCAGAATATATTTTGACCAACTTTATTTACTGATGTAATATGAATGGATGGTAAACGTAAATGAAAAAGACATAGCAAAGAAGAGTTTTATTTTGTCCTATTAATATTGAGAATGGTAGAAGAGATTTTACTGATATATGTAAAACTTTAAAAGTAGAAGACTGAGGTAGACACATGATGGGGTATAAGCAGATTACAGGTTAGACTCTTTTGTTTAAATTGTCTAATCGTGACACTCAGCTCCTTTGACAAACTCTTGAATTCTGTAATCAAAACTTCTCCTGAATACCAGGACCCTTTACAACCTGAGAACTTATATTAGGTGCTAATTTCTGCCATTATGAGATTCCCTGACTTTTTTTTCCCTTGGCCTGTAACAATGTCTGCTTCTTCAATGTAAGCTGTGTGCAGTACCAGTTCATACCTAATACCTAGAATCAATCACAGATTTAATATATGACACATTCAATCTTTAACGAATTTAAGGACAGTTATTGTGGCAAAATTTTAGAATGTCCAGTGGTATGGAGCAAATTAAATGAAAATTGTAAAATATAATAGTCTGATGCATTAAGTGCCATGTTTGGACTATTTAATAATACATGAAATTATGCATGTTGTACATAAATAGAACTTTATCAAATTTTACATCTTCTGAAATACAAGGAAGTAGATATTTATTCCAGAGATGTGTAAAATATCTGAGGGAAAATTACATTTCTGTTTTATGAAAATTTACTGTAATTTAGATTTTCTCTTTGATTTTCTGTACTTTCAAATATTTGTATGTGTTTATTATTGCACTACCCTGTCATGGACAAAAGTATTATTTCATATCCATCTTCTCCAACTTTTGGTATTTATGTAATATTCCCTCCCCAACTTCCATTATGTTCCCTGGGCTTTGTCACAGTAGAAGATATGATGTAGATCACTTATTTGAGGCTAATAATTCCACAGTCACTTATCCCATGCTCTTTTTGAAGATAAGAGTCTCTATATCAACCACCGTCAGCTTTGAAAATATCCTTTTCTTATAAAGGGTAAAAATTGCAACGGCCTTTGGAGACAACTATAAGTATTTAGAAGACATTTTAATATTCTGCCCATTTAACAAAATGCAGTAGTAGGGCCAAAGATTCCCCAAAGCATGGATCTTTTGCCAGACCCACAATACCCACAATTCTCTCTTGTGGGATAGGCCTTGCATCTAATTATTAAGTTATTGGCTATCCCCATAGCATTATACCACTCTTGTACAAATGAGTATATCTGGCCAATGTTGTTGTTATTGTGGCTCACAGAGTTTAAAACGGGACAAGAATGTTGATGGCTCTTCTCCATAGTAGCCTTCCAAGTATCTTTCTTAATTTGAAAGTTGGTAGGCAGGGAGGAATTTACCAGATCAGTAGCAAGTTGATTTTCCTATGGTTTGTGATCAACTTGTGTATATCCTTAGCAATAGAGTATTGATACTAACATTAATTCCAAGCGATTCAACACTCCAAGACAGGGGATTATGAGGACCTACTATAGTCATGGAGCCATTGGCAATTTATGGCCACTGTAGAAGGGACAGTCACTTTTCTTCAGTTGTATGGTTACTCATGCTCCAAAGGATGACTCCCAAACCCTCACACACATAGACATCACAAATTTGACTCAGTATATCACAAAGATGAGAGACAGGGAAGGGGAAGAGGTAGATGAGGAGAAGAGGAAGAAGAAGAGAAGAAAGAATGGGAGGAAGATAAGAGAGAGGAGGAGGAAGAGAAATAGGAGGGGGAAAAGAAAAAGACAATGTAGGAGAGAGATAGAGTAGCTGAGAGAAATTAGAGGGGAAAACAAATAAACGTGGTCTGAATGCATTGTATTCATATATGAAATTATCAAAGAAGCAATAATTTTTTAAAAAATATTAAAAGCTAAAATATTTTAACTGCCAAGTGTAGTAGCATATACCTTTTGATGTAGCTCTTGGGTGACAGAGACAGACATATTTCTGTCATCCCAAAGCTAAAATAATCTAGAAAATCCAGAAAACAGCAATATTTTCTAGGCAAAATAAAATTCATAGTCACTTTCAATTTGGGAGGAAAATTAAAAGAGGACAAGGATAATAAATGACTACTGAAACACCATTTTCTAAAAATCTTTGAAACAACTGAAGGCCAGCTGAAACCTGTTTGGAGATTAGGAATGCCATGGCCAATAGCTCAATAAAGCATGCAAATCTTTTATTTAACCTGATAAAGTTTCCAATGAGTTACTATTAAGTACTTGCAGAGAATACTTAATGTTACTGAGGACATGATAAACATAGGTCAGTTAAATGATCCCAACCCACACTCAAATGAAGAAGTACTGACAACTGTTGGACAAATGGTGAGAGCCTGAAGCTAGAACATCACATGATACACAGCCACAAAGGGCCAGGTACATCTTAGATCATGGACACATAACAAAAAATAGTCTCAGGGGACTCCAGGCTTTCAACCAAACAGTGAAAATGTACCACTGGGAGGAAGAAAAACCTAAAACACAAAACTCTGGGGACCTGATTGAATTAGAATGGATCCACTAATATATCAAACACCTGGTAGCCTCCTTTAAACAAGTAGAGATTTACCATCGTTCTGAAGATGATGCCAAGTAGTCCAAGGACTAAGAGGAAACTAAGTTACGCTAGAGACTAAGATATCAAAGCTTGGCAAAGATACTGTGCTGAGTTTGACATCAAATCATTTGACAAGGTGGTTGGAATGGATTTAAATGGAAGCAACAGCATCTTGACTCATCCACACTTGAGGAACTCAGCTTATCCTTACCTGATGTGATGGAAAATGATTAACTCCATTTTCTAAGATTTCCTGCCTTTTGCTTGAAAATTATTGTTCTTTAAAACACAAGTTTTCCGTACAATAGAAAGTGATGATACATTTAGAAAATCCAAGAAATATAACTGGTCACCAATAGAAGCAGATGAAGAATTGCAATAGATAACAAAAATATTAGAGGAGAAACTTTGTCTATGACGAACACACTAAGTGAAACTGCCAAGGTGAATGTAAAGACATTAATAGCCCATCACTGTCAATCATGAATTGCAAAAAGAACCAAATGGAAAAATAGAAAGTCATAATATCACAAAAACATTTATGTTGTGAGTCATCAGGCCACTGAACACAATGAGGTTGTAGAGAAGTCAACAGAAGCTTTAAAACCTGAAACAAACACAGATAAGAGCATCCATTTGGGCAGAACAATAGCAAACATTATGGCAAGCAAAAAACTTTAGTCAGAGAGGAAACAGGAATTTGGGAAAGACAGAAAATTTAAAAATATAAAAGCCAAATCTAAATTGCCTGCAACGAACTCATATACTTGTAAACTCCAAGTAGGATGAGTAGTAAGAAAACTGCACTTGGGCATTGTTAAAATAAGAAAATACAGTTATAATATTTACTCTCTTCTCTTCACTGCAACCATTCTTTTTGTATTTTATTTCATTAGGTATTTTCCTCATTTACATTTCCAATGCTATACCAAAAGTCCCTCATACCCACTCCCCCACTCCCCTAATCACCCACTCCCCATTTTTGGCCCTGGCGTTCACCTGTACTGGGGCATATAAAGTTTGCAAGTCCAATGGGCCTCTCTTTCCAGTGATGGCCGACTAAGCCATCTTTTGATACACATGCAGCTAGAGACAAGAGCTCCAGGGTACTGGTTAGTTCATATTGTTGTTCCACCTATAGGGTTGCAGTTCCCTTTAGTTCCATGGGTGCTTTCTCTAGCTCCTCCATTGGGGACCCTGTGATCCATTCAATAGCTGACTGTGAGCATCCACTTCTGTGTTTGCTAGGCCCTGGCATAGTCTCACAAGAGACAGCTATATCTTGGTCTTTTCAGCAAAATCTTGCTAGTATATGCAATGGTATCAGCGTTTGGGAGCTGATTATGGGATGGATCCCTGGATATGGCAAGCACTAAATGTTCCATCCTTTCGTCACAGCTCCAAATTTTGTCTCTGTAACTCCTTCCATGGGTGTTTTGTTCCCAATTCTAAGAAGGGGCAAAGTGTCCACACTTTGGTCTTCTTTCTTCATGAGTTTCATGCGTTTAGAAAATTGTATCTTATATCTTGGGTATCCTAAGTTTCTGGGCTAATATCCACTTATCAGTGAGTACATATTGTATGAGTTCCTTTGTAATTGTGTTACCTCACTCAGGATGATGCCCTATCTATTTGCCTAGGAATTTCATAAATTCATTATTTTTAATAGCTGAGTAGTACTCCATTGTGTAAATGTACCATATTTTCTGTATCTATTCCTCTCTTGAGGGGCATCTGGGTTTTTTCCACCTTCTGGCTATTATAAATAAGGCTGCTATGAACATACTGGAGCATGTGCCATTCTTACCGGTTGGGACATCTTCTGGATATATGCCCAGGAGAGGTGTTGCTGGATCCTCCAGTAGTACTATGTCCAATTTTCTGAGGAACTGCCAGACTGATTTCCAGAGTGGTTGTACAAACTTGCAATCCCACCAACAATGGAGGAGTGTTCCTCTTTCTTCACATCCTTGCCAGCATCTGCTGTCACCTGAATTTTTCATGTTAGCCATTCTGACTGGTGTGAGGTGGAATTTCAGGGTTGTTTTGATTTGCATTTCCCTGATGATTAAGGATGTTGAACATTTTTTCAGGTGCTTCTCTGCCATTCAGTACTCCTCAGGTGAGAATTCTTTGTTTAGCTCTGAGCCCCATTTTTTAATGGGGTTATTTGATTTTATGGAGTCCACCTTATTGAGTTCTTTATATATATTGGATATTAGTCCCCTATCTGATTTAGGATAGGTAAAGATCCTTTCCCAATCTGTTGGTGGTCTTTTTGTCTTATTGACGGTGTCTTTTGCCTTGCAGAAGCTTTGTAATTTTATGAGGTCCCATTTATGGAGTCTCGATATTACAGCACAAGCCATTGCTGTTCTTTTCAGGAATTTTTCCCCTGTACCCATATCTTCGAGGCTTTTCCCTACTTTCTCCACTATAAGTTTCAGTGTCTCTGGTTTTATGTGGAGTTCCTTAATCCACTTAGATTTGACCTTAGTACAAGGAGATAGAAATGGATCAATTTGCAATCTTCTACATGATTAGAGCCAGTTGTGCCAGCACCATTTGTTGGAAATGCTGTCTTTTTTCCACTGGATGGTTTTTGATCCCTTGTCAAAGACCAAGTGACCATAGGTGTGTGGGCTCATCTATGGGTCTTCAATTCTGTTCCATTGGTCTACTTGTCTGTCACTATACCAGTACCATGCAGTTTTTATCACAATTGCTCTGTAGTACAGCTTTAGGTCAGGCATGGTGATTCCACCAGAGGTTCTTTTATCCTTGAGAAGAGTTTTTGCTATCCTAGGTTTTTTGTTATTCCAGATTAATCTGCCGATTGCCCTTTCTAATTCCTTGAAGAATTGAGTTGGAATTTTGATGGGGATTGCATTGAATCTGTAGATTGCTTTTTAGCAAGATAGCCATTATTACTATATTGATCCTGCCAATCCATGAGCATGGGAGATCTTTCCATCTTCTGAGATCTTTAATTTCTTTCTTCAGAGACTTGGAGTTCTTATCATATAGATCTTTCACATCCTTAGTTAGAGTCACGCCAAGGTATTTTATATTATTTGTGACTATTGAGAAGGGGGTTGTTTCCTGAATTTCTTTCTCAGTCTGTTTATCCTTTGTGTAGAGAAAGGCCATTGACTTGTTTGAGTTAATTCCATATCCAGCTACTTCGTTGAAGCTGTTTATTAGGCTTTTGAATTCTCTGTGGAATTTTTAGGGTCACTTATATATACTATCATATCATCTGCAAAACGTGATATTTTGACTTCTTCTTTTCCAATTTGTATCCCCTTCATCTCCTTTTGTTGTCAAATTGTTCTGGCTAGGACTTCAAGTATAATGTTAAAAAGGTACGGAAAAAGTGGGCAGCCTTGTCTAGTCCCTGATTTTAGTGGGATTGCTTCCAGCTTCACACCATTTACTTTGATGTTGGCTACTGGTTTGCTGTAGATTGCTTTTATCATGGTTAGGTATGGGCCTTGAATTTCTGATCTTTCCAAGACTTTCATGATGAATGGGTGTTGGATCTTGTGGAATGCTTTTTCCAAGTCTAAGAAGATGATCATGTGTTTTTTGTCATTGAGTTTGTTTATATAGTGGATTACATTGATGGATTTTCATATATTAAACCATCCCTGCATCCCTGGAATAAAACCTACTTGGTCAGGATGGATGATTTTTGTAATGTTTTCTTGGATTCAGATAGCGAGAATTTTATTGAGTATTTTTAGATCGATATTCATAAGGGAAATTGTTCTGAAGTTCTCTATCTTTGTTGTGTCTTTTTGTGGTTTAGGTATCAGAGTAATTGTGGCTTCATAGAATGAGTTGGGTAGAGTACCTTCTGTTTCTATTTTGTCGAATAGTTTGTGAAGAACTGGGATTAGATCTTCTTTGAAGGTCTGATAGAACTCTGCACTAAACCCATCTGGTCCTGGGCATTTTTTGGTTGGGAGACTATTAATGACTGCTTCTATTTCTTTGGGGGATATAGGCCTGTTTAGATCATTAACCTGACCTTGATTCAACTTTAGTGCCTGGTATCTGTCTAGAAACTTCTACATTTCATCCAGGTTCTCCAGTTTTGTTGAGTATAGCCTTTTGGAGAAGGATCTGATGGTGTTTTGGATTTCTTCAGGATCTGTTGTTATGTCTCCCTTTTCATTTCTGATTTCGTTAATTAGAATGCTTCCCTGTGCCCTCTAGTGAGTCTGACTAAGGGTTTGTCTATCTTGTTGATTTTCTCAAAGAACCAGGTCCTTGTTTGGTTGATACTTTGAATAGTTCTTGTTTCCACTTGGTTGACTTCACAACTGAGTTTGATTATTTCCTGCTGTCTACTCCTCTTTGGTGAATTGTCTTCCTTTTGTTCTAGAGCTTTTAGGTGTGTTGTCAAGCTGCTAATGTGTGCTCTAACAAGTTTCTTTTTGGAGGCACTCAGAGCTATGAGTTTTTCTCTTAGAAATGCTTTCATTGTGTCCTATAAGTTTGGGTATGTTGTGGCTTCATTTTCATTTAACTCTAAAAAGTCCTTAATGTCTTTCTTTATTCCTTCCTTGAGCAAGGTATCATTGAGAAGAGTGTTGTTCAGTTTCCACGTGAATGTTGGCTTTCTATTATTTATTTTGGTATTGAAGATCAGACTTAGTCCATGGTGATCTGATAGGATGCATAGGACAATTTCAATATTTTTGTGTCTGTTGAGGCTTGTTTTGTGACCAATTATGTGGTCAATTTTGGAGAAGGTACCATGAGGTGCTGAGAAGAAGGTATATCCTTTTATTTTAGGATAAAATGTTCTATCAGATCCATTTCTTTCATAACTTCTGTTAGTTTCACTGTGTCCCTGTTTAGTTTCTGTTTCCATGATCTGTCCATTGGTGAAAGTCGTGTGTTGAAGTCTCCCACTATTATTGTGTGAGGTGCAATTTGTGCTTTGAGCTTTACTAAAGTTTCTTTAATGAATGTGGCTGCCCTTATATTTGGTGCATAGATATTCAGAATTGATAGTTCCTCTTGGAAGATTTTACCTTTGATGAGTATGAAGTGCCCCTCCTTGTCTTTTTTGATGACTTTCAGTTGGAAGTCAATTTTATTAGATATTAGAATGGCTACTCCAGCTTGTTTCTTCATACCATTTGTTTGGAAAATTGTTTTCCAGCCTTTCATTCTGAGGTAGTGTCTATCTTTTTCTCTGAGATGAGTTATTGTAAGCAGCAAAATGTTGGGTCTTGTTTGTGTAGCCAGTTTGTTAGTCTATGTCTTTTTATTGGGGAATTGAGTCCATTGATATTAAGAGATATTAAGGAAAAGTAATTGTTGCTTCTTGTTATTTTTGTTGTTAAAGTTGGCATTCTGTTCTTGTGGTTGTCTTCTTTTAGGTTTGTTGAGGGATTACCTTCTTGCTTTTTCTAGCGCGTGGTTCCTGTCCTTGTATTTTTTTTTTTTCTGTTATTATCCTTTGAAGGGCTGGATTCCTGGAAAGATAATGTGCGAATTTTATTTTGTTGTGGAATACTTTGTTTTCTCCATCTATGGTAATTAAGAGTTTGTCTAGGTATAATAGCCTGGGCTGGCATGTGTTTTCTCTTATTGTCTGTAAAACATCTGTCCAGGCTCTTCTGGCTTTCATAGTCTCTGGTGAAAAATCTGGTGTAATTCTGATAGTCTTGCCTTTATATGTTACTTGACATTTTTCCCTTACTGCTGTTAGTATTATATCTTTATTTAGTGGATTTGTTGTTCTAATTATTATGTGTTGGGAAGAATTTCTTTTCTGGTCCAGTCTATTTGTAGTTCTGTAGGCTTCTTCTATGTTCATGGGCATCTCTTTCTTTAGATTTGGGAAGTTTTTTTTTCTATAATTTTTTGAAGATATTTGCTGGTCTTTTGAGTTGAAAACCTTCATTTTCATCCACTCCTATTATCCATAGGTTTGGTCTTCTCATTGTGTCCTGGATTTCCTGGATGTTTTGAGTTAGGATCTTTTTGCATTTTCCATATTCTTTGATTGTTGTGCCGATGTTCTCTATGGAATCTTCTGCACCTGAGATTCTCTCTTCCATCTCTTGTATTCTGTTGCTGATGCTCGCATGTATGTTTCCAGATTTCTTTCCTAAGGTTTCTATCTCCAGCGTTGCCTCACTTTGGGTTTTCTTTATTGTGTCTACTTCCCTTTTTAGGTCTAGTATGGTTTTGTTCATTTCTATCACCTGTTTGGATGTGTTTTCCTGTTTTTCTTTAAGGACTTCTACCTTGTTGGTTGTGTTTTCCTGTTTTTCTTTAAGGACTTGTAACTCTTTAGCAGTGTTCTCCTGTATTTCTTTAAGTGAGTTATTAAAGTCCTTCTTGATGTCCTCTACCATCATCATGAGATATGCTTTTAAATCCGGGTCTAGCTTTTCGGTTGTGTTCGGGTGCCCTGGACTGGGCAAAGTGGGAGTGCTGGGTTCTGATGATGGTGAGTGGTCTTGGTTTCTGTTAGTAAAATTCTTACGTTTACCTTTTGCCATCTGGTAATCTCTGGAGTTAGTTGTTGTAGTTGTCTCTGTTTAGAGATTGTTCCTCTGGTGATTCTGTTCCCCTCTATCAGCAGACCTGGGAGACTCGCTCTCTCCTCTGAGTTTCAGTGGTCAGAGCAGTCTCTGCAGGCAAGCTCACCTCTTACAGGGAAGGTGCACAGTTATCTGGTGTTTGGACCTCCTCCTTGCCAAAGATGAAGGGCCAAAACAGAACCTTTCCCAGAAGCTGTGTTGCTTAGGCCTGTCCCAGAACCTGTTAATTTCAGTAGTCCACACTCTCACCTGTGCAGACTACTTTCTGTGGAGTCCCGGAACCAAAATTGCTCCTGTGCATCCTGAGGCTAGGGCCTCCTGGGCTGGGCAGACACCTGACCTCTGGCCGGGAAGGTGGCCGGATGTCTGAAGCCCGAAAATGGCGCTGCCTCAGAAGCTCTGTGGCTCTTGCCTGTCCCAGAAGCTGTTAGCTTCTGTGGTCCACACTCTTGCCTGTGCAGATAACTTTCTGTGGAGTCCTGGAACCAAGATGGCTCCTGTGGATCCTGAGGCAAAAACCTCCCAGGCCGGGCGGACCCCTGTCCACTGAAACCATTCTTGTATAGCCCAAATATATGACCTCTTAGGTCAGGTACAGATATAGATTATAGATATTGATAGATATAGATATATAGATATAGATGATATAGGTATAGATAGATGTAGATGTAGACATAGATAATATATGTGATGGTTTGTATATTCTTGGACCAGGGAGTAGCACCATTTGTGGCCTTGTTAGAATAGGTGTGACTTGGTTGGAATAGGTGTGTCACTGTGGGTGTGGGCTTAAGACCTTTACCCTAGTTGCCTGGAAGTCAGTCTTCCACTAGCAGCCTTTGGATGAAGACATAGAACTCTCAGCTCTGCCTGTGCCATGCTGGCCTGGATACTGCCATGATCCCACTTTGATGATAATGGACTGAGCCTCTGAACCTGTAAATCAGCCCCAATTAAATGTTGTTTTATATAAGACTTGCCTTGGTCATGGTGTCTGTTCACAGCAGTAAAACCCTAACTAAGACAGAATATCAGAATATATATATATATATATATATATATGTGTGTGTTGAGATATATGTTGAGATATATATATATGTGTGTGTGTGTCTGTGTCTGTGTGTGTTGAATATATGCTGAGTCTAATTGATGCTCTTATATGTGTATTATTTTAGGTATGACCCATTGATATTAGATAATTATTTAGAAAGTTCATCTATGTAGAAGACAAATTTAAGTAATATTAAACAAAAACAAAAGACACAGTATCTTATAAAAATATAAAAATGTAATAATTTTAGAATTGACTCACTCAGCACCATATCCGTGACAAGAATGAATTTTCTCTACGTTTCTACTTTGCCATGTTAACCAAGCACAAACATGAGATATTAGTGTTGTTTTTACATATCTCATTTTATGAAAAAAAATGCATTCCCTAAACCCAGAAGACATACTCCTTCTGCTGGCATTGTCCCCCTGTGCAGCTGTAAATCAACATCCAGAGAACTTATATTTTGGATATCCTGGTTAATATTTTCCTTTTGAAGTAGCCCTTCATATTCTTGCAAAAGCAGTTCTTTTGACCCCAGAGAGAGTTTGTTGACTATAAGCTAAACAGTGCTTTCCTTACACATAAGTGGAAACACACAGGAACTGACCAAAAGAGCTTAATAATGACACAGAAGAAATAAGCTGACGGGTGAGTCTTATAAGTGTTTGTGTAATGATTGTATAGAATCTCCCAGTCACTTGATCACTCTTTGATTGTTCTTATATTCTTTTATTTCATTCTAAAATCTTTGTTGGATATGAGGAATACTAGGAGGCACTGTATCCTGCTTATAAGCTAGCTTTCTGATATGGAAAGCCAGACATAAATTATTGCAGGATTGACTTCTCTGGACCTCTCTTGCTCTTAGTATTTCCCAACATATAAATCATTTTTTCCTCAAACTTCACTAAATTTTCTTCACCCAAAGATTTTCCTTTCTTAAAAAGATTAATGTATTTGACTCTATTCCATAATTGTGGCATAATTAAAGATTTAAAATTGTGCATAGTACTTAGTACCATTTTTTAAAGTTTGAAAAGGAACAGTGGGTACAGGAAAGAGAGAAAGAAAGAAAGAAAGAAAGAAAGAAAGAAAGAAAGAAAGAAAGAAAGAAAGAAAGAAAGAAAGAAAGAAAGAAAGAAAGAAAGAAAGAAACTTACAGCAGAATCCTGAGAACAGGACAGTGAACTAGAAAACTTTATACAAGTCAGCTGACAAACAGAGATAGTGAGGATCAGTGAAAGAAACTCATAGATTAGTTCAGGGCCCTTATTTCAGCTCTGAGGCTGGCTGGGATACTCTCTGGATGGAGCATTTGAGGTTTTCACAATCAGATGCTGGTGCAACTGGATCGAATTAATGAAAAGGATGCTGTGAGGAAGAAGGAAGAACATGTCCTGCTTTGTTATCATGAATCCATGGGCCTCTTCAGACCCTCTCTATATTTTTTTAATAATAACTAAACTAAAATATCTTTGTGTCTACATTGAATAAGACCCCACAACCTCATTTTCTTTCATTAAATGTTTTTTGGATCTTTGTAACATATTCTTGGGAGTAACAGAAAAATTTCCACCCAACCATAATGTCTTTGCACAGTACATATTCTCTTTGCACACATTCCCATGCACAGCAAAGCTAATAATGTCCATTGAATACACCCAGAGTGAGGACCTCCAAATTACTTCCCTCTGCCAATTACAGTATTTCAGGCCAACTCTGAACCAGGATGTCCATGTCCATATTCAAATTGAAAATTATGAATGCCAAAACAAATTATTTGAGTGTCAGTTTGTATGTACTAATTAAAATAACTTTAGATTAACCACACCAAAATAACGGACTAAAAGAAAAAATCATTAAGGTTTAGTATACACAGTTTACAAATGTTGAATTATTATTAATTGGAAAAATCTTTTGAGCACATCAAGACTCTGGGCCTCCAATCCTAATCTGAAAGCAGCTAAGCCTGCCCACCTGTTCTCACTGGCAAAACTGGTTTCTTTCACTGTCTGCATTGGGCTAGAATCTTGACACTAGTGGGACAACCAAAGCTAAAATCCCTGTGTATATTATCTTACACTATGCCTCTCTTTCTTTCTATAACACCACATCATCTTTTTCATTCATACTGGACTCTGGGAGCATGGCACAATATTTCTCCAATATTGTAAATTCCTCTTGGGCAGAGTAGAGCTGTCCTTGAATCCCAGCTCTAGCCACAGTTTTGTTTGTCTTTAGCAATTTGTTTCAGTTATTTTTGTGCTATTTTAGACCATGATCTCTCTGTTGCATTCACTGATTTTTTCCCATTACAGAATGAAAACCAGCTATGAAGCAATGATGGCACAGTGTGGTAAGGCTCAGCCTCCTTCCTAGGCCCGTGGCACTTAATTATTACACTTTGTTTGCCAACTATTTCTTGGCATCTAATTTAATTTGGGGACTTGCCTAAGCATTTAATTGAACTTGGAGAACTCCTTTCAAATATTTATCACCACTTTTTTTCTCATTCTCCTCCTGTCACATAATGGTTATGTGCCAGATTTTAGACCACATGCACTTTTTTTTCACCCTGAAACATTTGCTAAATTTTTTCTTAGTCTCTCACAGCCTGGATTCTAAAAAGATTTTATTACTTAAAACTACAGGTTTTCTCTTTGTTTAAGTGCTTTTCTGTCTCACTAGAGCAACACAATTTTACACTTTCTTCATCCATAAATACTTTCTCTCTTCATTTGATTCAAGTGTTTTTTGTCTCACTGAGAATTTTCATATATAAATATAGATATTGCTAATAAAGAGACAATACACATATCCTACACACTACAATATATGAAGTTTTGATAGTCAACCCTGACCACACTCTATGTACTTGGGGATGAAACACTGACTTAATGAACATTTAAATGTCATCAATATTTAAAAATTTTTACTACTCAGTTCATTGCTATCCTGGTCCTTGGTCCTTCTACAAGTAAGGTTAGCTTCATGGGGCATCATTACTTTGCTTGTTTGATGCCCACAAGCCCATGTCTTTGTTACCATGTATAAATTCCACTTAGAAAAATATGATAATATTTCTTTTTGTTCTGATCCTCTCTAGAAACTTTTCCAAATACCCAAATATTTACTTATAAAGTGTCATCAAATGCAGTTGAGTCACATTGCCATTCATCTTCACAATTCTTCACTTTTTAACTTCTAGTATTTCCACCTACCTTTCTAGGATATAGATCAAGTTTCATAAGCATAGAAACATACTGCATATCCTGCTTTCAGTAGAGATTAAATCAATTCCAAAATCCCTTGGGGATTGTATTTAAAATTTTTGTAGTAATTTTAGAAGTATAGTGCTAGAAAAAAACCTAGTGGATATAAGTGATTCTTAATAAAATGTAAATTTAGTAACATGAGAAAACATTCAAGTTCTTGGGAAATGCAATGATTTGGTCTTAGTATTGGAAGTCCAGTCATTCAAGTAAAATAAAACCAGATCTTAAAATAGCTACTTTTCCATTGACAACTACATAATCATAATAGCAAGAATAATGGAAATAAGAGGCATAACTGTTTTTGCAAAAATAAAACCCACAAAATTACTAAATAAAGCAATGTTTAAAATGTTTACATTCTGAGTTTGTAGAATCATTCTATATTATAAAACTTGAATCCATAAAAGAAAATACAGATAAGGTTAATTACATGAAAATTCGATAGGTTAATCCAGGCAAAAGGAAATAAAAGAATGTTGAAATATTATTTCAACATTATTCACAAGTCAAAACTTTTAAATAATTTTTAAACATCTAATGACATACAAATGAAGTTACACAATTTATTCAAAGTTAAATAAGATCCAATACAGAATTGCCTTATATCATTGTGTGTACAAATGCATTCATGTGGCTATCTCATTCTCCATCTTGTTTAACATATTCCATGCAACAAAGGTTATGGTAGCTTGAGAAGAATGACATTAAAATGCAATTTTCCCATTTTATGCTATCTTTCTTCTGCACTCTGGTCCTGAATATGAAAAACAGGTAGAGGTCTTTAAAGGGGAAATGAATAAATCCCTTATAGACATACAGGAAAATACCATAAAACAGGTGAAGGAAATAAATAAAATTGTGCAAACCCTGAAAATCAAATAGAAGCAAAAAAAAAAAAAAAAAAAAAAAAGAAAAACCACAAACTGAGGGAACCCTGGAGATGGAAAACCTAGAGAAAAGAGCAGAAACAACAGATGCAAGCATTATCAATAGAACACAGAAGATGGAAGGTAATATCAGGTGTAGACAACACAATAGAAGAAATCGATATATCAGTCAAAGAAAATGCTAAATCAAAAAAAAAAAAAAAATCCTGATACAAAACATCCCAGAAATCCAGGACCATGTAAAGACCTAACCTAAGAATAATAGAAATGAAAGAAGATGAAGAGTCCCATCTCCAAAGCCCATAAAATATTTTCAACAAATCATAGAAGAAAACATTCAGAACCTAAAGAAACAGATGTCTAAAGAAACAATATGAACTATCCAGTAACCCCAGAGCTCCTGTCTCTAGCTGCAAATGTAGCAAAAGATGGCCTAGTTGGCCATCATTGGGAAGAGAGGCCCCTTGGTATTGCAAACTTTATATGCCACAGTACAGGGGAACACCAGGGCCAAGAAGTAGGAGTGGGTGGGTAGGGGAGCGGGGAAGGGCC
The DNA here is from genome assembly GCF_978045245.1 of Mus caroli. Taxonomy (NCBI): domain Eukaryota; kingdom Metazoa; phylum Chordata; class Mammalia; order Rodentia; family Muridae; genus Mus; species Mus caroli. Next base: position 144,634,103 of record NW_028227258.1, on the reverse strand, counting down.
AGGATATGGGGGACTTTTGGCATAGCATTTGAAATGTAAATGAAGAAAATACCTAATAAAAAATTGGGGGGAAAAGGCACCTAAGAATCAATGAGAGTTTCCTTAACTATGCCTCACAGAAGTGGAGATATGCAACCTGAAGAGACCACCTCCTATAGCCAAGCAGGAACATCAATGGAGCAATAGGGACACCAACTCACCCACATAATTGACTCAAAATTTATCCTGAATTTGTGAGATGCAGGTCTTGAAATGGTACAGAAACTAAGAAAATGATCAAGCAATAATGCTCAATTTGAGACCCATCCTATGGGCAAGCACCAATCCCTGACATTATTAATGATTCTTTTTTTAAAAAAATATTTTTTATTATGTATTTTCCTGATTTACATTTCCAAATGCTATACCAAAAGTCTCCCCATACTCTCCCCCCCACACTCTCCTACCCACCCATTCCCACTTTTTGGCGTGGCATTCCCCTGTACTGGGGCATATAAAGTTTGCAAGTCCAATGGGCCTCTCTTTCCAGTAATGGCCGACTAGGCTATCTTTTGATACATATGCAGTTAGAGTGAAGAGCTCCGGGGTACTGGTTAGTTCATAATGTTGTTGCATCTACAGGGTTTCAGATCACTTTAGTTCCTTGGATACTTTCTCTAGCTCCTCCATTGGGGGCCCTGTAATCCATCCAATAGCTGACTGTGAGCATCCACTTCTGTGCTTGCTAGGCCCCGGCCTAGTCTCACAAGAGACAGCTATATCAGGGTCCTTTCAGTAAACACTTGCTAGTGTATGCAATGCTTATAGCATGGCTACATTGAGAGGCTCCACCCAGCAGCTGACTCAGAGAGTTGTAAATACCCACATCTAAACAGTGGCTGTAGCTTGGTGTTCCTTATGGAAGAATACTAAGAATAATTGTGGACCCCAGAGAAGGTATGGACTCCACAGGATGACTAAGAGAGCCATATAACCTTCAGGTTCTCAGAGGCTGACCAACCAATGAACAAACAGGCTGAACCTTGGCCTCACTGCACATATGTAGCATATGTGCAGCTTTGTCCTCATGTGGGTTCTGAAATTTTGAATGGGGGCTATGCCCAAAGCCTTTGCCTTTTGGTAGGATATATTTTTGTAGCTAGTTTGTCTAGCCTGATCTCAGTAGGAAAATGCACCTCTGCCCACAGAGACTTGATGTGCCAGGGATGGGGGATACCCAGAGGGTGAGGTTTGATGGGAGGATTATCAGTGGGGGTGAGCAGTTTGGGGCGCAATGAGTGGATGTAAAGTGAATGATTTATTAAATAAATTGAAGCATAAATATATATGAATCCCCCAAATTGGCCTTTCTTCAGATTATACCAATGAATTTTAATAAGCAATTGTACTAGAAGAATTAGTGATATTTGGATTAACACATTTAAATAAATATCATGTGGACACTGTCATATTACATTTTTAAAATATGTGAAAATGAAGAGCAGGTATCTCTTTTCAACTCAATTTTAGTTTGAGAGTTTTATGAGTTTGATATGTGTGTCATTTCTACCACTTTTTCTCTCCACTGAAACTTCTCCAAACCCCTCTCAAATTCTTCTTTATTATTGCTTTATATGTCATGTGTATATAATTCCACTTAGTATTATTCATATGTTTTACTCATATATATGTCTGTATCCATTTGTTGCTGTTATGTATATATGTTTAGGGCTGATATCTTAGAACTAGATAACTTCTTAGGTGTAAATAGAAATGGAACATGAAATGCATTCATAATTCCATATTGAATTACATACAATTATATATGGTTGTATATATAATTATATAAACTCATATGTGCATGTATGCATGTATATGTATGTATTTATATGTGAGTGTATGTATGATATAAACATATAGCTATTGCTCAACTATTGGATTAAGATCCTTTTTTTTCTGTATTTCTATATTAAACATGCAATCATCAGTAGTCCACACTAACAGTATACAATGAAATGTGCGTACATTTCTTAATGCTCTATTAACTTGCATCATTGCATTTAAGAAATTCAGAGACAACATAGGCTTGTTTAAGCATGTTATGCAAATGTTAAGCATATAAACACTTTTAACATGTAAGTAATGTAAGACATGTCATAGTGACAATTCCTATTACTTATCCTGATGGTGCCATGTTTGTACAGGATTTTTTACATATAGCCATTTCATATACATATTAAAAAGTGAGACATTTACAGCATCTACAAGATCCTAGAATTATGTCCTGATCACTTTCCCTCTGAAATGTGACAAGAGCTCTGTAAATATCCACTGTTGATAAGATCGTACTCACGTTATTTGAAGCAGAAACATGTAACCATGGAAGGAACATTCCCTGAGGTCATTTTAGACTCACTCAAGCTAATAGATAGTGAAATTCACACCCAATATTTTCAGCAAATTTCTGGTAACTTGTGTTGTTGCTTTTTGTTTTCAAAAGTAACCACCTGTGGTTTCTGATTTACATGCCATTGAAATGCCTTACTGTACATGATACATAACCCCTGGCCTGCATTGTCATAGAAATCTTCTAAAAGAAAAACTCTATATTAGTCAATTATACAGTAGTGAGAGCTCTCTTTTAAAGAAAATATGTAAACCCATCTAAAAGAGAAGCAAGAACATCACTACCAAGTTATCAGTCTTTTAGTTACTTGCAAATATCTGACATCCCAGAGTTTCTGGAAGAGAGTTCCCTGGGATTCCATTTTTTTAAACAGTAATGTACTATGATGTAGATAGGCATCCAGGTCTAATTTAGTTCCAGATTTTATTCCTTTAAGTAATTTAATTTTTAAAGTTATTTTCAACCTTGAAAAATTAATCATACAATTGTTTTCAAAAAGAAGTTAAAAATCCATACATTGATCTACTAACAAATAGAACATAGGTTCCTTTTTTGTCCTTCAAAGACCTGAATTTTTACTTATTAACATAAAAAACTATTTACAATAAAGACTCAGAAAATCATACAAAAATGAATATTTAAACAACAATTAGCAATATTTGAAAGCATTTAACAATTCTTTTTTATTATAACTCTTTTTGATTCTGCATTAGTTTCAAATCATGTACCCCAGTACAGCTCATCTCCCTATCCCCTAATATCCAACCTTTGCTCTTGCCATCTCCCTCACAAAATAAAACACACAAACACACACACACTATCACCACCACCAACAAAACAACCAAATAATAATACAAAGCATAGGAAACATCTCATCACAAAAGCTGTAGGACGTGTGTGACATAGCTTATCCCTCTTTCCACACATCTTCACTTCCAAACATTCCTGACAATGAGTCATTTTTAGTTCAAGATTTCTAGTTTCTGTGATAGCCTAAATATTAGATCCTCATCTGGACTCTGAATTGGAAATTTCTGGTTTTCTTTGGAGACTCTTTTATGTCATGTGATATTTTTCTGAAAACTGTCTTATGAGAGGGTGTTTTTGCTGAAGAACACACATGGGAGGATGTTTTGCTGAGAATGGACACTAGGTGTTTTTCTGGAAGCAGGCGGATAAAAGGGCATTGATGTTCTGAGATTGAATAACTGAGAGAATATGTGATGGCTAGAAAGGTTATAAATATGGCCCAACAGACAGTGGATGTCATTTTGTGGTATTGGTTCACCATGACAATTTTTGGTGGTCTTCATTTGTTGTGATTTCATAGAAAAAAAAAGCCACCAATGATGACTTCTTGCTGCTTCTATGGACTCAGGGCAATTGACAGAGCTTTGCACTTTCCTCTGGATTGAACTTCTGTTGCTGATTCATAGATGGTGCTTGCACATGAATGAAGCTACCACTGCTGATTTCTGTGAACTAAACTGCTGATATTCTGACAACACAGATTGGATTTGCTTCAAAGAAGTATTTCTAAATAGGTCCAAATCTTCCTTTGTCCTATTAACTTTTCCTTTCTACTACCTCTGGTGAATGTTAAGTTAAAAATGAGGCTAAAGCTTTTAAGTAAGCTTATGAAAATAAAGTTTTAAAAAATATAAGCCTAGAGCTCCATCTTTCTTCCTGCCTGCTCCTTACCCAGGTCAGACAAGTGGCCAGATATCTGCCAAGACCATTGACCTGCGTGCCTTCCAGGAGGTCTGCAGTAAACAAAGACACAGGTGAGAATCTGGTACAAATACCCATGCCAGATAGAACAACTATAGGGCCCAGCTGACTGGGGTCCCACCTTCCCAGGCCCTGAGCTCCACCTTTCTTCCAGTCTGCTACATCTCCAGGCCAGATCAGCAGCCTGATGCCTGCTCACATGAAACAGCCCGAATGCCTTCCAGGAGGTCTGCACTAACCAAACACACAGTTCTACTTTTCTTCCAGTCTACTTTTCCATCCAGGTCAGATCAGCATTCTGATACCTGCCCACATGCTACAGCCTATGTGCCACCTAGGAGATTCAAGGTAACCAAAAACACAGAGGCCAGCTGACACAGGGTCCACCCACCTTTCACAGCTCCACCTTCTTTCTGGTCTGCTTCTCCACTTGGGGCCAGATCAGTGGGCCCTATATCCTCCCACACTCCACAGCCTGTCTGCCAGCAAGGAGGTCTGAAGTAATCAGAAACACAGCCTTCCTGTCTCTCAGGAAGTCACCAGTAAGAAGAGAAACAGAAGGCCTAAACTAATCAGAAATACAAGAGGCCTACCCTAACCAGAAACGTTACTGCCAGCCTCCAAGGAGACCATCTCTACCTGTCTCCAAGAAGACCACCTCTAGTCAAAGGCACACAGGACAGTTAACACCTGAGATAACATGATGGCCAGAGACAAGTGCAAAATCATAAGAAAGAAAAAAAAAGGCAATTTGGCAGCATCAGAAACTAGTTCTCCCTTGACAACAAACCCTGGATACCCCAACACTCCTGAAAACCATGACTCTGACCTAAAATTCTATCTTATGAAGATGATAGAGGCCTTTAAGGAGGATATAAAGAACTCCCTTAACAAAATACAGAAAAAAAAAAACCCACAGGTAAACATGTAGAAGGCCTTAAAGAAGAAACAAATAAATCCCTTAAAGAAATATAGGAAAATACAACCAAGCAGGTGAAAGAATTGAACAAAATTGTCCAAGAAATAAAATAGAAACAATAAAGAAAACACAAAGGGAGGCTACCATGGAAATGGACAACTTAGGAAAGAGATTAGGAGCTACAGATGCAAGCATCACCAACAGAATACAAAATATAGAAGACAAACTCTCAGGCATAGAAGATACCATAAAATATATTGGCACATCAGTCAAAGAAAATACAAAATGTAAAAAAGCTCCTAACCCAAAATATTCAGGAAATTCAACACATAGTAAAAAAAATCAAACCTAAAAATAATTGGAATAGAAGAGGGTGAAGAATCACAGATTAATGGGCCAGAAAACATCTTCAACAAAATCATAGAAGAAAACTCCCTAACCTAAAGAAAGTGATGGTCATAAATATACAAGAGGCCTGAAAACTACCAAATAGATTGGACCAGAATGAAAAATCCTCTCCTTATATGATAACCAAAACACAAAAAGCACAGAATAAAGAAAGAATATTAAAATCTGTAAGGGGAATAGGCCAAGTGATAAAGGCAGACCTATCAGAATTGCAGAAGACTTCTCAATGGAGACTTTAAGGCCAGAAGATCCTGGAAAGATGTCATCCAGAACCTAAGAGGACACAAATGTCAACCTAGGATACTATACCTACCATAACACTCAATTTCCATATATGGAGAAACCAACACATTTGGTGACAAAACAAAATTTATACAATATCTTTCTACTCAGCCATCCCTAAGGAGGATACTGGAACAAAATCGCCTATTCAACTATACCAAGAAAACTCAAAAAATTAATTATTTCACAGCAAACCCAAAAGAAGAGAAACATAAACACATAACACCTTCAGCAACAAAAATGACAGGAATCTGTTTTTAATACCTTTCAACATCAATAGACTCAACTTCCCAATAAAGAGACAAAGGTTAATAAACTTTATACATGAACAGCTTCCAACACTTTGCTGAATATAAGAAACACACCTCAATGACAATGACAGATACTAACTTAGAGTAAAAGGCTGGAAAATTTCTTCCAAGAAAATGGTTTCAATAAACAAGCCAGAGTTGCCATTCTAATATCCAATAAAATATACTTTCAACCAAAAGTTATCAAGTGATATGGAGAAGGAAACTTCATACACATCAAAGGAAAGAAATCCACCAGAAGGAAGTCTCAATTCTGAACATCTATACCTCAAAGGCAAGGGCATACACATTCATAAAAGTAGTGTTACTAACACTCAAAACACAAATTGAACCTCATACAATAATAGTGGGTGACTTCAACACTCAACTCCCACTAAAGGGTACGTCATTGAAAAAGTAACTCAACAGAGACACAGAAAAAATTATAGAAATTACGAACCAAATGGATTTAACAGATATCTACAGATACAAGAAAACATACCTTCTTCTCAGCACCTCATGCAACCTTTTCTAAAAATGACCATAAAATTGGACATAAAACAAGCCTCTCCAGACAAAAGAAGAGAAAAATAATACCATGCATCCTATCAGATCACCATGGACTGAGGCTAGATTTCAGTAGAAAACAACAACAACAACAACAGAAAGCCCACATATTCATCGAAGCTAAACAAGTCTCTGCTCAATGATAACTTGGTCAGGGAATAAATAAAGAAAAAAATAAGGTATTTATAGAATTCTGTGAAATTAAGACACATGATAAACTTACCAGAAACAATGAAAAGTTTTAAGAAGAAAATTCATGGAACTGGGTCTTCACAAAGTAATTGGAGAGATTCTATAAAATCAACCGTATACTAGAAAGCTCTAAAACAGAAAGAAGAAAACACATCCAAGTGTGTAACAGGAAATAGTTAAACTCAAGTCTTTATCAAACAATTAGAAACAAAAGAACGATACTAAGAATCAACAAAACTTTGAGAAACTTTGAGAAAATTAACAATATAGATAAAGCTTTAGCCAAACTAAGTAAAGGGCACAGAGACAGTATCCAAATAAACAAAATCAGAAATGAAAAGGAAAACATAATAAAAGAAACTGAGGAAATTAAAACAAAACAAAACAAAACAAAACAAAACAAAACAAAAACAATTGCTGAGTAGTACTCCATTGTGTAAATGTACCACATTTTCTGTATCCATTCTTCTGTTGAGACACATCTGGGTTCTTTCCAGCTCCTGGCTATTATAAATAAGGCTGCTATGAACATAGTGGAGCATGTGTTCTTATTACCAGTTGGAACTTCTTCTGGGTATATACCCAGGAGAGGTATTGCTGGATCTTCCAGTAGTATTATGTTCAATTTTCTGAGGAACCTCCAGACTGACTTCCAAAGTGATTGTACAAGCTTACAATCCCACCAGCAGTGGAGGAGTGTTCCTTTTTCTCCACATCCTCACCAGCATCTGCTGTCACCTGAATTTTTGATCCTAGCCATTCTGACTGGTGTGAGGTGGAATCTCAGGGTTGTTTTGATTTGCATTTCCCTGATGATTAAGAATGTTGAAAATTGTTTCAGGTGCTTCTCAGCCATTCATTATTCCTCAGTTGAGAATTCTTTGTTTAGCTGTGAACCCCATTTTAATGGGGATATTTGAATTTCTGGAGTCCATCTGTTAGTAGCCTTTTTGTCTTATTGACAGTGTCTTTTGTCTTACAGAAGCTTTGCAATTTTATGAGGTCCCATTTGTCAATTCTTGATCTTACAGAGCAAGCCATTGCTGTTCTCTTTAGGAATTTTTCCCCTGTGCCTATATCTTTGAGGCATTTCCTTACTTTCTCCTCTATTAACTTCAGTGTCTCTGGTCTTATGTAGAGGTCTTTGATCCACTTAGACTTGAGCTTTGAAAAAGGAGATAAGAATGGATCAATTAAAAACAATGGATTTATGAAATTCTTGGAAAAATGGATGTATCTGGAGCATATCATCTTTAGTGAGGTAACCCAATCACAAAAGAAGTCATTAGATATGAACTCACTGATAAGTGGATATTAGCCTAGAAACATAGAACACCCAAGATACAATTTGCAACGCACAAGAAAATCAAGAAGAGGGAAGACCAATGGGTGGATACTTCAATTCTCCTTAAAATAGGGAACAAAATACCGATGAAAGAAGTTGCAGAGACAAAGTTTGGAGCTAAGTCGAAAGGATGGACTATCCAGAGACTATCTCACCCGGGGATCCATCCCATAATCAGCCACCAAACCCAGACACTGTTGCACAATGCCAGAAAGATATTGCTGAAGGGACCCTGCTATAGCTTTCTTGTATGAGGCTATGCCAGTGCCTGGCATATACAGAAGTGGATGCTCACAGTCATCTATAAGATGGAACACAGGGCCCCCAATGGAGAAGCTAGAGCAAGCACCCAAGAAGCTGAAGGGGTTTGCAACACTATAGGTGAAACAACAATGTGAACTAACCAGTACCCCCAGAACTTATATCTCTAGCTGCATATGTAGCAGAAGATGGCCTAGTCAGTCATCACTGGGAAGAGAGGCCTCTTGGTATTGCAAATTTTATATGCCCCAACACAGGGAAATGCCAGGGCCAAGAAGTGGGAGTGGGTGGATAGGGGAGCAGGGCGGAGGGAGGGTATAGGGAACTTTCGGGATAGCATGTGAAATCTATATAAAGAAAATATCTAATAAATAAATAAATAAATTTTTTAAAAAGGCAAAAAAAAAACAAAACAAACAAACAAACATTAGATCCTACTACAATGCCTATACTCTACAAAACTGGGAAATACAAACGAAATGGATGATTTTCTAGACATATATCATATACCAAAGTTAAATCAAGGTCAGTTAAACTATCTAAACAGTCCCATAACCCCTAAGGAAATAGAAATAATCATCACCTCCTCTCCCCCCGAAAAACCCAGGCCAAATAGTTATAGTGCAGAATTCTACCAGATCTTTGAAGAACTAATATTAATACTTCTCAAACTACTCCACAAAATAGAAACAGAAGGAGTACTAACTAATTCATTCTATGAAACCACAGTTACTCTGATGTCTAAACCACATAAAGACCCAACAAAGAAAGAGAACTTCAGACCAAACTCCTTTACAAATATCAATGAAAAAAAATCAATAAAATTCTCACAAACTGAATCTAAGAACACATCAAAGCCATCATTCACCATTATCATGATCAAGTAGGCTTCATCCTAAGGATGCAGTATATGAAATTCCATCGATGCAATACACTATATAAACAAACTCAGGGGAAAAAGCCACATGAACATTGTACTAGATGCTGAGAACACATTTGACAAAATTCAACACCACTTCATGGTAAAAGTCTTGGAAACATCAGAAAATCAAGGCGCACAAACAAACATAGTAAAAAGCAATATAGAGCAAACAGTAGCCAACATCAAACTGAATGGAGAGAAACTTGAAGCAATCCCATTAAATTCACAGAGTAGACATGGCTGCCAACTTTCTCCCTACCTATTCGATATAGTTCTTGAAGTCCTAGCCAGAGCAATTAGATAATAAAAGAAGGTCAAAAGGATACAAATTGGAAAGGAAGAAATCAAAATACCAATATTTGCAGACGATATGATAGTTTACTGAAGTGACCCAAAAAAAATTCCACCACAGAAATCTCACAGCTGGTAAACAATTTAGGAAAATGGCTAGATATAAAATTTAGTAGCCTTCCTCTACTCAAAGGATAAACAGGCTGAGAAAGAAATAAGGGAAATGACACCCTTCACAATAGTCACAAATAACATAAAATACCATGGTGTGGCTCTATCCAAGCAAGTGAAAGATCTATATCACAAGAAATTCAAGTCTCTGAAGAAAGAAATTGAAGAAGTCCTCCTGGTCTGCAACTGTTTACCTTGTGCTTAAACTCTGCAACCACTCCTCAGCACCCAATGAAGGCTCCATTCCCAGGTGGTCTAGCAAGCCCAGGAACTTAGGATCAGGGTGAGTAGGACACGGTATCTTTTCCAACACCACCAAGAGTAACTAAGACCACCAGGATCCAGGAACAAAGGAACCCCGCCCTACCAGTGACTCAAGTTCCTTCCACTCTGTATTAGTTTACCTTGGGCACAAACTCAGCAGCCAGTCCCAGAGCACTCAGAAGAGGCTTAAATCCCAGGCGTTCTAACACAGCAAGGATCCTAGGATCCCAAGAACTTGGTCACACACAAGGAGCTCAGGGTCCCAGACGTACCTTAATTCCCAGAAACTCTGACACACTCAGAATGTCAGGAACATGGGATGCCAGGAACCACAGGATTACAGACACATCTGGACTCTGAGGAGTCCTGACAGAATGATGATTACAGCAATGGCAGGCTCCAGTCAGATATAGCGAGGGTATGTAGCACTATAGATATTCAGATTTTGGGAAGCAAGTTTAAGAACATAAGCAACAGAAACCATGGTTACTTGGCATCATGGGAACCCAATTCTACCACCATACCAAGTCCTGGATACACCATCACATCAGAAAAGAAGGACTTGAATCTAAAGTTACTTCTCATGAGGATGATAGAGAATTTTAAGGACATAAATAACTTTCTTGAAGAAGTACAGGAGGAAACGGGTAAACAGATAGAAGCCCTTAAAGAGGAAACACAAAAATCCCTTGAGGAATTACAGGAAAACACAATCAAATGGGCCAAGAACACGGACAATACTATTCAAGAACTAAAAATGTAAATAGATACAATGAAAAGCATCACAAAGGGAGACAACCCTGGTGTTAGAAAATCTAGGAAAGAGATCAGGAGTCATAGATGCAAGCATCACATAAAGAATACAAGAGATAGAAGAGAGAATCTCAGGGGCAGAAGATACAATTGAAAACATTGACACAACAGTTAAAGAAAATGCAAAATGCAAAAGGTTCTAACCCAAAACATTCAGGAAATCCAGGACACAAGGACAAGGCCAAACCTAAGGATAATAGGTATCACAAGTATTGAAGGGAGAGAAACTTCCCAACTTAAAGGGCCAGTAAATATCTTCAACAAAATTATATAAGAAAACTTCCCTAACCTGAAGAAAGAGATGCCCATGAGCATACAAGAAGCATACAGAACTCCAAATAGACTGGACCAGAAAAGAAATTCCTGCTGTCACATAATAATCAAAACACCAAAAGCATTAAACAAAGAAAGAATATTAAAAGCTGTTATGGAACAAGGTCAAGTAACATATAAAAACAGACCTATCAGAAATACACCTGACTTCTCACAAGAGACTATGAAAACTAGAAGATCCTGGGCAGATATCATACAGACCCTAAGAGAACATAAATGCCAGCCCAGACTACTAAACTCAGCAAAACTCTCAATTACTATAGACAGAGAAACCAAGGTATTCCATGACAAAACCAAATTTACACAATATCTTTCCACAAATCCAGCCCGAAAAGGATAATAAATGAAAAACACCAAGATAAGGAGGGAAATTATACCCTAGAAAAAGCAAGAAAGTAATCTTTCAACAAACCAAAAAGAAGATAGCCACGTAAACATAAATCTACCTCTAACAACAAAAATAGCAGAAAGTAACAATCAGTATTCCTTAATATCTCTTAACATCAATGGACTCAATTTCACAATAAATAGATATAGACTAACAGATTGGATACATAAACAGAACCTACCATTTTGCTGCATACAGAAAACACCTCAGTGACAAAGAGAGATAGTACCTCAGAGTAAAAGGCTGGAAAAAATTTTCCAAGCAAATTGTCCAAAGAAACAAGATAGAGTAGTCATTCTAATATCAAATAAAATTGACTTTCAACCAAAAGTCATCTAAATGGATAAAGAAGGACACTTCATACTGATCAAAGTAAGAATCTACCAAGATTAACTCGCAATTCTGAACATCTACACACAAAGTGCAAGGACACCCACATTTATAAAAGAAACTTTACAAAATCTCAAAGCACATATCTCACCCCACACAATAGTGAGAGACTTCAAAACCCTACTCTCAGCAATGGAAAAAGAAACTAAACAGACACAGTAAGACTAACAGAAGTTATAAACCAAATGGATCTAAGATATTTGTAGAACATTTCATCATCAAGCAAAAGAATATACATTCTTCTTAGCACCTCATGGCATCTTCTCCAAAACTGATCATATAAGTGGTCAAAGACAGGTCTCAACCTATACAAGAAGTTTGATATAATCCCATGCACCATATCAGGTCACCACAGACTAAGGCTGGTCTTAAGTTTCAACAAAAACAACAGAAAACACACATACACATGGAAGCTGAACAATGCTCTACTCAATGATAACCTAGTCAGGAAGAAATAAAGAAAGAAATTTAAAACTTTTTATAATTTAATGACAATAAAGACACATCATACCAGAACCTATGGGTCACAATGAAAGCAGTGGTTAGAGGGAAACTTCCAGCTCTACATGCCTCCAAAAAGAAACTGGAGAGAACATACATTAGCAACTTGACAGCACACCTGAAAGCTCTAGAACAACAACAACAACAAAAAAAACCCAAATACACCCAAGAAGAGTAGACTGAAGGAAATAATCAAGCTTATGCCTGAAATCAAATAGAAACCAAACAGAAACAAAAAGAGCTATACAAAGCATCGACAAAACTAGAAGCTCTTTCTTTAAGAAAATCAATAATATATATAAACTTTTAGCCAGACTAACAAGAGGGCACAGAAACAGTATCCAAATTAATAAAATCAGAAATGAAAAGTGAGACAATAACAAAGGAAATTGTGGAAATCAAAAAAATCATCAGATACTACTAAGAAATTTTATACTTAACTAGATTGGAATATCTGGATGAAATGGACAATTTTCTAGACACTTACCTGGTGCCAAAGTTAAAACAGGATCAGGTAAACCATCTAAATAGTCTCATAATCCCTAAATAAATAGAAGCAGTCATTAATAGTGTCCCCCCTCGAAAAAAAAAAAAAAAAAAAAACAAAAAACAGGGCTAAATGGGTTTAGTGGAGAATTCTATCAAACCCTTAAAGAAGACAATAAAGAAGACCAATACCCTTCAAGCTAATCCACAAAATAGAAATAGCAGTAACACTAACCAATTTGTTCTATGAAGCCACAATTACTCCGATACCTAAACCATACAAAGAATCAACAAAGAAAGAGATCTTCAGACCAATCTTCCTTATGTACATTGATGCAAAAATACTTAATAAAATTGTTGCCAACCAACTCCAAAAACACATCAAAACCATCATTCACTAGATCAAGTAGGCTTGCAGGGATGCAGGGATGGTTCAATATACAGAAATCCATCAATGTAATCCACTACATATACAAACTCAATACACACACAAACACACACACACACACACACATGATCATTACATTAGATGCTGAGAATGCATTTGACAAAATTCAGCATCCTTTAATGTTAAAAAACTTGGAAAGATCAGGAATTCAAGGCTTATACCTGAACATATTAAAAGCAATATACACCAAACCAGTAACCAACATTAAACTAAATGGAGAAAAATTTGAAACAATCCCAGTAAAATCAGGGACTAGACAAGGCTGCACACTCTCTCCCTATCTATACAATATAGTACTCAAAGTTCTAGCTAAGCAATTATACAACAAAAGGAGGTCAAAGTGATACAAATTGGAAAGGAAAAAGTCAATTATCACTACTAGCAGATATGATCATATATTTAAGTGATCCCAAAAATTCCACTAGAGAAAATCTAAAGCTAATAAACAACTTTAGTAAAATGATTGGATATAAAATTAACTCAAACCAATCAGTAGCCTTCTTCTATTCAAAAGATAAACTGGCTGAGGAAGAAATTAGGGAAACAACACCCTTAACAATAGTCATAAATAATATTACATACCTTGGTGTGATCCTAAGCAAGTAAGTGAAAGATCTGTATGACAAGAGTTTCAAGTCTCTGAAAAAAATCATAGAAGATCTCAGAAGATGGAAAGATCTACTATGCTCATGGATTGGCAATATTAATATAGAAAAATAGACATCTTGCCAAAAGCAATGTACAGATTTGAGGCAATCCCCATCAAAATTCCAAATCCATTCTTCATAGGGTTAGAGAGAGCAATTTGCGAATTCAACTGGAATAACAAGAAAAAAATTAGGATAGTGAAAAACTATTCTCAAAAATAAAAGAACTTCTTGGGGAATCACCATCCCTGACCTCAAACTTTACTACAAAACAATCATGATAAAAACTGCATGGTATTAATACATTAACAGGCAGGTAGATCGATGGAATAGAATTGAAGATCTAGAAATGAACCCAGACACCTGTGGTCACTGTGACAAAAGACCTAAAACGATACAGTAGAAAGAAGACAACATTTCTAGCAAGTGGTGCCAGCTCAACACTAATCAGCATGTAGAAAATTGTAAATCGTCCCATTCTTATCTCCTTGTACAAAACTCAAGTCCAAGTGGATCTTGGACCTACTCATAAAACCAGATACACTGAAACTAATAGAGGAGAAAGTGGGAAAAGGCCTGGAACACTTAGGCACAGGGGGGAAGTCTCCTAAACAGAACACCAATGGCATATGCTCTAAGATCAAAAATTGACAAATGGGAACTCATAAAATTGCAAATCTTCTGTAAGGCAAAGGACACTGTCTATAGGACAAAAAGGCAACCAAATGATTGGGAAAAGATCTTTACCAATCCTATATCTTATAAAGAGGTAATATTCAATATATACAAAGAACTCAAGAAGTTAGACTCCAGGGAACAAAATAACCATATTAAAAATGGGGAATAGAGCTAAACAGAGAATTATCAACTGAGTAATACCAAATAGCCGTAAAGTAATTAAACAAATGTTCAACATTCTCAGATATTAGGAAAATGGAAATCAAAACAACCCTGAGATTCCACTTCACACCAGTCAGAATGGCTAAGATTGAAAACTCAGGTGACAGCAGTTGCTGGTGCGGTTGTGGAGAAAGAGGAACACTTCTGCATTGCAGGTGGGATTGCAAACTGGTACAACCACTCTAGAAATCAGTTTCATGACTCCTCAGAACACTGGACATAGTACTACCTGAGGACCCAGCTATACCAGTCCTGAGTATATACCCAGAAGATGCTCCAACATCTAATAAGGACACATGCTCCAGTATGTTCATAGCAGCCTTATTTATAATAGCCAGAAGCTGGATCGAACCCAGATTTCCTAAAACAGAGTAATGGATACAGAAAATATGGTATATTTACTCAATAGAGCTCTACTCAGCTATTAAAAATGATAAATTCACAGAATTCTTAGGCAAATGGATAGAACTAGAAAATACCATCCTGAGTGAGGTAACCCCATCGCAAAAGAACATATATGCTATGCACTCACTGATAAGTAGATATTAGTCCATAAGCTCTGAATATCCAAGTTACAATTCACAGAACACATGAAGCTCAAGAAGAAGGAAGACAAAATTTGTGTGATTCGGTCCTTCTTATAAGGAGAACAAAATACTCACAGGAATAACTATGGAGATAAAGTATAGAGAAGAGACTGAAAGAAAGGACATCCAGAGACTGTTCTACCTGGTGATTAATCCCATATACAGTTACCAAACCCATATACTATTATGGATGCCAAGAAGTGCATGCTGAAAGGACCCTGATATGCCTGTCTCATGAGAGGCCTTGTCAGAGCCTTACAAATACAGAGATGGATGCTTGAAGCCAACCATTGGGTCCCCAATAGAGGAGTTAGAGAAAGGACTGAAGTATTTGAAGAGGAGTGCAACCTCACAGGAAGAACAACAATATCAACCAACCAGTCACTCCCAGAGCTCCCAGGGACTAAGCTATCAACATGGCTCCAACCGCATACATTGCTGAGGATGGTCTTGTCATACATTGATGGGAGGAGAGGTCCTTGGTGCTATGAAGGCTTCATAGTTGCCCCAGTATAGAGAAATTGAGAGCAGGGAGGTGGGAATATGTGGGTGAATGTAAGAAAACCCTCATTGAAGCAGGAGGAGGTAGGATGGGATGGGGGTCTTCTGGGGGGCATTTGAAATGTAAATAAAGAAATATCTAATAAAAAAGAAAGGAAGATCAAAAGAAAAAGAAAGAAATCAAAGAAAAATCTCAGAAGACTGAAAGATCTCCTATGCTCATGGATTGGCAGGATTTATATAGTAAAAATGGCCATGTTACCAAAAACAATCTACAGATTCTATGCAATCCCCATCAAAATTCCTGCTCAATTCTTCATAGAGTTAGAAAGAGCAATTTCCAAATTTATCACTCTGCACAAAGATCAAGTTAAAGTGGATCATCAACATAAAACCAGATACACTGAATCTAATAGAAGTGAAAGTAGGAACGAGCCTTGAATTCATTGCAGAAGGGGAATTTTCCTGACAAGAATTTCAAAGGACCAGGTTCTATGATCAACACTTGATAAGTGGAACCTGATGAAACTGAAAGGCTTCTGTAAGACAAAAGACACTATCAATGTTACAATTTGGCAACCTATCGATTGGGGGGAAAGGCTTCACTAATCCACTAAACAGAGGATTTACAACAGAAAAAAAAATTTTTGAATGGCAGAGAAGTACTTAAAGATAGGTCTTATTCATCAGAAACATGCAAATCAAAATGATCCTGAGTTTCTACCTCACAGCAATCAGAATGGCTAAGATCAGAAACTCATGTGACAACACAAGCTGGCAAGGATATGTAGACAGATAAACACTCCACTATTGCTGGAGGGATTGCAAGCTGGTACAACCAATCTGTAAATCAGTCTGGGGTTCCACAGAAAATTAGAAATAGTTCTACCTGAAGACCCAGCTATACTACTCTTGGGTATATACCCAAAAGACACCCACCATACCACAAGGACACATGTTCCACCATGTTCATAGAAGCTTTATTTTGTAATTGCCAGTAGCTGGAAATAATCCAGGTGTTACTCAGCTGACAAAAGGATACAGAAAATGTGGTTCATTTATACAATGGGATACTATTCAGCTATTAAAAACAAGTGTAACATGAATTTTGCAGGCAAATGGATGGAACTAGAAAAAATTACCCTGAGTGAGGTAACCCAGATCCCAAACTGCATACAGGATATGTATTCACTGATTAGTAGATATTAGGCAAAATTTACAGACTACTTAGGCTACAACGCACAGAACATAAGAAATGTAATAAGCAGAAAGGACCAAGTGGGGATGTTTCAATTCCACTTAGAAGGGGGATCTAATCAAGGTAAGCAGTGTAAAGAAGGGACCAAGGTAGAGAGGGAAGGTAGGGGAAGAGGTAAACAGGATCAGGTATTGGGGGGGGGGCACAGGAGAGAAGCCCAGAGGGCCAAGAGCATGGATGGAGATAAGCAGCATCAGGGGATGGAGTGGGGGCCCCTCTAGAAAGTACCAGCGACCTGGGAGGTAAGAGACTCTAAGGACTGAATGGGGATGATCTTAGCCAAAATGCCCAACACTGGGGAGAGGGAATTCAAGGAGTCCACCTCCAGTAGATAGACAGGGTTACTAATCCACAGCCAAACTTTTTGACCCAGAATTGCTCCTGTCTAAAAGTAATGCAGGGAGAAAAGTGGAAAATATACTGAAGAAAAGGTAGTTCCTTTCCTTCACTGACCAGCCCAACTTTGGATCCATCTCTTGGGAGGCCATCAAGGTCTGACACTATTACTGATGCTATAATGTGCTTATGGATGGAAGCTTGCCATGGCTGTACTCTGAGAAGACCTTCTTGGCAGCTGATTGAGACAGAAGCAGACACTTAGACCCAACTATTGAACTGATGTCTCTGAGCCTTTGGTTGAATTGGAAAAAGATTGTAGAAGTGGAATGGGAGGGCAACCCCATAGGAAGATTTAGCAGTCTCAACTTACCAAGACCCCAGGGAGCTCCCAGAGACTGAGCCAACAACCAAGAGCATACATGGGCTGGTCTGTCAGAAGTACCTGCCACAAAGATAGCAGAGGTCTGTCTGCTTGGGAATCAGTGGGAGAAGATGAGCTTAGTCCTGCTGAGACTTGAGGCCCCAGGAAAAGGAGAGAACTGCTAGAAGGAGACACCCTCTCTGAGGAAAGGGAGGAGGAATGGGATGAGGAACTGTAGGAGGGAGGACCAAAAACAGGGGTTAACAACTAGAATATAAAGTAAAGTAAAATAAATAAAATGAAAAAAAGAAAAAATAGATAAGCCTACAGGTGGCACCCAATGTAGGGGGCCAATATGTTGTAGAAATTTTAATTTCATTCTTTTTAAAATATTTTTTATTTTTTATTTACATTTCAAATGCTATCCCCCTTCCCAGTTTCCCCTCCACAAACTCCCTATCCTTTCCTCATTCCCCTGCTTCTAGGAGGGTGCTCCCCTACCCAATCCCTCCTACCTCCCCAACCTAGCATTCCCCTATACTGGGGCATCCAGCCTTTACAGGATGAAGGACCTTCCCTCCTATTGATGACAAATAAGACCATCCTCTGCTATACATACAGCTAGAGCCATGGGTTCCTCCATGTGTATCCTGTGGTTGGCGGTTTAGTCCCTGGGGGATTTAGGGAGTCTGGCTGGTTGATATTGTTGTTTTTCCTGTGGAATTACAAACTCCTTCAGCTCCTACAGTCCATCTCCTAATTCCTCCATTGGGGTACCTTTGCTCAGTTTGATGTTTGGCTGCAAGCATCCTCATCTATAAGGCTCTGTTAGAGCCTCCCAGGAGACAGCTATATCAGGCTCCTGTCAGCAAGCACTTCTTGGCATCAGCAATAGTGTCTGGGTTTGCTGTCTGTATAAGGGATGGATTCCCAAGTGTGGCAGTCTCTGAATGACCTCTCCTTCAGTCTCTATTCCAATCTTTGTCTTTCTATTTCTTGTAGACAATTTGCATTCTAAAGATCAGGAATTCTAGGCACATAAATAAACAAAGTAAAAGCAATATCAGCAAACTAGTAGCCAACATCATACTAAATGGAGAGAAATTTGAAGCAATCCTACTAAAATCAGGGACTGGAAAAGGCTGCCTGCTTTCTCCCTATCTATTCAACATAATACTGCAAGTCCTAGGCAGAGCAATTAGACAACAAAAGGAGGCCAAAGGGATACAAATTGGAAAGAAAAAAGTCAAAACATATGTAAGTGATCCCAAAAATTTCACCAGAGAACTCCTACACCTGGTAACAACTTCAGCAAAGTGGCTAGATATAAAATTAACTCAAACTCTTCCTATACTCAAAGGATAAATGGGTTGAGAAAGAAATTAGGGAAATCACACCCCTCACAATAGTCACAAACAATATAAAGTATTTTGGTGTGACTCTAGTCAAACAAGTGAAAACCAATCTACAGACTCAGTGCAATCTCCATCAAAATTCCAACTCCATTCTTCATAGAGTTAGAAAGAGAAATTCTCAAATTCATTTGGAATAACAAAACATCTAAGATAGGTAAAACTATTTTCAACAACAAAAGAACTTCTGGAGGAATCACAATCCCTGACCTCAAGTTATATTACAGAATAATAGTGATAAAAACTACATAGTATTGGTACAATGACAGGCAGGTAGATCAGTAGAATTAAAGACCAAGAAATGAACCCACACACATATGGTCACTTGATCTTTGACAAAGAAACTACAACCACCCAGTGGAAAAAAGACAGCATTTTCAACAAATGGTGCTGGTTCAACTGGTGGACAAGATGCAGAAGAATGCAAATACATCCACTCATATCTCCTTGTACAAAGCTCAAGTCTAAGTGGATCAAGGACCTCTACATTAAACCAGAAACACTGAAATTATAGAAGAGAAAGTGGGATAAAATCTCAAATATATTGGCACAGGGGGGAATTTCCTGAACAGAACACCAATGGCCCAGGGTATAAGATCAACTATAGACAAATGCAATCTCATAAAATCGCAAAGCTTTGGTAAGGCAAAGGACACTGTCAATAGGACAAAACAACAAACAACAGATTGGGAAAAGATCTTTACCAATCCTACATCGGATAAAGGGCTAATATCCAATATATACAAAGAACTCAAAAAGTTTGACTCCAGGAGAACAAAATAACCATATTAAAACTGGGGACTATAGCTAAACAAAGAATTCTCAACTGAGGAATCTCCAGTGGCCAAGAAACATCTAAAGGAATGTTCAACATCCTAAGTCATCAGAGAAATGTAAATCATAATGACCCTGAGATTCCACCTCACACCAGTCAGATTGGCTGAGATCCAAAACTCAGGTGACAGGTGAGGACAGAATGCTCGTGAGGATGTAGAGAAAGAGAAAAACTCCTCCATTGCTAGTGGAATTGCAACCTGGTACAACCATTCTGGAAATCAGTCTGGAAATTCCTCAGAAAATTGGACATAGTCTACCTGAGGACCCAGATATAAGAGTCCTGGGCGTATTCCCATAATATACTCTAACATATTAGAAGGCAACATGCTCCACTATGTTCATAGAAGTCTTATTTATAATAGCCAGAAGCTGGAAACAAACCAGATGTCACTCAACAGAGGAATGGATACAGAAAATGTGGTACATTTACACAATGGAAAACCACTCGGCTATTAAGAACGAAGACATCCTAAGTTTAGCAGGCAAATGGATGGAACTAGAAAATATCACCCTGAATGAAGTAACTCAGACCCAAATGGACTTGCATGGTATGAACTTACTAATAAGTGGATATTAGGCAAAAAAAAAAAAGTACAGAATACCTAAGATACAGTACACAGAACTCAAAAAGCTCAACAAGCTGAAGTGCCCAAGTGAGGATGCCTCAGTCCCATTTGGGAGAGAGAAGAAAGTAATCACAAATGGGGAGGAAGGGACCTGGGAGGGAAAGTGGACAGTGTGGGGGGCGGTAGTGGGGAGGAGAAGGGAACCTGATTTGGTATTGGGTGAGGGAAAAGGACTGAAGCCTAGAGGGCCAGCAAAACTATGGAAACAGGCAACCTCAGGAAGTAGGAGGGTGGGAGTCCTCCAAAATGCCCAAAAGACCTGGGAGGTAAGAGACTCTCAGGAATCAAAGGGAGGAACCTTAGATGAAATGCCCAACAGTGGGGAGAGGAAACTTACAGAGCTCACCTCCAAGAGGAAGCGAGAACATCAAGTGAGGGGTGGGGTTGCCATTCCAGTCACATCTCTGACCTATAATTTTTCCTGTCTGAAAGGATTACAGGGATGGAAATGGAGTGGAGCCTGAGGAAAAGAAGATCCATCGACATGCCCAAAGTGGGATCCAGCTCAAGGGGAGATTCCAAGGCCTGGCACTATTACACAGGCTATGCAGCACTCACAAAAAGGGATCTACCATTGACTTCCCTCTGAAAGACCCAACAAGCAGCTTAAAGTGTCAGGTGCAGATATTTGCACTCAAACAATGGACAGAAGCAGCTGACCCCTGTTGTTGAATTAGGGAAGGGTGAAAGAAACTGAGGAGAAGGTGATTCTGTAGTAGTACCAAAAGTCTCCATTACTCTGGACCCCTGAGATGCCTCAAACACTGGATCACAGAACAGACAACATACTCCAGCTGATATGGGGCCCCCAACACACATACAGTAGAGGACTTCTGGGTCTGTGTTCATTCAGAGATAATGCACCTAACCCTCAAGAGATTGGAGGCCCTAGGTATTTTAGAGGTCATATGGGGTAGAGGTAGGGGCATCCATGTGTGAAAGGGTTGTGAGGTGAGGAGGAGGTATGGGATGTGGAACAGTCAGAGGGTGGATGGGGGGCAGGGAATGGAATATGGATTGTAAAAAATAAATCAATTAAAAAATGTTTTAGAGCCGAGCCTTTAATCCCAGCACTCAGAAGGCAGAGGCAGGCAGATTTCTGAGTTCAAGGCCAGCCTGGTCTACAAAGTGAGTTCCAGGACAACCAGGGCTATAAACTGATACAGAGTTAGGTATTTGAATCTGACTATTAGTATTGGTGCCTATTCTTATTTTTGAAAAATTGGAATTCTCTTAACCTACATTGTCACAGGTGTTAATATTGTATGCTGTTTAGATAATGTAAAAACTACTCATCTATTAAGTACTTGAAATATAAGACTGCGAGATCAAGAGGTGAAGAAAGGATCAGTGTGAGAAGCAGGAGTTTTAAGCAAATCCCTCTTTTTAATGATTATTCTGGCCTAAGGCTTCCTAGAGAGATAATAGGAGGAGCTGCCCTGGAGAAGTTGGCCTGGAGGGAAACACCATCATTATAGCCCAGGCTCCATTGTAGCCATCTACTAACATGTATCTGTTGTTCAAGAGCTTTCTGGGTCTACACAGTAGATATGCACAGGCCATTGACACTCTGCCCTTGGGTTGTCAGAAAGAAGGGATTTCTAAAGGGGGCCTCCATAACAATTGAAAACAATTCATAATGAGTATTCAATAGTAGTCACTGAAAAAAAAATAGAGGGTGATTGAGTACTCCTGTAGTCACTGCATTTAAAGGAACATGGAGATGCACGGGCTATCCTGAGCTACCTAGCAAGATCCTACTTCAAACAAACAAACAAACAAACAAAACGTTAGCATTGTAGCAAAAAAACACGGACCTAGCAAGTGCAGTAAGTACCTTGCATACATTTAAAAAACAAGAACAAAAAAAGGTGAAAAATCTCAAATTAGTAACCTAAATTTCTACCTTCCGTACTGGTAAATTAAGTCTAAAGCCATGTAAAGTATAAATAAATAAATAAATAATCATTGATTATTGAAATACAAATGGAAAAACAAGAAAGAAATATCAATATAACTGTAAGCTGGATTCGTGAAAATATTTAAGGCATTTTTATTAGATATTTTCTTCATTTACATTTCAAATGCTATCCTCAAAGACCCCTATACCCTCTCCCCCCCACTCTGCCCAGCTCCCCAATCCACACACTCCTGCTTCCTGGTCCTGGCATTGCCTTGTACTGGGGCATTTAAAAGCTGACTGTAAAAGGATCAGAAAAACATTTGCCTGGTTTAGCGCATTGATTTGCTCTGAGCCTCAGCCTATTCAATGATGCTCCCTCAGCAGTGAACTTGCCCACCTCAGCCTGCCCTGCTGTGGCTGCAGCTGCGTGTACCACTTCGGAACTGGATGGATGATTGGGCCACAATCTTCAGTGAGTAGACATATTCCTCAGTTCTGTGGTGTTCCTGATCACACATTTATGGAGTTTCTGAAGGGCAGTGGAGATTACTGTCAGGCACCGCGGAACCTCTATGCAGACAAGTGAACTGTAGAAATTCATTACTACTCCACCAAGAAGCCCATATAAGAGTGGACAACCTGGACACAGGAGTGTTGAATTGAAATCTGCAGAGCATTTGATAAGAGCTCAGCCCCGGCTGGGGTAAACTTGAGTGCACTTCCTTTGTATTGCCTCATTATTACTGGAGTGAAGAATCACTGCTTCTGCTTCATTGCCTGTTTCTCCCAAAGCAGGGAGAATTTCAAGTGGAGTATATTGAATATTGAAGTAGCTTCAGGCTGTTTTTGGTTTTGTTTTGTTTTATTCTGTGTGTGTGTGTGTTTTGAATTATTTCTGTATTCAATTTTTTTTTAATTCTTTCATAACCTATTGGGTGTTTAAAACAAAACAAAGCAAAACAAAACAAAACAACTAAATTAACGTGTCGCAGATGAACTGCTCTGCTCCTGTGAAAGTCACATGCAAGAGCATGAGATTTCTTACTACATACAACCCAACCAGTGCGACCTTAAAACAAATTTATAGAGGAACGTAAGTATGGAGATACCACAGTAAGAGTATATGAGGCAACTTTCGACACTACTTTTGTGGAGAAAGAAGGCACTCCTGTTCTTGACTGCCCTTTTGATGATGGTGCACCACCCTCCAACCAGATTGTTGATGACTGGTTAAGTCTTGTGAAGATTAAGTTTCAGGAAGAAATTTGTTGCTGTATTGAGTCCATTGTGTTGCAGGCCTTGGCAGAGCTCTGGTGTTTGTTGACCTAGCATTAATTGAAAGAGGAATGAAATATGAAGATGTAGTACAATTCATAAGACAAAAGTCGCTTTGAGCTTTTGACAGCAAGCAACTTTTTTTATCTGGCAACATACCATCCTAAAATGTAGCTCCACTTCAAGTATTCCGATGGTCATAAAAACAACTATTATATTCAGTAAAACTTTGGTGCCTGATGCCATTGCCTTGGAAGTGGAACATCCGATGGGACCTGATTTGTCATGATTTGTCAGCTTACGGAATAAGTCTACTGAAGCTCCACAGGAATACTAAAAACCAGTTTTCCTCTGCCACAAGCTTGACAAAATTGCAAGCTCGATATTTGTATTATAATCAACATGTTTTGGCACTTAGCTAAAAATTTTTGCTGGTTAGTATTTTAAAATATGCTTGTTATTTGTACCAATTGACCTTTTCTAAAATAAGGTATTGAGTTATGTCATTAAATGTAGTATGTGGCAGAATAGTATTAGTCTATAAGGAATTTAGAAGGAATAGGTGCCAAGATACTCAGCACAATACTTGTATATTTTTAGCATCACACAGAATCAAAATTCCAGGAATTAAGAACTCTCTAGACCATCCACGGTGTATAACTTCAGTCATTTCAAGCACTGCAGGGCTTCTCTCATTATCTGCCTGCTCACTCTGTTTACATCTCCCACACTTACACCAGAATACATCAGGTTTGCTTAGCCATCCATTTTTTTTTAAACTAAGTCTTGTGCTGATTATTTAATGTCTCTGTCATTTTATTTTATTTTATTTTATTTGCTGTTTTGGAAAAACTTTGTATGAAAATCAACTTTGTTACAGAAGCACATATCTTCAATAATGTCTCCAGACAGAAAGCCATAGAGCTAATGTTTGCACTCACAGGTGCAACTTCACAGGGAAGCCTATAAACAAGAGGGGGCAATTAAATGTGTTTAGTGATATGTTACCTTTGTCTTGTGCAGGATGGAGAGTATGTTCTTTAAGTTAGTAAATATTTTTAAAAGGCACAGATACGTTGTTGCAGCTAAACAATCCTTTATCAAAGTTTCTAAAATTCTTGTGTTTTCCATACCTATCAGAAGTTTTTCAATTTGTTGGAATTATGGTTTTCGCCTTCTCTTCCAAATCTCTAGCAAAAAAGAAAAAAGAAAAAGTAGTATCTGCTATTGAACTGAGCAGAAATATTTTATACAACTTTTGAGCTATGTAACTTAATAATTAGAAACCTGATCGATTGTTTTATTATATAATCAATAAAATGGTGATGTGTATTAATGTTTGTTCAACCATACTTTGTGGGAATTGGTGGTTATAGTTTTGTGGGAAAAAGTTTGTCATTGTCCAGTAGCCTGTAAAAACACAGTGTGAGAGCTTCCACATCTAAATAAATGAAGAACACACCCAAAAATACAAATACAAATAAACACGTGAAAACTTAATAAAAGTTTGGCTGTTATTACAGAAATTATCAACGTAAAAGAATCCTAGATCTTGGGCACGAACTCAGTGGAGGGTCTCAAGGTCTCCAGAGGACTCTCCACACCACAGGCACCCTAGCACACCTAGGATCTTGAGATCACTGTTGAGTGGAACACAACATCTGTTCCAAAAAAAAAAAACTCAGAGCATCTTGTGCCAGCAAGAACAGCAACAAAAAAAAACCCTCCAAACCAGCAGCTGGGATTCCTTCTGGTGGCTCCAGCCCCTCTTCATCTTGGGCATGAACTCAGCAGGCCCTAGAACACCCAGTATCTTGGGATCACTGAGACCAGTCTACACAGGAGAGTATGTGAGCGACAGATGCAACAAAGCTTCTAGGACATGGTCCCTTTGGGCCTTATTCTCAGCCAGGAAGCAGAGATGAAACGCAGACCCCTGGGCACCTTCCTCTCCAAAGGAGATTCTGCCTCCAGGGAGAGCTCTGACCCTGGGACTCAGGATGTGGATCTGAGCTCCAGACTTCTGGGCACCCTCCTTGCAAGAGGGGAGCTTACATGCAGAGAGTACTCTGACCACTGGGACTCAGGAGGGAATTGGACTCCCAGGAGTGCTGACAGAGGCTAACAGAATCACAGGAGGAACAAGCTCCACCCAGAGATTTCCAGATGGCAAAAGGAAAATGTAAGAATCTTACTAACAGAAACGAAGAACACTAAGCATCATCAGAACCCAGTTCACCAACCACAGTGAGTCCTGGATATCTATACACACCCGAAAAGCAAGACTCAGATTTAAAATTATATCTCATGATGCTGGTAGAGGATTTTAAGAAGGGAATTAAAAACTCATTTAAAGAAATACAAGAGAACACAACTAAACAGGTAAAAGACATTAAAGAAGTACAGGAAAACACTGCTAAACAGGTAGAAGTACTTAAAGAGGAAACACTAAAATCCCTTATAGAATTACAGGAAAACACAAACAAACAGGTGATGGAATTGAACAAAACCATCCAAGATCTAAAAATGGAAGTAGAAACAATAAAAAAAAAAAAAACACAAAAGGAGACAACTCTGGAGATAGAAATCCTAGGAAAGAAATCAGAAACCATTGATGGGAGCATCAGCAACAGAATACAAGAGATAAGAGAGAATCTCAGGTGCAGAAGATTCCATCAAAAACATAGACACAAAAAAAAAAAAATCAAAGAAAATGCAAAATGCAAGATCCTAACCCAAAACATCCAGGAAATCCAGGACACAATGAGAAGATCAAACCTTAGGATAATAGGTATACAGGAGAATGAAGATTTTCAACTTAAAGGGCCAGCAAATATCTTCAACAAAATTATAGAAGAAAACTTCCCTAACCTAAAGAAAGAGATGCCCATGAACATACAAGACGCTTATAGAACTCCAAATAGGTTGGACCAGAAAAGAATTTCCTCCCGACACATAATCAGAACAACAAATGAACTAAATAAAGATAGAACATTAAAAGCAGTAAGGGAAAAAGGTCAAGTAATATATAAAGGCAGACCTATTAGAATTAGACCAGACTTCTCACCAGAGACTATGAAAGCCAGAAGATCCTGGACAGATGTTATATAGACCCTAAGAGAACACAAATGGCAGCCCTGGCCTCTATACCGAGCAAAACTCTCAATTAACATAGATGGATAAACCAAGGTATTCCATGACAAAAACAAATTCACACAATATCTTTCCACAAATCAAGCTCTTCAAAGAATAGTAAAGGGAAAACTCCAAGGATGGAAATTATGCCCTAAAAAAAAAGCAAGAAATTAATCGTTTAACAAACCTAAAAGAAGACAACAGCAAGAACAGAATCCCAACAATAACAACAAAAATAACAGGAAGTAACAATCACCTTTCCTTAACATCTCTTAATATCAATGGACTCAATTTCCCAATAAAACATCATAAACTAACAGACTGGCTATGTAAACCAGACCCAAAATTTTGTTGCACACAGGAAACCTACCTCAGGGAAAACGACAGAAACTACCTTAGAGTTAAAGGCTGGAAAACAATTTCCAAGCAAACTCTCTGAAGAAACAAGCTGGAGTCATCATTCTAATATCAAATAAAGTCGACTTCCAAACCAAAATTATCAAAATGACAAGGAGAAGCACATCATACTTATCATCTAGATATATAGATGAAGATATAGATATAGAGAAAGATATAGAGAAAGAGATAGAGAGATAGAGATAGAAAGAGAGATGATAGAGATCTACATATGACATATAAATATGATATTTATACATAAACATATAAGAAAACATGTAAATATACATGTTTATTCTCCTTTTTTATCTAGGAATCTAGAATTTTAGTACATGGTTAAAAAGTTTACCAATTAAACAGACCTAGGTACCTGTATATACACATATATGTATACATAAATACATATATGCATATATGCATTTATACATAAATACATATATGCATATATGCATTTATACATAAATACATATATGCATATATGCATTTATACATTTATACATATATACATGTATACATATGTACATATACACATATACACAAACTCACACATACACACATATATACATATATATGTAGATAGATGATTGATATATAGATGAATAGATAGATAGATTTTATATATATATATATATATATATATATATATATATATATATATATATATGTCCCCATTCTGAGTCAAGGTAGCAGGAAAGGGGGTTTTTTTGTTTTTTGGTTTTTTTGTTTTTTGTTTTTTTTGTTTTGTTTTGTTTTGTTTTGTTTTGTTTTTTGTTTTGTTTTTTGGCAGTGGACATTTTCTTCTTTTTTTTTAATAATTTTTATTACGAATTTTCCTCAATTACATTTCCACTGCTATAACAAAAGCCCCCCATACCCTCCCCCCTACTTCCCTACCCACCCATTCCCATTTTTTTGGCCCTGGTGTTACCCTGTACTGGGGCATATAAAGTTTGCATGTCCAATAGGTCTCTCTTTCTAGTGATGGCCGACTAGGCCATCTTTTGATACATATGCAGCTAGAGTCAAGAGCTCCAGGGTACTGGTTAGTTCATAATGTTGTTGCACCTACAGGGTTGCAGATCTCTTTAGCTCCTTGGATAATTTCTCTAGGTCCTCCATTGGGGGCACTGTGATCCATCCAATAGCTGACTGTGAGCATCCACTTCTGTGTTTGCTAGGCCCCAGCCTAGTATCACAAGAGACAGCTATATCAGGGTCCTTTCAGCAAACGCTTGCTAGTGTATGCACTGGTGTCATCATTTGGAGGCTAATTATGGGATGGATCCCTGGATATGGCAGTCTCTAGATGGTCCATCCTTTTGTCTCAGCTCCAAACTTTGTCTCTGTAACTCCTTCCATGGATGATTGTTTCCAATTCTAAGAAGGGGCAAAGTGTCCACACTTTGGTCTTCGTTCTTCTTCAGTTTCATGTGTTTTACAAATTGTCTCTTATATCTTGGGTATACTAAGTTTCTGGGCTGATATCCACTTATTAGTGAGTACATATCCTTTGAGTTCTTTTGTGATTGCATTACCTCACTCAGGATGATGCCCTCCAGGTCCAACCATTTGCCTAGGAATTTCATAAATTCATTCTTTTTAATAGCTGAGTAGTACTCCATTGTGTAAATGTACAATATTTTTTGTATCCATTCCTCTGTTGAGGGCACCCGGGTTCTTTCCAGCTTTTGGCTAATATAAATAAGGCTGCTATGAACATAGTGGAGCATGTGTCCTTCTTATCGGTTGGGACATCTTCTGGATATATGCACAGGAGAGATATTGCTGGATCCTCCGGTTGTACTATGTCCAATTTTCTGAGTAATCGCCAGACTGATTTCCAGAGTGGTTGTACAAGCTTGCAATCCCACCAACAATGGAAGTGTGTTCCTCTTTCTCCACGTATTTGCCAGCATCTTCTGTCACCTGAATTTTTGATCTTAGCCATTCTGACTGGAGTGAGATGGAATCTCAGGGTTGTATTGATTTGCATTTCTCTGATGATTAGGGATGTTGAACATTTTTTTCAGGTGTTTCTCAGCCATTCGGTATTCCTCAGGTGAGAATTCTTTGTTTAGCTCTGAGCCCATTTTTTAATAGGGTTATTTGATTTTCTGGAGTCCACCCTCTTGAGTTCTTTATATATATTGGATATTAGTCCCCTATCTGATTTAAGATAGGTAAAGATCCTTTCCCAATCTGTTGGTGTTCTTTTTGTCTTATTTAAGGTGTCTTTTGTCTTGCAGAAGCTTTGCAGTTTCATGAGATCCCATTTGTCAATCCTCGATCTTACAGCACAAGGCTTTGCTGTTATATTCAGGAATTTTTCCCCTGTACCCATATCTTCGAGTCTTTTCCCTACTTTCTCCTCTATAAGTTTCAGTGTCTCTGGTTTTATGTGGAGTTCCTTAATCCACTTAGATTTGGCCTTAGTACAAGGAGATAGGAATGGATCATTTCGCATTCTTCTACATAACCACCAGTTGTGCCAGCACCATTTGTTGAAAATGCTGGTTTTTTTTCACTGGATGGTTTTAGCTCCATTGTCAAAGATCAAGTGACCATAGGTGTGTGGGTTCATCTCAGGGTATCCAATTCTGTTCCATTGGTCTACTTGTCTGTCGTTATACCAGTACCATGCAGTTTTTATCACAATTGCTCTGTAGTACAGTTTTAGGTCAGGCATGGTGATTCCACCAGAGGTTCTTTTATCCTTGAGAAGAGTTTTTGCTATCCTAGATTTTTTGTTGTTCCAGATGAATTTGTAGATTGTCCTTTCTAATTCCTTGAAGAATTGAGTTGGAATTTTGATGGGGATTGCATTGAATCTGTAGATTGCTTTTGGCAAGAAAACCATTTTTACAATGTTGATCCTGCCAATCCATGAGCATGGGAGATCTTTCTGTCTTCTGAGATCTTCATTAATTTCTTTCTTCAGAGACTTGAAGAGATTGCTCATTCTAATTCGTTGGAGAATTGAGTTTGAATTTTGATGGCGATTGCATTGAACCTGCAGATTGCTTTTGGCAAGATAGCCATTTTTACAATGTTGATCCTGCCAATCCATGAGCATGGGAGATCTTTCCATCTTCTGAGATCTTCTTTAATTTCTTTCTTCAGAGAGTTGAAGTTTTTATCATACAGATCTTTCACTTCCTTAGTTAAACTCACGCCAAGATATTTTACATTATTTTTGATTATTGAGAAGGGTGTTGTTTCCCTAATTTCTTTCTCAGCCTGTTTATTCTTTGTGTAGAGAAAGGCCATTGACTTGTTTAAGTTAATTTTATATCCAGCTACTTCACCGAAGCTGTTTATCAGGTTTAGTAGTTCCCTGGTGGAATTCTTAGGGTCACTTATATATACTATCATATCATCTGCAAAAAGTGATATTTTGACTTCATCTTTTCCAATTTGTATCCCCTTGATCTCCTTTTGTTGTTGAATTGCTCTGGCTAGGACTTCAAGTACTATGTTGAATAGGTAGGGAGAAAGCGAGCAGCTTTGTCTAGTCCCTGATTTTAGTGGGATTGCTTCAAGCTTCACTCCATTTACTTTGATGTTTAGATCATTAACTTGATCCTGACTTAACTTGGTACCTGGTATCTGTCTAGAAATCTGTCCAGTTCGTACAGGTTTTCCAGTTTTGTTGAGTATAGCCTTTTGTAGAAGGATCTGATGGGGTTTTGGATTTCTTCAGGATCTGTTGTTATATCTCCATTTTCATTTCTGATTTTGTTAATTATGATGTTGTCCCTGTGCCCTCTAGTGAGTCTAGCAAAGGGTTTATCTATCTTGTTGATTTTCTCAAAGAAGCAATTCCTCGTTTGGTTAATTCTTTGAAAAGTTCTTCTTGTTTCCACTTGGTTGATTTCACACCTGAATTTGATTATTTCCTGCTGTCTACTCCTCTTGGGTAAATTTTCTACCTTTTTTTCTAGACCTTTTAGATGTGTTGTCAAGCTGCTAGTGTGTGCTCTCTCCAGTTTATTTTGGAGGCACTCAGAGCCATGAGTTTCCCTCTTAGAAATGCTTTCATTGTGTCCCATAGGTTTGGGTATGTTGTGGCTTCATTTTCATTAAACTCTAAAAAGTCTTTAATTTTTTCTTTATTCCTTCTTTGACCAAGGTATCATTGAGAAGAGTGTTGTTCAGTTTCCACGTGAATGTTGGCTTTCCATTATTTATGTTGTTATTGAAGATCAGCCTTAGTCCATGGTGGTCTGATAGGATGCATGGGACAATTTCAATGTTTTTGTATCTGTTGAGGCTTGTTTTGTGACCAATTATATGGTCAATTTTGGAGAAGGTCCCATGAGGTGCTGCAAAGAAGGTATATCCTTTTTTTTTTAAGATAAAATGTTCTGTAGATATCTGTTAAGTCCATTTGTTTCATAACTTCTGTTAGTTTCACTGTGTCCCTGTTAGTTTCTGTTTCCATGATCTGTCCATTGATGAAAGTGGTGTGTTGAAGTCTCCCACTATTATTGTGTGAGGTGCAATGTTTGCTTTGAGCTTTACTAAAGTGTCTTTAATGAATGTGGCTGCCCTTGCATTTGGAGCATAGATATTCAGGATTGATAGTTCCTCTTGGAGGATTTTACCTTTGATGATTATGAAGTGTCCCTCCTTGTCTTTTTTGATAACTTTCGGTTGGAAGTCAATTTTATTCGATATTAGAATGGCTACTCCAGCTTGTTTCTTCAGACCATTTGCTTGGAAAATTGTTTTACAGCCTTTCACTCTGAGGTACTGTCTGTCTTTTTCCCTGAGATGGGTTTCCTGTAAGCAGCAGAACATTGGATTATGTTTGTGTAGCCAGTCTGTTAGTCTATGTCTTTTTATTGGGGAATTGAGTCCATTGATATTATGAGATATTAAGGAAAAGTAATTGTTGCTTCTTTTTATTTTTGTTGTTAGAGTTGGCATTCTGTTCTTGTGGCTGTCTTCTTTTTGGTTTGTTGAGGGATTACTTTCTTGCTTTTTCTAAGCCGGGATTTCCTTCCTTGTATTGGTTTTTTTCTGTTATTATCTTTTGAAGGGCTGGATTCGTGGAAAGATAATGGGTGAATTTGGTTTTGTCGTGGAATACTTTGGTTTCTCCATCTATATTGTAATTGAGAGTTTGGCCGGGTATAGTAGCCTGGGCTGTCATTTGTGTTCTCTTAGTGTCTGTATACCTTTTGCCCAGGCTCTTCTGGCTTTCATAGTCTCTGGTGAAAAATCTGGTGTAATTCTGATAGGCCTGCCTTTATATGTTACTTTACCTTTCTCCCTTACTGCTTTTAATATTCTATCTTTATTTAGTGCATTTTTTGTTCTGATTATTATGTGTCGGTAGGAATTTCCTTTTGGGTCCAGTCTATTTGGAGTTCTGTAGGCTTCTTGTATGTTCATGGGCATGTCTTTCTTTAGGTTTGGGAAGTTTTCTTCTATAATTTTGTTGAAGATACTTTCTGGCCCTTTAAGTTGAAAATCTTCATTCTCATCAACTCCTATTAACTGTAGGTTTGGTCTTCTCATTGTGTCCTGTATTTCCTGGATGTTTTGAGTTAGGATCCTTTTGCGTTTTGTATTTTCTTTGATTGTTGTGCTGATGTTCTCTATGGAATCTTCTGCACCTGAAATTTCTCTTTCATCTATTGTATTCTGTTACTGATGCTCACATCTATGGTCCCAGATTTCTTTCCTAGGGTTTCTATCTCCAGCATTGCCTCATTTTGGATTTTCTTTATTGTGTCTACTTCCCTTTTTAGGTCTAGTATGGTTTTTTTCATTTCCATCACCTGTTTGGATGTGTTTTTCTGTTTTTCTTTAAGGAGTTGTAAGTCTTTAGCAGTGTTCTCCTGTATTTCTTTAAGTGAGTTATTAAAGTCCTTCTTGATGTCCTCTACAATCATCATGAGATATGCTTTTAAAGCCGGGTCTAGTTTTTCGGTTGTGTTGGGCTTCCCATGACTAGGTGGGGTGGGAGTGCTGCGTTCTGGTGATGGTGAGTAGTCTTGATTTCTGTTAGTAGGATTCTTACGTTTGCCTTTCACCATCTGGTAATCTCTGGAGCTAGTTGTTATAGCTGTCTCTGGTTAGAGCTTGTTCCTCAGGTTATTATGTTAGCCTCTATCAGCAGACCTGAGAGACTAGCTCTATCCTTAGTTTCAGTGGTCAGAGTACTCTCTGCAGGCAAGCTCTCCTCATGCAGGGAAGGTGCCCTGATATCTGGTGTTCGAACCTGCCTCATGGCAGAGGTTGTGTTCCACTCACCAGAGGTCTTAAGATCCCATGGAGGGTCCTGTGAGGAACTTGGGGGTGACCAGAAACTCAGCGCAGATGGAACGCCGGTGCTGGAGTGGACCAGAAGGGACTTGTGCCCCTAATCAGGCCGTGTTATCTGCTTCCCTAATTAATTCAGTCTCAGGTCCCATGAGATTGGATTGGAGCAGACGCTGTGTTCCACTCACCAGAGGTCTTAGGATCCCGTGGGGGATCCTGTGTGGGTCCTTGCGGGTGTCCGGAGACTCCCCGGGCCAGGAACCTCGGTGCTGCAGTGGACTGGAAGGTGATCGGGTGTCCGGAGCCCGAAAAGGGAGCTGCATCAGAAGCTCTGTGGCTCCCACCTGTCCCAGAAGCTGTCTGCTTCTGTGTGCACACTCTCACCTGTGCAGACTACTTTTCGGCGGAGTCCAGCAGAAAAGGTTTAAGAGGCAAAGATCTATCTTCTGGACTGATTATCAGGGCAGTTGCATATAGGAACTCACAGAAGTTGTGATAGAATTCACAAAACCTGTGAAAGCCAAAGTCAGCCCTAATTCCAGAATAGAGAGAGGAGTTGGGTACCCTAACCAGGAACAGATTGATAATTATTATACACTGGAATGGGATGGTTCACCTTTGAGTGATTAGCAGATCAGCATCACAAGTTTGTCTTTAAATGTTTAAAGGAAATGAGCATAGAGTTCAGTGAATAGAGAAGTGGGGACAAAAAAGTGGGACAGGCTGAATCTGATCAAATAATATTTTATGAAACTTTCAAAGAACAATAAGAGAAATTTATTGTCTTAAACAATGTTAAATTCCTATTTTTTCTGTGAATTCTGTGAAACATGAGACATATATTAGCGTTTACCTTTTACAAACAATTCACCACAGAAAAAGAGGACTAAAACACCAATTGCTTATGAAATCAGTATTTCTCTCAACGGAAAGCACCATAGCAATTGAAAACTATCAGTTAATCCTCTACTTATATGTGCTTCTACCCTCCAAACATATCATTGATTTTAATGAGGAATTAATATAAAATATAAAGTGACTGAGAAAGCTGATTCAGTGAGGACTGATTCAGTGAGGACAGAATTATTGCTCCTGGGGAAAATATAGCATTGTATTTCCATGGTCACATTTTCATCAGCTGATCGATACATAGCCTTATTTTATGTCTCTTGGCTTAAAGATCACTCACTAAATTGATTCATTATCATTGAATTCATGGCCAACAGCTCCATAGCTCATGTCTAAATGAAGTTTATGTAGCACATGAATTTTCTATATAAGAACATTGCATATAGAAGCATAGTATTGCTTTCCTGCGGTAATTCTGGGGGCCATTTTCAGTAGCAAAATCATTCAAATGAAATGTGAAAATAATTGACTGGTGTAAATGTTTACTACATGAAGTCTTAAACAAGAAGGGACATCACTATCTTATCAAACTTCAGGAGATTGTTGCATATTTGGTGACTCAAACCCTCATGATCTTTACACATGCCTGTAATGATAATAAGATTTAAACACTTACTTGTAGACATGTTTTATAAAGTAGGTGAATATAAAAACTACAAATAAGCCAGGAGTGGTGGCACATGCCTTTAATCATAGCACTAGGGAGGCAGAGGCAGGTGAATTTCTGAGCCTGATCTACAGAGTGAGTTCCAGGACAGCCAGGGCTACACAGAGAAACCCTGTCTTGAAAAAAAACCAAACCAAACAAACAAACAAACAAAAACAAAAACAAACAAACAAAACACCTACAAATAATGAAAATTGATAATATTCATAAGTTGATACCAGCAACATCAAAAGATACCAACAACCAACTGAGATTTATCCTTGAAATGTAAGGTGATTTCATATACAAATCCAATTAATAAACCATAATGGAGAAGAAAATACAAAAAAATGATAATCATTCCAACTGCATCAGAGATAATATTTATTTTTAAAAATGGGACAGTCAGTTCTTTTAGAACAGGGTTATCATTTCAACCTAATGAAGCATGTCTATGAGAGTCTAGTCAGTGGTGAAAGTGAATGCAAGGTCGTGCGTGCGTAAGGAAAGTGTGCTCCACTTTACCACCTTACTCTGCACAACACTGGAGCTCATATCCATGCCAAGTAGGGAACAAAAAAGCATAAAAGAAGTTCTAATAAGAGAGGGAAAATTATTCTTTTAAAGATGACATGAATTTAGTATACAGAGACTATTAAGAAATGATTAAAATTATTGAAAATAATAAACGAAAGAATCAAGTTTTCAGAGTTCCATGTAATAAATGCACTAGGATAAATAATCAAATAATGAATCAGCAAAACAAGTATTTTATGATAACCTGAGAAACAAAATAATACTTAGTAAAGAATTTAGCAATAAGGCAAAATTACAAACATTGAAAAACTTAAGAATATTTAAATAAAATAAATATGTTCTCAGTCAGGAAGACAACCAACACTGCAAGATGACAAAAGTCTGCAAGTTTACCCAGATTCAATAGAACCATCTAGAAATTTCACGAGAGTTCTTCCCACAATTGATGGATTTTATAGCTCATATGCGAATTTAAGTTATGCAAGAAAAAAATAAGACCATATTGTGATATGAGTAAAGTTGAAAACATGTTTCCACTTTTAATACAAAACAATTCTATGGTTATTAAGATTGTATAAATTAGAGAAGGATAATTATATCAGCATAATAGAAATGTGAATCAGATAGGGGACTAATATCCAATATATATACAGAACTCAAGAAGGTGGACTCCAGAAAATCAAATAACCCCTTTAAAATATGGGGCTCAGAACTGAACAAAGAATTCTCACCCGAGGAATACCGAATGGCAGAGAAGCACTTGAAAATATGTTCAACATCCTTAATCATCAGGGAAATGCAACTCAAAACAACCCTGAGATTCCACCTCACACCAGTCAGAATGGCTAAGATCAAAAATTCAGGTGACAGCAGATGCTGTCGAGGATGTGGAGAAAGAGGAACACTCCTACATTGTTGGTGGGATTGCAAGCTTGTACACACCACTCTGGAAATCAGTCTGGCGGTTCCTCAGAAAATTGGACATAGTACTACTGGAGGATCCAGCAACACCTCTCCTGGGCATATATCCAGAAGATGTCCCAACCAGTAAGAATGGCACATGCTCCAGTATGTTCATAGCAGCCTTATTTATAATAGCCAGAAGGTGGAAAGAACCCAGATGCCCCTCAACAGAGGAATGGTTACAAAAAATGTGGTACATTTACACAATAGAGTACTACTCAGCTATTAAAAAGAATGAATTTATGAAATTCCTAGGCAAATGGTTGAACCTGGAGGGCATCATCCTGAGTGAGGTAACCCAATCACAAAGGAACTCACACAATATGTATTCTTTAAGTAAAATATTGTAGCAATATATATATAATCTTGAATTAGACATGAAAATAAAAATGAAAGGAAAAGTGGAATTTATAAAAGTCATATACTAATATTTTAAATACATTCTTAATATGATTAAAAGATGGTTCATAAAATGTGGGAAAATAATTGAACACAAAAACGAGTAATATTGACATTCTCAACATATAAGTAAGATTTTACTGTCTTTTATACATTTCCATTAAAATATAATTACATTACTTTCTCCCCTTTCTTCTCCCCATCCTATAAAGTCACTTCCCTTTGGTTCTTTGTTACTTCCACTCTGAAATTATAGCTTATATTTTATTATTTTTGTTATAAACACACATATACATAATATATGTATATATTTTATATGTGTATATATGAGTGTGTATATATGTATATGTGCATATATGTACATTTTCATATGTGTATACATGCATATATGTGTATATATTTGAAATTGTGTATAAATATGTAAAAATGTATATATAAGCACAACTGACTGACTCCATTTTTGTTATATGTGCATATATAGTTTCAGGAATGTCTATTGGTATTGGATAACAAGGGAGGAGTCCCATGTCTGAAAGAGGCTAATTCACTCTAAGACATTACTTGCCTGTAGGATTTTTTGTGTAAGCATAGGATTCTGTGGGATTTTCTCCTCCCATGATAGCATTTATATTGATATTGTCATTTTTCTGGTTTTGTATGTTGAAGATTTCAAAAAGAAACTATTTCACAGTAGATTCTCCAGTACTCCAGCTATTACAATATTCCCATCTTCTCTTTCATGATATTCCCTGAGTTTCCTGCAGAAGATATGAAATAGATATATCCATACCTGGTACTAGAAACATACCCAGCATCCCAGGATGAATAAGATCTTAGAAGATAACATTCTACTGTCATTTTGCTAGACTATTGAAATTCCTAACTACATTCTCAATCTTATCTCTATGGCTGCAGTTGAGGATTTTACAGAAAAAAAAAAACAAACATACAATGTGATATAATGTGAAGATTAACTGACCATAGAGAACCCAACCCCAATGTATCAATAACTTCCATAACATAATAATAGAGAGCAAAACTACAAGAATAGAACAAGTATTTGAATACCAGAATTGCTCTTTCTACAAATAATACAAATAAATATGCAATTTTGAAAAGTTCTTCATCATTACTCTTTAGGAAATGATGATCAAGATAATAAAAACCTAGCAATGGAAAGATTAAAAGGGAAGGAGTATAAGTTGCATCCCTCCTGGTGTACACAATGAGACCCTTTACACTCATCAGGGTAGCTTAAAGAAATCATAGTTAATGTAAAGTGTTTGGACAAAGGGGAACCTGCATGTACTGCTAGTTAGAATGTATATTGATATAAAGAACAGTTTAGCAGGGTTTGTATTTTAAAATTACTTGAGAATTTCATACATGAATATAATGTGTTTTACTCAAAAAGTTGAATATAATACTAATTTCATTAAAAGGCGTCTTCATTAAAGTCACTCTCTTGTTGAATGTCCTTAATCTCCTCAGTTGCCCCATTAAGGCTCATATTCAACTGGATCATATTCATCCTACAGTCCTTCCTTCTCAAATTCCTCCTTTCACCTACACATTTTCTTTTCCAAGTTAATGTGTTCTTCTACAAACTCATAGTGACGCCAGCATGTGTGTCAGTGTAGAGTTGTACAGAGGAATATTGACATCTTACAAAAAATTTGCATGAAAAAATGACTTTCTCTTTTCCCGCAGTCATCAGTTACCAAGAAGTCTTCAGCTATGAGTAGAACCTTGTGAGCCAATTCTCTAACTATGCTAGAATTTTAGCTGAATTGAGTATATGTGGGTCTTTTACATGTGGTTATAGCTGCTAGAGTTCACCTTTGCAAAGGTCTTCAGTGTCTAGAACACAAAGCTTTCTAGTAATCCTTTACCACCTTTAACTCTTACAACCTTTCTTCCTATCTTTAGGTATTGAACACTGAGCCTAGAGGGGAACCATATAGGAGGTAGATGTCTCTTTGTACTTTTTACAGTTTTTTTGCACTTTGACTAGTTCCTAGTCTCTACTGACTACTTTCCCCTTTCTTTCTCATGGATTTAGAGGTTTACTACTCTATATACATACACATACATATATATATATATATATACATATATATATATGTATATATACATACAGATAGGGATAGATAAAAATGTTATAACTTTGGAAAAATAATAGTAAATTTGCTTTTGAGTATGATAACATGAAGTATAATCAACTCCAGGTATATACCAAATAAAATGAAGTCATATTTCCAAAGAAAATTGCACATAAGTATTTATAACAGATTACTCGCAATAGGAAAATACTAGGAACTTCTAAATTTCTTTCATTTTATGTTCAAGAAAACAAAATGTAGCATATCCAC
This sequence comes from Mus caroli, assembly GCF_978045245.1. Taxonomy (NCBI): domain Eukaryota; kingdom Metazoa; phylum Chordata; class Mammalia; order Rodentia; family Muridae; genus Mus; species Mus caroli. The sequence continues at coordinate 144,594,442 of NW_028227258.1, read as the reverse complement.
TTAATGGAGTATTTCTTGGTGAATAAAGTTGAACATAAATATTAACCATGTTACAAGCTTAATGAACAGAATATTAATATGCTACGTGATTATAGAAAAAACAAAAGACCTCACTGTTTGTTTTATTTTACATATGATGACCCAAGCAACAAATATGTGGTGAGATATTCAGTAGACTAGTATTTGCTTAGAACTGGGTTAGTAGAAAAACATTAAGAGTTAATGCCAAAAAGTATAATTTTTACAGGTTATGAAAATGTTCTAAAATTGATTGGGTTATAGCTGAAAACCTATAAATATGCTAAAATAATTTTATAGTGCATATAAAATACAGATAATAGATGAATTATAAATTTCCCTCCCAAAGCTAATTTGGATAAATTCACATTTCCTTATCTGCCAGTGTCAAAGTGGAAAGATATCAAGTGGTAACTTATATTTCAATGAACTCTCCTAGTTAATATGCTAATCACACTCTATATATTACTTCTACAGAAACTGTTTTTGGTTGAGATGCACTGTTGAATATAATACTAATTTCATTAAAAGGCTTCTTCATTAAAGTCACTCTCTTGTTGAATGTCCTTAATCTCCTCAGTTGCCCCATTAAGGCTCATATTCAACTGGATCATATTATCCTTCATGTTAGGCAGAGTAATCTAGCAAAAACGCCCATGTCCTAATTCCTAAAAATATTAAACATGCTACGTTCTGTGCCAGTAGAGACAACAGATGTGTTGGTTAAATGCTCCTCTTGAGATAGAGAGATTATCCAGGATTATCCACTAGGCCCAATATAAGCCGGGAAAGTTTCATTTCTCTCTGTGAAGGTGAAAAGGGAAGTAAAAGAGAAAGACGAAACATGAAACTGGAAGCAGAGTCTTGGTCCTATAAGATCACAAGCTGAGGAATGTAGGCAGCCCATAGAATCTAGAGTCTAGATGTTGAAATAGGCAAAGAAATGGGATTCTTCTACACATAGAATGTGACCTCTATGCCTGTATATTATTTATGATACTCACAAATGTAAAATAATTAATCTATAGTCATAAAAAACTAAGTTTGCAGCAATGTGTTTTTAAGCAAAGCAGAAAGTTGCTAGCATGACTTTTCTCCAGTCACATATGTCTCCATCTACAGTCTTGAACTGAACAATATTTTTCCAAGTATCTACTCATTTTCAGTATTTCCAGGCCTTCTTTTACACAAATACCCTCATGATCTGCCATTACACTAAACAACTCTCTGTTAGACCTTATATTCTGACTAAGTCTATTGTCAAAATACACAAATCTGTGGGTGGCCAATAATTACTGGAAAGGAAGGTCTACATAGCATGAAATTGATATATGTAATTAAATTGGATATTTGGAATTAAAAGGAGAGGAAATGAGTCAGCATGTAAAATGCCAGAAATATTTTGTCACTTAGTAAAATTAAGAACAAGCATCTGTATAGACAGATACCCTTCTTGTTTTACTTACACTTCAGTAGTAGGTACAGACAATAAAATAAATGTTAAGGTGAAAGGTATAGTAATGTAGGCCAGTACTGTAGGTTAGTAAGACAGTACTTAGGTCAGAAAGAAATGTATAAAATTATTCTGAGAAATAAGGATGACACAAGGCATCTTACAAGAGTTTGGGAGCATCTCAATGTGATAGGATGATGGAATTAGTGTCAGGGCAATTGACAAGAGCTAAGAGTGGGAGTCATATCAGGTCAAGGATATGGAAAGCAAAGTTTAGATGTCATTGGGAGCTAAGCTGCCCAAACAATAATTATAAACACAATAGTTCTATGCATGGGAACTTACTATAAAGATATAATCAAAAAAGTAATGTCTCCCAGAGCAGTACATTTTCTACAACATATTTCCATACTTAGTTGCCTTAGCTTCTGCTATACAAGGACAAAAGCAAAGCCATATTCATAAAAGACAATAGATTAAAAGTAATTCATCTATATTCTGATAGAATATACATATCACTTTGATAAACATAAAATACCTGTTTTATGAATGAGAACATAAAGACAGTGGGAAAGAAGGAAGTAGACTTTCCTTAGGGTTACTAACCATGAAGCAGTGAACTTTGCTCATGGATTTTGGTTCCATTTTATGGTGTCACCTTCCCAATTACTTCCACTTTATTCATAATTTGGATTATAAAGCACAAGAGAAGAGGGGGAGTTGGGAGAGGGGAAGGAGGATGGGGGAGAGGGGGAAAGAGAGGGGGGAGAAGAAAACTAGAAAACATGCAGTGGTCATAAAGACTTGTTAACACAGGTTAAGACTGAGTTATAGGATTTCAGTTGTTATCTTGTTTTTACATCTGTGAGCTCAAAATTTTATAGTCAGACATTTTGATTTCTTTGTTTTTAACAAATATATATGTACTAAATCCAAGTTTCATATTTACAAATAAAATTGGACATTAAGTGTATAGACACATAGGTTAACAGCCCCTCTCCTCTCACAACTATTTTTGATGCCTTGCGGGTTGCATGTTGTGCCTATTATACTTGATGGGACGGTGTAGACACATTACTTTTACCTAAATTTCACAGTTTGCATTAGAGTTGATGCTTTGTAGAATACATTTATGTACCTTGTAAATTAATAATGACTAATTCTAACCACTGTCATATATAGAAAAACACCACTGCCCTAAAAATGTGAAATTTTAAAAGTAACATATTAATCATGTGAAGAATATTATAGAAATAATAGACAATTAAATTCAAATTTCTAGGTCTAGCTTCCAACAGACCTAGGTATATGACCATAGAAGATTAGACTTTCATTTTATCTAAGAGGAATAATCTATTATATGTAAGTTATTAAATTGAGGGCTTGGACCGAATCATTCAGTCTGTTGCTCCTTAATTTTACAGCATGGGCTGTTTGTGGATTATAGCTAGTTGTGAGCCTAAGGAGTTGTAGCCTTTATTGCAAACTAATCAAGCAATGGTTTGTGGAGTCAAGATCCTCCTGATGGTGATGGCCATACAAGTCGACAAGTTTTCTGTAAGCCTTCCACAGTATTAAAACCCACTTAATTTAATATTTTCACTGACTTGAGGTTACATCATGGGAGCTGACAATTTAGGAATTAGGGAAATTTTAATTTAACTAGATAAACTTTAAGGTCAAATGGTTTGTTCTGCACAATGATATGTATCAAATATCTTTGGCTCCTTATATTTGGATATTTTGTGCTATTATTTATGGCTTAATATTTTTTTCAAAATTTTAGGAAATTTATTAGAAATTTTATTTATTTTTTAGGAAAATAATCATTTTTCTAGTCTCTTGAGTACAAATTTTGACCTAGAGCTTTATGCATAATCATTTGCCCAGTTAATGCTAGCTTAGTGGTGTGGAAATCTTCCTCTGTCTAGATTGTAGAATTGTAGATGATTTGTGATAAAACTTAGAGCAAAATGGCTGAAATATTTGTGGGATAGACTAAAATAGCTATATTTTCTGTGGTAAACATCAAACTTGTAAAAATAAATGCTTAAATAATAAACTAACTAAAAATCTTAGACATAGTAACCATTAAAGTAAGTATATACCTCAGAAGTAAACTCCCCATATTAGTGCAAAAATTAAAAACTAGAATGAATTAAAACACGGTATTGTTTGAAATTTAATACTCTCAAAATTTTGTATGCAGATGAGAATACTGCAAAAGACATAACCAGAGGATCCTGCCAAGACTAGTCTGCACAGGTGAGAGTGTGGACTACAGAAGCTAACAACTTCTGGGACAGGCAAGAGCCACAGAGCCTCTAAGGCAGGACCCTTTTAGAGCTCCAGACATCTGGGCACCTTCCCTGCTAGAGGGTTTTGCTGGAGAATCTACTGGAGCCATCTTGGTTCCCGGATCCTGCCAAGATGAGTCTGCACTGGTGAGAGTGTGGACTACAGAAGTTAACAGCTTCTAAACAGACCCTGTTTCGGGCCTTCATCTTCTTCCAGGAAACAGGTCCAAACAACAGATATCTGTGTACCTTCTCTGCAAGAGGAAAGCTTTCCTGCAGAGAGTGCTCTAACCACTGAAACTCAGGAGATAGCTAGTCTCCCAGGTCAGCTGGTGGAGGCTAACAGAATCATGAAAGGAACAAGCTCTAAACAGAGACAACTATAACAACTGACTCCAGAGATTACCAGATGGCAAAAGGCAGACGTAAGAATCTTACTAACAGAAACCAAGAACACTCACCAACATCAGAACCCAGCACTCCCACCTCAGCCAGTCCTGGGTACCGCAACACACCCGAAAAGCTAGACCTGAATTTAAAAGCATATCTCATGATGATGGTAGAGGACATTAAGGACTTTAATAACTCACTTAAAGAAAAACAGAAGAACACGGCTAAAGAGTTACAAGTCCTTAAAGAAAACAGGAAAACAAAACCAATCAGGTAGAAGTCTTTAAAGAAAAACAGAAAAACACATCCAAACAGGTGAATGGAATGAACAAAATCATACTAGACATAAAATGGGAGATGGACACAATAAAGAAAACCCAAAGTGAGGCAATGCTGGAGATAGAAACCCAAGGAAAGAAATCTGGAACCAGAGATGTGAGCATCAGCAACAAAATACAAGAAATGGAAGAGAGAATCTCAGGTGCAGAAGATTCCATAGAGAACATCAGCACAACAATCAAAGAAAATGCAAAATGCAAAAAGATCCTATCTCAAAACATCCAGGAAATCCAGGACACAATGAGAAGACCAAACCTAGGGATAATAGGAGTAGATGAGAATGAAGATTTTCAACTCAAAGAATCAACCAAATGAGGAGCTGGTTCTTTGAGAAAATCAAAAAGATAGATAAACCAGTGAGCCAGACTCACTGAAGGGCACAGGGACAGCATCCTAATTAGCAAAATCACGAATGAAAAGGAAGACATAACAACAGATCCTGAAGAAATCCAAAACACCATCAGATCCTTCTACAAAAGGCTATACTCAACAAAATTGGAGAACCTGGAAGAAATGGACAAGTTTCTAGACAGATGCCAGGTAGTAAAGTTAAATCATAATCAGGTTAATGATCTAAACAGTCCTATATCCCCTTAAGAAATAGAAGCAGTCATTAATAGTCTCCCAACCAAAAAAAGCCCAAGACCAGATGGGTTTAGTGGAGAGTTCTATCAGACTTTCAAAGAAGATTTAATTCCACTTCTTCACAAACTATTCCACAAAATAGAAGCAGATTGTACTCTAACCAACTCATTCTATGAAGCCACAATTACTCTGATACCTAAACCACAGAAAGACCCAACAAAGATAGAGAACTTCAGGCCAATTTCCCTTATGAATATCGATGAAAAAATACTCAATAAAATTCTCGCTTACCAAATCCAAGAACACATCAAAACAATCATCTATCCTGACCAAGTAGGTTTCATTCCAGAGATGCAGGGATGGTTTAGTATACAGAAATCCATCAACATAATCCATTATATAAACAAACTCAAAGACAAAAAACGTATGATCATCTAGATAGATGCTGAGAAAGCATTTGACAAAATCCAAAACCCATTCATGATAAAAGTCTCGAAAAGATCAGGAAATCAAGGCCCATACCGAAGCATGATAAAAGCAATCTACAGCAAACCAGTATCCAACATCAAAGTAAATGGTGAGAAGCTGGAAGCAATCCCACTAAAATTAGGGACTAGACAAGGTTGCCCACTTTCTCCCTACCTATTCAACATAGTACTTGAAGTCCTAGCCAGAGAAATTCGACAACAAAAGGAGATCAAGGGGGAACAAATTGGAAAAGATGAAGTAAAATATCACTTTTTGCAGATGATATGATAGTATATATAAGTGACCCTAAAAATTCCACCAGAGAACTCCTAAACCTGATAAACAGCTTCGGTGAAGTAGCTGGATATAAAATTAACTCAAACAAGTCAATGGCCTTTCTCTACACAAAGAATAAACAGGCTGAGAAAGAAATTAGGGAAATAACACCCATCTCAATAGTCACAAATAATATAAAATATCTTGGCATGACTCTAACTAAGGGAGTGAAAGATCTGTATGATAAGAACTTCAAGTCTCTGAAGAAAGAAATTAAAGAAGTTCTCAGAAGATGGAAAGATCTCCCATGCTCATGGATTGGCAGGATCAACATTGTAAAAATGGCTATCTTGCCAAAAGCAATCTACAGATTTAATGCAATCCTCATCAAAATTCCAACTCAATTCTTCAACGAATTTGAAAGGGAAATTTCCAAATTCATCTGGAATAACAAAAACCTAGGATAGCAAATACTCTTCCCAAGGATAAAAGAACCTCTGCTGGAATCAACATGCCTGACCTAAAGCTCTACTACAGACCAATTGTGATAAAAACTGCATGATACTGGTATAGTGACAGAAAACTAGACCAATGGAATAGAATTGAAGACCCAGAAGTGAACCCACACACCTAAGGTCACTTGATCTTTGACAAGGGAGCTAAAACCATCCAGTGGAAAAAAGACAGTATTTCAACAAATGGTGCTGGCACAACTGGCAGATATGCAAAAGAATGTGAATTGATCCATTCCTATCTCCTTGTACTAAGGTCAAGTCTAAGTGGATGAAGGAACTCCACATAAAACCAGAGACACTGAAACTTATAAAAGAGAAAGTAGAGAAAAGCCTCGAAGATATGGACACAGGGGAAAAATTCCTGAATAGAACAGCAATGGCTTGTGCTGTAAAATCGAGAATCAACAAATAGGCCCTCATAAAATTGCAAAACTTCGAGCATCCACTTCTGTGTTTGCTAGGCCCCTGCATAGTCTCACAAGAGACAGCTATATCTGGGTCCTTTCAGCAAAATCTTGTTAGTGTATGCAATGGTGTCAGAGTATGGAAGTTGATTATGGGATGTATCCCTGGATATGGCAGTCTCTAGATGGTCCATCCTTTCGTCACAGCTCCAAACTTTCTCTCTGTAACTCCTTCCATGGGTGTTTTGTTCCCAATTCTTAGAAGGGGCACAGTGTCCACACTTTGGTCTTCGTTCTTCTTGAGTTTCATGCATTTAGCAAATTGTATCTTATATCTTGGGTATGCTAAGTTTCTGGGCTAATATCCACATATCAGTGAGTACATATTGTGTGAGTTCCTTTGTGATTGTGTTACCTCACTCAAGATGATGCCCTCCAGGTCCAGGGCCCCCAATGGAGGAGCTAGAGAAAGTACCCAAGGAGCTAAAGGGATCTGCAACCCTATAGGTGGAAAAACATTATGAACTAACCAGTACCCCAGAGCTCTTGACTCTAGCTGCATATGTATCAAAGATAGCCTAGTCGGGCATCACTGGAAAGAGAGGCCCATTGGACTTGCAAACTTTATATGCCCCAGTACAGGGGAATGCCAGGGCAAAAAGTGGGAGTGGGTTTGTAGGGAAGTGGGAGGGGAGGGTCTTGGGGACTTTTGGGATAGCATTGGAAATGTAAATGAGGAAAATACCTAATAAAAATATTTTTTAAAAAATTGCAAAACTTCTATAAGGCAAAATACACCATCAATAAGACAAAAAGGCAGCAGATTGGGAAAGAATCTTTACCTATCCTAAATCAGATAGGGGACTAATATCCCATATATATAAAGAACTCAAGAAGGTAGACTCCAGAAAATCAAATAACCCCATTAAAAAATGGGGCTCAGAGCTAAACAAAGAATTCTCACCTGAGGAATACCTAATGGCTGAGAAGCACCTGAAAAAATGATCAGCATCCTTAATCATCAGGGCAATGCAAATCAAAACAACCCTGAGATTCCACCTCTCACCAGTTATAATATCTAAGATCAAAAATTCAGGTGACAGCAGATGCTGGCAAGGATGTTGGGAAAGAGCAACACTCCTCCATTGTTGGTGGGATTGCAAGCTTGTACAACCACTCTGGAAATAAGTCTGGTGGTTACTCAAAAGATTGGACATAGTACTACCGGAAGATCTGGCAATAACTCTCCTGGACATATATCCAGAAGATGTTCCAACCAGTAAGAAGGATACATGCTCCACTATGTTCATAGCAGCCTTATTTATAATAGCCAGAAGTTGGAAAGAACCCAGATGCCCCTCAACAGAGGAATGGATACAGAAAATGTGGTATATTTACACAATGGAGTACTGCTCAGTTATTAAAGAGAATGAATTTATGAAATTCCTAGGCAAATGGATGGACCTGGAGTGAATCATCCTGAGTGAGGTAACCCAATCACAAAAGAACTCTCATGATATGGACTCACTGATAAGTGGATATTAGTCCAGAAACTTAGAATACCCAAGATATAATATACAATTTGTGAAACACATGAAGCTCAGGACAAATGAAGACCAAGGTTTGATACTTTGCCCCTTCTTGGAATTGGGAGCAGGGCACCCATGGAAGGAGCTACAGAGACAGAGTTTGGAGCTGTGACGAAAGGATGGACCATCTAAAGACTGCCATATCCTGGGATCCATCCCATAATCAGACTCCAAACACTGACACCGTTGCATACACTAGCAAGATTTTGCTGAAAGGACCCTGATATATAGCTCTCTCTTGTGAGCCTATGCCAGGGCCTAGCAAACACAGAAGTGGATGCTCACAGTTAGCTATTGGATGGGTCACGGGGCCCCCAATGGAGGAGCTGGAGGAAGTACCCAGGGAACTAGGGGGATCTGCAACCCTATAGGTGGAACAACAATATGAACTAACCAGTACCCTTTTAGAGCTCGTGTCTCTAGCTGCATATGTATCAGAAGATGGCCTGGTCGGCCATCAGTGGAAAGAGAGGTCCATTGGACTTGCAAACTTTATATGCCCCAGTACAGGGGAATGCCAGGTCCAAGAGGTGGGAGTGGGTGGCTGGCAGAGTGGGTGTGGGAGGATGTGGGGATCTTTTGGGATAGCATTGGAAATGTAAATGAAATAAATATCTATAATAAAAAAATACATAACCAGAACTTATTTAATTGTACCATAGATATTTAATTAATATAGGCATGAAGCAAAAACATCATGATGCAGCAAACCAAAACTAGACAATGATACAAAATAAAGGACACAGATATAATTCCATGTGCCTAATTATAGGTATCAGAACTTTGACAAACTGTAATGTAGAAAAGAAAATATCTCAAACAAACGGCCCTGGGAAAATCTGAATAACAATATCCCGAAAAATTAAACTAGATTTTTGCCTGTCATGCTGCACAAAACATAACTATAAATCAATCAAAGACTTCAATATAATGCCTGATATCTCAAAACCACCACAGAAAAAAGTTAGGGTGGATACTTCAACATGTTACAGGTAAAGATTTTCTGAATCATGCTCCAGTAGCACAGGAAATAAGAGCAAGGACTGACAAATGCAGTCTTGTAAAGCTGAATATCTTTTGTGCACTAAAAGAAAATTGTCAACCTGGTGAAGAGGAAGTCCACAGAATGGGAGAGATCTTTGCCAGCCATTCATCTGGTAGAATAATAATGTCTAGAATGTACAAAGAAATAACTAAATAAACGATAAATAATGGCTTAACATTCTCCAATAAATGCTTAGACTCCCACACATACATAGGCAGCACTAAATGGACTCAGAGGTATTCCCAAAAAGAGAACTAGAGAAAGCACATGAAATCTTGAGGGTTAAAAAATGACAGAGGATCCTGAATGAATTGAAGGGAGAGGAATGAAGAAAGTATTTAATGCTTTATACACACATGTGAATATTAAATAAAATTTGTAATATTAGACAATAGATCTGAATATAAATGTCTCAAATGACTATTAAACACTTTAAAATTGCTTGATATCCTTAGATTTTTTTCTTCTAAAATGAGAAATTGAAGTGCAACATGACCCTGCAATACTATTTCCAAGCATACATAGCCTAAACTATGTATATCTTCCTACTACAGAGAAACTTATGTATTCATGTTCATTCCTACTCTACTCACAATAGATAGGAAATATACACAGGATTCCCTTTATAATATTAGAGTCGGCACAAACTTTTTAAATGGAACACCTACAACATGGAAACTATTCTCACTCTTAACAAATGGACCTACATGAAAACAATACTATGTGCATATATTCAAACTAATGTACCTGTGGGTATAGTAAAACAAACAGAAGTCAGTACAAGAAAATCAAAAGGGGATAAGGAAGGACTGGATACAGATATTGAACTCAAGCTGTGAGAAACTATATAAATTTCTAATTCTATTGTGAATTTTTGGATTGAGTAGTAAATTAATGAATAGAATAAATTCAATATATAAAGTTTAAAATTTAATATGAAATGTTCTATCTTCCATTTTAAATATTTTAAATAATATTTTAGTTCTTGAAGTTGTATTGATTTTGGACCTGGTTAATTTGGAGGTGTGAGGTTTTTATTCATTTGCAAGTATTTTTTATCAGAAAGCTTCTAAAACAAAGCAAAGATAACTAATGTAGAAAGGAAGAGTATATAAAACCAATCAAGGGTTTTCCTTTTCCAGATTCTCTGCCACAGGGTTCCATCCCCAAATAATGCCCTGAGGGAGCAAGTCTCCCAGGAATGCAGACAGGCCTGTGAAGGCAGGTAAGGCCACCACTGCTGCTCAGAAGAACCAGCCTGGAACTCTCAGGACACAGGAAATGAGGGGCTGCCTAGGACAGAAGTTTTGCAGTCTCCATCTGTACCCAGAAATGATCCTGTGCCACAGAGCTACATAAACAAATACCAACAGAAGAAAGCTTATCTCCCAGGAGTGCATACATATGTGCAAGCACAGGTAAGACCTCCACTTATCTTCAGATTCCTGGGCCAAGATGGACCCACACAGAGCCATCAGGACACAGGAAACAAGGATCAACTGGAAACAGAATACTTCTGATCTCTGTCTTCATTCCAGAGCTGACTTTGTACCACAGCCCTCCATACCCAAATTCCTCCCCGAGAGAACTGGTCTCCCAGAAGTACTGACATATAGGCAAGCAAGAGGGACAAGCCAAAGTAAGAGAGAGCAAGACCACCTAGCACCGGAGATAACCGGATGGTGAAATGCAAGCACAAAAACAAGCAACAGAAACCAAGTCTATTTGGCATCATAAGAACCTAGGCTTCCTTCCACAGTGAAGCCTGGTTACCCCAAAACACCAGAAAAGCAAGACTCTGATTTAAACACATCTCATGAAGATAATAGAAGAATTTTAGAAGGATATAAATAACTCCCTAAAAGAAGAACTTAAAGAGGAAACACAAAAACTCTTAAAGAACTACAGGAAAACACAACAAAACAGGTGAATAAACTGAACAAAACCATCTGGGATCTAAAAATGGAAATAGAAGCAATTAAGAAATCACAAAGGGAGACAACCCTAGAGATAGAAAACCTAGGAAAGAGACCAGGAGTCATAGATGCAAGCATCACCTACAGAATGCAAGAAATAGAAGAGAGAATCTCAGGTGCAGAAGATTCCATAGAAAACATTTACACAACAGTCAAAGTAAATGCAAAATGCAAAAAGGTCCAAACCCAAAACATCTAGGAAATCCAGGACACAATAAGAAGACCAAAGCTAAGGATAAATGCTATAGAAGAGAGTGAAGATTTGCAACTTAAAGGGCTAGTAAATATCTTCAACAAATTTATAGAAGAAAACTTCCTTTTTTTTTTTTTTTTTTTTGGTTTTATGAGACAGGGTTTCTCTGTGTAGCCCTGGCTGTCCTGGAACTCACTCTGTAGACCAGGCTGGCCTTGAACTCAGAAATCTGCTTGCCTCTGCCTCCCGAAAGCTGGGATTAAAGGCGTGTGCCACCATGCCTGGCATGCCCATGAGCATACAAGAAGCCTTCAGAACTCCAAATAGATTGAACCAGAAAAGAAATTCCTCCCATCGCATATTAATCAAAACACCAAACACACCAAACAAAGAAAGAATATTAAAATCAGTAAGAGTAAAAGGTCAAGAAACATATAAAGGCAGACCTATTAGAATTATACTACACTTCTCACCAGAGACTAAAAAATCTAGAAGATACTGGGCAGATCTCATACAGATACTTAGAGAACGTAATTGTCAGCCCAGGCTGCCATACCCAGCAAAATTCTTAATTACCATAGATGGAAAAACCAAGATATTCCATGATAAAACCAATTTTACATAATATCTTTCCACAAATTCATCCCTACAAAGGATAATAGATGGAAAACGCCAACACAAGGAGGGAAACTACATCCTAGAAAAAGCCAGAAAGTAATCTCCTTTCAACAAACACAATAGAAGATAACCACACAAACATAAAAATAACATCAATAATAACAGGGAGCAACAATCACTATGTCTTAATATCTTTTAACATCAATGGACTCAATTTCCCAATAAAAAGACATAGACTAACAGACTGGATACATAAATAAGACCAGGCATTTTGCTGCATACAGGAAACACACCACAGTTTCAAAGACAAACACTACCTCAGAGTAGAGGGCTGTATAACAATTTTCCAAGCAAATGGTCTCAAGAAACAAGTAGGAGTAGACATTTTAATATCAGATAAAACTGACATTCAACCAAAAGTCATCAAAAAACATAAGGAAGAATATTTTATACTCATCAAAGGAAAAATGTACCAAGAAGAACTCTGAACTCTGAACAGTTGTGGTCCATATGCAAGGATACCCACATTCTTAAAAGAAATTTTATTAAAGCTAAAAGCACACATTGCACCTCACACAATAATTGTGGGGAACTTCAACACCCCACTCTCATCAATGGACAGATCAGGGAAACACAAATAAAACAAAGACATGGTGAAACTAACATAAGTTTTGGACCAAATTGATCTAACAGATAACCATAGAAAATTTCATTCTAAATCAAAAGAATATAACTTCTTCTCAGCACCTCATGGTACCTATATTGACCATATAATCGGTCATATATCAGACCTCAACAGATATAAGAAAATTGAAATAATCTCATGAGTCCTATCAGATCACTGTGGAGTAAGGCAGATCTTCAACAGAAACAAAAACAAAATAAAGCCCACATATACATGCAAGATGAACAATGCTCTACTCAATGATAATTTGGTCAAGGAAGAAATGAAGAAATTAAAAACTTTTCAGAATTTACTGAAAAAGGAAGATGCAACATACCCAAGGTATGGGACACAATGAAAGCAGTACTAAGAGGAAACTCATAGCTCCAAGTTTCTCCAAAAAGAAACTACAGAGAGCATACACTAGCAGCTTAACAGAACACCTGAAAGCTCTAGAACAAAATGAAGCAAATATACCCAAGAGAAGTAGATGTTGGGAAATAAAGAAACTCAGGGCTGAAATCAACCAAGTGGAAAAAAAAATAACTATACAAAAAAATCAATAAAACCAGGAGATGAGCCTTTGAGAAAATCCACAAGATAGATAAAGCCTTAGCCACACTAAAAAGAGGCCACAGAGACAGTACACAAATTAACAAAATGAAAAGGGAGATATAACAACAGAATCTGAAGAAATCACAAAAAATCATCAGATCCTACTACAAATGGCTATACTTATAAAAACTGGAAAATCTGGATGAAATGGACAATTTTCTATACAGATACAAGGTACTGAAGTTAAATCAGGATCAGATGACCATCTCAGCAGTCCTATAACCCCTAAAGAAATAGAAACAGAAGTTAATAGCCCCCCAAACAAACAAACAAACAAAAAGGCCAGGTCAGATGGGTTTAGTGCAGAGTTCTATCAGACCTTCAAAGAAGATCTAATTACAGTTCTGCTCAAACTATTCCACAAAATAGAAGTAGAGGGAACTCTACCCAACTCATTCTATGAACCCACAATTACTCTGATACCTAAACTACACAAAAACCCAACAGAGAATGTCAGACCAATTTCCTTTATGAGTATTAGTGCAAAAATACTCAATAAAATTCTCACAAACAGAATCCACGAATACCTCAAAATGACCATCCATCATGATCAAGTATGATTCATCCCAGCGATGCAGGGATGGTTCAATATATGGAAATCCAACAATGTAATCCACTATATAAGCAAACTTAAAGAAAAATACTATATGATCTTTTTATTAGATGCTGAGAAAGCATTTGACAAAATCCAACACCCCTACATGATAAGAGTCTTAGAAAGATTGGGAATTCAAGGCCCATTCCCAAAGATAGTAGAAGCAATGTACACCAAACCAATAGCCAACATCAAAGTAAATAGAGAGAAAATTAAAGCAATCTCACTAAAAGCAGAGATTACACAAGATTACACTCTCTCCCTTCTTATTTAATATAGTACTCAAAGTCATAGCCAGAGGAACTAGACAACAAAAGGAGGTCAAAAGGATAAAAATTGTAGAGGATGATGGCAAAATATGAGTATTTGAAGATGATATGATAGTATACTTACACAACTCCCAAAATTCTACCAGACAACCTCTCATCCTGATAAACACCTCATCAAAGGGCTGTATATAAAATAAACTCAAAGAAATCAGTGGTCTTTCTCTACACAAAGGATAAACAGGCTGAGAAAGAAATTAGGGAAACAACACCCTTCAAAATAGTCACAAATAATATAAAATACCTTCGTGCGATTCTAACTAAGGAAGTGGAAGATCTATATGACAGGAACTTCAAGTCTCTGAAGAAAGAAATCAAGTAAGATCTCAGAATATAGAAATATCTCACATGCTCATAGACTGGCAGGATTAATATAGTAAAAATGACCATCTTGTGAAAGCAATCTGCATATTCAATGCAATCCTCATTAAAATTTCAACTTAATTCTTCACAGAGTTAGAAAAAGCAATTTGAAAATTCATCTAGAATAACAAAAAACCTAGAATAATGAAAACTATCCTCAACAATAAGAAAATCTGTGGTAGAATGGCCATCCCTGACCTCAAGCTTTACTACAGAGCAGTTGTGATTAAAAACTGAATGGTATTGGTTCAGTGATCAACATGTAGATCAATGGAATACCCAGAATTGAATATCCAGAATGAACCCACACACCTGTTGTCAGTTGATCTATGACAAAGGAGCTAAAACCATCCAGTGGAAAAAGACAGCATTTTTAAAAAATGGTACCAGCTCAACTGGAAGTCAGCATGTAGAAAATTGCAAACTGACCCATTCTTATCTCCTGTACAAAGCTCAAGTCTAAGTGGACCACGGACCTCCACATAAAACCAGATACACTGAAACTAAAAGAGGAGAAAGTGGGGAAAACGCTAGAACACTTGGGCACAGGTGAAAAAATCCTGAGCAGAACACCAATGGCTTATGCTCTAAGATCAAGAATTGACAAATTGGAACTCATAAAATTGTAAAGCTTCTGAAAGACAAAGGACACTATAAATAAGACAAAATGGCAACCAACATATTGGGAAAAAATCTTTACCAACCCTACTTCTGATAGAGGCCTAATAGCCGATTATACAAAGAACTAAAGAAGGTAGACTCTAGAGTCAAAATAACCATATTAAAAATAGGGCATGGAGCTAAACAGAGAATTTTCAACTGAGGAATACTGAATGGCCATGAAGCACCTAAACAAATGTTCAACATTCTTAGTCAGCAGGGAAATGCAAATCAAAACAACCCTGGGATGTCACCTCACACCAGTCGGAATGGCTAATATCAAAAACTCAGGTGACAGCAGTTTCTAGCATGTTTGTGGAGAAAGAGGAACACTCCTGTATTGCTGGTGGAATTGCAGACTGGTACCACCAATCAGTTTGGTGACTCCTCAGAAAATTGTGCAGAGTACTACCTGAAGACCCAGCAATACTACTCCTAGGCATATACCCAGAAGATGCTCCAACATGTATTAAGGACACATGCTCCACTCTCTTCTTATCCTTATATATAGTAGTCAGAAGCTAGAAAAAAACTAGATTTCCATCAACAGAAGAATTTATACAGAAATTGTGGTACATTTACACAATGCACTACTACCCCACTATTAAAAATGATGAATTCATGAAGTTCTTAGACCAATGAATGGAAGTATCAAATATCAGCCTGAGTGAAGTAACCCAATCACAAATGAACATACATGGTATACACTCACTGATAAGTGGATATTAGCCCAGAAGCTCTGAATACCCAAGTTACAATTCACAGACCACATGAAGCTCAAGAAGGAAGACCAAAGTTTGGATATATAGGTCCTTCTTAGAAGGGGGCACAAAATATCCATGGGAGGAGTTACAGAGACAAAGTGTGGAGCAGAGACTGAAGGAAAGGCTATCCACAGACTGACCCACTTTTGGATCCATCCCATATACAGTCACCAAATCCAGACACTACTGTGGATGCCAACAAGTGCTTTCTGACATGAGCCCGATATAGCTGTCTCCTCAGGAGCTCTACTAGTGCCTGACATATGAGGTGGATATTGTCAGCCAACCATTGGACTGAGCACAGGGTCCCATATGGAGGAGCTAGAGAAAGGACCCAAGGAGCTAAAGGGGTTTGCAGCCTCATAGGAGGAACAACAATATGAACCAACCAGTATCCCCAGATCTCCCTAGGACCAATCCATCACACAAAGAGTACACATAGAGGGATCCATGGCTCCTTCCACATATGTAGCAGAGGATGGCCATGTCAGTCATCAATGGGAGGAATGGCCTTGGTTCTGTGAAGGCTCTATGTGACAATGTAGGGAAATGTCTGGGCCAGGAAGCAGGAGTGGGTGAGTGGGGAAAGGGAGTTTTAAGAGGGGAAATCAGGGAAGGTATAACATTTGAATTGCAAATAAAAAAAAAAACTAATAAAAAAACTGAAAAAATAAAAGCATTCAAGTCTTAAAAATAAAAATAAGTTACTAGAGAAAATTGAAAATAAAAATGCATCCTATCATAATCTGTTCATGAAATCAAGGATTTTCAAGAAGAAAGGGTTACAGGTATAAGTACTCACATTTTAAAAGGACTGAGAGATATAAAATAGCTTGACAATACACCTCATATCTCAAACAAACAAAAATCCCAAAACCAAAATAATAAACCAGTAAAATTCAGGAAATAGAAATATCAGAAAAAAAATTAATGACATTAGGATTAAAAGCAATCTTAAAAAAAAAAACTCAGCAAGAGTTGCTTATTTTAAAAATCAATAATATATACATCTCTTTTATATATTTATTTTTATTAGGTATTTTCCTCAATTACGTTTCCAATGCTATCCCAAAAATCTCCCATACCCTCCCCCCCCCCAATTCCCCTACCCACCCACTCCCACCTTTTGGCCCTGGAGTTCCCCTGTACTGGGGCATATAAAGTTTGCAAGTCCAATGGGCCTCTCTTTCCAGTGATGGCTGACTAGGCCATCTTTTGATACATATGCAGCTAGAGACATGAGCTCCAGGGTACTGGTTAGGTCATAATGTTGTTCCACCTACAGGGTTGCAGATCCCTTTAGCTCCTTGGGTACTTTCTCTATCTCCTCCATTGGGGAAACTGTGATCCATCCAATAGCTGACTGTGAGCATCCACTTCTGTGTTTGCTAGGCTCCAGCATAGTCTCACAAGAGACAGCTATATCTGGGTCCTTTCAGCAAAATCTTGCTAGTGTATGCAATGGTGTCAGTGTTTGGAAGCTGATTATGGGATGGATCACCGGATATGGCAGTCTCTAGATGGTCCATCCTTACGTCACAGCTCCGAACTTTGTCTCTGTAACTCCTTCCATGGCTGTTTCGTTCCCAGTTCTAACAAGGGGCAAAGTGTCCACACTTTGGTCTTCGTTCTTCTTGAGTTCTTGTGTTTAGCATGTTTTCAGCACCTAATGAGATGATTGTATGGCTTTTTCTTTCAGTTTCTTTATATGTTAGATTATGTTGACAGATTTTTATATACTGAACCATGCTTATATCTCTGCGATAACCTCTAATTGATCATGGTGGATCATCTTTTTGGTAAATTCTTAGACTAGCTTTACAAGTATTTTATTGAGTAATTTTATATCAATTTTCTTCGGAAAAATTAGTCTGTAATTCTGTGTTGAATCTCTGTGTGGTTTGGGTATCAGGGTGACTGTATCCTTAAGAAATGAATTTGATAATATTCCTTCTGTTTTTATTTTGTGGAATAATTTGAAGAGTATCGGTATTAGCACTATTTAAAAAGATTGCTAGAATTCTGTGCTAAAAACCATCTGGTACTGGACTTTGATTGATTGGGAGACTTAATTACTGCTTCTGTTTCCTTATGGGTTATAAGTCTGTTTAAGTTGTTTACCTGATCCTGCTTTAACTTTGGTAAGTGGTATAGGCCAAGAAAATTGTACAGTTCTTTTTGATTTTCAAAGCATGTAGAGATACAGATTTTTCAAGTTTGACCTAATGATTCTTTGTAGTTCCACAGTGTCTGTTGCTATGCCCCCCTTTTCATGTCTCATTTTGTTAATTTGGATATCCTCTCTCTAGATTTTAGTTAGTTTTAGTTAGTTAGGATAATGGTTTCTCTATTATGTGGATTTTCTCAAAAGAAAAAAATGTTTCATTGGTTTCTTGTATTGTTCTCTTAATTCCTATTTTATGGATTTCAGCCTTCAGTTTGATTATTTCCTAAATCTACTCTTCTTTGGTGTGTTTGATTCCTTGTATCCCTAGCACCTTCAAGTGTGGTGTTAAGTTGTTTATATGAGATAGCTCTGTTTTCTTTAAGTAGGCATTTAGTACTATGAACATTCCTCTTAGCATTGCTTTCATTGTGTCTCATGAGTTTGGGTATGTTTTACGTTCAATTTCATTGAATTATAGAAAGTATTTAATGTCTTTTTAATTTCTGCATTGATGCAGTAGTCATTCAGAGACTTGTTCAGTTCTCAGGCATTTATTGGCTTTTGGTTGTGTCTGTTGTTTAATACCAGTTTTAATCCCTGGTGGTCTTAAAAGAAGTAGTGTGTTCTTTAAGTTTTCATGCATTTGTTGAGACTTGCTTTGTAACCAATATATGGCCAATTATGGAGAAAGTTCTGTGATGTGCTGTACCATGCTGTTTTTATCACAATTGTTCTGTAGTACAGCTGTAGGTCATGCATGGTGATTCCACCAGAGGTTCTTTTATCCTTGAGAAGAGTTTTTGCTATCCTAGGTTTTTTGTTATTCCAGATGAATTTGGAGATTGCTCTTTCTAATTCGTTGAAGAATGGAGTTGGAATATTGATGGGGATTGCATTGAATCTGTAGATTGCTTTTGGCATGATAGCCATTTTTACTATATTGATCCTGCCAATCCATGAGCATGGGAGATCTTTCCATCTTCTGAGATCTTCTTTAATTTCTTTCTTCAGAGACTTGAAGTTCTTTTTTTTTTTTTTTTTTTGGTTTTTTTCGAGACAGGGTTTCTCTGTGTAGCCCTGGCTGTCCTGGCACTCACTTTGTAGACCAGGCTGGCCTCGAACTCAGAAATCCGCCTGCCTCTGCCTCCCGAGTGCTGGGATTAAAGGCGTGCGCCACCACGCCCGGCGAGACTTGAAGTTCTTATCATACAGATCTTTCACTTCACTAGTTAGACTCACGCCAAAGTATTTTATGTTATTTGTGACTATTGAGAAGGGTGTTGTTCCCCTAATTTCTTTCTCAGCCTGTTTATCCTTTGTGTAGAGAAAGGCCATTGACTTGTTTGAGTTACTTTTATATCCAGCTACTCCACTGAAGCTGTTTATCAGGTTTTGGAGTTCTCTGGTGGAATTTTTAGGGTCACTTATATATACTATCATATCATCGGCAAAAAGTGATATTTTGACTTCTTCCTTGCCAATTTGTATACCCTTGATCTCCTTTTGTTGTTGAATTTCTCTGGCTAGGATTTCAAGTACAATGTTGAATAGGTAGGGAGAAATTCCTGATGGAATTTCCAATGGCTTGTGCTGTAAGATCAAGAATCAACAAATAGGAACTCATAAAATTGCAAAGCTTTTGTAAGGCAAAAGACACAGTCAATAAAACAAAAAGGCCACTAACAGATTAGGAAAGAATCTTTACCAGTCCTAAATCAGATAGGGGAATAACATCCAATATATATAAAGAACTCAAGAAGGTTGACTCCAGAAAATCAAGTAACCCCATTAAAAATGGGGCTCAGAGCTAAACAAAGAATTCTCACCTGAGGAATACTAACCAGTACCCCCTGGAGCTCATGTCTCTAGCTGCATATGTATCAAAAGATGGCCTAGTAGGCCATCAGTGGAAAGAGAGGCCCATTCATCTTGCAAACTTTAGATGTGTCAGTACAGGGGAACGCCAGGGCCAAGAAGTGGGAGTTGGTGGGTAGGGAACTGGGTGGGGGGAGGGTATGGGGGACTTTTGTGATAGCATTGGAAATGTAAATGAATAAAATACCTAATTAATAAAAAATAAATTTAAAAAATTTTTAAAAGAATTAAAATGTGACCTTGGTGGATTTTTCCTTTGATAAATATGAGTTGTTTTTACAACTTTTTAAATTTTCATTTGGAATCTATTTTTGGTGATCCTTTTTTTTTTTTTTTTTTTTTTGGAAATTCTTTTTCCAATCTTTCACTCTGAGGTAATGTCTATCTCTGATGCTGAGGTGTGCTTCTGGTATAAAACAGAAAGATGAATTCTGTATCCCTATTTATTTTGCTTTTCTGTGCCTCTTTATTGAGAAGTTGAGCACATTGATAGCGAGCCTATTGATATTGAGATATATTACCAATGGAAATGAAGTCCTGTTATTGCGTGGTGATGGTACTGGTAGTGGTGGTATTGGTGTTGGTAGTCCTGCTGGTAGTTATGGAATGTGTGTGTGTGTTTCCCTTCTTTTGGTTTTGCTAGTATGAAATTATATTTTTCCTGTTTTCATGGTTGTAGCTAATCTTCCTTGATTAGGTTTTCTTAATAGTATCATCTCTAGAGCAGGATTTGTAGATAGGTGTTGTTTGAATTTGACTTTATCATAGAATATTTTGTTTTCTTCATCTATGGTGATTGAAAATTTTTCTGGATATAGTAGTTTGGGCTGCCATCTGTACTCTCTTAGCATTGTTAAGACATGTCTCCAGGCTTTTCTGGGATTTTTTTGTTTTGTTTTTGTTTTTGTTTTTGTTTTTGTTTTTGTTTTGTTTTGTTTTCTGTTTTTTGTGAATCTCCACTGAGAATTCATTAGTATTTCTCATATATCTACCTTTATATGCTACTTGCTCATTTTCTCTTAAAGCTTTTAATATTCTTTTTCATTCTGTATATTTATTATTTTGATTATGTATCAAGGGGATTTTCTTTTCTGATCCTATCTATTTAGTGTTCTCTGTGTTTCTTGCACCTTTACAGACATCTTGCCTTTCAAGTTAGAAAATTTTCTTCTATGGTCTTGTCGAAAATATTTTCTGGATTTTTAAGGTAGGATTCTTCTTCTCCTTCTCCTTCTCCTCTCCTTCTGCTTCTCCTTTTCCTTCTCCTTCTCCTTCTCCTTCTCCTTCTCCTTCTCCTTCTCCTTCTCCTTCTCCTTCTCCTTCTCTTTCTCCTTCTTCTTCTTCCTTCTCCTCCTTCTTCTTCTCCTTCTTCTTTTCTTTCTCCTCCTCCTCCTCTTCCTCCTCTTTTTCTTAATTACTCCTCCTCCTCTTTTTCATTCTTCTTCTTTTCCAATTATTCTTAGGATGGGTTGATTTTCTTAGTGTCTCAGATATCCTGGATATTTGTTTCAGGAAATTTTTAGATCGAGCATTTTCTTTGACTGATGTGTTGATTTTTTTCCGGAGTGCCTTAAACATATGAGATTCAAAATTCTATTTCTTGTATTTTATTGGTCGTATATGGTAATAGCTTATATTTATTCAGTGTTCTAGAAATTAGTAAATCCACTCATAAAAGTGAAGTATAAACTATGTAAGTCACTATTCTGTAAATTAGTGAAAAAAAGACAAAATTTTAAGTCATGATTTATTTAAGTTATATCTAAGAGACTTTATTTATCATATCTGAAATCTGTTTGGAGTTAGCTGTAAAAACTTAACCTAAGAAAATCTGCTTTAATGAATTTAAGATAATAGCATGGATTTTTACAGTTGTTAATACAATCAAATTATAAGGTTGTTATGTTCTATTTCAGAGTTAGAACATACATAATTATGAGGCAATATTGTGGCCATGCTTCCAGGTTCAATTACTTCAGAAAATAAATACAAATACAGCAAAAAGCTAAACAAAGTTAAAAACATCATTTTTTCAAGGGTCAATTCCCAAATTAGATAGTTGTACATATTGAAAAAAGTAAAAGCTGGCCTGTAGAATTTCAATCTCCAAGGGGATATGTTTCATTTTAATTATGTGTCTGTATGGACAGGTGCACATGTGTGCAAGTGCTCACTGAGGAAAGAGATATCCAATCTCCTAAAACTGGAGTTACAGGCAATTTGGACACATGTAAAGAATCTTGGGTCCTAGCCTCTGAGCTGTGCCTCCAACCTCCTAAACCCGTGCTTTGTCCATACCATTCACCTTATTAAAGATGTTCTTCCAGTTCTAAACTCTAAGATGAACTTCTCATTTTCATCATGTTCATTTAAAAGAATATGTGTATTGAAATATAAAAGGTTATAGTAACACATTGAAATTTAAAAATGAGCAGAAGAGAATGATTCCCTTAAATCATATGAACTCAGTAAATACTTGAGAAGT
Organism: Mus caroli; assembly: GCF_978045245.1. Classification (NCBI taxonomy): domain Eukaryota; kingdom Metazoa; phylum Chordata; class Mammalia; order Rodentia; family Muridae; genus Mus; species Mus caroli. Next base: position 144,571,762 of record NW_028227258.1, on the reverse strand, counting down.
AGGGAAAGTGTATTTCAAGTGTCAGCAATGAATCTTTTACTCCATGAAAGGTTGTTTATGACAATCAATACTGCCACTCATTTTTGATGATTTTTTTTGTATCTTCTGTCTCACATTAAATACATCAACATGTTTGATTTTTAATTTAGCCTTGTTAAAGCAATTTAGTTCAACTTCACTGCGGAAATGGTGTTATTTGCAGTGACAGTAGATGCTATTCACTATCCTAGGGCAAATGGACTGTCAGATTATCTGTGCAGCATTGAGGTGACAGTGAGGAGGCTGTTGAAGATTGAGAATGATGGCCCCAGCTTGTTTTGTTACAAAGGAGAATTATTGCCTTCTTGCCTTTTTTTCTTTGATTTCTTTATCTTTTTTCATATTTCTTTTACACAGTATTTTTTAATCATATTATTTCCTTCTCTCTAACTCCTCTCACATCCTCACCACGCCCCTATTCATGACCATCATGTTCTTCTGTTTTTGATTTTCTGAAAGTATCCATTTTGTTCTTGTTGGGTCTGAAATCACAGTCACTTTTGAATCATCTCTATACCATATCAAGTTAGCTTAAGTCATATCAATCAATATTTCATGTTTAATCCACAGAGCTTCATCTGATTTCATTAATGCCATTTTATAACTCAGTACTTCCCAGTAGCATTCTGTTAATTCTTTCCCCTCTTGAATATGGAGAAAATTTGGCTGTTTATCATCTTTATCAGAGTAAGCTCACTTCAAGCAACATAAAGTCACTGTTTTTGGTAAGAAAGGAAACTTTCAGGCTTGAAATTCAGAGAACAAAGGAGCTGGAAGAACATATTATAGGCTTCAGGGGACTAAGTAGGAAGTTTTATTTGAAATGTAGGATTTGAGTCTGTAGTTTTCCATGAGATCTCTTGGTTAGTTATGGAGATAATTGTCCCAGCATCATAGGTCAAAATTAGAAATTTTAAAAATAAATACAAAAAGTGAAAGGTGACTAAGTAGAAGGGAAATAGAGAATTCTTAACTGTGGGAGGGTTTCTCATGTTTCAACAGAGGTTGTATTCAGATCAATATAATGACACCAATTAGATAACAGTATGATAAGCTCTTCAGAGCACGAAAATTAAAGTGGGAGAACTCTTTACCATTTGTGGAGTTTACTCTGTGTGGTGGGAATTTTGCAAGTTTGTATTTGGATTCCACATACTCATTATCTAAAGCAGACATTGTGTTCATTTTGTGAAATGAAACTGAACGTTATTATAGGCAATGACGGATATACATATATTACTTGTAACACCCAAATATGATTCTTTTCTTCTCACTTCTCAGCTTGTCCTGTGTTAAACTACTTTCACAGACATGCCTAGAGGTGTTTTTATAATCTCAGTGCTTCTCAATGCTATCAAAGAGCCATCAAAATAAAGACATGGTCAATAGGACAAATCAGCAACCTAAGAATTGGGTAGAAAGTTTCAACTAATCCAATGTCCAATACAGGGATAATATCAAAAATGTATAAAGAACTCAAGAAGTTAACCTTCAGAAAGCAAATAACCCAATTAAAAAATAGGGTACAGACCTAAACAGAGAATTCACAACAGAGGAATCTCAAATGGCCAAAATTCCCTTAAAGAAAGGTTCAAAGTCCTTAGTCATCAGAGAAATGCAAATCAAAACAACCCTGAGATTCTACCTCACACCAGTCAGAATGGTTATGATCAGAAACTCAAGTAACATCACATGCAGGCAAGGATGACTTGAAAGAGGAACAATACTCTTCTATTGATGGTGGGATTGCAAACTGGTACAACCACTCTGGACAACAATCTGGTGTTTCCACAGAAAATTGGAAATAGTTCTACCTGAATACCCAGCTATACCATGCTCAGGCATATACCCAAAAGATGCCCCACCACACCATAGACACAAGTGTTCCACAATGTTTCTAGCAGTCTTATTTGGCATGTCCAGATGCTAGAAACAACACAGATGTCCCTCAAAGAATGGATACAGAAAATGTGGTTCATTCCTTTACCTAATAGAATACTGTTTGCTATTAAGAATAAGGACATCTTGAGTTTGTAGGCAAATGGGTGAAACTAGAAAAATATCTTCCTGAGTGAGGTAACCCAGACCCAAAAGGATATGCATGGTATGTACTCACTAATAAGTGGATATTAGCCAAAAAGTAGAGAATAGCTAAGATACAACTCACAGAATTTAAGAAGTTTTAACAAGCAGAAAACCCAAGTAAGGATGCTTCAATCCTACTTAGAAGGGGAAAGAAAATAAACTTAAGAGGCAGAGAGAGGGAGAGACCTAGTTAGGAGAGGGAAGGAGTGGAGGGCAGGGAAGCAGGGTGAGAAATGAAGGGACAGGAGAGAAGCTCAGAAGGCCAGAAGAATGAATGGAAATATGCACCCTCAGAAGGTAAGAGGTGGGAAGACCCGCTAGACAACTCTAGAGACCTGGAAGTTGAGAGACCCTCAGAAATCAATAGTAGTTATCTGAGATAACATGCCAAACAGTGGGGAGAGGGAACTTGTGAAGAGTCCACTCCCTTTAGATAGACAAAGCCTTGAGAGGAGGGAAGGGCTTACCAACCCAAAGTCAAAATTTCTGACCCAGGAGTGTTTCTGTCTAAAAGAACTGCAGAGACAAAAATGGGAAGAGACCAGCCCAACTGGGACTCCATTTCTTTTCTTTTTTCTTTCTTTTTTAAAAATTTTTTGGGGGACTCCATTTCTTGGGGAGACATCAATGACTGGTTCTATTGGTGATGCTATGATGTGCTTACACAGAGGAGCCTAGCATGGCTGTTGCCTGAGAGGCCTAACTGGCACCTGACTGAGATAGAAACAGATACTCACACCCAATCTATGGACTAAAGTCTGGAGTCCCTATGGTTGAATTAGTTGAATTAGGGGAAGAATGGAAGAAACTGAAGCAGAGGGTGACCATATAGGCAGACCAACAGTCTCAACTAACCTGGCCTCCTGGGAACTCCCAGACGCTGAGTTACCATTTAGGCAGCATACAAGTGCTGTTCCAAGGTCCTAGACACATAAATAGCATAAGACTGCTTGGTCTTGCCTAATCCTGAAAGACTTGGGGCCCTAGGGAGGAGAGACCCTGGTTGTGGGGCAGCATCCACTTGGAGATAGGGGATGGGAAACTGTGGGAAGGGGACCAGGAAGGGAGGCAACGGCTTGATTGTAAATTAAAAGAAAATGTTGAACAGTTACAAAATGAGAAACCAGAGAATTGTCATGTTTGGTATGCAAATTAATTTCATTAATTAATTAAATTAATAAGGGGAAAGAATCATTCCAATTAGTCATTCTTCATATACAAGAAAAGAAATGTTTTTGGAATATTGCAAAAATACTTTCAGAGTTGAGCCAAAAATTTCCTGGGTGAATTCATCTTATCTTTGTATTTTCATTCTTCCTTTCTCTGTAGCTTTGTACTGATTTGTACTTATGGCTCAAGACCCTTTGCTAGTCACTGTGTTTAAAGCTTACAACTGAAAAGGCATCACGGTGATTAAGAAACAAGACTCTTTTAAAAGAGTCTTCTATGAAATATTTTGTTTGAAAACATAAATTAGCACCTGCTTTAAACATTCATCATTGAAGGGAAAATTATATTGATCACATAAACGTCCCAAAATATAAAAATCAACACCAAAGGTTAATTAGATTTTAAAATGATATTGTAAGTAATTATGTAGATTTTTTATTTTTTGTTGTAAGTAATACTTAGAAAAGGCTGTAGTAATGTTATGTTCTATTCATTTTGTTTTGGGGGTTTTATTTATTAATATATTATTTTTATTTACATTTTATATAACATGCTGACCACACCTCAGAAACTTTCCAAAGACGTGGTCTGAAAATATTAAAGTTAGGTATATATTTGAGGACAATCTCTGCTCTTTCTGACCTTACCTTTAATGTCTCAGAAATGCAGTGTCAAACAGTGGGAGAGCCCTTCTCTTGGTTCCTACTGCCTTTAATGGAGGTACTTTCCCAGTGAACTCTAGGGATATATTTTGTGCTAATCTATGGTTTAACTTCAATTCTGGGGCTGAAAATAAACTGAAAACCCCACAGAGTTTATTGTAGGTTTTAAGAAATCAGAGGAGAGAAACAAAAAGAGGGGCTCAAAAAAAAAAAAAAAAAGAAAGAAAGAAAACATCACCATAACCTAGGACTGACTGACTTTGAAGTTACTAGTCTAAGTTACATTGCAGAATGTGCCTGTTAAGCAAAGTCTATAATGTGCTCTTTCCTCTGTCTATCTTCACAAGGCAGTTCAAACTATTCACCACCTTGAGTAAACCTCTCCAACACATACTTTTTGCTGCTGAAATCACTGTCAAGTTTGTGATAACTGTGAGAACTTATGTTACTTTTTACATAGTCACAGCCTAGACCCTGTATGTAATAGGCACTAACATTTTGAGATGGTTACTTTAGGCCATGATGTGTTGTAGCTGCTGCTTAAATTATAAGAGCTTGGTCCTGCAAACTTTATATGCCTCAGTACGGGGGAACACCAGGGCCAAGAAGTGGGACTGTGTGGGCAGGGGAGTGGGGGGGGGGGGGACTGGGGGGACTTTTGGGATAGCATTTGAAATGTAAATGAAGAAAATACCTAATTAAAAAAACTTTTAAAATACCAAAAAATTATAAGAGCTTCATGCAAGTTTCAAACAGATAAAATTATTCTCCATAGAGAAGGTATTATGAAGCAGCAAAAAAAAAGCATCAAATCTTATTTGTATTGTATCTCATCTGCCATATTAATCTTTGGTCTAGAACTAAATACATTGGTTATCACTGTTATTACTTATTCTACTTATATAAAACAGTTGATTTCAATGGTCTATTTTACATATGTCTGTAATCTATTATGACCATATTCACCTCACTGCTCTCTATATTCCCTCCCCTTCTCTTCTTGTCTTTCTTTTACCCGATATTTCCCCTGCTACTTCATGTCATCTTTTTTATGGAATCTAAACTTTAAAAACAATAGCACATGATACTTGTTCTTCTAAGTATGGCTTATTTTGTCTATAATAGTAATAATCTCTAATATTATCAATTTCCTTCAAGGGATTTTATTTCACCCTAGCTTCTGGCTGAATTTTATACATTCATACATATATGCAAGTATCCTTTGATTCTAGAACTTGGTTATAAATTTTCCATTGTACACATTAATATACAACTGTATCTGGGGCATACTAACTACATTTTTTTTCAAATATGTGCCTATACAAGCAATATAGCTAGATTACTTGGTAGTCTTACTGTTCAGTTTGGGGAAACCTTCCATTCTCACTTGCAGTGTGTATGCCAAGTTACTTTACTACAATAAAACTTCACTCTGTTTTGCCATTGGCTACTTTTCAAGAAAAGATTATGCTAACACTCTGGATAGTTTGGTATTTCATAAATTGAAAAGGGATTTAAAACATTTGGAAAATATTAACTAAATTTCAGAAGTACAAGAGTTCCCCTACTATTTCAGAGGTTTGCTAGTTCTGTTTAAATAAATTGTTTCAAAAGTAAAACTGTTTTGAGAGTGAACTCTATGATTGCACTGGGTGTTATAATATGCCTATAATCTTATAATTTGCATGTCTAAGGCAAAATAGCTAGATTTCATGGTAGTCCTACTTTTCAGTTTTGGGAAAAAGTCCATTCTCACTTGCATTGTGTGTATGCTAATTTACATTCCCTACAGTACATTCAAGGCCATCTTTGAAAATACTGATGATGTCAAACAACTCTAAATAAATGAATTAAACAGCAAGCATGCCGCATGTGTTGGCAAGAGGAGGGTGCACAAGGAATTAATTACACATGAGATTTCATTGGCATTACTAGGCTCCAGATTATGACGTTCTTTTTGTGTTTTTTTTTTTAATACCCAAAGCAATGACTGAGGCACAGGTATTCTTGCATTTATGCACAAATATAGATATAAAGGTTGCTGATCCAGAATTTTTTGACCTTCACACAGCACCAGGTCCTTCAAATATTGATTCAATTAGCCTTTCTTTACTGAAATGAAATATATAGTACATTCTATAATAAGGTCTGAGATGTGAATGCACTTCTGTAAATTGAAATAATAAATTAAATACATTTTCTTGAAGTTCTGTTGGGCATGAAGGTAGGTGGCTTGTTTCTAGCAAGAGAGGCATTAACCAGGTTGCATTTTTCTTCTTTCATGAACTGAAAGTACTTTAGAAATCTGGAAAAGGCTAGCTACCTTCCTAATTCTTACCAAGTGAAAGAATTTCAAGCTAAGATTTGATAATTCTCATTCATAATCTGTGCTCTATCATTCCAGTTCATGGCACATAAAACCAATTTGACCATAGGAGGAATGAAGAGATAATGGGAACCCACAAAAGTACATTTTTATTAAGCAATTCACAGAGAGCTAAACTGATATCAGTGCAAAAGGAAGAAATTCTCAGATGTATTTTTAAGGATTGAAAGCAAGTGAAATGTCAGATTTGCTGTTGTTGTTCATGGTGTTATTGTTTCCCACTGTTTCCCTTCTAGTGAAGGTGAAATGTGTTTAGCCATCACTAATGGTTAAAAACTCTTAACAACTACAGATAGCATAATTTCAATCAGTTACCCTAACAATTGTCCTTGGCTCTTAAACTGAATTCTTAACACTGAGGATCTATCCAGAGAGAGAAGGAGGGGATGTAGCTGAGGCCAACAGCTCCCAAACACAACTCTCAGACCACAGATCATCCCTATTGTTTTCTACTAGGTCATGATAAATTGAAATAAATAAATAAATAAATAAATAAGGGTGACAAACAAGAAAAACAAGTTCTAAACTTTCCTTACAGTTAACTTGACATTAACACTCTATTTTGAGATTGTCATTGTATTTGGTTTTTGTGAGATTATTGCCACATGATAAAGTGAAAATAACTGAGACTTTTTGACATCAAACTCCAAACTCCAAGATTAAGAAATAATATATTATTTTTATATAGCCACGTGGTTGCACTTAATTATAACAACTCCTATAAAATGTCTCTGTAACTTACACTTCATAAGCATACATTTAAATAGAAACAATTGTCCAAAGTCATGTGGAATAGGATATCCCTCATACCTTTTCCTAGTTGTATTATACAGTAATAATGTCATAGTTTTATTGCACAGTAAAAGTAAATAATGTCTGAAATAGTCTTATTATTACCATGTGGTAGGAGCAGCACACACAATTTTCAATTTTTGATGACAGCTATTTAATAATGAAGACCATAGGTACCTGAAAATTGAAGGAATATTTATGTCTGTTCACCTAAGCTCACCTAGGCTCCTGATGGTCTTTCCTAATCTCTCCTTTGATAGTATCATGCAGGTGGTATTTTCTAGCATATAGGCTCAACTCAGTTGAATATCACCAAATGCTGTGTGACAAGTAGCCCTTTGTCTGTAGGGCAAGCTTATCACCTGTGAGTCATGATCTCTATACAAGGCTGCATGACTTTGTAATGGTTTTAAAATCTTTGGCCATAGTGAAAAAACACACAACAACCAAAAATTAATGCATAACCAAATAAATAATGAATTTGAGATGTTTTAGTCAGCCATTCCCCAAATTGTGTCATTCAGAATCCATTCAACCTTGCCTGTGCACACATATGAGATCACTGCATTGCACACTTATTCATGCACACAATGCCCAGTAACACTTGGACACAGACTCAGCAATTTCATGCAACTTTGTCTGTTCTTTTTGTTAATTCTATCACAGAATATGTGCCTTATGGCCATTTGAAAGCATTCCTGTATCCCATGTGAAATATAAACATCTCCACATTATTCTCATTCTCCGATGCTTGTTTCTAACTGGAATTTAAGAATAACTAGAGCCTATGAACACCACATTTATATTTACTTGATATGAATAAACCCATTCATTGATTTGGATTTGTAGTTCCTAGTGTGCTTTGGTGGCTCTATTATGCTAAAGCAGTCCCACGTGTGCACAATTCTACAACACAAACATCACAGGAAACCACAGAACATAGACAGCTTGGACTCTTATTCAAAAAGCTATGACCTTAATAAATTTTGTTTATGTTATCTTTTACTCATTATCTGAATCTCAATGCAATTTATTTTATAAGATTTAATATTTTACCAGTCCTAGCATTTGGCCTTCTGTTATCATCTGGTTTTTAAAATATTTTCCTCCCAAAATTTAAGACATTAGTCTCAAGCCAAAGATTTTCTTTAGTGAAGGGGACTTATAATTTTCCATGTCTAACACTTGACTTAATTTTGAGCTTGTTTTCTTGAGATCTTTAGTCTCAAAAACCTCTGGGTGCTTGAGAGTGTCATTGTGCATAATGGAGTCACCAACCACCTTGCTTTCCATGAGCAGAACCATGAGCTCTGGGCATTTAGGCTGTCACAAAATATTAGGGACAAACATTCTAATTACACCCACAGTTTAGTAATTATTTTAATTTATTCAACTGATTCAGGACAAGAACATTAAAGACCTTTCAAATATTAGCACTAAACTGTGGAAATATGTCTGGCCATTCTTTAAGAGTACGGTTTTAAATAATAGAAGTCAAATTTGCACTCCAAACCCATCACCTCTTCAAATCCTTTCAGATGTCAAGATTTTCCATTAGAGATAAGATTTCCTATTTTTTATTGGATATTTTCTTTATTTAACTTTCAAGTATTATCCCCTTTCTCTGCCCCCACCAGAAACACCCTATTCCATCCTCCCTCCCCCTAATTCTGTGAGGGTGTTCCTCCACCCACCTATCCACTCCCACCTCCATGCTCTCGATTCCCCTACATTGGACATATACCTAGCCTTCTTAGGACCAAGGATCTCTCCTCCCATTGATGCATGACAAGGCCATCTTCTGCTACATATGCCCCTAGAGCCATGTGTACTCCTTGGTTGATGGCTTAGTCCCTGGGAGATCTAGGGTGTCTGGTGGTTGATACTGATGTTCTTCCTTTGGGGTTGTAAACCCCTTCAAATCCTTTTGTCCTTTCTCTAACTCCTCTACTGGGGACCTCCCCCCACCCCCACTCAGTCCAATAGTTTTCAGCTAACATCAGCCTCTATGTTTATAAGTCTCTGTCCGGGCCTCACAGGAGACAACCACATCAGCCTCCTTTCAGCATGCACTTTTTGACATCCACAATAAGTGTCTGGGTTGTGTAACTGTGTATGGGATGAATCCCCAGGTGGGACAGTCTCTGAATGGCCTGTTCTTCAGTCTCTGCTCTACACTTTATCTCCATATTTGCTCCTGAGAATATTTTGTTCCCCTTCTAAGAAGGACCAAAGCCACACTTTTGTCTTTCTTCATCTTGAGCTTCATGTGGTCAGTGAATTGTATCTTGGGTATTTGGAGCTTTTCGGCTAATATCCACTTATCAAAGAGTATATACCATGTGTGTTATATTGTGATTGGGTTACCTCACTCAGGATGATATTTTCTAGTTCCATCCACTTGCCAAGAAATTCATGAATTCATCATTTTTAATAGCTGAGTAGCACTCCATTGTGTAAATGTACCACATTTTCTGTACCCATTCCTCTGTTGAAGGACATCTGAGGTTTTTTTCAATTTCTGGCTATTATACTGTGGACATAGTAGAACATGTGTCCTTATTACTTGTTGGAGCATCTTCTAAAGATCTCCCATGCTCATAGATTAGCAGGATTAATATAGTAAAAATGGCCATCCTGCCAAAAGAAATCTACAGATTCAGTGCAATCCCCATCAAAATTCCAAATCAATTCTTCATAGAGTTAGGAAGATCAATTTACAAATTCATTTGGAATAACAAAAACCAAGGATAGCAAAATTATTCTCAACAATAAACAACTTCTGGGGGAATCAAGATCCCTGAACTTAATATGTATTACAGAGCAATAGTGATAAAAACAACTTTATGGTATACCAATACCATAAAGAGACAGGCAGGAAAGTCAATGGAATAGAATTGAAGACACAGAAATGAACCCACACACATATGGTCACTTGATATTTGACAAAGGAGCTAAAACCATCCAATGGAAAAAAGACAGCTTTTTTAACAAATGGTGCTGTTTCAACTGGTGGTCAGCATGATGTAGAAAAAACAAAAATAGAACCATATTTGTCACCTTGCCAAAGGTCAAGTCCAAGTGGATCAAGAACCTCCACTTAAAACCAGATACATTGAAACTCATAGAGGAGAAAGTGGGGAAGAGCCTCTAACACATCGGCACAGGGGGGAAATTCCTGAACAGAACACCAATGGCTTATGCTCAAAGATCAAGAATTAACAGATGGAACCTCATAAAATTGCAAGGCTTCTGTAAGACAAAGGATGCTGTCAATAGGACAAAATGGCAACCAACAGATTGGGAAAAGATCTTTTCCAATCCTACAACTGATAGAGGGCTAACATCCAATATATATAAAGAACTCAAGATGTTAGACTCATAAGAATCAAATAACTCTACTAAAAATGAGGTACAGAGCTAAAGAAAGAATTTTCAACTGAGGAATATCGAATGACCCAGAAGCACCTAAAAAAGTTCAACATCCTTAGTCATCAGGGAAATCCAAATCAAAACAACCCTGAGATTTCACCTGACACCAGTCAGAATGGCTAAGATCAAAAACTCAGGTGACAGAAGATGCTGGTGAGGATGCAGGGAAAGAGGAACACTCCTCCATTGCTGGTGGGATTGCAAGCTGGTACAATCGCTCTGGAAATCAGTCTGGCAGTTCCTCAGAAATTTGGACATGGTGCTACCTGAGGACCCAGCTATACAACTCCTGGAAGATTTCCTATTTTTAAACTTAAATACTTTTACAAATGCTTTGCTTTCTTCTAAGCGAAAAACCACACTTTAAGTGATGTATATCCTGACTGTGCTTCCGCTTACAAGAAAACAATGAAAGCAGGTGGTGTTGTGATGGTGTTAATATATTCATGTGATACGTTGCTAGACATATGGGAATCTAGGATTTTGCTCTTGCTTGTACATTTTAAATAGAAAGTTCTAGACGTGCACTTTATGTACATAAAATACAATGTTCAAATAGGGACAGTGTATGAGAACATGGCAGTTGTCAGCTTGTGCTGTCAGCAGGGATGCGTTTTCAGTGTGTGGTATTTTAGACTTCATTATATTGTCCCATGGAGCATTCCTTAAAAAGCAGCAGGTGAAAAATCAAGAGCATTGGAATGAAATGAGACTCAGGAGGGTAAAGAATGTGCCTCTTGCCCTGAAATTGTCTCTATTGACAGAGCTGATTTCACTTTGCCATTGAACTCTGACAAGGTGATCATATTTAAAAACCAAAATAAGGTGCATAATACATTTTAGCCTGAAGCTAAAAGTGAAGTGTGAATATTCATTCATTTTTGGCCTTCCATGGGAAAATGAGAAAGAAAAGAAAATCGGTGGCAAGAGATTTGAAGTGTTAAGCTCTTTCAATTATGTGGAGTTAAAAGATGGTGCTTTTTTAAAAAAATTTAAGAGTACAAATTCTTTTTTTAATGTTAAGGGAAAGAAAACTTACAATTTTTTTATTCAAAACAATCTTTTAATTAAGTGGGAAAAAGCATATGTAAATATAGTACAGCACATGGTTCTGACATAGAACACACCGTCTCACACAAACGTGAAAACCAAGTCCATCCTGTCCGCAGAGATGTGCTCTGCATACGTGGACTTGGGGTAATACATAGACCAGTTTTTATAGTTTGTGATTTGGACCTTTCTATAGAGAAAATGTGTCTAGGAATAGTATTGCTCTGCCTCCACTGTGCAAGTAGTCTGAGTTACAGTCAATGGCATGACTCAGTCAAGGTCAGGTGGTAAGTCAGCAGACAAGCTCACACCTCCTGTCAGTGCTATGATAGCTTACTCATTAGGTCTGTTTTCCTAGTTTCCACAGATCTTTAACTACGAATGGCCTTCACAAGAGAAATTAAATCAGAGCATTAATCTGGGCAAATATTCTGAATTAAGCACAGAGAGACAAATTGAATGTAGACTTTGGGCTTGCTCTACTAAAAGTGACTAATAATTCATTAACCAATCTGTATGGTCATACAAGCAAGAGTGTGTATCTCAGATGACATAAATCCAGGTCCTGTCAACTTGGAACCAAAAGGATAAAAAAGGAAATAGATTTTTAAATAATTCTAGAATTTCTTTTTTGAGATATAGTCTTTACATGTAGCTCATTGTTGTCTCAAATTTTTATTCCACTCGTAATGCCATCAAAAGTGACAAAATTACTTACATACAGTGAAAAAAAGAAAAGGTCACTATTTGAAATGCTTACCATAACTAATGTATTTAAAAATACTATAAACATTTTTAAATTCAAGTTTTTATAAATAGTATTACAATTATTTTAAAGTTGCTCTTTTTTTCCTTTTGAAAACTCTCTTTAAGGTTGAAACAAAATTCGAAAATGATCTTGAACTTGGGACTTTGCTAATTTTTTATTTAAATTTAATGTTTCAATTCCATGTAATTTAAATTATACTAAGCCATGATGTTAAGTCATATCAGTTGTACAGGGTATGATGTTTCCAATCAAGAAAAGCTAGAGTTTCAACATAGAGAAAACTGCTGAATGCTCCCCTGTGTAAAAACATACCAATCAAGGCTAAAGAGAAAAAAGAAACGTGTGTGTGTGTGTGTGTGTGTGTGTACATAGATCATAATACACATATTTCATAATAAAATTCTAAAGAACAGTGTGAATAGATTTACAATTCTTAATTTTAACAGTCATTTTCAATAATATGTAAATATAGTGATCATTTTTTCAGTGATAAATAACAAAACAAAACACATTCAGCCAACAGAAAAAGGGAAATGGCTTAGTAGTAGAAAATTGTTCAAATTGACTGCTCATTCATTAGAGAAATACAATTTAAATTATGATGAGATCACAGTTTGTCTAGCAATTTGACAATGGATAAAAATCTGATCTGAAACTAGGGCATTTCTAACAAGACAGGAAGCAAACACTTAAGTTTAGTTTTGATGATGTAATAGTATACTACAGAAAGTAGGTGTAGTGTGGCTAAAAGAATTTAAAACTCACCATCCATTACTATGTACTACATTAGCATATTCATAACACATTTTTATCTTGCAGTGAAAGGAGCCAAGTCTAGGTGTTAGAAGCTGAGGACTGGGAGACATTTTCTCAGGAATAAAAGACAATTAGGCTATGACCAACAATGAGTATTATTTGTGTACCTTGGTACAAAAATAACTAGAAAATATATTGCTAAAAGGAGAAAAGGAAGGCACGACACTATATTACAGGCACCCTCCATTTTAAAAGGGAGAAAAGATTCATATTTCCTGGAAAGATTTGTACATATTTTAGGTATTTCCAGGCAGTTTCAACGTAAATAAGAATGTGGGAACTCTTCCAGAGGGGAAATTGAAAATTAACGGTGGATCAGATGCAAACTCTTTGAGGAGACTACTACAATCAAAATTAAAACTTAAGTGGACAAAAGAGGAGCAATATAGTATTCTATGTTATAAAAAACACTATGAAACTCAGATTAATAGGCCATGGAATTCCTCAAGGGACCAAGTTCTTCTAAGAATTTTTAGTCTGTGAAAGTGTGTCTGCACTGGCTGTGGATTCAACCACATTATCTTGTCACCAAGCACCCTGTGATGAGATGTCCCACAGAAAACAGGCTATCCATAAATGTTATCAACCAACAGGTGGTGGTTACAAAGCCACAATAGTTTCATTAAAGCATGGACACAGTTTAGTTTGGGGTAAAGGTTACAGACTCTACTAAGATATCTATATTTCCTGGTTGAGATATCTTTGTGTAAAAGTGTCATGCAATTTCAAAATGGCCACTGGAAATCAATTGGGAGAGAAAATATCAACTCACCCACTTTACATAGTGAATGTGCTTCAAAAATCTTGTTCACGCCATACACTAGAAAAACCCAACCAGAAGTCATGCATGAAAGACTGTAGCACCCTGGATGTTATAAGTAGAATCTGAGATGTATTTAACACGATCAGATTTTGAATTATTGGCCCCAAGCTTCTGGTTCAAATTTGAAGGCTGTGATGCCTTCAGGAGACAGGACTTGGGTGGTGGAAGTAGATCACCAGAAGTGTGCCTTGAGAATTGTACCTTATCCTGACCTGGTTCCAGGTCTTCAGCAACCCACATGAGATGGATTCCACATTCAGCTCATCATTGCACTGCCTTTCTTCAGTCTCTTCTCCATTTTTGTCCCTGTAATTCTTTTAAACAGGAATAATTCTGGGTCAGAAATTTTGACTGTGTGTTGGTAACCCCGTCCTTCCATATGAGGCCCTATCCCTTTGAGTTCCCTCTCCCCATTTTTGGGGCATTTAGGCTAAGGTCACTCCTATTGAGTCCTGATAGTCTCAACTCCCAGGGCTCTGGTATTTTCTGTAGGGTATCTCGACCTCACCCCTGAAGCTGCATGTTTTCCTTCATTCTCCTGGCTCTCTGGGCTTCTCCCCTGTTCCTCCCACATACCTGATCCTGTTTCCCCTTTCCCCTCCTCTTCTCCTCTCACACCTAGGTCCCTCCCTCCCTCTGCTCCCTCTGCCTCTTATGATTATGTTCTTCACCCTTCTACGTAGGATTGAAGCATCCTTGCTTGGGACTTTCTGCTTGTTAAACTTCTTAAATTGTGTGGATTTTATCCAAGATATTCTGTACTTTTTGGATAGAATCCACTTATCGGTGAATATATCTCATACATGTCCTTTTAGGTCTGAGTTACTTCATGCAAGATATTTTCTAGTTCCATCCATTTGCCTGCAAAATTCATGATGTACTCATTTTTAATGACTCCATTCTGTAAATGGGCCATATTTTCTGTATCCATTCTTCGGTGGAGTGACATCTAGTCTGTTTCCAGCTTTTGGTGATTACAAATAAGACCTCTAGGAACAGTGAAGCACATGTTCTTTTGGTATAGTGGAACATCTTTTGGGTATATGCCCAAGTGTGGTATATAGCTGGGTCTTCAGGTAGAACTATTTCCAATTTTCTGAGGAACCACCAGATTGATTTCCAGGGTGGTTGTACCAATTTGCAATCCCATCAGGAATGGGGAAGTGATTCTCTTCCTCCCCTTCCTCCCCTGCATTCGTTCTCACTTGAGTTCTGATCTTAGCCATTTTGATTGGTGTAAAGTAGATTCTCAGGATCATTTTCTTTATTGTTCCCCTGATTACTAAGGACTTTGAGCATTTTTTAAAATGTGATTCTAGCTTTATGTTTTTATAATCTTTTTTATTAGTTATTTTCTTCATTTACATTTCAAATGCTATCCCGAAAGTCCCCTATACCCTCCCCCGACCCTGGTCCCAAACCCACTCACTCCTGCTTCCTGGCCCTGGCATTCCCCTGTATTGGGGCATGTAATCTTCACAAGACCAAGAGCACTTCTTTAAATGCTTCTCAGCCATTTGTGATTCTTCTGTTGTGATTTCTGTTTAGGTGTGTACCCCATTTGCTTTTTATTATTATTATTATTATTATTATTATTATTTTACGCTCCAGATTTTATTCCTCTCCTGGTCCACCTTCCAACTGTTCCACATTCCATACCTTCTCCACATGCCTCCCTGTCTGCACAAGGATGCCTCACCCCCACCTTACCTCTAAACTCCCTGGGGCCTACTGTCTCTTGAGGGTTAGGTGCATTTTTTCTCACTGAACCCAGACCTGGCAGTCATCTGCTCTCTAGGTGTTGGGGCCTCATATCAGCTGGTGTATGCTGCCTGGTTGGTGGTCTAGTGTCTGAGAGCTCAAGGATCCAGGTTAAATTGAGACTGCTGGTCCTCATACAGGGTTGCCTTTCTCCCCAGCTTCTTCAAGTTTTTCCCTAATTCAGCAACAGGGTTCAGCTGTTTCAGTTCATTGGTTGGATGCAAATATATGCACCTGATTCTTTCAGTTGCTTGTTGGGTCTTTCAGAGGGCAGTGATGTTAGGTCCCTTTTTGTTAGCACTCCATAGCCTCAGTAATAGCATCAGGCCTTGGGACCTCCTCTTGAGCTGGAACCCACTTTGGGCCTATCTCTGGAGCTTCTTTTCCTCAGGCTCCTCTCCATTTCCATCTCTGCAGTTCTTTCAGACAGGAACAATTATTTGTCAGTTTTGACTGTGGGATAGCAACCCCATTTCTCCCTTGATGCCTGGGCTTGCTGGAGTTGATTCTATAAGTTACCTCTTTCCACTGTAGAGCATGTTATCTAGGGTCTGTCCCTCTGAGTCCTGAGAATATCTTCTCTTCCAGGTCTTTTGTACATTTTGGAGAATCCCCCCAAACTCCTACCTCCCAAGGTTGCCTGCTTCCATTCTTTCTGCTGGCCCTCGTGTTTTCAGTCCTCTTCCCCTGACACCCTGGCCGTCCTCTTTCCCTCCAGAGTCCCTCCCTCCCTCCCTCCCCCCTTGTGGTGACTGAGTGGGACTGAGGTGTCCTCAATTGAGTTAAAAGTTAAATGAAATGTTTTCTTTTATAAGAGTTGTTGTGGGCATGGTGTCACTTTCACTTAGAAACCCTAAGACAGCTTACGAGCTTAATCACAATTAATTAATTAAAAGTTAAAAATAATTATTTTTATTATGAATTGTTCTTCCAAAGAATATTTATATGTCAATTTTATACTTTTTCATGTTAAATGAAGTAAAAACACTGAGACCCCAGGCAAGCAGCTGTCTGTACCACAGAAAATGGTGAATTAATAATTTACTTCTTTATCTGGACAGTAAAAGATTACTACTCTGTTGCCATGACTTCTAGCTTGTGATGAGTCAAGACATTATTACTGATTGATTTTAAAATGGGTAGAGCAATTTAAACATTTACTCTACATCATGATGTTTGAATAAAAATAAGTATGAGTGAATTAAATGTCCCATACCATAGGATTAGTGTGCAGCTATCTCTGTGGCTGCATGAACACAATGTACCCAGCTTGATTGGGAATCTGTGCTGTATTTGCTATGCTCATTCTGTTTCACTCATGAATGACATTAAAACCATTTCCTATAAGGTCCTGAAAGAGCTGTAAGACATTCGTGATAGGGATATCAACTGGCATTTCAAAAGCACACCGTTCTCAAAGTGTTTTCATGGCCAGTTTGACACACACCTATCTTAGATGATAGAAAGCAGTCATCTTTAAATTGACTTCAGCAGGAATTAAATTCATATGACTTTAAAAAGCCTAAAGTTAATAATAAGTATTTCACTGATTATTTTTTGTAACTTTTCTA
The DNA here is from genome assembly GCF_978045245.1 of Mus caroli. Taxonomy (NCBI): domain Eukaryota; kingdom Metazoa; phylum Chordata; class Mammalia; order Rodentia; family Muridae; genus Mus; species Mus caroli. The sequence goes on along the minus strand of NW_028227258.1, from coordinate 144,554,406 downwards.
TTTTTTGTTTATTTTGAGGTAAGATCTTACCCTCTGCTCAGGTTCACCTAGAACTCTCTATGTAATCCAGACTGGCTTTGAACTTGAAGTCCTCCGGTTTCAATCTCCTGAATTACTGCACCCTCATGTGGGACTTAACTACTACTTTTAGCATCTGAGAGACATAGTCTATATTTTGAGTTTTGATTCAGTAAATAAAAGTCACTTTCAGAACTATTTATAAAATGTTCCCTCTTCTCCCATGTATGTGGTGATCAAGGCTTATGTGACTGAGTAGGAATGGCCCTCAGAGACGTGTGTGTTTGAATGATTCATCATACAGAGTGGCACTATTAGGAGGTATAGTCTTGCTAGAGGAGGTGTGGCCTTGTTGGAGGAGTAGGTGTTGCCTTGTTGGAAGAACTGTGTCACTGTAAAGGTGGGGTTTGAGATTCATCTGCTCAAGTTATGCCTAGTATGGCACACAAGTTGCTTCACTTCTTCCTGTGGATGAAGATGTAGAACTCTCCGCCTCCTTTTCAGCACATGTCTGTCTGCATGCCACCATAGTAATGATAGACTAAACCTTTGAAACTGTAAGCTAGACTCAATGAAATGTTTTCTTTTATAAGAGTTGTTGTGGCATGGTGTCACTTTCACTTAGAAACCCTAAGACAGCCTTCGAGCTTAATCACAATTAATTAATTAAAAATTCATTGGTCTTCATTTCCACTTTTACCTTATAAGGCCTTCTGCATCACACATGTCAACTACTAACACATATCTAATATTGCATGTGTTTCCTTATTGGAGTTATTGACAACTAACTGTATTGTACTCCAGTCTATTCCACAAAATTATCAAAATACCCCTCCACATGTATTAATCTTGTAATGCTTGCCTCTATTTAAACCTGAGATATCTCAGCATGCACCCACACTGCCATATTTCTCAACATTGTATTCTCTGTCTTTCACAATAATATTAGTCTTCTGAAACTTGATCTCAGACGTTCTCATCTTTCACACATTCATAGATATTGATTATTCATTTCTATTTCAGATCCTGAATTTTTGAATAGAACTATAGTCATAGTTCATACTTGAGGATATGTTTGTTATTATCCAGTATATAATTATGCCTAGGAAATTGCACATGTATAACTCATATGTGTACTGTGACTCTATATAAATTTGTAATTGTGTATACTGTACCTTCTCTTATATATTTTTCAAATAGATAAGTGTGTTATACTTATTCTAGTTCATAAGACACTAAAATTTTTATTGGATATTTTATTTATTTACATTTCAATTATTATCCCCTTTTCCGGTTTCCCCTTCCAAGTTCCCTATCCCAACCCCTTCCCCCTGCTCCTATGGGGGTTCTTCCCCACCCATTTACCCATCCACCCAGTCCCACCTCACTGCCCTGGCATTCCCCTATACTGTGGCAACGAGCCTTCAGAGGACCAAGGGACTCTCCTCTCACTGATGCCAGATAAGGCAAGACACAAATTTTTTGCACTATTATGTAATGATTTAAAAACTACTTAAGTAATGTAAGCACTAAGATTATAGCAATAGGAAAAATGGTTCATGAAAGAAAATGTTAGAAAGAATTCAGGAATTCGAGTACAAATAGATTTTTTTTTTGTTTTTGTTTTTTTTTTGTTTGTTTGTTTTTTGTTTTTCGAGACAGGGTTTCTCTGTGTAGCCCTGGCTGTCCTGGAGCTCACTTTGTAGACCAGGCTGGCCTCAAACTCAGAAACCCACCTGCCTCTGCCTCCCAAGTTCTGGAATTAAAGGTGTGTGCCACCACGCACGGCATAGATATTTTCTCCTAGCACTTCTGTGGTTTTGAACTATTATTTATATTTATTTGATGAATGTCATCATGCTTTTGAGTACTCTTCAACTCTGCTCTGTGGTCAGTGTTTATGGTAGGCAAGCTATCTACTACTTAACAACATACCCATACTAAATGCAAAGTGAAGATTAGTACCACACCCATGATCCTACAGCCTTATTCTTCTTAAATCCATCATTATCAGTGGTGCCATACCTGGCTTAGTCAGTTCAGTGCATAAGTCACTTGTGGTTGTGTATTGTGTATACAACACTAATTAGTAGGACAGATCCCAAGATCTCACTGTATTTATAGAGTAAGTCACTGTACATGGATCTGGCATTGAGTGCTCTCTCTGGCACTGTTTTTGTAGCAACAGACATATTCATTTCTCTCTCTGAGTGTCAATTTCTATAAGAAGAAAATCAGTGTCGACAGATATTTCTAAGCTTCTTTTCTCCTTTGTAATCAATCCCTCTAGATTACAACCTCCCAAAGATTATAACCAAATCTACCAGTGCAAATGCCATGTATATAAAATAATGCTTGTCCTTCAGTATATGTAATAGAATACATTAAAAATAAATGCTTAATGTTTTGTAAATGAATGATTTTCTACAACTGTGTGTGGTTGTGATATCTATATCTACTCTTGATACTCTTGGCTTTTTCAAATATGTCAAATTTCCTCTTTTCCCCATGCATTTCTTTTTTCTCTCTTGTCTGTGCTTGAGTCAATTTCTGTCATCATACTTCTTGACTACATTCTTGTTTTGTTCTTAAAGTCTTTATTGTACTTAGTAACAAATTATTTCAATTACTTAGATTTCTTTTGGCCACATTCAATATGAATTATTAAGACATTAATGAAAATAAAACAAGCCTTTCATTAATATACCTTATAGAGCCTATTGTGACTACATCTATGTATCGTTCACTTTAAAAATATGTTTGATCATTCAATTCAAAAGGAGTGCAAACTACTTACATTGCAACCAGCTGCTCTGGAGAAAAAAAGTATTAATGGGCGCAGCACACCTTCAGCCTCTTGTCTCCAGTCACTGTGCTTAGCTGCAGGATCCCCATTAACATTAATGGGAGCTCCATGCGCACATCACCTGGAGAACAGACCCCTTGTGCTTGATCATTATCTTCCTAGACAGGTAGGAATGGCATCAATCAGCTATCCAGCTTAGTTTCACAGTATGTACTATTAAAGGCATCAGGGCAATAAAAACACAGCCTTCTAATACTTTCTTTTAAAAATAGATTTTTTTTTTAAGTATAGCACAACAAAGGGAGCAGATTTTAAAAGCATGCAAAGTGTACACCATTTTCCTGCATATCCTTTTATAATTACAAATGACCTAAAACTAAAGCAAGCACATTATTTTCCTTCCATGACAGCGATAATGGGATAATAAAGAGAAGCTTCATTATGTAAAATGGATTTGATTTACTATAAAGTAGTCAAATGGTGAACAGATAGTGGAGTTTACACAGGATCTGCTTGACCTCTGTTTTCTCTTTTGCTTTTAACATTTTCCCACCTGAGCATTAATACATCAAGCACTGTTATGTGGCTGGAAAGAAAACATGAGTGATTAATACTAGTACAGGAGCTCCAGGAGGTTGCAGGGACACGAAGGAAATAGAGGCCTGATCTCAGTTCAGATGTATTATGTATTTGCTGAAGGATAAGACAGTGTGGGGGTGGGCAATGAAAGGAACATAAAAGAACATGCAACAAATGCAATGAGCAAAGCCAGGTCTAGCTTCAGGACTTATTTCATCCTCTACATAACTTATGATGGATCATCTAACCTTTTAAAATCACTTTTCATCTTCAAAACAAACTTTAACTATGTATATTTTAGACTAATTAATAAATGCTTTGAAAAAAAGAGTGACTATTATTTTTGATGTATAGCATTATTGAGGATGAAAGGTAGTGTGGTATTACAGACCAAACATAAGCAGACATATGCAGCTGAGGAGCTGAGGTTTCTCATCTAAACTTAAAATCATAAGCAAGCTTTATTTCATCATACCTTTTACAGATATGGATATTTGATCTAGCATATAAAAATACCACTGCACACGTATACTGAAATTTACATATGCATTTAAACATATATGTATATCTTGTGATTCAAGCTATTTTGCTTTACACGTTTAGCAAATCTAAATTCTATGACATCTTACATGGTTTTATAACACTAGAACCCTAGCAAGTTTTACTCTGGAGACCAATCAAATCTCCATAACATTATGAGAGGCAAAAAAAGGATAGAATGAGGAGAGAACAGACTTATTTATTTGCTGAACATTCTGTCTGTGAATTCAGTTCTGTGTACTCCTTGTGGGCAGCTTTGAATAAAGCCCCCTATGGAGATATTAATAGGCTACTCTTGCAAACAGCAAAACCAAGTTTCAGTGAAGTTGCTTTGCCTTGATCACCCTGTGGTTGAGTAGTGATAAAACTGCTCAAGGATTTTTGATCTTCAGGAGTTCATTTGTCCTTACTAAATGATAACCTGTCTTTAAATGGACAGGGTAGAAAACAGAAAAAAATTAGATTTCAATGCCATAGTATGTAACCCTAGAGTCTCCATGGTTGCACTAAGCATTAGATAATTAAAACTTTAACTTACTTCATTGCCACAATTGCCAGACCCAGCATTAAGCCACATGTGACACAGACAAAGCAGAGGGAAGCTTAAATTATATGTAAGACATCTTCAGGATAATCTTCTTCAATTACCAGCTTCCTACTGTCCATTTATATAAACTTACATAAGATTGTTACTGACAACAAGGCACAGTCATTGTAGTCATAACCTTGGGGGATATAGGTAATATGAATTCAACATGATTTTTATAAAAAATAAGTGTTAAAATCCCTAGTGCTAATTTTCAAACAATAAATTCAAATGCTTGTCATTAAGTTTAATCTTACACGTCCAAAATTTTTATATCAGTTCAAAATTATATCATGTCTGGATTATCCTCACGTCTAAAATTCATGTGACTAAAATTTCTTTTTCTTGACAAGTATAAATTAATAAGCCTTTATATAATAACAAAATACTTTCTAAAATAGATGTGGTATTATGTGCATTTAATTTTAGTATGCAAGAGAAGCTGTCAAAGGAAGATCCTCATGGTTTTGAACTCAGTCTAAAATATAACTTAATCTTGAGGACAGTCTGGATTATTTTGTGATAACCTGTCTCTAGATATAGATGACAGATAGATAGATAGATAGATAGATAGATAGATAGATAGATTTCTTAAAATGTAATTGAATCAGAGATGGCTGATGATTAGTGTACTGTTTATCTTAGGATCTTGAAGGATACTCTTCAACTAGTCTTCTGTAGACTTGTAATAAGCAATACAGTACCAATACTATTTCCAGTGGCAGCAACCCAATGACTGAACACTAGGGTTCAGTTTTCAAATTCTGTGGAACAAATGCAGAGACATGAGCTTTGAGATATAGGAAATTCTATATTATTTTGAAATTTCTTTAACATTTTAGACCTGAGTACTTGGTTCTTTTTTTGTAAACAGTATTATTCATATATTTTTTAATGCTGTCTTATTCCATTGCATGGTTTCTAATGCAATTTTTATAAAATATTTGTAAGAGTAGCAGAAGAGTGAAATGTGAAAGCACATAGCATTTTTTCCAATTTTTTCTTATTTATGTTTTTAAATTTTTTTTATTAGGTATTTTCTTCCTTTACATTTCCAATGCTATCCCAAAAGTCCCCCATACCCTCCCCCGACTCCCCGACCCACCCACTCCCACTTCTTGGCCCTGGCATTCCCCTGTACTGAAGCATATAAGTTTACAAGACGAATGGGCCTCTCTTTCCAATGATGGCCCACTAGACCATCTTCTGGTACATACGCAGTTAGAGACACAAGCTCCGAATGATACTGGTTAGTTCATATTGTTATTCCACCTATAGGGTTGCAGACTCCTTTAGCTCCTTGGGTACTTTCTCTAGCTTCTCCATTGGGAGCCCTGTGATCCATCCAATAGCTGACTGTGAGCATCCACTTCTGTGTTTCCTAGGCCCCAGCTTAGCCTCACAAGAGACAGCTATATCTGGGTCCTTTCAGCAAAATCTTACTAGTGTATGCAATGGTGTCAGCATTTGGAGGCTGAATATGGGATGGATCCCCGGGTATGGAAGTCTCTAGATGATCCATCCTTTACTCTCAGCTCCAAACTTTGTCTCTGTAACTCCTTCCATGGGTGTTTTGTTCCCAATTCTAAGAAGGGGCATATTGACCACACTTTGGTCTTCAGTCTTCTTGAGTTTAATGTGTTTTGCAAATTGTATCTTGTATCTTGGGTATTCTAAGTTTCTGGGCTAATATCCACTTATCAGTGAGTATATATCATGTGAGTTCTTTAGTGATTGGGTTACCTCACTCAGGATGATACCCTCCAATCCATCCATTTGCCTAGGAATTTCATAAATTCATTTTTTTAATAGCTGAGTAGTACGCCATTGTGTAAATTTACCACATTTTCTGTATCCATTCCTCTGTTGAGGGTCATTTGGGTTCTTTCCAGCTTCTGGCTATTATAAATAAGGCTTCTATGAACATAGTGGAACGTGTGTTCTTCTTACCAGTTAGAACATCTTCTGGATATATGCCCAGGAGAGGTATTGTGGGATCCTCCTGTAGTACTATGTACAGTTTTCTGAGGAGCTGCCAGACTGATTTCCAGAGTGGTTGTACAAGCTTGCAATCCCACCAACAATGGAACAGTGTTTCACTTTCTCCACATCCTCGCCAGCATCTGCTGTCACCTGCATTTTTTATCTTAGCCATTCTAACTGGTGTGAGGTGGAATCTCAGGGTTGTTTTGATTTGCATTTCCCCGAAGATTAAGGATGTTGAACATTTTTTCAGGTGCTTTTCAGCCATTTGTTATTCCTCAGGTGAGAATTCTTTATTTAGATCTGAGCCCCATTTTTAATGGGCTTATTTGATTTTCTGGAGTCTACCTTCTTGAGTTCTTTTATATACATTGGATATTAGTCCCCTATATGACTTAGGATAGGTAAAGATCCTTTCCAAATCTGTTGATGGCTTTTTTGTCTTATTGACAGTGTCTTTTGCCTTTCAGAAGCTTTGCAATTTTATGAGGTCCCATTTGTTGATTCCCGATCTTACAGCACAAGCCATTGCTGTTCTATTCAGGAATTTTTGCCCTGTGCCCATATCTTCGAGGCTTTTTCCCATTTTCACCTCTATAAATTTCAATGTCTCTGGTTTTATGTGGAGTTCCTTGATCCACTTAGATTTGACCTTAGTACAAGGAGATAGGAATGGATCAATTCACATTCTTCTACATGAAAACTGCCAGTTGTGCCAGCAACATTTGTTGAAAATGCTGTCTTTTTTCCACTGGATGATTTTTGCTCCCTTGTCAAAGATCAAGTGACCATAGGTGTGTGGGTTCATTTCTGGGTTTTCAATTCTATTTGGTCTACCAGTACCATGCAGTTTTTATCACAATTGCTTATAGGCAGCCAATGCCTAAAAGATGGCGCTGGTTTCCAGTAAAACATGGCTGTAAAAAACACCACTGCACAGGCTCTAGTCCGAATCTGGCGCCAAGCTCTCCCAAGGGGGTGCATGCAAATTAAGGTGCCGGCAGACTGACCAATCCCAGGAGGACACAAAGCTTTTCCCTGTGCTGGGGTGTATATAAGGAGTCCTCCCTAGGTGCCCAGGGTTCCCTAGCATCGAGACATTCCTGCAATAAAACTGTTGAGAAGAATCCAACCTTGTTGCATTTTCCTTGCAGGATGAGGTGGGCACAACAATTGCTCTGTAGTACAGCTTTAGGTCAGGCATGGTGATTTCACCACAGGTTCTTTTATCCTTGAGAAGAGTTTTTGCTATCCTAGGTTTTTTGTTATTCCAGGTGAATTTGCAGATTGCTCTTTATAATTCATTGAAGAATTGAGTTGGTATTTTGGTGGGGATTGCATTGAATCTGTAGATTGCTTTTGGCAAGATAGCCACTTTTACTATATTGATCCTGCAAATCCATGAGCATGGGAGATCTTCCCATCTTATGAGATCTTCTTTAATTTCTTTCTTCAGAGACTTGAAATTCTTATCATACAGATCTTTCACTTCCTTAGTTAGAGTCATTCGTGACTACTGAGAAGGGTGTTCTTTCCCTAATTTCTTTCTCAGCCTGTTTATCTTTTGTGTAGAGAAAGTCCATTGACTTGTTTGAGTTAATTTTAATATCCACCTACTCCACTGAAGCTGTTTATCTAGTTTAGAAGTTCTCTAGTAGAATTTTTAGGGTCACTTATATAAACTATCATATCATCTGCAAAAAGTAATATTTTGACTTCTTCCTTTACAAGTTTTATCACCTTTGTCTCCTTTTGTTTTCAAATTGCTCTGGCTAGTACTTCAAGTACAATGTTGAATACATAGGGAGAAAGTAGGCAGCCTTGTCTAGTCCCTAATTTTAGTGGGATTGCTTCCAGCTTCTCACCATTTACATTCATGTTGGTTACTGGTTTACTGTAGATTGCTTTTATCATGTTTAGGTATGGGCCTTGAATTCCTGATCTTTCCAAGACTTTTATCATGAATGGGAATTGGATTTTGTCAAGTGCTTTCTCAGGATATAAGGAGATGATCTTGTGTTTTTTGTCTTTGAGTTTGTTTATATAATGGATTATGTTGATGATTTACATATATTAAACCATCTCTGCATCCCTGGAATGAAACTTACTTGGTCAGAATGGATGATTGTTTTTACGTGTTCTTGGATTCAGTTAGTGAGAATTTTATTGAGTATTTTTGCATCAAAATTCATAAGGAAAATTGGCTGCCCTTGCATTTAAAGCATAGATATTCAGAATTGAGAGTTCCTCTGGGAAGATTTTACCTTTGATGAGTATGAAGTGCCCCTCCTCATCTTTTTTGATAAGTTTTGGTTGGAAGTCAATTTTATTCGATATTAGAATGCATATTCCATCTTGTTTCTTCAGACCATTTGCTTGGAAAATAGTTTTCCAGCCTTTCACTCTGAGGTAGTGTCTGTCTTTTTCCCTGAGATGGGTTTCCTGTAATAAGCAAAATGTTGGGTCCTGTTTATGTACCAAGTCTCTTAGTCTATGTCTCTTTATTGGGGAATTGAGTCCATTGATATTAAGAGATATTAAGGAAAAGTAATATTTGCATCCTATTATTTTTGTTGTTAGAGTTGGCATTCTGTTCTTGTGTCTTGTGGCTGTCTTCTTTTAGGTTTGTTGAGGGATTACTTTCTTGCTTTTTCTACGGAGTGATTCTGGTCCTTGTATTGGTTTTTTTCTGTTATTATCCTTTGAAGGGCTGGATTCATGGAAACATAATGTGTGAATTTGGTTTTGTGGTGAATACTTTGTTTTCTCTATCTATGGTAATTGAGAGTTTGGCTGGGTATAGCAGCCTGGGCTGGCATTTGTGTTCTCTTAGTGTCTGTATAACATCTGTCCAGGGTCTTCTGTCTCTCATAGTCTCTGGTGAATACTCTGGTGTAATTCTGATTGGCCTGCCTTTTTATGTTACTTGACCTTTTTTCCTTACTGCTTTTAATATTCTATCTTTACTTAGTGCATTTGTTGTTCTGATTATTACGTATAGGGAGGAATTTCTTTTCTGGTCCAGTCTATTTGGAGTTCTGTAGGCTTCTTGTATGTTCATGGGCATCTCTTTTTTTAGGTTTGGGAAGTTTTCTTCTATAATTTTGTTGAAGATATTTGCTGGCCCTTTAATTTGAAAATCATTCTCATCTACACCTATTATCCCTAGGTTTGGTCTTCTCATTGTGTCCTGGATTTCCTGGATGTTTTGAGTTAGGATCTTTTTGCATTTTCTTTGATTGTTGTGCTGATGTTCTCTATGGAATCTTCTGCACCTGAGATTCTCTCTTCCATCTCTTGTATTCTGTTGCTGCTGCTTGCATCTATGGTTCCAGATTTCTTTCCTAGGGTTTCTATCTCCAGCGTTGCCTCACTTTGGGTTTTCTTTATTGTGTCTACTTCCCTTTTTTAGGTCTAATATGGTTTTGTTCATTTCCATCACCTGTTTGGATGTGTTTTCCTGTTTTTCTTTAAGGACTTCTACCTGTTTGGTTGTGTTTTCCTGTTTTTCTTTAAGAACTTGTAACTCTTTATCAGTGTTATCCTCTATTTCTTTAAGTGAGTTATTAAAGTCTTTCTTGATGTCCTCTACTATCATCATGAGATATGCTTTTAAATCCGGGTCTAGCTTTTTGGGTGTGTTGGGGTACCCAGGACTGGGTGAGGTGGGAGTGCTGGGTTCTGATGATGGTGAGTGGTCTTGGTTTCTGTTAGTAAGATTCTAACATTTTCCTTTTGCTATCTGCTAATCTCTGGAGTTAGTTCTTATATTTGTCTCTGGGTAGACCTTGTTCCTCTTGTGATTCTGTTAGCCTCTATCAGCAGACCTGGAAGGCTAGCTCTCCTGAGTTTCTGTGGTCTGAGCACTCTCTGCTGGCAAGCTCTCCTCTTGCAGGGAAGTAGCACAAATATCTGGCATTTGGACCTGCCTCCTGGCAGAGGTTGTGTTCCACTCACCTGAGGTCCTATGATCTCGTGGAGAGTCCTCTAGGGACCTTGGGGGTGTCTGTCGACTCCATACCCAGGTGACTCGGTGCTGGTGCAGACCGGAAGGGACTTGTAACCCTGGTCAGGCCAGGTTTTCTGCTTCCCTAATGCCATCTCAGGTCCCACGTGATTGGCATGGAACAGAAGTTGTGTTCCACTCACCAGAGGAGCTATTTTCTTTATTTACATTCCAAATGGTATCCCAAAAGTTCCCTATACCCACCCCTCACCCTGCACCCCTTCTCACCCACTCCCACTTCTTGGCCCTGGCATTCCCCTTACTGGGGCATATAAAGTTTGCAAGACCAAGGGGTCTCTCTCCCCAATGATGGCCGACTAGGCCATCTTCTGCTTTATATGCAGCTAGAGGTACATGGTTCTTATATTACTTGCTCCAAGAAACTTTAAAAATGAATACAGAAAACGTGGTTCATTTATACAATGGAATACAATTCAGCTATTAAAAAGGAGGACATCATGAATTTTTCAGGAAAATGGATGGGACTAGAAAATATCATCTGGACCTTAGTAACCCAGACCCAAAAAGACAAGCATGGTATGTGTGCTGGCTAGTGTTGTGTATACTTGACCCAGCTGGAGTTATCACAGAGAAAGGAGCTTCAGTTGAGGAAATGCTTCCATGAGATACAACTGTAAGGCATTTTCTCAATTAGTGATCAATCGGGAAAGGCCCCTTGTGGGCGGGACCATCTCTGAGCTAGTAGTCTTGGAGAGAAGACTACTATAAGAGTCTTCTATATAAGAGAGAAGGCTGAGCAAGACAGGGGAAGCAAGCCAGTAAAGAACATCCCTCAATGGCCTCTGCATCAGCTCCTGCTTCTTGACCTGTTCGAGTTCCAGTCCTGACTTCCTTGGTGATAAACAGCAATATGGAATTGTAAGCTGAATAAACCCTTTCCTCCCCAACTTGCTTCTTGTTCATGATGTTTGTGCAGGAATAAAAATCCTGACTAAGACAGTATGTACTCACTAATAAGTGACCATTAGCCAAAAAGTACAGAATATGCAGGATACAATTCACAAACCATAAAAAATTTAACAAGAAGGAAGACCCAGAAGAGAATGCTTCAATCCCATTTAGAAGGGAAAAGAAAGTAATTACAGGAGGCAGAGTAAGGGAGGGTCCTGGGTAGGAAAGGGGAGTTAGAGGAGAAAGAGGGGACAAAACTAGGTATGAGGGGAGCCAGGAAAAAAGTCCAGAAGGCCAAGAGAAAGAATGGAAATAGCCAGCTTCAGAGGAAACTTCTAGAAAGTCTCAGAGAACTGGGATGTGAGAGACTCCCAGGACTCAATAGGGATGACATTATCAGAAATGTCCAAATATCAAAAATTAGACCACCTCTAGTAGATAGGCAGGGCCCCAAGTGGAAGGGTTGGACCACCCACCTACTTTCAACTTTTTAATCCAGAACTGTTCCTGTCTAAAAGAAATACAGGGACAAAAATTAAAGAGAGTCTTCAAGGAAGGCTATACAGCCCAACTTGGGATTCATCCCATGTGTAGGCAAGAAACCCTGACAGTATTACTGATGCCATGTTGTGCCTGCAGAAAGGAGCCTAGCATGACTGTCCTCTGAGAAGCTCTATCAGCAGCTTACTAAAACAATGCAAATACTGAGGTCAGAGACGCTTTATAGAAGAAGGAGGGGAAGGATTGAAAGAGCAGAAGGAAGAACAACACTATCAACTAACAGGACCCCTCTGAACTCCCAGAGACTAAGCCACCAACCAAAGAGCATACATGGGCTAGTCAGTGGTCCTTGGCACATATGTAGCAAAAGACTGTTCACCTTCAGTGAGAGGATATGCCTAACCCGGTAGAGATTTGATGCCCCAGGCAAGGGGGATGCTTGGGAGAAGTGAGGTGGGAGTTGGTGGGGAGCAACTTCTCAGAGGCAAAGGGGGGATGGGGTGAAGAACTCTGGAAGGTGGAGCAACATTTGGAATAGAAATAAATAACATAATTTAATAAAAAACTATTAATTAAGAGGAAATACAATGTTTTATGTTACATTTAAGCCATTAAATAATATCACTTCTATCCTAAGAATTATATTTAGAATTATACTTAGTGCATAGGCTCTCAAGAACTACTATATTTCCTCTCCCTGGGCATATACTTAGAAAATGGTCCAACTGGTAATAAGGACACATGCTTCACTATGTTCATAGCAGCCTTATTTATAATAGCCAGAAGCTGGAAAGAACCCAGATGTCCCTCAACAGAAGAATGGATACAGAAATGTAGTACATTTACACAATGAAGTACTACTCAGCTATTAAAAAGAATGAATTTATGAAATTCTTAGGCAAATGGATAGATCTGGAGCATTTCATCCTGAGTGAGGTAACCCAATCACAAAAGAACACATATAATATGTACTCACTGATAAGTGGATATTAGCCAGAAACTTAGAATACCCAACATACAATTTGTAAAACACATGAAACTCAAGAAGAATGAAGACCAAAGTGTGGATACTTTGTTCCTACTTAGATGGGGAACAAAATATCCATGGAAGGAGTTACAGAGACAAAGTTTGGAGCAGAGCCTGAAGGAAAGACCATCCAGAGACTGCACCACTTGAGGATCCACCCCATAAACAACCACCAAGCCCAGACACTAGACAAATGCCAACAAGAGCCTGCTGACTGGAGCCTGATATAGCCTTCTCCTAAGAGGCTCTGCCAGTGCCTGACAAATAACAGAAGTAGATGCTCAGTCACCCTTTGGACAAAGTACATGTTCCCCAAAGAAGGAGCCAGAGAAATACACAGGGATCCGAAGGGGACTGAAGCCCCATAGGAGGAACATCTATATGAACTAACCAGTACCCCCAGAGCTCCTTGGAACTATACCACCAATCAAAGAAAACACATAGTGGAACTTTTTGCTCTAGCTACATATGTAGCAGAAAATGGTCTAGTCGGTCATCAATGGGAGGAGAGGCCCTTGGTCCTGTGAAGGCTCTATGCCCCCATATAGGGGAATGCCAGGATCAGGAATGAGAGTGGGTGGGTTGGGAAGCATGGGGAGGGGGAAGTGGATAGGGTTTTTTTTTTTTTCCAGAGGAGAAACTAGGAAAGGAGACAGCATTTGAGATGTAAATAATGAAAATATGTAATAAAAACAAACAAAAAAAGAAGGAACACCCAAGTGTGGATAGTTCAATCCCACTTAGAAGGGTGAACAAAATAATCATGGAAGGCTGAGGGAGGGAGCGAACTAGGTAGGAGAAGGAAGGGGGAAAAGGAGAGCAGGAGCAAGTATGGGAGAGACAGGAAGGAAGTCTAAGGGGCCAGGAGAATTAATAGAAATATGTAGCAGTGTGGGGTGGAGAGCAGGAATAACCACTAGAAGGTTCCAGAAACCAAGGATGGGAGAAGCTTCCAGGACCCAATAGACTTTACCTTAGCCGAAATGCCCAACAGTGGGGAAGTAAAACCTGAAGAGATCACCTCCAGTAGATAGACATGGCCCAGAGTTGAGGGATGGGTACACCCACCCATCTCCAAATGTTTAACTCAGAATTGTTCTTGTCTAAAGGAAAACTCAGGGACAAAAATGGAGCAGAGACCGAAAGTAAGGCCATCAAGTGACAGATCCAACATAGGATCCATTCCATGGCACCAAACCCTGACACTATTGCTGATTCCAACATGATCTTGCAGACAGGAACCTTGCATGGTTGTCCCCTGAGAGGCTCTGCCAGCACCAGAGTAAGACAGAAACAGATGCCTACAGCCAACCATTAAACTGAGCCTGGGAACCAAAATGGAAGAGTTAGTGGATGAACTGAAGAAACTGAAGGGGATGGCAACCGATAGGAAGAATAACAGTATCAACTAGTCAGATTCCCCCAGTGCTCCCAAGGACTAAGCCACCAACCAAAGAGCAAACATAGACTGATCCATGGCCCCTACTACATATATGTCAGAGGACTGCCTTGTCTGACCACAGTGGAAGGGGATGTGCTTTGTCCTATGAAGGCTTGATGCCCCAGAGAAGAGGAATGCTAGAGGGGTGAGGTGAAGTGAGTGGGTGTATAGGGGGCGCCCTCTTAAAAGTTAAGAGGAGGGGGATGGGATGGTTGGATTTCTGAAGGAGAGACTGGGAAGAGAGACATTTAAAATGTAAATAAATAATATAATTAATTTTAAAAGGAGAAAACCTAACAAGATATTTCTTCATCTAGCATTTTTTTTTTTTAAATTTGATCATTGGAATATATCCATATGAAGTATACAAGCTTATCTTCATTTTATGAGTAAGGAAATTGTAGCGCAATAAGTTTATTATTTTGATGTTATTTATCCTTCTTGGTAATGATGAAATTGAGTCATAATCCCTACAAAAATCATAAAGCTATAAATGCATATACTGTGCTGTTTCATGGTATAACTGTCTTAGGGAATAATCATTTCTTCTGTTTGTACTGAATGGTACTTTACCATTTTAATAGTTTTTATTGGCATCTTATTAACAAAATTTAATCTTATTGACCCTATAAATTTAGTATTCTACAATGATCTTATCTCATGGCTGAGAATATTTGGGCCCAGAGATGCCAAGTATCTAGGTGGTTACAAATGTATTCTGTGTCACTTAATAGATGGTCTTACTGTGTTTAAGATCTGATGACTTGGAAAAAACAGATAGTCTAAGAGTTAAAAGCTATTCTAGAGCAAAATGGATCCATCCCTCTGCTATATTTTTTTTCAGTGATATCAGTGGTGTAGATCAAAGGAACAATAGCACAGATCAAAATTCCATCTTACTCCAAATTTCTTCTGGGATAGAAGTCCTGTGAACTACTTACATAATATATATAGATACCCCAGTAGTCAAATCAGCTTGAAAAATCGGCTTGTATCTTGCTCTTACAATTTTAACTACAATTTCTTTAAGCATGTTAAATTCTTTGAGAATTTCATGGTATTATGCAAGAATAATACATGTTTGCCATAATATGAATATTTCATTTTGACATAAACAAATTTCAGAGTAGTTTTAACAGATAGAAATTCTTTAGTGATATATGTGACCAGGTAATCCATTCTGGTGTGAGAGGGAATAAAAAAAGACAGAATCTCTATATATCTACTGAACATGAATAAAGAATGGGTTGTACACTGCAAAGTTACCATTGCCAGAGATGTGAGATGTCTAGTCCTTTATGCTGTCTGACCATATTTCTCCATGTAATGTAAAAGCATGGTGAACATTTATTGGATAATGTTTGAACTTTATGGAGACCATTACAAATGCCTGTATTTTGTTTTTAACATATTACAATTAATCATAAAGTAAAAATATAACAAAGAGAAAAGAGTGAATGTGGAGTACAAAGCCATTAAAGGTGAGCTGTCTTTGAAAAGTCGTTACATATCTTCCTTTCTTATCTCTTCTTTTCTATCAACATATTCATTTCCTTTCTTCTGCCGTCCTTTCTTTCTTTCTTTTCCAAATTTTACATTTTCAGAGACAAAGGTAGTAACATCCCACCAGTTCCCTTGTCCATCTCCCCACAATCCCTGACCCCTCACCTCCACCTCCTGCTGAGACTTACTTAACGTTTCTATTGTTGTGAAGAAACATTATGATCATGCCAACTTATAATGAATTGTGATTGGCTTCCAGGTTCAAATGTTTAGTCCATTATTGTCATAGTGCGTATATAGGCAGACATGGTACTGCAGATGGAGCCAAAATTTTTAGGTAGCAGAAAAAACAGACACTGGGTCTGGCTTGAGCTTCTGAAAGTCTAAAGCCTTCACGCAGTGACACAATTCCTCCTATAAGCACTCACCTATTACAACACAGCCACACCTACTCCAACAAGGCCACACTTCCTAATAGTTCCACTCCCTGGTGTTCAAGCATTCAAATCTATGAGCCTCTAGGAACCATTCTTATTCAAACCAATACACTTCCAGATATAGGTAATAGAACCAATCATATCTACATTTCCTAACAGTAACAAGTCAACTGCAAAATACAATAGGATTTCACAAATATTTCAAGGAATGTGTTAGGAAAGTTTGTCATAGGTGAGTTTAAGGATTATAAATATGTTGAGAGAAGCAACGAGTGAATAAAAATCAATATAATTTATAGAATTGGCCAACTTGGCCCACATGGAGGATCACTCATCCCTGTCACAAATGTACCTCCCTTCGTAACTGTGACTATCTCAGATTTTATCCAGTGAAAATGTATGTTCATATTGCACGGAGTCTAAATGAAACTCTCCTTCAAGAGCATAAACCAACAATTTAATGGATTAAATTGTCTGATTGTACTTCTCCATTTTCTAACACTTAATGAAGTTATTAAAGGAACATACAAATAATTTAATAAAAATAACAAACTATTGATTCTTCTGTCCTGAACTTATCCTACTCCTTGACTTATGCTTCAGACCATAGTGCACAATAGAAAAAAACTATAGTACATGAAGGCAAATGTAAAGAGCAGATGACAGCAATGGCTAACTCATTAAATCAAGCTCAAACAATGTTTGCATTCAAATTAGCTAAGACTTTTTAATATGTCTCAATTTTATGATGCGTTCTGCCTGTACAATCTATAGATTGCATAAGTCAGCAACCTCTCTGTCACTCAGAATTGTTATAACCTTTCCTTATACATTTTAAATAAGCAATGTAATTAACTGTTTTTAAATACAGAATAAATACAGAATTCTTAATGAAGTTACAGAATTCTCTCTTATCCCTTTATCTATAGAGATTCAGTGGGGAAAAAATATGGAAATGGAGAAAGATCTGTTGTAATCTTCCAAACACACAGTGATGATATAGTTGAAGCTAACTACTTAAAACAACATACTACTATTTTAGAACATATCTAGCCTGGTTATCTAAAAAACATCTGCTGTAGTTATTTAGTCCACACTGTCTTCCTCTCAAAGAAAATACTTTCACTTAAAGGCTTAATGCACAGCAAACCAAACAATATGTTCACTTAAAAGACAGATTTTGAAAGCATATCGATATGCATTCCCTTGTTTATTGCTTTGTGTGGAGAACTGCTCCGTGAGAAGAAAGATTTTTGTTCATTTGTCTGTCTTCATTACAAATGTCCAAGCTTTCTTAAATATCAAAAGCGGCCTGAACTATACCTGAAATAAAAACTGTTTCCCTTCATGTAATTACCAAGTGGCTTTTAGAGGATCTTTCTCCAGTGATTACAGACTATCTCCACAGAGGCTGTCATTTGAAGGTGAAAAATTTGCAAGGACAGCCACACCATCTGTCATCAACTGGGTTCCCTGACACCCAGAGCTGCTCTGAAATGGCCAGCGGCTTCATGCATAACAAAGACCTTGCCCCTTGGCTTTGTTTATTCTGTGACCTGTGCAGAGTCCTTCAAAGGGGGTTTTACTGAACCATTTCAGGCCTGCCTTTCAGGGGCACTGTATTGTAACGAAAAAAAAATGCATATAGGAAATTTGAAATGCTCAAGTCTTAAATCACAACCAGTTAAAACACCCTGGAATTTTTTTTTTAACATTATACCAGTAATCCTTAAATACAAACCTCCTTAGTTTTAACTTTCTACTTTGAAAGAATTTTAAAATACTCTTTAAACAATAATTTGGGAGTTAAAACAATCCATTTATAAGGCCAAGATATGTAGATTGCATGATACTTTTTATTGAAACACAAAGACTCTTCCATAATCAAAATAATATCTCTTTGATGAAAAAAATCCCTATGCTGCTTATTCTGAAAGTGATAGACAAGCTTTTGCTATTTTGAGTCAAGCACAACTTTGGGGTTTAAACATTAAAATCACATACTAGATCACTTGTGCCTGAAGAATAACTCTGTTTGTATTTCACAGTATCTATGAAAAATATAAAAGATCAAATATTGTGAAACATATCTACTGAGTATATATTCTCATATGCTCTAACGGTAAAGACAAGCTGGATTGCCTATTTAGTTTCCCATGGCTACAAAACTTTGGGAAATCTTAGACAAGAGAATTGGAAGAGACTGAGTTTGAAAACTTGAAGGATCATTGTTGAGAAGTGCTTTAGCCATTTCTAGGAAACAATGAAGAAACACAAAAGAATACTCTCTCTGTCAACATAATTAATGGTAAAACTTTATGAGCTTCATTTAGTCTCCAAATATAGTCATATACAATACATGCGTGTGTGTCTCATTGCACACTGTATAAATATGTAAATATAGTCATATACAATACATGAGTGTATGTTTCAAGGCACACTGTATAAATATGTAAAAGTCACATCATTAAATCTTTCATATGTCTGTGTTCATAACACACAAAGCTTTTTTAAATTATTTAAAGATCTATTTTCTCTTCCATATACATTAATACTAATAAGAGTTTCTGTCAACATCAAAGGGAAGCTAGACCCCTAATTAGGGTTCCAGTCTGCTCTGAAAGCTGCACTGCAGAGTGTACAAATAGAGATTGAGCTTAGCATTTAAGAAATGAATCTTAAATGTTCATCTTCCACGTCTGAGTACTGCAAAGATCTAATGATTCATTAACAATAAAAATGTACTTGTTTTCTATCCTAACTGTGATCATCAACTTTAGTAAAAATTTTCAAACCAAACAGAGAAACCTGTTATGCCATCAAATGTTAAGACATGAAAAGGCACAATAGATCAATGGGTCAATATGGTTTATAATATTAGAGTTCAAAACTTTCAATGCTGCCTGAATTTCTTTTCTTTGAACCATTTTTACTATCAGATGACTAACTGCTTGCAGTCTTTCAGAAGGCTAATTCATGCCTGGAAGCTTCTCTGGGTAAAACTAGCCCTGAAAATGTCAATCTTAGAGCAAGTGGTGGGGAAGAAATCACTATGTGCCCTAACATCTGCTAGATGTTGACATTTGTGTGAAGATGTTCTTAGGTAGGTAAGAAGGAAAGAAAGAACACAACAGGCATATTGTTGATTTAATACAAGGTAGTTTTGATATGGAAGTAATACATGTAAATGTTTAAGAAACTCAAATTTTAAAAACATCTGCTCCTACTTTGATTGCTATTTTTATTCTCTTGCCCAGCATTGTAGAGCGAATATTTTGTATATTGTATAGATGTATCACCTGTGAATTTAAAAGCCTATATATGCCCTAGGAAGGAAATAGAGTTGGACATCTGGAAGGGAGAAATATTCTGGGATAGAACCAGGTATAGAAAGAGCCCTCAAGAAAATGTGAGAAGATGGATGGTACCTGAGCACAGATAACCTGCCACATGGCAGAAGATAAATTACAATAAATGGGTTATCTTTAGTTATGATTTATTTAGAGTAGATCCTAGGTATAAGGCCAAGATATTTGTATTTTGAGACTGAGTCTTATTTCTGGAAGCATGGAGCTGAGAGGCAGAACCAGGATTAACTTCTAAACTGCATAGTTTCTCAAAATTAACCTTATGAAATATATTTCACATATATGGTAAATTCATGAAATAGATAAACACTCATTTAGCACTCTACCTTATTATCAATTCATGACAAAGATTTTGATTGACAGCCTTTTCTTCTTGTTATTTTTTAATATTTTTAAAGAAGAAAAACTTCTTTAAGAATAATAGTAAATGCCAATTCTTTCCAAATTAGGCTAAGATCTGACAGGAGACATCTTTCTCATGCAAACTATGAGGAAAGCATTATCTATTTCTACTTAACAGAAACAGAGAAGATTATAATAATGCAACTGTGTGCCAGTCGCCCATGAACCTCCATGAAAATCTTCAACAAGTAAACTGAATTCAAAACCACACCAAAAACGTATATGTCATAACCAAGCTGGTTTCATACTGGAGATTTAAAGAGGATTCTTCCTTCCAAATCAATAAATATAATGCAATACTTGAGCACAATAAAGAATAGAAGTAGAAAATTTCAGAAAAGTCACTTAATATACAAACTCACACATTGCTGCTAAAGGACAGCCCACTAAATGCTATTAAATCCTTAAGTTCTTGCTTCTTTATTTTCTTTTCCTTTTTATTCAATTCATTTCATTTAGGTCATGAAAGAACTGGAGATTTTTATTCTATAGGTTTTTTTTCCTACAGTCAGAATTTTTAACTGTAATATTGTGGTCATTTTGGAAGATTTTTTATTAGATATTTTTTTGATTTACATTTCAAATGCTATCCCGGAAGTCCCTATACCCTCCCCCAACCCTGCTCCCCAAGCCACCCACTCCTTATCAAAGTAATGAAGTAATAAGTAGAAAATCTTAGATATTTTTTGTCTTTTGCCATAAAACATTTGATTATGGAAATTTCTTCTTAGTAGAAAAATAGAGTTAATAAATGCTGAAAATAACAAAATTATAAAAAATATACTTGAAAACCGTGTATTCCATTAATTCATCTAAGTTGCTGTCATTAATGACTCTTATGATAATTTGTGAGGGGATAACGAGAAATTTTAATGGGCAGATAGGGTTAACAACTGAACCCACTCATTACTATTAACACCACCCAGACTGAAAACGAAGGAATCCCATGTCTGTGACATAATGCAGAAGACAGATAAATGAATCAGTAGCAAAGGTGCCTCCTGTCCAAACATGTGGATATGAGTTGGGATCTCAGTACCAGTGTAAAAATAAGGACATAAGATGTTCTTGATTGTCCTCCAAAACTTTATAGGAAGCCCCTTTGCTAAAGTCATCACATACTTCACTCTTAAAACATAAATAAATCAATCTGTTGTAGACCGGGAAGTTTTACCCCTAATGGGTAGCCTTCATTGAACCTCAAGTTGCTATGCATACTACCAGAGGACAAAATTACTAATATTTCTCAGTTGTGAACTCTGTGAGTTATAATGATATATAACTCACACAAGTTATTTATGATATATAATCTACACCTGGAAAGAAATGCCCATTAGTGAAATAACAGCGTGATTCTCATGGAAGTAACCGGCCACTTTCTATTTAGATTTAAGGCCTGCTCCAGAAGTTAAAAATTCATATCTGATACTAATAATGGTGTCATTAACACGTGGCTAGACAGGACACAGGCCCTAGGAAAAAGAGCCTTCTGTTATTACCTTGTTATGTGGACATAGCATTAAACCAACTTCTAATGAATAAAGATTATAGTATCATCAATAAGTTTTTTTTTCTAGTAATAATACAGAGATCTACAACTGGTCAGTGTATAGAGGTGTAGAGACTTCAGAATGCTCAATCCTAAATGGGATATTTGTATCACATCACGTACTCCCAAAGCTCGTAGAAAGAGGCAGAAAAATTGTAAAAACCAGAAGCAATGTATAATAATTATAGCACACAGCGTCTCCCTCATCCTCCTGCCTGACTATCTGGATGTATAATTTTCATCTATTTCTCCAGCATCATGCATGCCTATGCCACAATTGAAATGAACTAAATACGTGAAATTGTAAAGGAGATCTAATGAAACATTTTGCTTTCATAAGAGTTGGCTTGATCAGTGGCACCCACTACATGTGTAGCAGAGGACTGCCTTGTCTGGCCTCAGAGAGAAGGGATGGGCTTGGTCCTGTGGACACTTGATTTGCAGAGAAGGGAGATGCTAGATGAATAAGGTGGCAATTGGTAGGTAGCAAAGCATCCTTTTTGAGGCAAACAGGATGGAGGAGGGTCTTAGGGGCTCATGGAGGGGAAACTGGGATGGGGATAACATTTGAAATGTAAATAAATAAAATAATTAACTTTTAAAAAAGAAAAAAGAAAAGAGTTGGCTTGGCCCTTGTGTGTCTCTTCACAGCACTAGAACGCTGACCAAGGAAAGTGTGTACAGAGATTATAAGAATGGAATTCTATTAAAGATGTGATAGTGATGGGATAACATGAGAGAGGCTATAGGAAGAAAATAAAGTAGAAATGCAAACAATCATTAAAACAACTTATGAAATATTGGAATAGATGTATATTTAAACATTTATGTACTATAATATACTAATTTTTGAACTTGAATTTTATTGATTGCCTAAGAATATTTTAATTCCTCTTTAGCTTACTTTAATTTGTTTTGGAAACAAATTAAGTAATGTATTTACATCATTTCTACACGTTTTTTTCTCGTTTCCATCTTTCTTATATCCTCCCACCAATTTCTTTTCAAATCCACATCTTTTCTTCTTTAATTGAGTGTATCTGTGTGTGTATGGGAGGGGGGGGAGGCACACATACACACACACCCCACACACACACATACACCCACACACACAAACACACGGAACCTGCTTACTCCATAGAAGTTACTGTGCCCTAAAACAAAACACACTCTGTTACCAAGAACCTACTCTCTATATCCTTTTCACCTGTAACCATGTCTCTTTGGTTAAAATCGCATTGTCAATTTTGGGCAGGGCTGGGCTCATGATAGGTTTCAGTTGGTTACTACAATTGAAAGTTGCTAAAACTGTACACCTTATATTGTTTCTTCTGTCTGTGGCAGAGCTCTTATTCTGTACCACAGTTACTTCTAATCCAATGAATTAATAATTATACTTACTATCTAATTTACCAAGTTTTTCCCTTTTGTAAATATCAAATGTTGCTTAGCAATAGCATCAACTAGCCAGCCACAGTAAACTGAAAAAAAAAAAAAGCCTCCTTGATACCACATGCATGTTTCATCTATGTTTCAAATTATTACATCTCTGTGATGGTTGATTCTGCTAAAAGTTATTGTCAAAGCTGATTTATATGCAAATATGAAAGTTATTTTTGCATGGAGATAACATTTAAACCTGTGTATTCTGGATATATTGATATCCATGTGACTGAGCTTCATTGAGACAGATAGAGATTTCATAAACTTTCTGAATGAGAAGAAAATCTCCAGCAAGAATCATATATATTCCTTTTCTATCATTTGTTTCCCTGGGTCTACTTGCTCTAACTGTTAGATATCAAGTACATAACTTGCTATATTCCATACTCATGTGAACCCGTTATATGTCTCTTCTTATACAATCTTGAATCACTTCTTGAAAAAAGGTCACACTATGATAAATTGGCTATTATCAAATATTACTATAACATGACCATTACATAAACTCCCAGCTATGACATCATAAGTCAGTTTGCTCTTACGACATCCTCACAATACATATCATCAATACACAATATATGTAGTTTTTCATTCTGTGACATGGCACATGGACATATGTGTGCGCATCAAATACTATTGATAAGCATGCTTCACTTACATTTCAATAAAAAGATTTTAATTGCTTGCTTACATCTACTACCTCTGGGAATTATGGATATTTGAGTGCCATATTATCCTTAATGAAATACGGTGAATTTCTCTCACAATAAAGCTAATGACTGATGACCTCATCATCAAGAAGAGGTAAGAGAAAGGACCACTAAAGGGCATTTGGCTGCATACATCCCAGCAGGTTATTCACTTCAGAGGTTGGGATGTGGCAGGACTTTGGTGACACTACTAGTAGGTCTAAGTTGAAAACTGTTTGGTCCTTGCAAACTTGGAGGCTATACTTCAGGCCAGATGACAAATACCTAGGTTCAGTAAGTCAGGCCAGTGGACAAAGTCCACATGGTTGTTAGCCATGCTTTCAAGTGTAGGTCACTTTATGTTCTTAGTTATGGTTACTTGTGCTATGATAAAACATCATCAAGTGTTGGGGAAGAAAGGGTTTGTCTTATGCTTCCATATTATAGCCTATCATTAAAGGGAGCCAGGACAGGAACTCCAACAGGGTGGAAATCTGGAAGCAGGAGCTGATACAGAGGCTACTGAAGGGTCCTGCTTTACTGGCTTTTTCATCATGGCTTCCTCAAACTTCTCTCTGGTAGAGCTCAGGACCACTAGCCCAGGGATAACATCAAGCACAATGTGCTGGCCCTATCACATCTATCACTAATTAAGAAAATGTTCTAACCTGGATCTTATGGGGGCAATTTCTTGAGGTTCTCTCTTCTCAGATAACTCTAGCTGTGTCAAGTTGATACAAAATTATCATCACAACACTAATGGGCATGTTGAAAAGAGAGATATCCAGTTGGTAAGACTGTTCTGTATAAAATCTGCAAGTATAGTTTAACTTTAACAATTTAGATCTGGAAGCTGAGCCAGGGTTGACTAAGCTTTTGTCCTAGGACAAAACAACAAGAACAACAACAACAACTACAACAAGAACAACAAATTCTGCATTCAGAAATGGATTCTAAGAAAGTTTGATTAAAGTATAAGCATTAACTGAGTGTTTCGTCTGTGCATGCTCATTATTTGTTACAGAGGAGCATAAAGATGGAAGGAAGGCAGAAACAGGAAAGTACTGAATCTAAATTTGAAAAACTATTCTAAAATAATGGGATAATGTTAAGGTTAACCTGGAATGAGAAGCCAAGAAAGCGCAGAGCAAATTATAAATAATTATAATCCCACAGATCTTTTCAGACTCTCAGTTTCTATATTATTTGTGGCAACCAAAATACATCTACACTAGAGTTTGATTTATCATGCCCTTCATTTATTTATACATTTTTGCATCAGATATGTTTCTTACCCTAAACTGATGAGTCAGAGAATCAGCATGGAATTGGCATGCACAATCTATGAGTCCTTGCCTTGCGGGATGAGTGAGTCATAGTCCCTTGGGTACCAGTTATCTTAACCTGCAAAATGGAATTTCTATAACTAACCAACTTATTTCAAATGAAGTGATATACAATGGATTTGTAGACTAAGAGTCAAAAGTCTTAATGAGTGGGTAATCTTTCTTTATGTGTCCAACAGTACTCTGTGATAGTCTGAGCTCATTTTGACTCCTCCAAGTGTATAACAGCAACTATATCATTTAAATTTTCTAAAAGTCAATTTACAAATCTAGGCTACAAAAACAGTCAAGTCTACAAATATATAAATAGCATAATAATATAAACTCATAAACTCATCCAAAGCACAAGAGAAATATGGAATACTTTGTTTTTGTAGCATACCACATAACTTAAAGAAAAGTAACTTTCCTAATAATAAGCTGTTGTGTAATCATGCAACTATTTGCATTATTTTCCTCATGTATTAAATAAAGTCATAATAGATTTGATCGAGAGTGAGCAAACTTCTACATGTAAATTAACATCATGATGTTTATGTTATTAATAACTCCTTAAAAGCAAAGTCTGCAAAGTTTTTGATCTAGATTAAAACCTTGTATTGATTCACTGTTGCTTAGTATTGGTTTATCTTAATAGATGATAAATATCATAATAGATTCTATTCAATAAATTGTGACTAT
Source organism: Mus caroli (assembly GCF_978045245.1). Lineage (NCBI taxonomy): Eukaryota > Metazoa > Chordata > Mammalia > Rodentia > Muridae > Mus > Mus caroli. The sequence continues at coordinate 144,528,589 of NW_028227258.1, read as the reverse complement.
AAGTTTTGCTGATTATGTGTGGCATCCTCTTCAGTATTATAGTTCGCTTCTTCTTCTTTTTTTTTTTTATTATTTGTTTGTTTTAGATTTGCTCCCTAAGTCAATTACCCAAGACTAAAGACTCACTGTATCTGAGAGTACTTCTACATGTTTTTACAATACAAACTTTAAAATGCCCTTATAAACACAGAAACACACACACATGTATACACAAAAATCACAAATACAATTACAAAAGGTGTTTTGGGCTATCCAGCTTCCTATAACCCAAAGACCTAGGGTAAAACCAAATACAACTGGAAAAAAGAGCAATGATGAGATTCCTGATAATGTTCAGCTATGCTCACAGGTAGGTGCCAAGCTCAGTCATCATCAGAGGGACTTCCTCCTTCATCTGATGAGAGCAAATGAAGAGTCCCATAGATAAACATTAGGTAGAACTTGGGGAACCCCGCAGAAGAGGGGCATGAAGGATTATAGGAGCCAGAAAGGTTGAGGATCCAGGGGTGTTGAGGGCAGCAGAGTAGCATAGCACACAGAATCAACTAAACAGGGCTTATTAGGGGCTCACAGAGACCGAAGTAGCAATCATAAAGCTCATATTGGTCTCTGCTAGGTCCTCTTAATATATATTAAGGTTGTTTATGTTGGGGTTTTGTGGAACACCTAACAGTTAGAATCGGGTTATCTCTGACTCTTCTTCCTGGTCTTGGGACATTTTTCCTCCTATTGGGTTGCCTCATTGCATCTTGTTATGCTGTGCTCAGTTGATATCCCAGGTAGGCCTGCTCTTTTCAGAAGGAGAAGAGAGAAACAGTGAACTTAGGGGAAAGAGAACAATCAGGGAACTGGAAGAAATGAAGGGAGGCAAGGCTGCCATAGAGATATATTATATGAGAGAAGAATAAATAAAAAGAACAAAAGTTATTTTGAGGTTTAACTTCTAAATATAAGCCATATCTGAGATACTATTTCAGAGCACATATATAAGCACTTAGGCCCCAAAATATAAGCTATATGGTTACCACTGTATACTTCATATGAACATATGTTTCCTTTGTTCATATGCAAGATAAAGGGAAGATAGTAAAGTGCTTGGCAAGAAAATATGAGGGTATGAGTTTTCATCCACATAATTCATGTAAAAAAATGCACGGTAATTCCAGTACTCCTATAGCATAGTGACAGACACAAATATGAGAATCTCAGAAGTTTGTGTGACAGGTAACACACTGTGTTCTATGTTCCAGCAAATTAGAGGCCCTACCTTCAAATGTGGTGAAGATCAAGGACCTATGTCCCAAAGTAATCCTCTGTCCTCCACACCTGATGTGGATAAAACAATACCTCATCTAATTCTTTTAAAATAATAGTCACATGGCTTTATCATAATGAAGATGACTAGCACATGATTCATGAAGTCATATTAAAGACAATATTCTATTCAATGGACATATTGGCTCCAGTTCTCCAAATTTATTTAAGGCAATTTATGCCCATTTCAAACTCACTTGTGGCTTCGTTCTGAAAAATTATGAGAAGAAACATTCTAAGACTCAAGATGCTTTTGAGACTTTCAATAAATGTGTGTTGTGGTGGGAGGCTGAGGGAAGATAATGCCTTAGTCATAATATACCACTCTTGAAATACCTAAAGATTCCTATTTATTAAAAAATTAAAAATAGTAAGGATGTCAGGACTCACTGTTCATAGAACACATAATGGTTATTATACAAATCCAGTAGAAATTCTTTTCAATTCATTAGTAACAAACAGTATAATGATAGTGTGAATGACAGGGGGTCACCATTCTCTTTACAGAAGTCTGCATTTGCTTAAAAAACAATTTATCCCATAACAAAGTAATAAACTAAAGACATTTGAGCTGTTACTTTTTTTCTGTGAGGTATGGGTCCATAATAGGGCAGGGTATACTAAATGGTGAGGCATTTTGCTGCTAAAACAAGCATGAGAATGGAAATACCTTGAAAAATGCCAAGACATTCTTCTCTGTAGATGATCCCAACTGCTCAGCTAATGTCGCAGTAAATTTGGCATGGGGCCCAATGCCTGCATCTGAAATTAGATGAGAGAGGTTCATTAACCCTTGTGTTAGTTTTCTGTTGACCACAGAATTGTTCTCATTGTTTTAAATGAAGTGTTTGTACAGTTCCCTTGTCTTCATTGAGGATTTCATTGTACCTGTGATTCCTTTTGTCAGAACACAAATCAGTTGTATTCAGAAGACAAAGAGCAAATTGGGGCAACAGAGAAAATACTTGGTACAGTAGCCAGCATGAAAAGTTCTGAAGTAAGTGGCATCCATTCATAATGCTAATGTTACTGTTAACAACTTATAATTTCTAAGTAAAAAATATTCTTTGAGGTATCAATAAAGCATGCTTACTATAGTAGTTTTAGACAGTTTTAAAACTAAAATAATTTGAACCTTCCAAGATATTTGAAATAAGCTGTACACCATTGTAGATCAAAGGGTTTGTGACTGCACTGGCATTTATGTGTTTCCTTTTGCAGAGTGCAAAATACCTCCCTCTACCAAAGACACTAAAACATGGGGTTAAGGCTTTCTGTAGGAACCATAACATCACCATGTCCGGTGATTTATGTGTTGTTGTCTTTAGCAATGGAGCCTTGCTGTCAGTTTGTAGAGAGAAACCTATAGACTTGGTTGTTTGGTGATGCCCTTGGGACACCTTTGGCAAAAACTCATTTATGTGTATTCTTATCTCAGTACCAATAGCAAGATGATCATTTGGAACTCTGTCTCCCAGGTTATTTGATAATAACATTTAAATTGTCTTTGTATACGTAAATATTTTAGGAAGTTTCTATTGTATTAGGCTTCCTTGCCTACCTTTCTTCATTCTCCTCTCACCCTCTGCATGTAAGTATCCTGTCTCAGCAATCACCACTTCTATACATATTCATGATAAAAACCTGGATAGATTAGTGTTACAGGGGGCATACCTCAATATAATAAAAGCAGTTTAAAGCAAGACCATGGTCCAACATCAACAGCAAGAAATGGTGCATGTCAGACTGTATGGTGGCATGTAGAAGAATCAAAATAGATCCATACTTATCCTGTGCAAAATTCAACTCTGGATGCATCAAAGACCTTAACATAAAACCAGAAACAGATGCATCAAAGACCTTATAAAACCAGTCTGTTTAATACCTTTTCTGCCTCTTATTTGATGATTATATTGTGTCAGTCTTTCAGGCTTTTTATGTGGTGGATTACATTTATCTATTTGCATGTGTTAATTCATCTCTACATCTCTGGGAAGAAACTTACTTGATCATGATGTATGATCTTTTTTTGATGTGCTCTTAGATTCAATTTGAAGTATTTTATTGATAATGTTTACATCTATATTCAAAATGAAAATAGTTCTATAATTCTTTCATTGCTGACTCTGTCTTGCTTGCAATGATATGTTATGCCAATGGTGGCACAGAGCTTGTAGGAAATACCAACCAATATCTCCTTTAACATAAGGCTCAATCCACCAGTAGGATCACATACCTGATACTGCGTAAGGAGCCAAGAATTAGACAATTAAGCCGAGGGACCTAAGATAAAGCCGAATACTTCTTTTCTTTAAAAAAAAAAAGTATCAATGAAAGGACTCTTAATGAAATTCTGATATACTCATAGATCAGAGCCCTGCTCAGTCATGTTCAGAGACACTTCCTTCTGCAGCATGGTAACAAACACCCGTAGACAGATGCTATGAACTGAATGAGAGCCCTTGAAGAATCAACCCTATATAGTTTGTTTCCATCAACACCCTCACCTAAGGGCTCAGGGAACTCATAGAAAAGGAGGTTAAAAAAAAAGTATAAGAGACAAAGGGAATAAAGGACTCCATGAAAATAAGGCCCTCTAGATAAACATGAACAAGTTTCACATAAATTTACAGACATTTAGGCAGTATACACAGGACTTGCATGGGTTGCAATGTGTCCTCTGCACATGAACCATGCTTTCCAGATTAATTCAGGTCTATTATGATCCTTGTGCCTTCTCTTGCCCTCTTTTTAATTTTTTTTATTTTTATTTTCTGTCATTTGCAATTTCACTGAGTTACTGTTTGTCTTATCTCATATTTTATTATTAAAATGAAAATATTAAAATAGAAAAACATCAAGACAATAAAAAAAAGAAAGCTGGTTGGAATCTACTTCAATGTCCTGATTTTTTTTTAACATTGGACTAACCACATTATTCACTAAATTATCTTTTAAGTTTCAACACAACAATCAAAGACATTGTTAGCTTTTGGTTTCTTCATTAATCTTGTAATTTTACTGATCAAGATTTTTTTAGGTATGGATAACACCCCCAAGCACTAAGATATCTTAAGTTTCCTGTGGACATTTTAAAGGACATTGGGGTCCATTTAATATAGAAAGTGTTAGGAATATTTATGTTTTCTTAGTGCTCAGAAAGAGACAAATCTTGAGATCTAGTTGGAATGCTATGAACGCTATTTATATGCATTGAAATTTAAAGCTAGTTTGACACAGTTGTAAGGCAGCTCAAATGATCTAATAGATTCTGTTAAATGTATTTACATTGATTAAACTAAATTTAAAAAAAATGATCACTGATTCTTCAGACACTTCTTTACACAGTGCGGATTGTTTTCACAGTGTGGATGCTGTGAAGCAAACAAAACCACAGTTATTCCAGTCTACCAAAATTTTTGTTATTGACTGAGGTTGCAACCCTATGTAGCAACCATCTGAATACTAGAATATAGACCTTAAAAATATCTTTGTTCAATTACATTCATTATAAGATTTACTATAGATTTAGCATCTATCTAGAACTGTGTCTTGAATGTTTAAACGTTTATATTGTGGTGGTTTGAATAATAGCCACATAGTAATCATTTTAGGCAGATCTATAACAAAATGGGGCAAACTAGACAAATAGAAATAGAAAATGTACAGTGTGAAGAGTAAAAGGAACACCAGGAAGTACAACTGAGTTAAGTTTAGTAATCAAGGATATAAAACGTTTAAAGAAAAGTCTGATGTTAAATGGAATACAGTAAGTGGTGCCAACATGGTAATGCACTATGAAGCTATGCTTCCAATTTGTGAAGAGGAATTAATTGTTTCTGACTGAAAGAATTACAGGGATGGAAATGGAGAAGAGCCTGAGGAAAAGATGATCCAGAGACAGGCCCAAAGTGGGATCCAGCTCAAGGGGAGGTCCCAAAGCCTGACACTATCACTGAGTCTATGGAGCACTCACAAAAAAGGACCTAGCACGATTGCACTCAGGAAGACCCAACAAGCAGCTGAGTCAGATTCAGATGTTTGTACTCAATGTACAGAAGCAGCTGAATCCTGTTGTTGAATTAGGGAAGGCTGAAAGAAGCTGAGGAGAAGGGTGATCCTATAGGAGGACCACCAGTCTCAGTTAATCTGGACCTCTGAGCTCTCTCAAACACTGGACCACCAAACAGACAGAATACATCCACTGATATGAGGCCCCTAATACACATACAGTAAAGGACTTCTGAGTCTGTGTTCATTCAGAGATGATGCACCTAACCCTCAAGAGACTGAATGTTCCAGGGAGTTTAGAGGTCAGGTGTGGTGAATGTTGGGGGCATCCACATGGAGACAGGGTGGGGTGAGGAGGAGGTGTGGGATGTGGAGTAGTTGGAGGGTGGATGGGGTGCAGGGAATGGAATATGGAGTATAAGAAATAAATTAAAAATTAAATTTAAAACAGGAAAACAGAAGAGAGAGAGAAAGAAAGAAAGAAAGAAAGAAAGAAAGAAAGAAAGAAAGAAAGAAAGAAAGAAAGAAAGGGAAGAAATGGAAGAAAATCTTACACAGTAAAAGAAACCAAACCACTATCTGGAAAATTGTTGCAACTGTAAGTAAAGGAAGACCCATGTTTCATCAAGCAGTAGAACTTGGCAGCCTCAGCCACATGGTTCTGGCTTTAGAGTGAAGGATAAAATAAAGGGGTGTGGATTCTCCTTCTAAGGAAGCCAAGGAATGCCTCTGAGGTCAGGCATATCCCTGCATAGAGGCCCAGACAGGCCATTTCATAAGACTGTGATAATAATAGTGAAGCCTGTATTATGTTGGAGCCCTCAAGAATCACAAATACCTGCCATGGAAACCTACAAAGAGGAGAAAGAAATGTTTTGCTGTCAAAAATGCTGAAAAGAGTTGGAGATTCAAAGAGTCCTTTTATGTCAATCATGAAGATGAAGAACTTGAAGTTTGTCTTGTTGGTCTTGATTTGGTCTAGTATTTTCTCACTATGCTCCAATTCATCACTTTTAGAATATAATGTATATTCTGTGTTATTGCACATTAGATGTATGTGTGTGATGTGCTTCTTTATTTTGATTTTACAAAGGGGTTACACTTAAGAGATTGCCATTAATTTCAGAGTAGACTTTGAGCTTTGAACTTCTCAAAAGTGTTGAGACAGTGATCTGGTATAGGAACTTGTGATATTGGACTAAGTTCAAGTTTGTGTTATGATATAGTTACAAGTCAATGGGTCCTGGGAGTAGAATATGCTGGTTTGAATAAGAATAACCACCATAGGCTCATATATTTGAGTACTTAGTCATCAGAGGCTCACTGAAAAGATTTGAATATTAATATGTGTGGCCCTTTTGCAGTAGATATGGATTAGATGGAGAGTGTGTCACTGGCCCAGATTGTCTATGGCTGTGAGTCAGGCTGGAACTCTCAGTTTCTTTTTCAGCACTATGAGTGCCACCATGCTGCTACTGTTGCCATGCCTCTGCCCATGATGATAATGGACTAGTCCTCTAAAGCAAGTCTCCAATTAAATGTTCTCCTCTATAAAGATCGCCTTGGTCATGGTGTCATTTTTACAGCAATATTAACCTTAACGAGAACATATATTTAACACAGTGTGTTTTAGTTTGGTTTCTATTGATGTGATGAACACTATGACCTAAAGAAACTAGAAGAATTAAAAGTTTACTTAACTTAGAAATTACAATACATCATTGAGGAAAGTCAAGGGAGAAACTAGAGGAAACTAAAGTGGAGCCCAAAGAGGACCTCTCATGGTGCTGGATATTGGCTTGCTTCCTCCTCCTTGTTAATTTCCTTATGCATCCCAGTCCTATCTGTTAAGGAATGGTACTATCCCTAGTGGGAAGGGCCTTCAAACATCAATTTGCAATGAGGAGAGAACACTACAGGCCAATGTGATGAAGGTGATCAATGACTCAGATTTCCACATCTCTGGTGACTGTACTTTGTGCCAAGCTAACACAGGATAGTTTCCTATAGGTTTTGCAGATTTGGTGGCATTATCTAAAATCAGACAATGAGTTTTATGTATCATTTGTTTAGAAGAATATATAAGCAAAAATAAAATATTACAATTGTAAAATAATCACATTAATGTATTTACTTGGGCATTTTCCACATGCACTCTTATATTGGACAGAATCTCATGGCCAAATCTCAGTTAAGTAGAGAAAAATATCCACAACACACTGTGTAAAAGAAATACAGTTAGTTAAAATTAAAGCTGTAGGATTCTAACTTTCAAACCCTCTTCCACAGCCCCACCTTGGCTTTGATTATGAAATCCTATGAATTGTGATGCCCATTTGTTAATTTTCTATCAGGTAAACCATCTGCTTTATTTAACCACAAATATAAATAAAACACCTGATAAAGTCTTGTGATGCCTTCCCAAACAGATGTTTGGTCTGGAAACTTCCTGCTGTAGCAGTTACACTGATCTGGTCATTCTTGCTACATAATGTCAAAGTAATTGTCTCGATCCCTGGGAAGAATGCCATTGTACAAACTATAAAGCCTTTTATTACTGCATGTTAGATCTCTGTAAAATGGATAATGTCTAGTCAACACATGTTTAATCTACTCAAGAAGAATTTATTAAGTATATTTAAAATGTAGCAAGAAGTAGCTGGTGTAATTCTCTGAGAATGAGGTTGTAAATTGGGTGCATACAGTTTTATTTTATTTTTAACATTATAAGGCAATGTTTCAGCATTCATTATGCTACGGATATTAGCAACAGCACACCTTATATTCATTTCCATTTTATTAAATAAGAATAACAGTCTTCTGCCATTTAAAAGAATCTAGCAAATATAAACATTGCTAATTATTTAATGTGCTTATTATAATAAAAAAAGTAGTAAAGAGCTAGTACTTAGACCACTTAAAGCTAAATTTGAATGTTTTAGATATGTATACATTATCTAGCTTTTCTACTCAGAACAATACCTAATCTGAAATTTAGTTGTCATATTTCAGACGTTTAGCACCTTAGCTTGTGGGCAGTTCTAATCAATATCAATACTAAATAAAACACTGTGTGTACTACTTGGAATATCAAGAATTTCAGAACATTGTATTTATGTTTTATCAGATGGTCACAATTAGAACTTTAATGAGCATTTTTAGTTTCATGAGTTATATCTACACTTTGATCATTATATTATTCATTTTCTACAACCCTATATGTTTATTGTTTTAATCCAAACTTCTTATATTTATGACTTCAATTATGATCATCTTCATTTAAAATAATAAAAAGGAACTTGTTTAAAATGTTTTAGAGACAATTTTTTTCTTTTTCTATTTTGTTTACTCTTTAACCTATTTTTATAGTCCAGACTTTATCCCCCTCCCATTCTACCCTCTGACTGTTCCACATCCACTCTATGTCTCCAAGAGGATGTCCCCACAACCCCACCACCCATACCTCCAGACTTCCCCACTCCCTAGGGGCTCAAGTCTCTTGAGGGTTAAATGCATCTTCTCTGAGTACAGACACAGCAGTCCTCTGCTGTATATGTGTTGGGGACCTCATATCAGCTGGTGTATGCTGCCTGGTTGGTGGCACAGTGCCTGAGAGATCCCCGGGGTCCAGGTTAGTTGAGACTGCTGGTCTTCCTACAGGATTGCCTTCCTCCTCAGCTTCTTCCAGCTTTTCCTTAATTCAACCATGGGGGTCATCAGTTTCTGTCCATTGGTTGGGTATAAATATCTGTATCTGACTCTTTCAGCTGCCTGTTAGGTCTTTCAGAGGGCAGTCATGATAGCTCCCTTTTTGGTAGCAGACCTCAGCAATTTTGTCAGGCCTTGACTGGATCCCAGTTTTGGCCTATTACTGGACCTCCTTTTCCTCATGCTCTTCACCATTTTTGTCCGTGTAATTCTTTCACATCAAAACATCAGGTGACAGGACTTGTTGGCAAGGATGTGGAGAAAAAGGAGACTTCTCCATTGCTGGTGGGATTGTAAACTGGTACAACCACTCTGGAAATCAATCTGCAGATTCCTCAGAAATTTGGAAATAGATCTACCTGAAGACTCAGCTATACCACTCCTGGCCATATACCCAAATGATACCCAATAATGCCACAGGAAAACATGTTCTACTATGTTCATATTGGCCTTATTTGTGATAGCCAGAAGCTGGAAATAATCCAGATGTCCCACAAGAGAAGACTGATTACAGAAAATGTGGTTGATTTATACAATGGAATAAATACTACCCAGTCATTAAGAATGAGGACATCATGAGTTTGCAGACAAATGGATGAAACAAGAAAATATCATCCTGAGTGAAGTAACTCAGATTCAAAGGACTTGCATGGTATGTACTCACTAATAAGTGGATATTAGCCAAAAAGCCCAGAATAGAGACAAATTTTTTACCTAAGTTTCACTTTGCTTCTTTAGAAACATGGTGGACATTTCATTGCAAAGAAAACTCCTACATACCCTTTTAACAAGATAGAATCTCTGAGGTCTTTTAATTAGAACTCAGAACCCTGGCAAATTTGCTATGCACAAACTGGATTGACAAATGTTCCTTTACAGTAAGGAATTTTGAGATTCCAAAATTCATAAATATACTACTATCTATAAAAGTGATAGAGAACTGAAATACTGCCTGCAAGAAGTAAGTTATTTATGAACTTTTGAAGTGTACAATTAGCCTGCAAGACTTTAGTCAAGTGGAAAAAGAGAAGAATCGAAAAACAATGGAAGCCAGGAATGGTGCTTAATTTTATCACATATGACATATAAAAATTAAGCTCAAATGCTTATAGAACATTAAAGCTCTTATTATATGAATATACAAGTATGGCCTCAACTTTCTCCAAGAGAGATCTGTTTCAGTCTGGATCTCCTTTAGTAATCTATTCTTCCCACAAAATTGATTGGATTAAAAGCATTCCTTTGTCGGGTACAGTGGTATAAGCCTTTAATTCCAGCACTCACGAGTCAGAGGCAGACAGAGCTATTTGTGTTTGAAGCCACCTTGATCTACATAATGAGTTACAGGGTATCTAGAGATATATAGTTCAATCCTGTCTTAAAAAATAAATAACTGAATAAAAGTTTAATTTTTTGTCACCATCTCACAAGTGACCAAATCAGATGGGGAAAAAAACAAATGCAGAAATTAAAGCTCAAGGTCACACAATCTAAATGTAAACTGTTACTCAATAGGAAGCATTTTGAAGAATGGAATAGAGGTCTGCAGTAACATTTTCCACTAAGATGAGCTTTGTAGAATTCCACAATTAATGAGAAAGCAAGGGCATACTCAATGATGAAAGGGAGAAAAGTGACCACTGCAGAGTGGCTAGGCAGAATGATCCAGAAAGTTTTATTGCTGGACATGAACTTAAGAAAAGAGGTCTGCAAAAGAACAAGTATATAACTCATACCTGTGCTTGGTAGAGGAATATTTCATAGCAGCTTCTAATGAAAGAAAATTGGAAATGACCTCAAAACCTTCATCTATCATTTATGGGATGCTATATAGTGCATTTAAATCAACTCTATATCTAGTTGTCATTCTAGACGGTGATTCACCAACCCAAACCTAATTATTTTGTAATATTCAGAGCTAAGAATTCCTCTGGGTAAGACTTTAAATAGACCACTGCAATGGAAAGTTTGATACCTCATTTGACTATGCCAAATTAAGTTGCATTTTTGACAGGCAAGCCAACCTGGCAACATGACTTGCCACCTTATGAGTTCTTTCAATGCAATGACCTTAGAGAAGATCCGGTGCTCTGGGGTTATGGCAAGGCACATCACAGGGGAAGGTGCTTTAGGACATCCTGGGGACACTTTTGATTTGTGAGCTGTATTTTTCTTTGAAAGTAAATTAAATTAGAAAATATAATGACTCATTGGAATTCTGAACCAAGCACAGTTAATAACAAGTCGAATCATCCACAGAAAGGCACAACTTTTAAGTAGGTAAGGTCTATGATACACGTAGGAAAAAGAAGTCAAAGAAACAAGTGATGAAATCCAGGGAAGGACAGCTAACATCTAAGACCTCTTGAATGGTTATACAGAAACCTACTATAGTAAGAGTGTATACATATATATATATATATATATATATATATATATATATATATATATATAATTTCTTATATAGTTATATAAATAAAATTACATATATTCTTAATACACATACACACATATATGTGTATATATATTTATGAATTATAAAGGAATTACCTAATAACAGTAGAAATACCCAATTAGATCTTTCCCAACATCAAGCAAAACATTAAAACACTTAGTACCAGGAAAGAGTTACATCTAATTTAGTTGTTGGCCATAGGGGTACCATGAAAAAAAAATCTCAGGTTATTTTGAAGGATATTGTTGTTTCCCTCAAACATATGGTAAGGCCCAATTTTTAAGACAGTATTTCCATATCTCATTGAACATGGAGAATTCAGCCTTATGCCTAGTTAGAGATCATCCCTGCTAACTAGTGTTCATGGTTCAGGAAGATATTCTGCATAATACTAGAAGAGGAAGGTAAACATCTACCCAACTACAAAACCATCTGATCTACAGTAGTGGCCTGTCTCCATATTGTGCTGGTGGAATAGTGGCACAACAGGTGTTGGAGTAACTAATTCCTAACTGTTTGGATTTAAGACTCACTTGAACCCGAAGCATATCACTGATCAGATGGCTAAGAACATGAGACCAGATGGGCCATACACCTAGGAGAAAACCATATACTATTGTTATGCTATAGGAGCATAGCAATAAAATAACTCCTAATAACATTATGTTATAACCATAGTTCAGTGTCTCTATCAACAATCATCAGAAAAGCCTCCTTCTGTAGGAAATGAAAACTAATATACATACCCACAACTGAACAATGTGCAGAGAGTGACAGATCTTAGAACACCCAATCCTAAATAGAATATCTTCTTCAAAACCCTTCCTCTCAGGTTTCAGAATACAATGTAGAAGAAAGGGCAGAACTAATGTGCATTAAGCCAGATAGAGTCACAAAAATTAAACGGGAAACTTTACACAAATCCTCATCCCTAACCTAAATGCTATCTCCAGTTGAAACCCTTACAAATGAAACACTAGTTTTCTTCAATGGTGTCTTATGGATATACAAACTGCACTTAAAAGAGGCCCCATTTACAGAAATAGTCAACATGAAACAAACACAATGGTATGTTTGGAGATATTTAGTTTTAAAATGCTTTGTATGGGGATGTTTTAACCTTACTTGTTCTTTGCTTATGTAGTGTGCCTTCTTATTTTGTGCATTTATGAGTTGTGTGTTGGGAATGTGTGTTTATTATATGTGTTTACATTTTATTTTCTTTATTGGGGGGGGTTTCATATGTTATTTTCTCTGTTCTGGGTTTTTTCTGTTGCATTTTCTGTCTAAAGAGAGGAGAGGAGAGATAAAGAGAGAGAGAGAGAGAGAGAGAGAAGAAGGAGGAGGAGGAGGGAGGGAGGGAGGGAGGGAGGGAGGGAGGGAGGAAGGGAGGGAGGGAGGGAGGGAGGGAGGGAGGAAGGGAGGGAGGGAGGGAGGGAGGGAGAAGACCGAGAGAGAGATGGAGAGCTTCTAAGGCAGGCCCAGTTTCGGGCTCCTGACATCTGGGCAACTTCCCTGCCAGAGGAGAGGTAACCACCCCACCCAGGAGGGCTTTGCTGGAGCATCTGCAGGAGCCATTATCATTCCCAGATCCTGCCAAGACTAGTCTGCACAGGTGAGAGTGTGGATGACAGAAGCTAACAGCTTCTGGGACAGGCCCTGTTCCAGGCCTTCATCTTCTGCCAGGAGGCAAGTCCGAACAACAGATATCTGTGCACATTCCCTGCAAGAGGAAAGCTTGCCTGCAGAGAGTGCTCTAACCACTGAAACTCAGGAGAGAGCTACTCTCCCAGGTCTGCCGGAAGAGGCTAACAGAATCATGAAAGGAACAAGCTCTAACAAGAGACAACTATAACAACTGACTCCAGAGATTTCCAGATGGCAAAAGGCAGACATAAGAATCTTACTAACAGAAACCAAGAACACTCATCATCAACAGAACCCAGCACTTCCACCTCAGCTAGTCCTGGGTACCCCAACACACCCAAAAAGCTAGACCCAGGTTTAAAGCCATATCTCATGATGATGGTAGAGGACATCATGAAGAATTTTAAAAACTCACTTAAAGAAATAAAGGAGAACACTGCTAAAGAGTTACAAGTCCTTAAAGAAAAACAGGAAAACACATCCAAACAGGTGATGGAAATGAACAAAACCGTACTAGACCTAAAAAAGGAAGTGGACACAATAAAGAAAACCCACAGTGAGGCAACCCTGGAGATAGAAACCCTAGGAAAGAAATCTGGAACCATAGATGCAAGCATCAACAACAGAATACAAAAGATGGAAGAGAGAAGATCAGGTGCAGAAGATTCCATAGAGAACATTGGCACAACAATCAAATAAAATGCAAAATGCAAAAAGATCCTAACTCAAAGCATCCAGGAAATCCAGGACACAATGAGAAGACCAAACCGACTGATAATAGGAGTAGATGAGAATGAAGATTTTCAAATTAAAGGGCCAGCAAATATCTTCAACAAAATTATAGAAGAAAACTTCCCAAACCTAAAGAAAGAGATGCCCATGAACATACAGGAAGCATATAGAACTGGACCAGAAAAGAAATTCCTCCTGACACATAATAATCAGAACAACAAATGCACTAAATAAAGACAGAATATTAAAAGCAGTAAGGGGGAAAAGGTCAAGTAACATATAAAGCCAGGCCTATCAGAATTACACCAGATTTTTCACCAGAGACTATGAGAGCCAGAAGACCCTGGACAGATGTTATACAGACACCAAGGAAACACAAATGCCAGTCCAGGCTATTATACCCAGCCAAACTTTCAATTAACATAAATGGAGAAACCAAAGTATTCCACGACAAAACCAAATTCACATATTATCTTCCCATGAATCCAGCTCTTCAAATGATAACAAAAAAAAAAGGAGGGAAACCACGTCCTAGAAAAATCTAGAAAGTAATCCTTCAAAAAACCTTAAAAAAGACAGATACAAGAACAGAATGTCAACTTTAACAACAAAAATAACAGGAAGGAACAATTACTTTTCCTTAATATCTCTTAATATCAATGGACTCAACTCCCCCCAAAAAAACATGGATTACCAGACTGGCTACACAAACAGGAGCCAACATTCTGCTGCATACAGGAAATCCATCTCAGGGAAAAAGAAAAATACTACCTCAGAGTGAAAGGCTGGAAAACAATTTTCCAAGCAAATGGTCTGAAGAAAAAAGCTGGAATAGCCATTCTAATATAGAATAAAATCGACTTCCAAACCAAAGTCATCATAAAAGACAAGGATGGGCACTTCTTACTCATCAAAGGTAAAATTTTCCAAGAGGAACTCTCAATTCTGAATATCTATGCTCCAAATACAAGGGCAGCCACATTCATTAACGGAACTTTAGTAAAGCTCAAACAATAATTGCACCTCACACAATAATAGTGGGAGACTTCAACATACCACTTTCATCAATGGACAGATCGTGGAAACAGAAACTAAAAAGAGACAGAGTCAACTAACAGAAGTTATGAAACAAATGGATATAACAGATATCTACAGAACATTTTTTATGCTAAAACGAAAGGATATAGCTTCTTCTCAGCACCTCATGGTACCTTCTCCAAAATTGACCATATAATTGGTCACAAAACAGGCCTCAACAGACACAAAAATACTGAAATTGTCCCATGCATCCTATCAGACCACCATGGACTAAGGCTGATCTTCAATAACAACATAAATAATAGAAAGCCAACATTCACATGGAAACTGAACGACATGCTCCTCAATGATACCTTGGTCAAGGAAGGAATAAAGAAAGAAATTAAGGACTTTTTGGAGTTTAATGAAAATGAAGCCACAACATACCCAAACTTATGGGACACAATGAAAGCATTTCTAAGAGGAAAACTCATAGTTCTGAGTGCCTCCAAAAAGAAACTAGAGAGAGCACACATTAGCAGCTTGACAACACACCTAAAAGCTCTAGAACAAAAGGAAACAAATTCACCAAAGAGGAGTAGACAGCAGGAAATAATCAAACTCAGGAAATAATCAAAATCAACCAAGTGGAAACAAGAAGAACTATTCAAAGAATCAACCAATCTAGGAGCCGGTTCTTTGAGAAAATCAACAAAATAGATAAACCCTTTGCCAGACTCACTAACGGGAACAGGATCCTAATTAACAAAATCAGAAATGAAAAGGAAGACATAACAACAGATCCTGAAGAAATCCAAAACACCATCAGATCCTTCTACAAAAGGCTATACTCAATAAAACTGGAGAACCTGGATGAAATGGACAAATTTCTAGACAGATACCAGGTACCAAAGTTAAATCAAAATCAGGTTAATGATCTAAACAGTCCTATATCTATCCCCTAAAGAAATAAAAGCAGTCATTAATAATCTCCGAACTTAAAAAAGCCCAGGACCCTATGGGTTTAGTGCAGAGTTCTATAAGACCTTCAAAGAAGATCTAATTCCAGTTCTACACAAACTATTCCACAAAATAGAAGTAGAAGTTCCTCTACCCAACTCATTCTATGAAGCCACATTACTCTGATACCTAAAACACAGACAGACCCAACTAAGATAGAGAACTTCAGACCAATTCCCCTTATGAATATCGATGCAAAAATACTCAATGAAATTCTTGCTAACTGAATCCAAGAACACATCAAAACAATCATCCATTCTGACCAAGTATGTTTCATTCCAGGGATGCAGGAATGGTATAGTATATGGAAATCCTTCAAAGTAATCCAGTATATAAACAAACTCAAAGACAAAAACCACATGATCATTTCTTTAGATGCTGAGAAAGTATTTTACAAAATCCAACACTCATTCATGATAAAAGTCTTGTAAATATCAGGAATTCAAGGCCTATACCTAAACATGATAAAATCAATCTACAGCAAACCAATAGCCAACATCAAAGTAAATGGAGAGAAGCTGGAAGCAATCCCACTAAAATCAGGGACTAGACAAGGCTGCCCACTTTCTCCCTACCTATTCAACATTGTACTTGAAGTCTTAGCCAGAAATATTCGACAACAAAAGGAGATCAAGGGGAAACAACTTGGAAAGGAAGAAGTCAAAATATCACTTTTTGCAGATGATATGATAGTATATATAAGTGACCCTAAAAATTCCACCAAAAAACTCCTAAACCTGATAAAGAGCTTCAGTGAAGGAGCTGGATATAAAATTAACTCAAACAAGTCAATAGCCTTTCTCTACACAAAGAATAAACAGGCTGAGAAAGAAATTAGGGAAACAACACAAATAGTCACAATAATATAAAATACCTTGGTGTGATTCTAACTAAGGAAGTGAAAAATCTGTATGATAAGAACTTCGAGTCTCTAAAAAAAGAAATTAAAGAAGATCTCAGAAGATGGAAAGATTTCACATACTCATGGATTGGCAGGATCAATATAGTAAAAATGGAATGGCTATCTTGCCAAAAGCAATCTACAGATTCAATGAAATCCCCATCAAAATTCCAACTCAATTATTCATTGAATTAGAAAGGGCAATCTCCAAATTCATCTGGATTAACAAAAAACCTAAGACAGCCAAAATTCTTCTCAAGGATAAAAGAAACGTTGGTGGAATCACCATGCCTGACCTAAAGCTGTACTATAGAGCAATTGTGATAAAAACTGCATGGTACTGCTATAGCGACAGACAAGTAGACCAATGGAATAGAATTGAAGACCCAGAAATGAAAGCACACACCTATGGTCACTTGATCTTTGACAAGGGAGATAAAAACCAACCATTGGAAAAAATACAGCATTTTCTACAGATGGTGCTGGCACAACTGGCTGTTATCATGCAAAGAATGCGAATTGATCCATTCCTATCTCCTTGTCCTAAGGTCAAATCTAAGTGGATTAAGGACCTCCACATAAAACCAGAGACACTGAAACTTATAGAGGAAAAAGTGCGGAAAAGCCTCAAAGATATGGGCACAGGGCAAAAATTCCTGAATAGAACAGCAATGGCTTGTGCTGTAAGATTGAGAATCGACAAGGGACTTCATAAAATTGCAAAGCTTCTGTAAGGTAAAAGACAAGATCAATAAGACAAAAAGGCCACCAACAGGTTGGGAAAGGATCTTTACCTATCCTATATCCTGTAGGGGATTAATATCCAATATATATATATAAAGAAATCCAGAATGTGGATTCCAGAAAATCAAATAACCCCATTAAAAAATAGGGCTCAGAGCTAAACAAAGAATTCTCACCTGAGCAATACCGAATGGCTGAAAAGCACCTGAAAAAATGTTTAGCATCCTTAATCATCAGGGAAATGCAAATCAAAACAACCCTGAGATTCCACCTCACACCAGTCTGAATGGCTAAGATCAAAAATTCAGGTGACAGCAGCTGCTGGCGAGGATGTGGAGAAAGAGGAACACTCCTCCATTGTTGGTGGGATTGCAAGCTTGTACAACCACTCTGGAAATCAGTCTGGTGGTTCCTCAGAAAACTGGACATAGTACTACGGGATGATCCAGCAATACCTCTCCTAGGCATATATCCAGAAGATGTTCCAACCAGTAAGAAGGACATATGCTCCACTATGTTCATAGCAGCCTTATTTATAATAGCCAGAAGCTGGAAAGAACCCAGATGCCCCTCAACAGAGGAATGGATACAGAAAATGTGGTACATTTACGCAATGGAGCACTACTCAGCTATTAAAAAGAATGAATTTATGAAATTCCTAGCCAAATGGATGGACCTGGAGGGCATCATCCTGAGTGAGGTAACCCAATCACAAAAGAACTCGCACAATATTTACTTACTGATAAGTAGTTACAGAGACAAAGTTTGGATCTGAGACGAAAGGATGGACCATCTAGAGACTGCCATATCCAGGGATCCATCCCATAATCAGCTTCCAAACGCTGACACCATTGCTTACACTAGCAAGATTTTGCTGAAAAGATCCTGATATAGCTGTCTCTTGTGAGACTATGCCAGTGCCTGGCAAACACATAAGTGGATGCTCACAGTCATATATAAGATGGAACACAGGGCCCCCAATGGAGAAGCTAGAGAAAGTACCCAAGGAGCTGAAGGGATCTGTAACCCTATAGGTGGAACAACAATATGAACTAACAGTACCCCCCGGAGCTCCTGTCTCTAGCTGCATATGAATCAGAAGATAGCAGCCTAGTCGGCCATCAGTGGTAAGAGAGACCCATTGGTTGTGCAAACTTTATATGCCTCAGTACAGGGGAACGCCAGGGCCAAGAAGTGGGAGTGGGTGGGTGGGGGATTGGGTGGGGGAGCATGTGGGGGACTTTTGGGTTAGCATTGGAAATATAAAGGTAATAAATAACCAATTTAAAAAAAAGAATGATAGACAAAAACATATTATAAGTTTGATCAATTGTTGAGTAGTCATTTTAGAAATGATTGCATTTTTCAGTATGATTTTTATTAGTTCTTTATTTAGGGTTCTATGTAGTGTTTTGATCTGCCCTCCCCCAAAATATAACTAAAAACTCTGACCTTCAAAGTTATTTTCTTAAACTATAAGCTTGACTTTCTTTATTACAGAAAGAATAAAATAATAATCCATAATGCTGCACAAAATTTCACACCAGTATTTACCTTAGGGAAGCTGCTATATTAAGATATGGTCAAATTAGGTAAAATCCACAAATGATTGTTAAAACTGTAAGTCGGGGTATTATTTTTCTACATTTTTTTCTTAATTGTATTGAAGGTTAACACTCAAATTTCCTATCATTATTGCATCTCCCTGAGCATTTACAGTTTATGGCTGTTTGTGAATG
Source organism: Mus caroli (assembly GCF_978045245.1). Taxonomy (NCBI): domain Eukaryota; kingdom Metazoa; phylum Chordata; class Mammalia; order Rodentia; family Muridae; genus Mus; species Mus caroli. Next base: position 144,509,301 of record NW_028227258.1, on the reverse strand, counting down.
TATTCATCTAATCATTTGTGTGAAACATCCAGTAAGTAACAACATCAATAAACATAACTGAAATGTGTGAAACTTTCTTCATCAAGAAGAGATTTGAAGACTCAAATGAACCACCTCTAGTGCAGAGAATGCAACAGAATGTGCATGGGTGTGTTGCCATTTACACACCAAAATGCATGCTTCCAGAACACAGAAGACTCAGTGATTACAATTATTCATGATCTAACTAAGCTAGAATGACTTAGATGTGTCATTCTAGCTTCATCTTTTCTAGTCCTAGCCTTTCAGAAATTATACTGAGGCGTAGCAACTCCTTTTTATGATTTACACAGCTGAAAACATATATATTGCAAACATTGGCGTATTAAGTGTGTCTTTGTAAAAAAAAAAATCCTTGTGTTCCAGTAGCCTATTCATGTTGCAATAACCTAGAATTCAATGATCTGTAGAGAACTTTGAAATACTCAAATACTTCTCAAATAAACTACATCTTGGACCTACAAAGCAGAATTCAAAGCAGAAATTAGCACTTCATGTAAATGTAATTCTACCTCTCAGAGTGCAAAAAAGTTGGAAAATGTAGGCCATACCTTCAATATATTTAAAGATAATTGAATCAACAAAATGGTTCAGCATCATCTCAAATGAAAACCAGACGCCTTTCACAGTAAAAGTAATTTAAACCACTGTAAAAAAATCTAGGAAGTGGCATGAGGAGAAAAATCACTGTTCTCTTTTCACAACGCAACTGAAGAATCTTGTGCTGCTATTTTAATAAGAATAACACCACATTGATAACACCCTGTTCAAATTTTAATAAAGCATTACTCTCTTAATCAAAACATGACTGTGAGGTTTGGACTCTCACTGGAAAGCAGAATAATGTGAACAAAAGCGAAATGGAGCTGTGCCTCACATCAATGCTACAAAATAAATAACACCTTGGTGCGTGTGTAGTAATTAAAGGCAGAAACTGAAAGGCAGTTCTTAGTTTACTGGTGTCAAGCTACTTTCCAAAGAGAAGGTGGAACTACAAAATCAAAGAATAGAGAACTTAACCAGTCAAGGGCCGTGACCTGGGTAGAGACGCAAGCATTCTTTTACTGTGGTAATTCTGCATAAAATGTTGACCAAAGCACATCACTACAAGATTATTGTGTAAGACATGTAAAGATTATCTTCTAGAAAAGTGGCTATCATAACTGTCACCTGAGAAGCTTCACCCAGCAACTGATGGGAACAGATGCAGACACCTACAGCTAAACATTAGGAGAATCATGGAGAAGTGTATGAATGAGGAGGATGAAGGATTGAAGGATCCAGTGGGCCAAGGACACAGGAAAACCTACACAGAATCAACTCTTCTGGGCTCTTTAGGGGCTCACAGAGATTGAACTGCCAAATAGAGAGCATGCATGGGTTCAACCTAGGTCTCTGCATATATTTATAATATATACATATATTATATATACATATATTTACTGTTGTGTAGCTTAGTCTTCATGTGGGTCTTCTAACAGCAGGAGCAGGGGCTGCCTCTGCCTCTCTTGCCTGCCTTTGGATACCTTTCCCCTAACTGGGCTGCCTTGCCAAGGCTCAATAGGCAAAGCTGCTCCTAGTCCTACTGCAACTTGATAACCAAAGCCAGTTGCTATCTATGGAAGACATCTCTTTTTCTGAAGCTTTTCAGAGGAGAAAGGAAGAACAGGAAGAATACAGGGAGGTAAGGTGAAAGGGAGGAACAGGGAGGAGAAAGAGGAAAGTGAATCTAAGATTAGGATGGAAAGTAAATAATTTGAGTTAAAAAAGAAGTAAAGGTTATCATAATATAGGAAAAATAAGCTTTCATTTAAAATGGTATATAAAATATGTAGTTACCAAAAGTTTTCTTCTGATTCAATAACAGAGAAACATCTTGGTCTCTAAATGTCAGCTTCTCTTTCTTGAATTTGGAGACTTCACTCAGTGTGAGAAGGTTAAAGTTTTCTCTTAGTAAAATTAAGCTAGTAACAGTTGATACCTGCTGAGTGGTAAGATTTTAGTGAGGCAATGGTTTAAAGTGGTAAGTTCACTCTCACTTTTTAGAAGATAGAATATGTTGAAAGGACCTAGAAGTCAACCCTGGCTGATGAAATTTTAATTACATTCATGAATACAACATGGGAGTGGAGCCATCAACACTATATTTGTTTATTTTGATTCATTCCAATTTCTGAATAATGTTTTAATAACCAATATGCTTTAGAATCAATTAGCAAACTGTGGGAAAAGTATATGCATATGCCTTGTGCACATGTTAATGTGTAAGCCAGAGGACTGACTCCATTTCCTAGTACTGAGATTCAAGGCTTGTGCCACAGTATGGGGCTTATTGTAGGGGTGCTGCTGATCCTCATACTCATCTATCAAGTACTATACTTATGGAGTCATCCCCCAGCCTTTCAATCAAGTTTTAAAGGTACCACTATAATACCTAGCACATATCATATCTTGTGCATATAATAATATGAACAAGAGGATTTTCAGGTTCTAGTTGATAGTTCATATGTGTAATGTGTATTCTAGATCTGAAACTATCTGAACATACATAGGATAAGTGTGGACCTAGCACAATCTGTGTAGATATATCATTACATGTACTCTTCATGGTGGCATAATTGCCTAAATTGTTAATATTTATTTCCTTTAATTTCTCAGTGTTCTCTGTAGATGCTGGTATGCTAGTGAAAGGAGGCATAAATTTCCTTCCTCTGGCTATTCAATAGAGCTTGGAAAAAAATGAAGATTTACAATGAGCATAACATTAGTGAAATATCAGACCAATGCATTAGAAATATCCCCTAAAGTAATAGAAACAGTAATTAATAGTCTCCCAATAAAAAAAAGCCCAGGTCTATCAGACCTTCAAAGAGGACCTCATTCCAATACTCCTCAAACTATTCCACAAAATAGAAACAAAAGATACTCTACTCAATCCGTTCCATGAAGCCACAATTACTCTGATACCTAAACCACATAAAGACATAACAAAGAAAGAGAACTTCAGACCAATTTCCCTAATGAATATCAATGCAAAAATACTTAATAAAATTCTCACAAATCATATCCAAGAACACATCAAATAAACATCCATCATGATCAAGTAGACTTCATCCCAGAAATACAGGGATGGTTCAATATATGGAAATCCATCAACATAATCCACTATATAAACAAACTCAAAAACAAAAACCACATGATCATCTCATTAGATGCTGAAAAAGCATTTGACAAAATCCACCACCTGTTTATGATAAAATTCTTGTAAATATCAGGAATTCAATGTCCATAACTAAACATAATAAAAGCAATATACAGCAAACCACTAGCCAACATCAAACTAAATGGAGAGAATCTTGAAGCACTCTCACTAAAATCAGGGAATGGACAAGGCTGCCTACTCTATTCTTACCTATTCAACATAGTATTTGAAGTCCTAGCCAGAGCAATAAGAAAACAAAAGGAGAACAAAGGAATACAAATTGGAAAGCAAGAAGTCAAAATATCACTATTTACAGATGGCTGGATAATATATATATATATATATATATATATATATATATATATATATATATATATGTGACCCCAAAAATTCCACCAGAGAACTCCTATACCTGATTAAAAAAAAAACTTAAGTGAAGTAGCTGGATATAAAATTAACTCAAACAAATCAGTGGCCTTTCTCTACACAAAGTAAAATCAGGCTGAGAAAGAAATTAGGGAAACAACACTCTTCAAAATAGTCACAAATAATATAAAATACCTTGGTGTGGTGACTCTAACTCAGGAAGTGAAATATCTCCATGATAAGAACCTCAAGTCTCTCGAGAAAGAAATTGAAGAAGATCTCAGAAGATGGGAAGATCTCCCATGCTCATGGATTGGCAGGATCAATATAGCAAAAATCTCTATCTTGCCGAAAGCAATCTACAGATTCAATGCAATCTCCATCAAAATTCCAACTCAATTCTTTACCGAGTTAGAAAGGGCAATTTGCAAATTCATCTGGAATAACAAAAAACCTGGGATAGGAAAAATTATTCTCAACAATACAAGAAACTCTGGTGGAATCACCATGCCTGACCTCAAGCTGTACTACAGAGCAATTGTGATAAAAACTGCATGGTACTGGTACAATGACAGACAGGTAGATCAATAGAATAGAATTGAAGACCCAGAAATGAACCCACACACCTATGGTCACTTGATCTTTGACTAAGGACCTAATACCATTCAGTGGAAAGAAGACAGTATTTTCAACAAATGGTGCTGGCTCAACTGGTAGTTATCATGTAGAAGAATGTTGATTGATCCATTCTTATCTCCTTGTACAAATCTCAAGTCTAAGTGGATCAAGGAACTCCACATAAAACCAGAGACATTGAAAATTATATAGGAGAAAGTGGGGAAGAGCCTTGAAGATATAGCCACAGGGGAAAAATTCCTGAACAGAACAGTAATGGCTTGTGTGGTAAAATCAAGTATCAACAAATGGGACCTCATAAAATTGCAAAGCTCCTATAAGGCAAAGGACACTGCCAAAACCTGCAGATTGGAAAAAGACCTTTACCATCCTAAATCTGATAGGGGGTAATATCTGTTTGGGAATAAACAGGAAAGAGGGTCAAAATTATAAAGGATTTCATTTTGACCAAATTCCAGTAGGAATATGTCCAATGATAAGGAGTGATTTGATCAAAAAAATGAAAGGTGAACATTAGTTTATTTTATTAAAAATAGTAGTATAAGTATGCCTTACTAGTTTGGATGTCCAAATCATGTAGGTCTCTTGGTCTTATGTTGATTTTGATTTTCCCAAACATCTAAATGTTGAACTATGAAACTTGTTATAGGTGACAATTTAATCAAAGGTACTCCAGTTTAAATTTAACTTTTACTTTATTCCTGTGTTCATTTTTATTCCCACAACATGCATAGCTTATGGTAGTTCTCCGAAAATAAAATTTCCATATGTAATATGTTCCTATGGAAACGTCAGAGTAGGATAACATGGCTCAAAGTTCTAATCAAAAGAGAAATCAGATATGTTTACATAAATGTAGTGTATACACATCTTGTTTTGTATATGTAAAAGATATGCAGTGATCTTTCTACAGAATGTACAAGGATTTAATAATTCTCTGTGCAAATCATCCAGGAGATCATTAATCTTTCAAGGTTCTCATCTATTAAGCTGCAATAGAACATTTTTCCACTTTTAAAATTAAGTGGTTTTGCTCATATATATCGCTTTTTACTAATAACACATCTTCAAATTGTCACTTGAATTTTTAAAATTCTTGATTGAAAGTTATGGGATGTATTGACACAAGAACAATAAAATAGGTGCTTAAATCACAGTAGACAGAATGTCGCTGAGCCTTCTAACAAGGGAATGATAGGACCAGATTCTCCTTTACATAAACTCCCTGACAACTCCTGAGGGATGCAGAAACCATAGAAGGCCTTCTGGCAGAAATATCAATGAAAGAATTCCCCTAAACATTTGGTGTGTAGTTGTTTGAGATAGACATCATTGATTAGTCTTGAACATTTGAATATTCAGTCTAAGTTAATAACTGTTTAGGGAAGGAGGTTGAGCTTTGCTTCAGAAAATATGTTACTAGAGGCAGGCCTTGAGGTTTCAACAAACACACTATTGTAATCTAGGTCTCTCTCTGTTTCCTGTTTGTAGATAAAGATGAGCTCTCAGCTGCTGCTTCAGTGCAATGCCTGCCTGACTCCATGCTCCCCACCGGGATGGTGATGGAATCCTATCCCTCAGGAACTATAAACCTCAAATAAACCCTTCTTTCCATGAGTAGCCTTGGCCATGGTATTTTATCACAGCAGTGGGAAAGTAACTAAAGCACTACCAAGAAAAGCCTGAAGCTCAGCACCAGGTGGTAAAGGAAAAGAAGAGAGGGGAACATTGAAAATAAACAAATATTGTTCTTGCACAAAATTAAAAGTGCCAGTGACCCATTGTGAAGTTTCTAATTTAAATGGTAGGACATGAGAAAATCCTACCAACTGGAGTAGAAAATGTATATAAATAAGCCAGTGTGGAGATGGAAATGAAAATAATTTTTAAATAGGTTATAATTGGACATATTTATGGATTCTCAAAGAGAAGCACCATTAGCCTCTTATAAAATAAGTTAAGATTAAAAATGTGCTTTGGGATCAGCTGGCTCTGGTTGGAAGATCTGTCACTATGATGTGAGGTTGTTGGGGAGGTCAGTTTTAAGTACAGTCTCATGATGTCAAAGATAGAATCTGAGAAAACAACACAGATATGGGAAAGAATTCAAATAATCTACTGGTGACTTTGACACAAGCATCACCTAAATAGAATAGTTTATATGATAAAAAGATTCCATTAAAGAGTTGTCCAGAATTGTGGAAAGGGAATTTACAATGTAAAAATCATGATATGATAGAATTCCCTGTCATTTTTATGGAAATATCACTTTGTCTTGTTTCTAATATCAACCATATTTGAAAACGAGTATGTTATAACTTGTGAAAAAGCAAAAGTCACACACAGTTGAACAACACAGGGACATGCATGCATGTGCATGAGCACATGAAAATTCCTACACATACACAAGCATGAACATGTATGCAGCCACAAATACACACAAATAGACATCACCCCATACACAAGCACCTGCAAAATAGTGACATGCACATATAAGTACATATACTTGCATATATGGGTGTACAGACAAACATGTATTCCTGTCAAGCATAAACATGCATATGTATACACATGCATACACACACGCATACACACACACACACGCACACTCATCAAACTGAATCAAACAAAAAATCTACTAGTGAGGAAGTGGAGTATTAGAACTCTCATACATTTTTACTAAGTACTTAAAATAACAAGGAATGATTGCAGTGTCACACAGAAATTTTACTTTTAGGGATGCCCCCTAGATAAATAAAAGCATATGGTGACACATGATTGTCCACTACTGTGGTAATAGCACTTTTCTTATTAGTTAAAGAAAGAAATTCAAATATGTATCAACAATGAATGTGAAAAGAAAAGTGTTACCTACAAAATAGGATACTGTCCAACTATGAAATAATGACTCAACAAAAAATAAAACTTTGTATTAAATAAACAAAGCAATGCATATAAGACCACAAATAGTTTGATCTCATTTTTTATGGATTGTTCATGACAAAGGCATGCAGAGAGAGAGAGAGAGAAAGAGAGGGAGAGAGACACAGAGAGAGCGAGAGACAGAGAGAGAGAGACAGAGAGAGAGAGACAGAGACAGAGAGAGAGACAGAGACAGAGAGAGAGAGGGTTTTGGTGGTTATATATGGGATGGATCACTGGGTGGGGCATTCTCTGGGTGGTCTTTTATCTGTCTCAGCTCCAAACTTTGTCTCTGCAACTCCTTCCATGGCTATTTTGTTCCCCATACTAAGAAAGAACAAGTATCCACTCGTTGTGGGATTGCAAGCTGGTACAACCACTCTAGAAATCAGTATGGCAGTACCTCAGAAAATTTAACATAGTACTACTGGAGGATCCAGCAATACCTCTCCTGGACATATACCTAGAAGGTGTTCCAACTTGTAGTAAGGACAAATGCTCCACTATATTCATAGCAGCCTTATTTATAATAGCCAGAACTTGGAAAGAACCCAGGTGTCCCTCAACAGAGGAATGGATACAGAAAATGTGGTACATTTACACAATGGAGTACTACTCAGTAATTAAAAACAATATTTATGAAATTCCTAGGCAAATGGATGGATCTGGAGTATATCATCCTGAGTGAGGTAACCCAATCACAGAAGAACTCATGTGATATGCACTCACTGATAAGCAGATATTAGTCCATAAACTTAGACTATGCAAGATATAATTTGCAAAACACATGTGGGGAGGTTTCTTTAGAGCAGTAATTCTCAATATTTCTAGCACTGCAACCCATTAGTATAGATTCTCATGTTGTGGTGACCCCCAAACATAAAATTATTTTTGTTCTTTCTTCATAATATAATTTTGCTACTCTTAGGAGTTGTAATTTAATTATATAATATTCAGGATACCTGATATGTAGCCCCTGTGAAAGGTTTATTGGTCCCTGAAGTGATCAGGACCCACAGATTGAGATCCACTGCTCAAAAGGATGTGAATACAAAACCATGAGCCTAAGAAAAGCCATTGAACTTCACATTCAGTGCTTACTTCAGTTAAGGGAAGCCTCTCAGTTTTAGTAATTAAATTTCCAGACATTGACATTGGCTGAGGGAAATGACTGAATAGAGTACTACAATACTCATATACTTCTCGCATAGATAGATAGATAGATAGATAGATAGATAGATAGATAGATAGATAGATGATAAAATAAATGTGACACCCTGAGGTCTGCCTGTTTTGTGGCCTGACCACAGCTACTACAATAAAGAAAGATGAACAGTTTGAGTATTATGAGTAGAAAAGGAGCTGGAGATGCAGGGGTGGAGTGGAGTGGCCTGTTGTGGATGGATGGCCTGCCCTGCCAAATGAAGCCATGATGGAGTCTCAGCCTGTTCTGTCACCAGGGCCTTCGCTGTTCCCAGCACTTTGCACAAGCAGGGGTCAGTATTAATTTCGCTGGCTCATATTAATGGTAAATACCATGTAGATGTACAGCCCATGGATATCCACATAGTCTCAAGCCAGAGGAGGGACATCTGAACTCAAAACTGCTTTGAATTCATGTTCTTTTTAGCTACATGGCAGCACAAAAATACATAGAATAGACTCTTGATCATCAGTGTGTTGTCCACAGCAAAGTAGGACATCAAAAGCTGGGAGACTCTCAAACTTCACCATATACTTACTGATCTAAATCTGAGTTTTGACAAATTCTCCAGGTGATATTTACATAAAATTGTTAGAAAGGCAGCTCTGTGTAGATGATCCATTTTAATGTGGGAAAGATGGATTATAAATTCAAGACTTTCTATGATAAATGACAATAGTTTCCTCCTTCACCTAATATGCTGTCTTTAGAGGAGAATAGATATTTATAACTATCCTTTCATCCATCAGGTTCTCAAATTTAGGTAGAAAGTGATGCCTACGGAACAGGAAGTGAGTATCAGTTAACCAATGATGGGACCTGCATGCTAGAAGTTCAGTATTATGATGACAAAGTTTAAGAAGCTTTGCCTTAGGATAAAGCTTAATTTCCTTTATATATGTGTATACTTTGGTGTTTTATCAATCTGTTTCTAATTTCTTTATGCATATATATCTGTTCTATCTCTTTTCATTACTTCCATAGTATCTACTTTAAAGATGCTTATTAAAATAACACACGTTTTTACAGTGTGTATATTTCATTACAAATTAACACCAAATGTATTGAATGTTGTGAGATCATTACTAATTCCTGGATCTAGGTAAATGTCCTGATCCCACAGGTGATAAACTTTAGGTAGGCATTTCTTTCACTATTTCATGCATGTCTTTCTGCTTTGTTGTTTTGATTTTCTATAGTTTGTTGTGGTCAATATTATTTTGGAGATTTTTTTAATCCCACTTGGACCATATAGTTCTCAAATAAAAGATGCAAAAACCTTTAGATTTGTAATAATCTTTAAAACATTAGAGCTGGGCTGATATCAGCCCTCTATGCTATACTCTCTACTTCCCTATCAATAAACCGAAAATATTACTTGCCATGTTCTGACTAGCCTGTTCCTACCCCAACAGGCTGGCCCACATAGCCATGGATTCACAATCCACCTACATCAAAGCAACTTCTCTCTTCCTCTTCCTCTTCCTCCTTCTCATGCCTCTGACACCAAGCCCAGCAATTTCTGCTCTCTGACCAAGAGCCTAAGAATTTCTGCTCTCCTCCTTTTCTTCCCAGCCCAGAATAAAAGGATCATTATCAACCAATCAGACATAATTTTGTTGACAACTATTCCACAATAGACGCTGATATGTGTGAAGATCTGTACTTGGAGCAACCAAATTGTGGTGTACAAAATTTAGCATTTGGATATAAGCAGCACCAGACCAACCCCCCACAAAGGTTTCACCTTGAGTTATCAAAGGCTGTATATTTGAACACTTTCACTGAGGTTAAATTTTTTTAAAAATAAAATTGTGATTAATAACAGGTTCATCCACTACTAAGGACTAATGTGGAAAATTTCAATAATTGTGAACTTTTTAATAATACAACTTTTGACTTAACTAAATCCTTCAACCTCATTTTGCTTTTCCTCATGCTCTAAGGAACTTTATATTCATTTCACTCTAATTTTCTAAGTTATTATATACCCTTCTAGTTTTTGTTGTTGTTGTTTCACTAAGTGCGGCTGTTTCACTACAATCTCTCTTGATTTCAAACCCTTACACTTAGCTAAGCGTTACTGATGTTCCATTTTTCCTTCTTTTACTCCTCTTTTGTGAGAAGTCAAATATAGGCATTTACTTCTGCACAACACTTTGTAGTTAACAAAAATATCAGCATGTACTGTATATAATATTTAAGATTCAACAAATTGTGAGAATTGCCATTTATCCACATTAGTACTGAAGAGCCAGGGTATGATTTATAGTGTCATAGAAAGGGCCAAATGCAAACCATCAGGCGTAGAAGTAGAAAGATACAAGGCTGGCCCAAGATTGGTAAACTTTGCACAGGAGTACCAATCACTGGAAAAACGATCAATTACAAACAATATTACTTTGTTAAAATATTAACCTCAGAGAAAAGTATTCAAGTAGAAAGTTCTTAAAAATTAAAAGAAAAACTGCACTTGGATCTCAGGTAAAACCTTTGCTTAAAATCTAGAAAATCATAACACCAAAAGGCATACAGCAAACAATAAAAGAAATGCTAAAACACACACAAACACACAAACACAACTGAGGATTCATCCCAAGTTGAAGGCACTGCAAATCAATAAAATGGCATTCAACAAAGCAGCACAATTTCATGAAGGCATGACTTTATACAACCCTTGCAAAATGATGTAAAAGTATCTAAAAGTCAGAAGCTGGATAAAAAGAGCCAGGAAGCAGAAAGGAAGTCAAATATTGTAAACTGATAGCTCAATTTAACACTACTTGGACATGCCAGGGCTGCAGAATTAAAATATGCAGTAGATTACTCTGGGTTCAGTCATAGTTGGAATATGTTCAACAATTGGAGAAGGACAGGGATGGAAAGAAAAACAGACAGAAGGAGTAAATGGAATGTGGAGAAAGGAGATAATTGAAAAAGTCTAATGGCACCAAACAGCTTTCCATAAAGATGAATAGGTAAAAATATATCATAAAAGGAAAATAGATTTAAAGAAAAGATCAGCAGAACACTAAAGGATTTTTAAAGTAGCACCCAACCTATAAATAACTCTTGGCAAGAACTTGTCTAAACAACTCCATTTTCAGTCACTCATATCCTGCTGAGACCACTTAAATAGCATAGCACATGGCAATAAATGACCTCAACAGATGAGATGGCCCTTAGCAGAGTGGAGTCAATCATTACTGCTTGGGCCCCCCATAATCAAGGTAATTTCAGGCTTTATAGTAGCCATTATGATATGGTGCAGGCATGTTGAGATATTTCTGATCTGTTGACAATACACATAGTTGTCTGGGAGTAAGGACACTCACTTATGATCAATTGGAGCATACCTTGGTGTGGGAGAAATATATTCCACCATCTAGCCAAGACTCCAAAATTCTACAACCAGAATCAAACATATGAGAAGCACAAATAGTCTCCTTTTAAGGAAAACTGACAAATGATAGTCCATGACCAGAACACCAAATGTGGAAGGAAAATGTGACTGAAGACACAAGTTTAATTGTCAAGTTACGAGGACAGCATTTCTTTTTTACTTTAACCGGTCAGCTTTCTTCACTTATGAATGTGACCCAAGAGTAAAGACCACAGCAACTTGTTTCAGTTAAGGAAAAAAATAACAAAACTTCATAAGTTGTACAAAGAGCCTTATGTGAGTTTTAAAGCAAACTAGGACTAAGGTCCCATTATCCAGAGTAAAACATGAGAAAACTTTTGTACAGTTCCAACTATTTGTACAAACTTCAATAAGTTTTCCTGGATTGGTGTAAGCAGTCCACAAGCATATTTGAGATGCTCACACATTAAATGATATCTAGGTTTGTATTTGGCCTCTCACTTCCAGCTGAGTCTACATTAAACCTTTCCAACCTATTTACTCAAGGTATGAAATGCTTTTGTCTTTTGATATTCCCTGTTTCCCAACCATTGCGAGGCAAAGCTTCCTGTTTGTAACCAGTTCCCAGGAAAACTGACTTCCTATCACCTCTTCCTTTTCCCTCTGTAAGTAATAATTTTGTCTTCTCTTAAGTTATGCCTTCCCAACTTCAGGACCACTGATTAAGTTCTTTTAACTGTAATGGCATGAGGAACCTCATACAACTTATTTTATTCATAGGCCCCCAAAGTAAACCTTGCAATAAAAAAGCTAGAGCATATTTCTTCCTTGATTGAGGTCATTATATATTTCCCATTTTTAAAACATAACAACAAAACAAAAACAAACAAACAAACAACAAAACCTTGGCCTGTTTTTTTTTTTTTTTTTTTTTTTTTTTTTTTTTTTTTTTTTACTAAATGTGCATTCTTAAGTTTGTGTGAGGGCTCACAACTGTCCTCCAGGCCTCACTCATTCTATTACTATTTATCTTGATTTCTGAACAAAATAGAAAAATAGTACCTTTGAACAGAGATGCTATTTCCCAGTTTCTCTTTTGTACCTTAGTTTTGCCTGTGTCTTCTTCATCTTGTCCAATTTTAACCCTCTAGAGGCAAAACTTGAAAAAAAAAAAAAAACCTAGTCACATGAAGGTTTAGGAGCATATGAAGGGAAAGAGCTACAGGTAGTGCAACCGGCTGGCATTTTTCCAGGGAGAACAACAAGAGTTAAAAGGAATACTCTTCAAGAATAGACAAAGCAGGAACAAAATTTCTTCTAGAGTTTAATGAGAGAGTGACTTAGGATAGAAGAGACAGATGAGTTAATAGATGAAATGAAGAGCAAGGGACGAAAGCTGGAAAAATATCTCAAGATAAATTGGGGGCTTCAGTGATCTTTCATAAAGGATGTGGGAGAACTTTGTTCAAAGCTTCTGTTATGGATGAATGTTTATGTCTATTTTATATTATGTTAAAGTCAAAACTTGTATAGTGATAGAATAAGAAGTTAGAGTACCCTTAATTTTTTTCACATGCTTTTATTTATTTATTTTTTGTTTGTATGTATTGGCATACACATTCAGGATGTCCTCCAGCATATGTGTCATACACATGTAGAGAGGAGAGGAGATTATTGATTTGCAGGAGTCAGTTATTTTCTTCCATGATATGGTGGTATCTTGGTCTTTCCCATCAGTGTTGGCAGCAAGTTCCTTTACCTGCTGAGCCATCTCTCTGCAGAAAAACATGGTCCTTTGGGAAGGTGATTAGATGACAGGGATAGAACCATTCTATGGTATTCATGAAATAAACCCAAATCCCTTGTTTATTTTACCTCATGAGGATATAGTCCCCAAAAACTTTGTAGTAAAGCAGAAGGTTTCCACCAGATACTGAATCTCATGGTACCATAGTTTGGATATTCCTTAGTCTCTGGAACTGTGTGAAGTTAATTCTATTCTTTATAAATCATCCAGTATAGGGTAGTCTAATAGGGAAGATTCTAGAATCTTATATGGTCTGCATTTTATATCCTTTATTACCCCATACCTTAGCCATTATAGTCTGCCTTATTATCATAACCTTTTGCTTACAGGACTACTAGTAAGTTGTTTTCATTACTTTCTCTTCATTGTTGTAGAATGCCTAACATAACAACTTAAAAGAAATAAATATATATTTGAACACGCCTTTACAGAGTCCAAGTTAGGTTTGGTTGGCCTCATATAATTGGAGAGAACATCATAGCAGAAGTGGGTGTTAAAAATTTTCTTTACTTGGTGAAGTCAGGGGCAAATAAAAAACATACAGGAATGATACACTCACCAAAGACACAAATCTTGCGACTTACTTCCTCCATCAACTATTTCCACTGTCTGGCAATAATGTCATCATGTTATTGGTCCATCAAGTGATTATTCCATTCACGAGACCAGAATAGTCCTGGAAATGAAGTCTTTCCATTTGAACAATGGTCCTGGAAATGACCCTCACAGATAGTCAGAAGTAAGTGTTAATATTTAGACAAATATAATTTAGACATCTCTTGATCTAGTTTTGCTGACATAGAACATTAACCATCAGAATGTTCTTTCAACCAATAAGGTCCATGTAAGCTATCAATACTGTATATTCATTTCAAAAGCATGCTGTTTTCATCCACTATTTGCTTATTTACTTGTAAGGACTCTGATGGCATCTTACCTAATTTTCATCTTTGACTCAGCCAAAGTAGCAGGGCATAGTAGGACTAATTTTCCTGTATTTGTGTGTAACCAAATGTGTGTGTGTGTGTGTGTGTGTGTGTGAGAGAGAGAGAGAGAGAGAGAGAGAGAGAGAGAGAGAAACAGAGACAGAGACAGAGACAGACAGAGACAGAGACAGAGAAGCAGAAAGACAGAGACAGAGTGTATCTTGCCCCCAGGGACCTAGAAGTGCCACATATCCCTTCTGTCTAGCAATTGGCCCATGGGTTCTTGAGGAATAGGACCTTAGCATCAGAATCTCTTACAGTTTTGTCTTCATTTTTACTGAATGTTTAATTTTTTCCTTCATCCAGAGATCATTGAGTAGAGAGTTGTTCAATATCCATGAGTATGTAGAATTTGTTTGTGTTGTTGAAGTCCATAGTTGTCTAATAAGATAAAAGGTGTTTTTTTTTTTTTCAATTTTCTTGTATCTGTTGAGATTTGCTTTGTGACCAACAACATAGTCAATTTTTGAGAAGGATCCATAAGGTGTTGAGAAGAAATTATATTCATTTATGTTTAGGTAAAATATCCTATAAATGTCTGTTAAGTACATTTGATTTATAATATTTGTTAGTTTCATTATTTCTTTGATTAGTTTTTGTCTAGATGACCTGTGATTTGGTGAAAGTGGGATGTTGAAGTCTTCTTTTTGAACTCTCTCTCTCTCTCTCTCTCTCTCTCTCTCTCTCTCTCTCAATGTATTGGGCTCAACGTACAATTTACGCTTTAGCAATGGTATTTTTATGGATGTGGAGGCCTTGTCCTTGGGGCATAGGCAATCAGATTTGAGGTATCACCTTGGTAGATTTTTTTTCCTTTGTTAAGTATGACGTGTCCTTCCCTGTCCCTTTTGTTTAATTTTAGCTGAAAGTCTATTTTATTAAATATTAGAATGGCTACTTCAGCCTTCTTCTTGGGTCTGATTGCTTGATAAACTTTTTTCCAGGCTTTACTCTGAGGTAGTGTCTATCTTTTATTATTGTAGTGTGGTTTTTAATACCACAAAATGATGGGTCCTGGTTTTGCATCCATTCTCTTAGCTTGTGTCTTTTTATTGGGCAATTGAGTCCATTGATGTTGAAAGATATTAATGGCCAGTGACTTTTTTCTTCTTAATATTTTGATATTGGTGGTGGTGGTGGCAGTGATGGTGTGTGTGTGTGTGTGTGTGTGTGTGTGTGTGTGTGCGCGCGCTGAGAGGCAAACTATATCCTGTTTTTTCTTGGATATAGTTATCATTTTGGGGTTGGAGTTTTCCTTTTGAAGGACTGGATTTGTGGATACATATTGTTTGAATTTATTTGTCTAAAATATGTTTTCTCTATCTATGCTTATTGAGATAATTAATGAGTATGAGTATAGTAGTGTAAGTTGGCATCTATGGGTTTTTATAAGTTACACATGTCTGTCCAGGCCTTTCTACATTTTGGATTCTCTGTTGAGAAGTCAGGTGTAATTACTGATATGTCGGCCTTTGTTTGTTACTTGGCCTTTTCCCCTTGCAGCTTTTAATATTCTCTCTTTATAGATTTTCTGTTTTGATTATTATGTGGTGGGGGGATTCTTTTCTAGTCCAGTCCAAGTGGTGTTATATAAGCTTCTTGTATTTTTATTGGCACCTCTTTCTTTATACTGAAAATTTTTTCCTATGACTTTCTTGAAAATAATTTCTGGGCCTTGGAGGTAAGACTCTTCAACTTCTTCTATTCCTATTATTCTTACCTTATTGTGGTATCCCAGATTTTCTAGATGATTTGTGTCAGGATTTTTTAACAGTTTCTTTAACTGATGTAGCAATTTCTTCAATTGTACCTTTTACAACTGAGATGCTGTCTTTCATCTCCTGTATTCAGTTGGTGATGCTTGCATCTGTTGTTTCTGTGGTTCTCCATTTCCATAATTCCCTCAGTTTGTGTATTTATTTTTTAATCTTCTATTTCCACTTTCAGGTCTTGAAAAGTTTTAGCTATTTCCTGCTTAACTGGATTTTCCTGTATATTGTTAATGGATTTATTTGTTTCCTCTGTAAAGACCTCTACCTGTTTGTATTTTCCAGTATTTCTTTAAGAGATCTATTCATTTCCTCTTAAAGGCCCCTATCATCTTTATAAAATTGGATTTAAGATCATTTTAATGTGTTTCAGTTGTGTAGGGACATTCAGGGCTTGCTGCAGTACATTAGTTGTGCTCTGAAAATGTGATATTGATTTGGCTTTTTCTGACTGTGCTTTTTGAAGGATCTTTAGCCATGTGGATGGCTTAGATCCTTGGATGTTCCTGGGAGGGGGTTAACTTAGATGGTCTTGGTGTTACAGGCCTCCAATGGACTCCTTGTGTTGTGTGTTTCCAGATCAGCAAATCCAAATGTTTCAAAATCTGTAGAACTGATGATGAAGGTCCTCAGAGAGGTGACAGGAGAATGGAGGTTTACTACCATGGATAGTAAACTGCTCAGAGAAGCTTCAGGTTCCCTGGAGGACTCAACAAGCAGGGCAGATGGGTATTGGAAAGGAATCTAATCTAATCTGTCTAATCTGTATAGTTCAGGGTCCACAGGTTTGATAAATGTAGGCAGAGGTAGGGAGGGAGAGAATGGGTCTAACTGGAATTTTAAGATGGACCTTGTACTGGCTAGTTTTGTGTCAACTTGACACAGCTGGAGTTATCACAGAGAAAGGAGCTTCAGTTGGGGAAGTGCCTCCATGAGATTCATAAGGCATTTTCTCAATTAGTGATCAAGGGGGGAGGTCCCCTTGTGGGTGGTGCTATCTCTGGGCTGGTAGTTTTGGTTCTATAAGAGAGCAGACTGAGCAAGCCAGGGAAGGCAAGTCAGTAAAGAACATCCCTCCATGGCTTCTGCATCAGCTCCTGCTTCCTGCCCTGCTTGAGTTCCAGTCCTGACTTCCTTGGTGATGAACAGCAGTATGGAAGTGTAAGCCAAATAAACCCTTTCCTTCCCAGCTTGTTTCTTGGTCATGATGTTTGTGCAGGAATAGAAACCCTGACTAAGACAGACCTTAATGGAGCATTTCATACACAAATCAGCAAAGCACTATTAATTCAGTTTTCTATTTGTCACCAGGCTTAGTAAACATTTTTCTTGCAAATAGTGCTGATATAATTTTACAGTCATATCCTTGAATGAGATTTCTTAGCTATATCCAAAAATCCATTTTCAAATGTGACAATGACAAAGGTATTTAATGTTCCCAAATATTAATGTTGTCATGATTAGTTCTTCTTCAGGTCATTTAAAGGCTAAAATAAATGATTTATGTAAGTATTCAGGAACACAGTACTCAATAAATATTTATAATTATGACAAATTGTTCACAGTATTAATTCTATCTTTTCTTCCTCTTTCAGTTGAATGGTTTGTTTGAGTCAGAGTTTCTTTATATAATCTGCATGAACCCTAAATTTGCAATTCCCTTTTCTCAGTCTCCCAAGTGCTAGAATAATATGTGTGTGAAACCACACCTGACTTTATATTTTGGCTGTTTTGTTTTGTTCTGTGTTGTTTTTGAGGCAGGGTTTCTGTGTATAGCTCTGGCTGTCCTGGAACTAACTGTGTAGACCAGGCTGGCCTTGAACTCAGAAATCTGCCTGCCTCTGCCTCCCAAGTGCTGGGATTAAAGGCGTGCAACACCACTTCCTGGCTTCATTTTTTAAATAAATATTTATATCCAATTACAACTGTTACTTACAAAAATGTTTTTATCATTAAATAATAATAATGTAATGGTAATATATTTGGCGATATGGACTTGATTATAGACCAGAAGTAAAATGATCAATCTTAGGAAGAAAAAGACTACTCATGTGAATTCTTACTTCATAGACCCACTGTAGCAAAGAACCCTCAAGACAGAGAGATGTTCATGGGATCTTCTTGCACTTTTTACCAGCTTCAGAAAAAGAAAAATGGAGGAGTGTTGAATAAGTTGTTCAGCAATAACAGGTAAAGTATTTGCCATGTAAGCATGAGAACCTGTCAAATGATCAGCACCGACAAAAAGACCCAAAACTGTAGTGATGTTTGTAATCCATAAACTAGGGAAGTAGAGTCAGGAGAATTCTTAGAGCTTGCTGGTCTGCCAACCTAACTTAATCAGGCTAAATGAAAGTCCTGTCTGAAAAAAATGAGAGGCAAAGTGATTGAAGAAGACTCTTAATGTCATCCTGCATCCTCTACTTTTATGTGTGCATATGCATATGCAATGTACAAGCACACACACACAAACAGGTACACACAAGGGTAAGCCTGGGGAAAGAGATATCTTAAGCAGAAAATGAAACAAATTAAAATTGATAGTAGTGACAGGAAATTAGTATCCACTCTAAGGTTAAGAAGGAAAAAGGAGACTTTGGGTTTCCTCTGAACCCAAAGAGAAAGAAAAGACAGACATATGTGTAGTCATGTGCAGTCTGCTAACAGGTATAGATGTTTATATGTGAGGCAACTATTTTCATTTCAAAGTACTTTGCTCTCTGACTGTTTCCAGCTTTTTAGCTGAGGTCTTTAGTTGTTCAAAAGTAAAAATACTTTGAGCACAAAAAGGTATTTCCAAGGTCTTCCTAAAAGTTGTCTACCCAAAGCACTCCTGCAGGGCTGGACGCCCTTGGTCTACCATTATTCATGGGCAGGCGCCTCAAAGCCACTTCTACCATCTGCCTCCAGCTGTGTTGGCATAACAGAAACTCAAATGTGCAGCAACAAGCTCCAACCCCAAATTTATTGTAAAAGCCACCATTTCTATTTCATTTGGCTAGTAAACAATCTCGTACTATTAGGAAGCTTAATTATAAATAACAGTCTAGCCTCGTTTAATTGAAATCTACATTTATTTAGAGCCTTTTCATGAGGCTAGAATTAAGAACAAAAAACATTAGGGTTGAATAGAAATGGACCACACTATTCAAATAGAAAAAAATCAAATGCTGCTCAACATCAAAATGTCCCTGAAAAGCAAAAACTACTTTATACTTAGTATTTTTTTCTGTTAGTCTAAAACCACATTGCTAATCCAAGTTATTCTGTTGTTCCTACCTGAAGAAATAGTTATAAATATCATTTACATAATAAAGTGTATTTGTAAAAATACATATAATTTATTGTGAACAGTGATGGTTTTAATAAATGAATGTACTCACATTAATTAATCACTTCACTAAAATTATTATTATGTATAAAATAATTGAGCTAAATGCTCTACAGTCATGATTTTGGATGATTTAACTTATATAAACAATAATAAATGTATGATAGTTGCAGGGGTGGTTCTGATGCTGTCCTGTTACCTAATTGGTTCTTGATCTATCAGTAAAGAAGCTAGGCTAATTGCTGGATAGAAGGAATAGAAGGGACTCCCGGGTCCCTGGAGGAAAGGAGAGATGCAAGGTAGGAGAGGAGAGTTAGACATGCTTTGGGGACAAAAGCCAGACAGCCATGGGAAGTCTCAAGAGGAACAGTGGCTTGTGGCTATTCCTACAGGGATATTTAGTAGGGTCTAGATGTAACTGGGCTCTAAAGTTTAAGACAGGCAGGAGGTGCAATGCTATGAGTATTGATAAGGGCATGTTACCAGCAGGAGTCCAATAATGCCCAACAATTGTGATAAGAAGGCAAGTTGAAAACAAACAACTGTGTATGAATCATTTACTCATCAATTCAAGAGAATCTGGGAAGGGGCTGGTGGCATGGCCTGTTCCCACAGCTAAGGCAGGGTAGCAAAAGATACATGCAACATGATAGTAGTCAGAATATATTTTTATGACTTAAGTGAAATTTTATGAAATAATTTAACTTCATAGTTTTCTGTATTATTCTAACCAATAGCTACTTCTAATACATTTCATATATAATTATTGAATTAATAAATTAATCTTGAAAGATACTATAACACTTCAGTCTGTATATGGGAAAACAATAATAGACAAGGCAAAATAAGTTTAACTGTATTTTCTGGCGTATGCAATTTATGATCAAGTAAGATAAATAAGACAAAATAAGATCACAAAGATGACAATGGGGATGATAAGCAACTTGAGAGTTTAATATTAGAAATGTTGCAAGGCAAGAAAACTATAGACATCATTGTTGAAAAAAGTACAAAATTGAAAGGTAGAAGAAAAGATATTTTATTCAGTGAAAAAGAAAGCTTATAAGAAGTTGATATTTATGATGGAACTTGAATGCAGGTTGTCCCTTTAGAAACAATTCTTCAGAAACATAGAAATGATATTCCAGATGGAGTTCACAGCATGAGCCAAGGCCACAGATGATCCAGAAAGGGAGGGGTGGGCTTAGCAAAGAGTGAGTCATTTATTTTGACTGGAGAAAATTACACAGACCAAAGTAACAAAAAGAATCTTAGCAGGATAAAATAGAGCCAGGATAAATACTATTTTAACTCAGTGGTCAGTGAAGAAGAATGTAAACCCACCCACATTTCAATCCATACATCTACTTACAGATCCATCAATGTGAAAGTGGTTTGTTTAATATTAATAGTCAAGGTCTTTTACAACCAAAATGCAAGAAAAAATATGCAGGAAATTAACTCTATTCTTTTACCATTATGAATTTAGGTATGTCACACCAAGAAATGACCGTAGGAGAGCAAAATGCACTGTCTTGCCTCACACTTTATTTTAAAGTAATGAGTTGGAGAACACTTGAAAGCAAAATAAGATAGGATAAAAGCAGTGGGGGTGGTAAGGGATATCTTTGGCAGTCCCATACCAAGTTGTACCCCTGAGAAATTACATCATGCAACAGATCTAATGTAAGAGATTTATTGGAGGAGGGGACAATGGAAGCCCATGTACAGGCATGACATAAGGGAGAAATAGAAAGTGAAGAAAGAGAGACATGAAGTAAACACACGAGAGAGGATGAGGAGAGTACTACAGTGGCTAGGATTCCTTTTAGACACAGCACCTAACACACCTAGCACACCTAGCAGCTGCAAGTGGTGACATAAGCTGCTTTAATGTCCCTGAGAACAGACCAGTGGCATAGCCTGATTACTAAGAGTAGAAATTATTCTTTTGTCTAAAAACTTGCATAAACAAAGGGAATCTCCATTTGTAGGAGTGTCTGCTTT
Organism: Mus caroli; assembly: GCF_978045245.1. Classification (NCBI taxonomy): domain Eukaryota; kingdom Metazoa; phylum Chordata; class Mammalia; order Rodentia; family Muridae; genus Mus; species Mus caroli. The sequence continues at coordinate 144,487,668 of NW_028227258.1, read as the reverse complement.
CTGTAGGAAAATGAATTATAAAATATATTCTCATTAAGAAAAGATTGCAAGATAAAGCTGCTTCCTACTATTGACAGTGCTAGTCCTTGCCTGTTTTTCTGATCTTTACCACACTCTTCTTTCTAGGTTTAAATATGTGATTATATGTAAGCTTAGTTTCAAGTTACCCTCTTGAGTTTTAGTAAATTATGTCTCCTGCGTATGTGTGAGGTGTATGTGACATTAAATTATTGAATTTCTGTTTGTTTCTTGAAAATCGTATTTTGTTATAAGAGTCCATCTCAATAAAAACTACAAACAGTAAAAAGAATATTATTTTCCTCTTCAAAATAACTTTTTACAATCTGGCAAAATGTATAAAACTGATACATCTGTCAATCATTACATGAAGAAGGACTCCTGTCATACAATCCCATCACCATGTGGTTACATTAATTAGATATATAAGAATATAAGAAACATCTGCTGACTTAAGTTACAGTCAATGAGTAGAACTGTCCCACCTCAAGAAAGCATTTCCCATGCAAATTCCATGACCATAGGAGTGCCAGGACCACAAGGGCATCAATACCCAGCATCATTGGTACCACAATGCTGGTTGCTCTAAATGCTGGACATGGAATAATAATGTTCAGGCTGTTGTATGAGAGAGTAAACTCATTTGAAATCTGTCCATAGTGTAGTTGCTCTGCTGAAGTTTGTGTTGCTTTCATCCAGTGTTTCCTATACTGCTATCAACTTTTTAGAATAGGAGTGGATATTCTGTGCCACTTTTCTTTGGAGTATATAACTTGCATCTTGCTTGTTAATTTATTTGTTTAAATAACAAATTGACTAAAAGATTTTTGATTTTAGAATTTTGAAGAAAATTAGAACTTTTGAGATTTTAGAGACTTATTAGAGGTGAACTAACTATATTTTTCATTTCATAACAATACATTTTTAATTTTTTGAGATTTCATGTATGGTATTACATTTATACCATTTCGAACCCTCTCACTCTCCTTTCCACTCCTGCATTCCCTACTCCTTCTTAAGTTCAAAAGCTTTCTTCATTAACTATTATTGTGTACAAATTAAATATACTTTATATTATGAGATACATATAAGTCTTTAGGGATCACCTTAAATAATGAGTATAAATTGCCCCTCCATATATTCATTTGTTGAACACTTAGTTTTTTTCTAGTTTCTGTGATAAAAAACACTGTAGCAAAAAATATTGATAAAGAAATGGCTTGTTTTTTGTTTTGTTTTGTTTTGTTTTCTTGTAGTTCCAGGTTATAGTCTGTTATGACTGGAATGACAATGCATAAGAAATATAAGCATTTGGTCACAGTAGGTCCACAGAGGAATAAATGAATGTACACATGCTAATGTTTGCTCATTTCCTTTTCTCTCTTACAGTGAAGATGCCCTGTCTCAGGAATGATGCAGCCTAGACAATATGTCTTTCCATCTCAACTAGAAGAATTGAGGTAATACACCATAGACATGCCAGAGGCCCATTTCCTGGTGATTCTGAATTTTTGCAAGTTGCCAATTAACACTGGCCATCACAAATAATGTTCCACAAATAGCACAATTTTTGGAAGTGTTAGAAATTCGGGAAGTTGAACCAAGGCTAGAAAAAGTTCCTGTAGGGTTTTGAAGGGAACTTCAAAGTTTACATTTAGGGGCTGAAAAATGACACAATAGTTAAGATAGTTTGCTGTTATTCCATAGGATGTGAGTTTAAATCTAACATTCATATCACATAGTTCATACCTGCCTTTGAGTCCAAGTCCAGACAATTAGACACCACTGGCTTCCACATGCACCTACACTCACATAATTGCTGGTGGGATTGCAAGCTGGTACAACTACTCTGGAAATCACTTTGGTGGTTCCTTAGAAAATTGGACATAGTACTACCTGAGGACTTGGCTATACTACTCCTGGGCATATACCCAGAAGATGCTCCAACGTGTACTAAGGACACATGCTCCACTATGTTCCTAGAAGCCTAATTTATCATAGCCAGAAGCTGGAAAGAACCCAGATGTCCTTCAACCGAGAAATGGATACAGAAAATGTAGTACATTTACACAATGCAGTACTACTCAACTATTAAAAACAATGAATTCATGAAGTTCTTAAGCAAATGGATGAAACTAGAAAATATCATCCTGAGTGAGGTAACCCAATCACAAAAGAACACACATGATATGTACTCACTGATAAGTTGATATTAGCCCAGAAGTTTGGAATACCCAAAATACAATTCACAGACCACATGAAGCTCAAGAAGAGGGAAGACCAAAGTGTGGATACTTCGGTCCTTCTTAGAAGGGGGACCAAAATACCCATGGTAGGAGATACAGAGACAAAGTTTGGAGCAGAAATGGAAGGAAAGGCCATCCAGTGACTGTCACACTTGAGGATCCATCCCATTTACAGTCACCAAACTCAGACACAACTGTGGATGCCAACAAGATTTTGCTGACAGGAGCCTGATATAGCTGTCTCCTGAGAGGTTCTGTCAGTGCCTGACAAATACAGAAGTAAAAGCTCATAGCCATCCAATGGACTGAGCACAGGGTCCCAATGAAGGAGCTAGGAAATGGACCCAAGGTGCTGAAGGGGTTTGCATAGGAGGAACTATAATATGAGCCAACCATTACCCCTAGAGATCCCATGGACTAAACCACCAATCAAAGAGTACACAAGGAGGGACTCAAAGCTTCAGCTGCATATGTAGCAGAGGATGGCCTTTGGCACATCAATGAGAGGAGAGGCCCTAGGCCTTGGCTTGATGCCCCAGTGTAGGGGAATGCCAGGGCAAGGAAGAAGGAGTGGGTAGGTTGGTGAGCAGGGGGAGGGGATGGGGGGTTGGAGGGGGAATGAGGAAAGGGGATAAAATTTGAAGTGTAAATAAAGAAAATATCTGATAAAAATGAAAAAAATGGAAGAAAATAAAACAAAGGATATACCCAATTCCTAATCTTTTCCTCTTTCTCTGTTTTTTCTCTAGCATGAGATGAAAAACTTCTTCAGTTGGCAACACACTGCCACAATATAGTGTTGAAGCATCTGTAGTTGATCAACCATGAACTAAACCCTATAAATTAGGAGTCAACATAATTCTCCCTTTAAAAGATTTAAAGAATGTATTCATTCTCTCTCTCTCTCTCTCTCTCTCTCTCTCTCTCTCTCTCTCACCCACACACACACACATACAGAGAGAGAGAGAGAGACAGAGACAGAGAGACAGAGAGAGAGAGAGAGAGAGAGAGAGAGATACACTATTAAACAAAAGGTAAAACAGAATGAGGAAGGATATTCAGCATGTTTTCTCTTGGAGAATTTAAAGTTCTTAAGACACTGATAGGCAAAGATATCAATTATGAAACAGAAAGATTATCTAATAAGCTCAACAGTAAAATATAACTCCCTCTAGAGGTTGATGTGTTTTAAGTTATCTGGTCAAAAGTCCTTTGTTCTTTGATTGATGTATGTGAATGAGATATAACCACTCACAGCTAGCACAACAATGCTGAGCTATAATATACTTACTCAGTCATCTTACTAGTCTCTACCGCTCGTATATTAATACAGGATTGTACAGGTATTGAGGTTGTTTCATATGACAAGAGGCCTCATTTTAATGTCATTACTGCATCATGTTTGCCATTCATGAGTTCCATCTCTGTTGGGATACCTCCTTCTTGCTGTTCTTTTCCTTATTTTGCTCTGCTCAATCGTGATGGATTTTATTAACCTAAAAGGCAGGGTCTAAAATTGTTGAACAGATTGTTTTAGTTCACTTCACCATTACAAGAAGCTCCATCCAGGCAACGATTTCTTAATTTTAAAAAACTGTAGTTGTTAAGGTAATTCATATTGCTATAGCATCAGGGAAAAGAATCTTGCTTTTTTAGCTATAATTATTTGTATTAGGAATGATTTTTCATTACTTTCGCTCTTTTCAAATGTTGTACTAATTTTCTCTATCAGTTTAAAGCAAATATCTTTATTCCTTTGTATTTAGCATAGTTGTATTTGGTCATAAAAAGGGCCACTTGGTATCAGAACAACCTCACATATTTGCCTAATAATCCCTTTTAAGTAATCTAGCCCTTTGTTAATGGCTTTTTTTAAGCCAGTCATACACTTAGAATCAAAATTAGCATCTAAATGAGGATGTTTTAAAACGCATGCCTAGGGGTTGCCAGTTTCACCTTTTTTATAGTTTGCCATGTTAAATTATGTAAAATAGAAATGGTATTTTAGTATTTAATGAGCTAATGCAGAACCTATTGAGTCTGTCCCATCCCCCAAGTTTTCCTCACATTGCCCACAGAATGCCTTTTAAGGTATGAGAAATGGCCATGAACTTTAAAGCTTGTGCCAGAGTGTTGAGGATCCTTTCTTTCTCCATGACTATGCCATTTCAGAAGCACAATATTACTACTATAACTGATAGTGCTTAGAAATCTGCACTTATCAAATATTTTTATCTGATATTATACATATAAATAATTTCCCATTTAACTTACTAGAATGTTTCTCATGCTTTATATATTATTACTTTACCAGCTCAATTAACAAGGAATATCTTGTGCTAAGAAAAATATAAAATGTCTACTTTAAGATATGTAAACTATGGAAAATATTTCATATAAAAAAGCTATAATAAAATCAGGATCATGATGAGAGATCAGTGTGTGTTAGTTGAAAATCACAAACATTTACATTGAATTTCAGATACTATTAGTAAATTGATATAAGAGAAAGAGGAGGCCATTATTTTAAGTAATTTGGAAATAGGACAACAAATTATAGGGACTGTGGTATACAGAACAGAAGGCGATGAGCAGTCATTATGTGATCCATCTACAGAGAAAAGGAACAATGTCCTCTTTTAATAATTTTGACTTAATATGTTTTTATTGTAATATTACAACAGATGATTAAATCATTGTCCTATTTTTAAATGGATAAAATACACAGCTATGTCTAAATAAAATGTTTTACATAGATTTAGTGAGTTCTCTGATAACAGAGATTTAATTTACATTGTTACATATGACATTGTAATTTTCATCTTTGCCTTTAATGTTACTCTACTTCAAATACAAATGTTTTGCAGTGTCATTCCAGATTTTAATATGCAAAATGACTGATCTAATGCCTGAACAAAATGAAAATTTTCTGTTTCACATTCATGCTACTACCAAGAGAGGGTCTATATTACCATCTTTTTCTTCTTTCTAAATTTTATATTTTAAAGACTTTTTGTATTGTGTTTCTTTTCTATTTTATGTGAGATTATTCCTTTTTTATTACTATTCTTTGGAGTTTTGTTTTCATCTTCATGAATCCATTAGCCTCATTTTATAATTAAGTTTATTTTGGTTCTGTGTGTTTGTGTGTGTAGGTGTGTGTGTGTGTGTGTGTGTGTGTGTGTGTGTGTTCCTCATGTGTCATGTATCATATGTAGTAGACATTTTGTGCTCTGAACCTGCTACTGTTTTTTGAGTTGTTGTTTTCTGGATTTTTTTTCCTTTGGTTATTTGTTTGCTTGGTTGGTTTTGTTTGTTTGTTTGCTTCTTTGTTTTTGTTTCTGTTTTACTTTATTACTTTATTGGTAGAAGTAGCATAAACTTTAATTCTCCATTTCCAGACTGAATGGTAAATTCTAAAGTGGCAGGAGCTGAATTACATTGTTAATTTTCATATACTGATTAGCAGAATTCAGAACACTGTGACATATAAATAGAAGCCATTAAATGAACTATGAGATAAGCATACACAAATAAATGTGAAATTTTGTTCCTTTTATGATAAAAAGTTTGTTTTCCAGATAATATAAATCAAAATCACAAAAATAAACAACCTGATTAGTTGCCCGGGTATGAGTCATGTGGGCTTTTCTTACCATATCACTGTGCCTATGGTGATGAGATACAATGAATGTCTGATGGTTATGGTCACTATGCTTCCTGATGAATATATTCTCTTGTGAAAACTGGGATAGATAGATAGATAGATAGATAGATAGATAGATAGATAGATAGATAGATAGATGAATAATAAGTCTCTTGGAAAGGATCTAGTTACAAACTGTAAAGGTAAATTCAGATATAATTATTCCAGGAATTTGTTAGTTTACTTCTTTAAAGTAAGTTTAGTTTCTACATTTGTAAATACATACTATAAAAGTATGTACCTAGAAATGATAGTATAAAAATTTTGTGATATCCGTAATTATTATGTTATTATCAGTCTTAGCTACTGCAACCCCTCTTGGGATTTTTATTAGCATCATTGCTTATAACCTGAAAATACTTTAAGAAACTGGCCATTATTCTTCTTAACTATTTTATTTTTAAGTGTGTGTGTGTGTATGTGTATGTGTGTGTGTGTGTGTTCACTCATGAAAGCCTATATATGATCTTATGAGTGCGTGTACCTATGGATGTCAGAGGCATTGGATTCCTCAGATGCTGGGGTTATAGATGTTTGTGAGCCACCTGACATGGGTGCTACAAACAAAACTTGGGTCCACTTCAAGAGCAGTCTACACATTTACTCTCTGAGCCTACACTCCAGTGCATGGAGAATATTTTTTAAAGGAACATTATATTACTTTATATGACTGTGATGAAATACCTAGCCAAAAAGTAAATAAATAAAAATGGAGAGATTTACTTTAGCTCAGTATTTTGCAAGTTTCTGTTCATGCTACTTTGCATTGATGATTCTGGGTCCCTGGTGATGCATAACATCATGGCAGTGGGAATATGTAGCAATGAATGTTCACTCAGGGTGGACAGGGAACAGAGAAAACTCTGTTAAAAGTATAACTTTCATAAGAGCACCCATTTCAGTGACCTGCTTCATTCAGGCTGACCTCTCCTGGTAACATTTCTTATTCTTATTCTTATTCTTATTCTTATTCTTATTCTTATTCTTATTCTTATTCTTATTCTTATTCTTATTCTTATTCTTATTCTTATTCTTATTTTATTAGGTATTTTCTTCAATTACATTTCGAATGCTATCCCCAAAGTCTTCCATACCCTCCCCGCCTGACTCCCCTACCCACCCACTTCCACTTCTTGGCTGTGGTGTTCCCCTGTACCTAGGCATATAATGTTTCCAAGACCAATGGGCCTCTCTTTCCACTGATGGCCTACTAGGCCATCTTCTGATACATATGCAGCTAGAGACACGAGCTCTGGGGGGGTACTGGTTAGTTCATATTGTTGTTCCACCTATAGGGTTGCAGATCCCTTTAGCTCCTTGGGTATTTTCTCTAGCTCCTCCATTGGGGGCCCTGTGATCCATCCAATAGCTGACTGTGAGCCTCCACTCAGTTTGCAAATAGTACCACCTGCTAGGAACCAGCATTTAAGTCAGAGTTCCATAGAAGCATAGAAGAAACTGAGAAAATAATATAATAACACAGAATATAGGCCCCAAAGGTGAATTACAAGACACAATATTGCTGGTGCTACAGAGCAACTAGTCAAAATAGTTATACTATTATCCCCTTAGCATTATTCTAATAGACTAGATACATTACCTCATTTAATGCCACAACAAACCCTGCAAGCTCCAATTTTACAAATAAAGAAAACTAAGGATAAGAATGGTGGAATAATTGATTAGGAGCATAGAGTTAATTATTTAGACTAATTAAATATGCCTACTATGGCTTTACTGAGTTATCTGTATGATCACTAAAAGCAATATTCAGAAAAACTGGAGTCTGGACATGAGTCACTTAGATGCTCTAGAGATACACAAGCCATGGGAATGGCTAACATCTAAAGAAGCAGAAGGAAGCCAGTGGACGAAGGTCATGAATGTCTAAAACTGGAATATTAGTTTTCCAGAAAAGAAAGGGATAAAATCTAAGGTAGACACAAAGATGAGAGTTTACAATTGTCCACTCCCATTCTCATCACACCTGCCAGGAAAGAGGAAATGTTTTACATGTACTATCAAAAGTTCATTTGGTCAACTATTTAAATATTAAAATCTATGTACTTGTGACTTCTGCCTGTTTAAAAAAAAAGTGGTAGTCTCTAGTTCCATATTGATCTTAACACCCTCATTTAGTAGAATAAAGCAGTATTTTCTTATAATTGAAACCAGAAAGCCCAGTGAGTAACCCCATCTACCTTAAATAAGAATCTTTTTAAAAAATGCTATTAGTCAAAATAAAATTGCATCCCATTTTCTGTTCCCTTTCTCCATCCAGCCCCTCCTATGTTTAGTTCCACATGTTTGCTCTACCCAACCCTTTCCATGCTGCATTTCCATTCTTAACTCTATAACCTGTTTTGTATTAAAACCAGACAACCCATAAAAATCATTTTTAAAAATACTTTTAAAATATTAACTAACTGTACAAAGTCAGTAGTTTTATAATTAAAGGATATGGGCATGCAATTTATATAAAGAGAGCAAATATTGATAATCATAAAGAATTGCTTGAATATAAAACACTAATTTTATTCTACTAATGACATTACACAAGAGTAAATATGAAATGTGTTAGAGAACCATTTTAAGGATCTGAATTTCCTGCATGAATATATTATCAAAAATAAATTAGATGTTAAAATTTTCTATTAAAACATCTCAATTTCTCCAGTGTTCCTGAGACTGGATAGAAATCGCTTTACTTAAGCAACTCTGGACAAATCCATTAAAAAATGCTAGAGGGAACTTGTCAGTACAATTCTGGGGATGGAAGAGTTGACTGCAAGCCCTTTCATCTTTATTTAGGCTCTTCTGCTATATATTTCCTTTCTGAGAAAAAATTTATCTCTCTCGAAAAACACGTTGGGGAAAATAGCAATACCAAACTATATCGTAATGCCGTAATCTATGTAATTAAATTATTTCATGGATCAATTGGAATGTGCAAATTGTGTAAAACTGTGAAATGTAATAATGTTTCTGACATTATGATTTCAGATGGCTTATTTATTCTTCAAGGGTTTTATGCATTAATGCTCATTTGATTTCTTTGAACAAAGAAATGTTTGCTGGTCTGCTTTGGTTCTTCAATCATTAGACAAATTATGCAGGGAGCATATTCTGTGTAAGGCACTGTGTTAAAAGCTAGTGAGAAGTGCAATAAAACTACTGTAGGTCTCGGCTTCTAAGGCATCTACATTATAACACAGGCAGGAGGCTATGTGGTGTAAAAGAGAGGACACTAGAAATACCAGGTTTAAATGCCATCTCTGCCTGTTGCCATCTGGGTCTCTGGTTTTTAATGTGTAAATCAGGATAACACTGTCTTTCTGAGATGATTGTCATGTAAGTAAGGGTATAATATCCATAAAGTGTCAGCAAAATTCAATATTCGAGCAATCAATGGTATTCCTTTCTCCTTCTAAAAGGGAAAAAAATATGAGTGTAAGACCTGCAGAATATATAAGCCGAATTCATAAAGTGCAACACAGGAGTTGTGTTATATATTTTTCATATCATGTTTATCAACAAGATATTAGATACATCTGAAATATTAGATATTAGAAACATAAAATATGAGATATTAGAAACATCTGAAAGTCTTATAACTCTCCGATTGACTGCATTTATCTCTTAAATCCAGCTGACCCTATTCTCCCACTACACCCACACTGTGAGACATCCAGAATCACAGAAAGGATTGAGAGGCCGAAGTGCCAGAAAAATAGGAAACAAGTAAAAAACCCTTTCACAAAAGCCCCAATCCTTCCCATTCATTAACAACAGTCATAACATTGAAATATAGAAAATCTTTAAGTTTGTATTGTGTCACAACTTTTTGCTTCTCAACCAAAAGTATGATTTTGAAGGTTTTTCTTTTCCCTGTAATTAACACTGTGACTACCCTGTATTAGGAACCTTGAAAATGATATCCACTTGAAAAATAAACTGTGAAATTAGCTAACTTGTATCAATTATATATCATTGCCAAAATTTTGTTTAACGTATAAAACAGTTTGCTTCTGCTGCAGGCATCTGTTCAGACAGCAGTAGTCAGGAGATGAGCATGCCTCTATGAAGAGCACGAAGAAGCAAAGCAGCAGCATTGGATGGAGTCAGTTAGGACAAAGGAGCTGAGTCACCGAGAGCTGGGGAGCATCTGAGCCTGGGCTCTGAGCGCTGGATGGGTGGTTTTATCCAGTGCCCAAGACTCAGAAAGGCTAGGAGTGGTAAATGCTGTGGCAAGTTCATGATGTTTGCTTCCAAGACTTTTAGAATGCCTGATTTTCATTCATCGCACAAGGAGAACTGAAAGGAAAAAAAAAATGTGATGCTATTGGAACACTTGGCTTTCAAAGGATGAACTTGCCATTTAGAACAGGATGAGAAGGCAAGTTGGAACACTGAAATTGCAGCTGACAGTGGAAATTGCGCTCTTAAACGGGGCAGAGCCTTTAACGGAAGAAACATTTCAAGAATTGGTAGAGAAGCAGCAGCAGCCGGGTCAGCATGATGAGGTCGAACAAGAAGAGAAAGCTGGACTATGGTATCAATATTCTAAAAGAGAAGTAACTATTCCATTTAAAGATGTACAAATGCCAAAGAGAGAAGCTACTTTAAGAAAGTAGAATATGCAATTAACAAAAAGACATCTAAGTCTGAACTTAGTTTGTACTTGCAGCATTTAATTTATTAGGAAAAGACATTAAAATAAAACCTATCGTGATTTTCTTCCTTCCTGTCTCTTTGCTCCCAGGAAATGCCTGGTGTCAGAGGCTTCTGCTGCCGTCATCCATGGTGTTTGGCTCACCATCCCAGTAGAAGTAGATCTCACCAGGAAGCATTCAGGACAGAGTATAAAGCAGATTATAATCCTCATCATTCAGGGTTGAACGGAAGATGAACAAGTCCATCTTATTACAAGAAACGTATTTTTGTATCAGCAGTTAAGAATAATTCTTGGGTTTATCTAAATAGCAATTTATGGTTTTATATATCTATTACAGAAAATTATATACTACTTATCACTTTTGTTTTTAATAAAACTTATTTATTACGTAAAACTAAGATTCCCATAGTAACAAAACTTCAAGTGGAACTACGTAAGTGCTCCCACCTACGAATCTGTGGAAACCTTCTATTTGTTTTCTTCAAACTTGTCCTTTTTGCCTCCTACGATGATTATAGTGAGAAATATGTGATTCATAACAATTACATTTCTGTTTCTAATAGGTATGAGGACACTACAGGCAGAAAGATATTTGTATAATCTGTCATGAAAACAGAACTTTTAACTACTAGAGTTCGGATTTCCACTATGTCTTCCATAAGAAAAACTGTCTCATGAAGAGCAATGTGGCAATGGCACATATTTTTCTATTTAAGTAATTATGATAATATATACATTGAAGTATGTGTTAAAGAACAACTGTATCAAAGAGTGCCCAAATTTAGTTTTGTCAGAAATTTTATTTAAGTAGTAAGCTAAAAAAAATATTTGAGAATATTTTAAGAAGAAATTTTAAGGATTTTAAAAATAATGAAATATGTGATTCAAATAAATTGATTTATTGAACAAATATCTGGAAAATAATAAAGTGCCAGTGGTAAGCCATGAATCTGTCCATATCAAACTTATAGAGAAGCAGAAAGCCATACACCAGGAATAAATTACAGGGAAGAACACATGCTTAAGGATATGGGAAGAACAGTTTCCTCTGGGCCTTTGGGGTAGAAAAATGTGATTCGAATTGAAACCAGAATAAGAGGCGTCAAGAGAAGGGGAGGTGGGATATGTCATAAGCTATACACGCATTTCCTAGCATTCCTGAAGATATGTTCTATGAATTGAGAATGCAAACTTGACACAATTTAAAGCCTTTCCCACTTGGAAGACGGATGTATTTGAATAGGCTCTTCCCTCTACCCTCTGTTTCCTTCTGCCTTGACCATTCTATGTCTGGAGAATTCCCATTTGTTCTTTAAGACTCAGTGCAGTGCATCTTTAAGCTCCCAGTCAAAGCACTTCTTATCTCCCATTACTCCAGGTAGGACTGGTCACTCCTCAGTTATCCTCTCCTATATCACAACTGTTTCCCTCTGAATCCAGCAAGAGAGTGACAGTGCCTACAAGAAGCCTAGGTCCTACTAACTCTGATGTCTTGGCACTTCTGTCATCTGGCATGTAGTAGTTGTTCAGTGAAGAATACTCCTTCTTTTAGTAGAAAAATGTGCAAGTTTGAAATATTCTTTTCTTTACTTATCTTCAAAGAACTCTGTAGAGGGTAGCAATGGTGCTAATTATATCACAATTGGGAAATTACCAAGAAGGTTTTGTCAATTTTTTGTGTTGAATAAGACTGGCTTGGTACTTTGAAAATCCCAATCTTTATCAGACCACACAGTGGTCACTTTTTAGGGATTATCATGCTTAAAAGTATAATTATCTGTTCAGGATAAATTACTTTTACTTATCTCATTATTTCACCCTCTTTTTTATCGTAAAACTGTCTTATTATCCAAAGTGATTTTTAAATTACCCATGCTGATATAAAAACAATAAGTAATTAAAAGGGGAAAGAAAAGTGATTTATAAATTCATATAAGTAAAAACAAACACTAGTGATTTTTGGAGAATGCATTTTAAGTGAAATTTATATGTCAATATTTTATATAACTGATTAATGATTAACACTTTAGTTATGTCATTTAATTTCTGGTGATTAAAGTGTTATCTCTTAATGTGTGGGTCATGAGCTTTATAAACTGAAGTAGCAGGTAAATTTTGTTAATCACTGATCTAATATTCTGTTTTTTTTTTTTCTTCATCTGGTCCCATGGTATGCTTAGTATGGTTTCTGCAATTGCTTTATCAACAGTAAGCAGGTTTCAGCATTTGCAATAGCCCATTTAATGTTTCATCAGACTTGCTGCTCCACAAAGGCCTATGCAAAATCCACTTGTAAGGAGAATCACAACCTTCCAGTCTTTGACTCATTTAGAGGCCCTTGAGTATTCAATGATGTGAAAAGTGACATATATCTGTGAATTAAGGAACCTTAATTATACCAAGAGTGTACTTCATTATAAAATGCATAATTCAGGAGATGATTCCATATGTTGAAAATCCAATTTAATTTTAAGGCTCAAATTTACTTTCTAGTTTTAATCATATCTAAAGTAATTTAAAATCTTGGAAAAAAACACTTTTGACTTTCTGTCACAGTCAAACATGGTAAACAGTTCTGATGCAATGGCCTTTGCTAAATCATTTCTAAGCTTCTAGAATTCTCTCTTCAACAATGACTTCCAAGCCAGGTCTTTCCCAAGCTTTAAACTATCTCCTGTCATCTGCTCATCATGATTAATACCTGAACAGGAAGTACTCTACAATTCTCATCGTAGAAACAAAGAAAATACTAAGTTGGATCAAGCTAAATAGAAAACGTTCAGGGTTTTCAATTTCTGTGATTGTCTACTATTCTCTGCTAACAACTGTTATTCAAGGACTTTGCTAAAATATGCTTCCAGGTTCAAAAGTCAAATATAGGGAGTGATTGTTGAGACAAATATAGGAACTTTATTTCACACAGCTTAGCATCCTGAGCAGCTTTTAATAACCTCACATAATTAACCTTACTTCTCTCTCTTATTCAACATTCACTCTTTCTCCAAATGCTTCTCTGAGTCAGCAAAAGTATTTGCTGGACCCAGGTCCAGCTATGAGCTGCACAACAAGAAAACTACCTGGAAAGACAAGGTACTAAAACAAGGAAGAAAACTTTATTAGAAAATACCACTGAACAGAAAAATGGAGGTCTCTTGTCCAATATTAACCTATCTTGAAGCTGACTTATGGGCTTTCTGTAGAAGGGGATGATGGATGTCCTAGAATTGGAGGGTAGTTGGAGAAGCTCAACTTGATGATGTTCCTCTGTCTTTAATCTACCCAGCCACAATATGTCTTCAAAAATAGTGATTTCCCACTGACTAGTTTGGATATCAATAGGCTTGATCAAGTAGCTGCCCAAAGAGTCAACTAAAGTTATATATGCTATTCCTAATCATCACCTTCAAAAATCAACCATTCAGGAAAGGGTTTACTGAGAATAATTGGGTTTTTGTATGTTTGTTTGTTTGTTTGTTTGGGTTTGGTTGGTTGGTTGGTTTTGATCAGAGGTTCCAGTCTGTGGAATTTCATCAAAATTAACATGAATAGAAAGGTTTATGAGAGAATAGAATAGGAAAAGTGAAGTCTGGGGTGGTTTGGTAGCAGGGGTGTGGAGCTCTTATTTCATATCCATGAGATAGTTCAAATGTGCGATAGAATGTACTTGTATAAGAATTGTCTCTTACATCTGCTGACCCTTCCTCTCCTATTCATGTTCCATATAATTATATCCTCTCAAATGGAACAAAAGTTGTTATATATCAAATATGACTCACTTCTTGACTTTCTTATTTTCTTCCTTTTTTCTCCTTGCAAATGTTTGCCTGTATTTGAAAGTACAAACATCCAATAAGAAAATACTTAGTCTCAAGAGTTAACTTTAACAAAGCACACACTATAATAGAAAATACTAATTTTGTAACAAATATCCATGAGTCTACATCAAAAACATGTTGGTACAGATTCCATCCCAGATGACTTATCACTTTAAAAAATGACAGCTAGACAAGACAGTATCTCATAGGTGTTTACAGTATACTTGTGTGTCATTAACACTTTAAATAAAATTAGACCAAACAGTAAATTGGTGATATGTACTATATTGTTCTTAACCTTTAATTTAAACATTCCAGTAGGTTCAGGAGAGCACTAATTTAATTATATACTTCTCCTTATGAAATTTTAAACTTAGCCAAAGTCACCATGAAAGTGGTTAGCCATATCTTTAGTCATCACTGTCATCCATGTACATATTGCTTGTGAATTTTAAAAGCTGAAATAAAGACAGGAATGTGCAGGTATGATATATTTGAAAAGTATTAGAACAAGATCATTACTCAAGTTTACTATTTGCCTACTGAATTGTGTGAACTGTATCCTAAAACTGCCATAGAGCTAAGGCATTCATGCAGGGGTGAAAATACATATTAGAAGTGAAAAATCTCATCCCTTTCTTCATGTAAGAAAATGGAGAGAACATGGTTGAAAGAAATGTGGTATAGCAAATTGCTTAAAATACTTAGTAAGAATTAGTAACCTGGGAACATGGAGGATATTTTCAGTGCTGTTCATAAAGAATCCCATGTGTGTGAGTGTGTGTACAAATATATGGATGTTACTTGACTTATGATAGGAATTCACCCAGGCAAACCCCATCCATCATAAGACAGAAATTCCTTTAGTAAATGTAACCTTCCACATTGTATTGCTAACCTTCCAGCTTAGCAATACAATGCATTGCAGGGCATCTGTCTTGACATTGTGACCTCATGACTAATGAAACACTACAGTTCATTATTGTGTCACATGAGCTTGAGATTAATCACAAGCCCAGAAATGGTTGCTGGTATCTACTCAATACTCATTTTCAAACCATCAAATATTTGAAAATATTACAAGTAGAATCATCCTAAGAAAATCTAGGGCCACATTTGTTATAAAATGGTAGCTCCACTCAATGTCTTAACTTCAGTTCTGACTAGATAGCTTCTCAACAGCAGGATCTGGCTACATAGTGCTAAAGGTATTTTGTGCATTTCTCATTAAGTTTCAAGGAAATGAAATGAAAAACAAAACAAAACTAGAATGTGAAACAGAATGAACTTGGATGTCACCATTTCTCATTGATTAAAATGTTGTGGATGGTCCTGGTGCTGTCTGTATTTTCATGTTAATTCTGTTTCCCAGGAGGGGTTGTCTGGACCAAGGAATGAGTCACATACTCAGGTGACTACTTGTAAACTTTCTTCCGATGAATAAAGAAACCAATCACTGGGTGAGTGAGACTTCTGAGTTGAAGAAAGGAAAAGAACAGGCAGGAGAGGTTTTTTGATGAGGACATCAGGAAAACAATATGTAGCTACTAGTGACCCCCAGTTAGATGCTGAATCCAACAGGATTTAACACCAGAGGATGATTCTAGCTATTGTGGCCAATGATTGAGTTACCATTGATTCTGAGCTCATTTTGTGTGGTGTTTTCCTTCATGCAGCGGCTCTACTGGGTTCCAGAGAGAAAGGTACAGCAGCAAAGTATGGGTTTGCCAGAAGTTCACCCCAAAAGGCTGTGGGAATTTTGAAGTGTGGGGTTGGTGTGGTAGAGACTGTCCAGTGGAAACTTAGTGAGCTGGGTGGAGAGATTTCAGAGCTCTGAGTTACTCCACCACAGCTAGCCAGCATAGCATGAATTGCTTTTGTAAAAAATATTTCCCACAACATTAAGTAATTTTTCTTTTGCTTGGTGAAAATGTTAACTTCGTAAAGGAATTAGATTAAAGCTTAAGATCCAAATCTCTGGCTTGGTTCTATAATTAATAATATATGTCTACTTTAAACTTCTCTTTTTAAAATATTTTTATTAGGAATTTTCCTCATTTATATTTCCAATGAATTCCCAAAAGTCCCCCATACCCTTCCCCCCACTCCCCTACCCACCCACTCCCACTTTTTGGCCCTGGTGTTCCCCTGTACTGGGGCATATAAAGTTTGCAAGTCCAATGGGCCTCTCTTTCCAGTGATGGCCGACTAGGCCATCTTTTGATACATATGCAGCTAGAGTCAAGAGCTCCGGGGTACTAGTTAGTTCATAATGTTGTTCCACCTAGAGGGTTGCAGATCCCTTTAGCTCCTTGGGTACTTTCTCTAGCTCCTCCATTGAGGGCCCTGTGATCCATCCAATAGCTGACTATGAGCATCCACTTCTGTGTTTGCTAGGCCCCGGCATAGTCTCACAAGAGATAGCTATATCTGGGTCCTTTCAGCAAAATCTTGCTAGTGTACTTTAAACTTCTACTCAATGCAGCAATAGTTCTCTCTCTCTCTCTCTCTCTCTCTCTCTCTCTCTCTCTCTCTCTCTGTTTGTATGTGTGTGTGTGTGTGTGTGTGTGTGTGTGTGTGTGTGTGTGTGTGTGTGTAGGTGGTCTGTATATGAGAGTATGTATGTGTAGATGTGCGCTTATACCTGCGTGTACAAGTACATGATAATGCTAGAGTACAAGCTTGGGCTTCATTTCTTAGTTGTTATGTACACTTGTTATTGTTTTCAGAGGCAGTATCTTTCACTACTTAACACTGGGGCCCAGAGGTCTTTTTACTTCTTCCAGTCCTTTAGCTTTGGGATTATAAAAGTGTGTCACTAAGTCAAGATTTTTGTTTCTTCATTTGTTTGTTTCTTGGAGATTTTTGTATGGGTTATGGGGATCAAACTCAGAGTTTCATGCTTGCAAGGAAAGTATTTTACCAATAGTCATCCCTCAGTCTGTGGCAATAGAATTTTAGAATAACTTGAGCTTTCTCATTAGCAGACCCAGATTTCATATTAATAGACTTTGAAAGCATTGGACAGTTGTCCCACATTTATGTGATTATACCTCCTAATCCCTAAAATAAGGTTAATAAATAATATACATTCTTCCATTGGATAATGTTTACCTGTTATGCAAGGCAAGTTAACTATATTATTATGATCATAATATTCCTGTCAACTTGTATCATTAAGAAATTCTGCCAACTTCTTGAGTTTTTTGTATATATTGGATATTAGTCCCCTATCAGATTTAAGATTGGTAAAAAATCCTTTACCAATCGGATGGTGGCCTTTTTGTCTTATTAACAGTGTCTTTTCCCTTACAGAAGATTTGAAATTTTGTGAGGTCCCATTTGTCAATTCTTAATCTTACAACACAAGCCATTGCTCTTCTGTTTAGGAATTTTTCCCCTGTGCCCATATCTTTGAGGCTTTTTCCCACTTTCTCCTCTATAAATTTCAGTGTCTCTGGTTTTATGTGGAGGTCTTTGATCCACATAGACTTGAGCTTTGTACAAGGAGATAAGAATGGATCAATTCGAATTATTCTACATGATAACTGCCAGTTGTGCCAGCACCGTTTGTTGAAAATGCTGTCTTTTTTCCACTGGATGGTTTTAGCTCCCTTGTCAAAGATCAAGTGACCTAGGTGTATGGATTCATTTCTGGGTCTTCAATTCTATTCCATTGATCTACCTGTCTGTCTCTGTACCAGTACCAGAAATTCAAATAACCCCATTAAAAATGGGGTACACAGCTAAACAAAGAATTCTCAACTAAGGAATACTGAATGGCTGAGAAGCACCTGAAAAAACGTTCAACATTCTTAATCATCAGGGAAATGCAAATCAAAACAACCTTGAGATTCCACCATACTCACACCAGTCAAAATGGCTAAGATCAAAAACTCAGGGACAGCAGATGCTGACAAGGATGTGGAGAAAGAGGAACGCTCCTCCATTGCTGGTGGGATGCAAGCTTGTACAACCACTCTGGAAGTCAGTCTGGCGGTTTCTCAGAAAATTGGACATAGTACTACTGGAAGATCCAGCAATACCTCTCCTGGGCATATACCCAGAAGATGTTCCAACTTGTAATAAGAACACATGCTCCACTATGTTCATAGCAGCTTTATTTATAATAGCCAAAAGCTGGAAAGAACCCAGATGTCCCTCAGGGGAGGAATAGATACAGAAAATATGGTATATTTGCACAATGGAATACTACTCAGCTATTAAAAACAATGAATTTATGAAATTCTTGGGCAAATGGATGTATCTGGAGGATATCATCTTTAGTGAGGTAACCTAATCACAAAAGAAGTCACTAGATATGCACTCACTGATAAGCGGATATTATCCCAGAAACTTATAATACCCAAGATACAATTTGCAAAACACAAGAAAATCAAGAAGAAGGAAGACCAACTTGTGGATACTTCATTCCTCCTTAGAATAGGGAACAAAATACACATGGAAGGAGTTACAGAGATAAAGGTTGGAGCTAAGATGAAAGGATGGACCATCCAGAGACTACCCCACCTGGGGATACATCCCATAATTAGCCACCATATGCAGACACTATTGCATATGCCAGCAAGATTTTGCTGAAAGGACCCTGATATAGCTGTCTCTTGTGAGGTGTGGGAAGCCATTCCAGGCTCCCTGGCCAGCCGGACAGAAATCTACTTCAGGCTGTAAACAAGCCCATGTTTGGTGGATGGCACGCCCCTAATCCCTGATTGGTTGAGCAAGCCTGCCTGGTGAGGTGATATGACCTGTGGTGATTGGTGGGGGCATGGTTGTGGCTGGAGGGGAGAAAAACACTTGTAACCAGAGAGGCTGGGGAATTTGAAGAAAGAAGCTGCCTGAGTAAAACTGCTTTAAGAAGAACTCTTGCTGGCTGAGTTGGACGTGACAGTGAGGCTATGCCAGTGCCTGGCAAACACAGAAGTGGAAGCTCACAGTCAGCTATAGGATGGAACATGGGGCTCCCAATGGAGGAGCTAGAGAAAGTACCCAAGGAGCTAAAGGGGTCTAAAACCTTATAGGTGGAACAACAATATTAACTAACCAGTACCCCCAGAGCTCGTGTCTCTACCTGCATATGTAGCAGCAGATGGCCTAGTCAGCCATCACTGGGAAGAGAGGCCCATAGGTCTTGCAAAGTTTATATGCCCCAGTACAGGGGTAGTCCATGGCCAAGAAGTGGGAGTGGGTGGGTAGGGGAGCAGGGCGGAGGTGGGGGGATATAGGGAACTTTCGGGATAGCATTTGAAATTTGAAATGTGTATAAAGAAAATATCTAATAAAAAGGAAATGTAAATAAATAAAATATCTAATTAAAAAAAAATTCTGCCAAGTCTTTAATGAGATCAATCAAGCTTACTGACTATTCTTCCAGAGGACACAGGTTTGATTCCAGGTACTTATAAAGCAGTTATCTTAACTACAGTTACAGGGTATTGATATTTTTCTTGACATGTACAGGCAATAGTTACACATGTGATATGCAACCATACATGCAGGTAAAACACTCTTTATGTATAAAATACATTCACAAAAAAAGAAAAAATATTTCTGCCCAAAACTATTGGGCACAAGTAAGCATAGCTCCTCACAACCTGATATAGCTGTCTTCTGAGAGGCTCTGCCATAGCCTGACAAATACAGATGGGTGCTTGCAGCTAATCATTGGACTGAGTACTGCTTCCCCAGTGGAGGAGTTAGAGAAAGGACAAAAGGAGCTGAAGGGGTTTACAACTGGATAGTAAGATCAACAATATCAACCAATCAGACCTCCAGAGCTCTCAGGGACTAAACAACCAACCAGAGAGTATACACATGGAGCGTCCCTTGGCTCCAGCCTCATATGTAGCAAAGGATGGCCTTGTTGGGCAACAATTGGAGAAGAGGCCTGTGAAGGCTTGATGCTCCAGTGTATGGGGAATGTAAGGGCGGGGAGATAAGAGCAGGTGGGTGGGTGTGGGAACACCCTCATAGAAGCGGGAGGTGGGGCAGGGGTAGGAAGTTTCCTGTGGGGTGGTCAACTAGGAAAGGGGATAACATTTGAAATGTAAATAAAGAAAATATCTTATTAAGAAATACCTTCTCACAAACTAAAAAGTTTTAGGTGCATTTAATCATATTACTCAAAAGAAAAATGTGAGCATCCCTGTTAATGTCTTTTCTTTCTCTTCTAAATACCAAGAGCCCATCAACTCTTACTGAAATTAATTACCAAATTATTACTAAAACGTATACAATTGCTTTTTCAGGAGATTACATGATAAATATTCACAGCATTTGTAAAACAGACAAATGAATAACTATGTCATTACCCCAATCTTCTAGTCTCTGCCCTTCACAATAAATATTTCCAATGTGTTATGCATTGTTTAGCTTGACTGCTAGCCTTTAGGTTTCTCTACAACCAATGACTTTCATTCTCTTCTACCATCTTGACAAAATAGTCCATATATGGTCTCAGTGGCCACTTTGCTGGTAAACCTCAAGGTCAGCTTTCAGTCCTGGCCTTGACACATAAGATCCCAATAATTTTGGTTCACTAACTATTTTACAGTACCTGCTTTTACAATGTCTGACTTTACATATATAAAGGCTCCAATGTTAATTTGTGTCAGAAATGTTCCCTATAGTGCCATGTTCCCAGCTGGTAACCCTATTTTGTAAGGTTGTAGAGACTGTTTCTCAGAAGAGAATTACAGAGGATAACCCTTTGAGGATATAGCCTAGCTCTGTTTTCTGCTTCCTTATAGAACAAGATTTGTGAAGCCTTTCCATATGCTCTGGCCACCATCAACTCTGACATGAATTTCCCCCAACATATTAAACTGAAATCATAAGCCAAAGTAACTATTTCCTCCCCTTAAGTTGCTTCTGTCCAGAATTGTATCAAAATTATTTTAAAAGTTGATAATACAACAAAATTATAGACCCAGAGGGAAGACCTATGACATGTTTTACCAAAGCACATCATTTAGCATAAGCATATACTCTATAAATGATATCTAGACTCATAAATTTTCTATAATAAAGTTTTACTTCATCCATACTCTAAGGAACAACATTATTCTGCATTTATTTGCCATCAAATGTGCTTCCTTCTTCTTTCAAAGGTGCTTCATTTGATACTTGAAAGTGTGTCAGTGGTTTTCGGGAACCATCGATGATCTTTGAAAGGACACCTTGAATAGCTAACCTCATCTTACACTAAATCTATGACAATTACACACATCTGTAAGCATGGCATGTAGTGCTGATCATTCACAGGTTACACTTATATTATTGTCTCACTGAATTACATAGTTCTCTTCTGCTTTAACTGCACAAAATGGAAAGGAGAGGTTTGAAAGCATACCTTATCATATACTGTTAAGAAGTATGCTTCTTCATAAAGGACAATCCAACATTTTCTGCTATCCAACTATATTCTCAAAATAATGATAAGATAGACTGGATCAGTCAAATTTTGGTTTTACAATTTAGTTCTCAATATGAGATTTATTCATGATTTTATGTTTTGTTTAAAAGAAGGACACTCATATCTAGAGTTGAACCTTTTCTAGAAAAGTATAATGAAGCAGTATGATGATTTTTCTTGGTTGTCAACTTGAGTGCATCTGGAAATACTTAATGGAATTGGATGAAAATGAGGGACCTACTTATTTCTAAGTAGGAAGATCCACTTCTTTTTAAATCAGTATGTTTTTATTTCTTTTGTTATTTTCAATTAGATATTTTCTTTATTTACATTTCAAATTTTATCCCTTTTACTAGTTTCCCTTACAAAAAAACTCTATGCCATCCTCCCTCCCCCCTGCTCACCAACCTACCTTCTTGCTTCTCTGTTCTGGCATTCCCCTACACTGGGGAATTCAGCCTTCACAGGACCAAGGGCCTCTTCACCCACTGATGCCCAACAAGGCCATCCTTGGCAAAATATGCAGCTGGAGCCATGGATCCCTCCATGTGTTTTCTTTGATTAGTGGTTTAATCCATGGGAGCTCTGGGGGTACTGGCTGATTCATATTGTTGTTCCTCCTATAGGGGTGCAAACCCCTTCAGATCCTTGGGTCCTTTCTCTAGATCCTTCACTGGGGCCACAGTGCTCAGTCTAGTTGTTGGCTGAGAGCATCCACCTCTGTATTTGTCAAGCACTGGCAGAACCTCTCAGGAGACAGCTTTATCAGGCTCCTGTCAGTAAGCACTTTTTGGCATCCACAATAGTTTCTTGGTTTGGTGATTGTATATAGGATGGATTCCCCAGGTGGGGCAGTCTCTGGATGGTCATCCCTTTAGTCTCTGCTCCACAATTTGTCTCTGTAGGTCCTTCCATGGGTATTTTGTTCTCCTTCTACAAGGATGGAAGAATACACACAATGATCTTCCTTCTTATTGAGTTTCATGTGATTTGTGAATTGTACCTTGGGTACTCTGAGATTCTGGACTAATATCTACTTATCAGTGATTATATATCATGTGTGTTCTTTTGGGATTGGGTTACCTCACTTAGAATGATATCCTCCAAAACCATTCACTTGCTTATGATAATTGTTTTTTATTTTTAATTGGGTATTTTCCTCAATTACATTTCCAATGCTATCCAAAAAGTCCCCAATACACCCCCCCCGGTCCCCCACCCACCCACCCCCACCCTTGGCCCTGGCATTCCCCTGTACTGGGGCATATAAAGTTGGCAAGTCCAATGAGCCTCTCTTTCCAGTGATGGCCGACTAGGCCATCTTTTGATACAAAGCAAGCTAGAGTCAAGAGCTCTGGGGTACTGGTTAGTTCATAATAATGTTCCACCTATGTGGTTGCAGTTCCCTTTAGCTCCTTGGGTACTTTCTCTAGCTCCTCCATTGGGGGCCCTGTGATCCATCCAATAGCTGACTGTGAGCATCCACTTCTGTGTTTGCTAGGCCCCGGCATTGTCTCACAAGAGACAGCTATATCAGGGTCCTTTCAGCAAAATCTTGCTAGTGTATGCAATGGTGTCAGTGTTTGGAAGCTGATTATGGGATGGATCCCTGGATATGGCAGTCTTTAGATGGTCCATCCTTTCTTCACAGCTCCAAACTTTATCTCTGTAACTCTTTCCATGGGTGTTTTGTTCCCAATTCCAAGAAGGGGCACAGTGTCCACACTTTGGTCTTCATTCTTCTTGAGTTTCATGCGTTTAACAAATTGTATCTTATATCTTGGGTATCCTAAGTTTTTGGGCTAATATCCACTTATCAGTGAGTACATATTGTGTGAATATGTTACCTCACTCAGGATGATGCCCTCCAGATCCATCCATTTGCCTAGGAATTTCATAAATTCATTCCTTTTAATAGCTGAGTAGTACTCCATTGTGTAAATGTACCACATTTTCTGTATCCATTCCTCTGTTGAGGGGCATGTGGGTTCTTTCCAGCATCTGGCTATTATAAATAAGGCTGCTATGAACATAGTGGAGCATGTGTCCTTCTTACAGGTTGGAACATCTTCTGGATATATGCCCAGGAGAGGTATTGCTGGATCCTCTGGTAGTATTATGTCCAATTTTCTGAGGAACCGCCAAACTGATTTCCAGAGTGGTTGTACCAGCTTGCAATCCCATCAACAATGAAGGAGTGTTCCTCTTTCTCCACATCCACGCCAGCATCTGCTGTCACCTGAATTTTTGATCTTAGCCATTCTGACTGGTGTGAGGGTTTTTTTGAGTTGCATTTCCCTGATGATTAAGGATGTTGAACATTTTTTCAGGTACTTCTCTGCCATTCGGTATTCCTCAGGTGAGAATTCTTTGTTCAGTTCTGAGCCCCATTTTTTAACAGGTTTATTTGATTTTCTGGAGTCCACCTTCTTGAGTTCTTTATATATATTGGATATTAGTCCCCTATCTGACTTAGGATAGGTAAAGATCCTTTCCCAATCTGTTGGTGGTCTTTTTGTCTTATTGACGGTGTCTTTTGCCTTGCAGAAGCTTTGCAACTTTATGAGGTCCCATTTATCGATTCTCGATCTTACAGCACAAGCCTTTGCTGTTCTATTCAGGAATTTTTCCCCTGTACCCATATCTTCGAGGCTTTTCCCTACTTTCTCCTCTATAAGTTTCAGTATCTCTGGTTTTATGTGGAGTTCCTTAATCCACTTAGATTTGACCTTGGTACAAGGAGATAGGAATGGATCAATTCCAATTCTTCTACATGATAACCGCCAGTTGTGCCAGCACCATTTGTTGAAAATGCTGTCTTTCTTCCACTGGATGTTTTTAGCTCCCTTGTCGAAGATCAAGTGACCATAGGTGTGTGGGTTCATTTCTGGGTCTTCAATTCTATTCCATTGGTCTATTTGTCTGTCACTATACCAGTACCACACAGTTTTTATCACAATTGCTCTGTAGTAAAGCTTTAGGTCTGGCATGGTGATTCCACCAGAGGTTCTTTTATCCTTGAGAAGAGTTTTTGCTATCCTAGGTTTTTTGTTATTCCAGATGAATTTGCAGATTGCACTTTCTAATTTGTTGAAGAATTGAGTTGGAATTTTGATGGGGATTGCAATGAATCTGTAGATTGCTTTTGGTAAGATAGCCATTTTTACAATGTTGATCCTGCCAATCCATGAGCATGGGAGGTCTTTCCATCTTCTGAGATATTCTTTAATTTCTTTCTTCAGGGACTTGAAGTTCTTGTCATACAGATCTTTCACTTCCTTAGTTAGAGTCACGCCAAGGTATTTTATATTGTTTGTGACTATTAAGAAGGGTGTTGTTTCCCTAATTTCCTTCTCTGCCTGTTTTTCCTTTGTGTACAGAAAGGCCATTGACTTGCTTGAGTTAATTTTATATCCAGCTACTTCACCAAAGCTATTTATCAGGCTTAGGAGTTCTCTGGTGGAATTTTTAGAGTCAGTTATGTATACTATCATATCATCTGCAAAAAGTGATATTTTGACTTCTTCTTTTCCGATTTGTATCCCCTTGATCTCCTTCTGTTGTCTAATTGCTCTGGCTAGGACTTCAAGTACAATGATGAATAGGTAGGGAGAGAGTGGGAAGCCTTGTCTAGTCCCTGATTTTAGTGGGATTTCTTCCAGCTTCTCACCATTTACTTTGATGTTGGCTACTGGTTTGCTGTATATTGCTTTTATCATGGTTAGGTATGGGCCTTGAATTCCTGATCTTTCCAAGACTTTTATCATGAATGGGTGTTGGATTTTATCAAATGCTTTTTCAGCATCTAACGAGATGATCATGTGGTTTTTGTCTTTGGGTTTGTTTATATAATGGATTACATTGATGGATTTTCGTATATTGACCCATCCTTGCATCCCTGGGATGAAACCTACTTGGTCAGGATGGATGATTGTTTTGATGTGTTCTTGAATTCGGTTAGCGAGAATTTTATTGAGGATTTTTGCATCAATATTCATAAGGGAAATTGGTCTGAAGTTCTCAATTTTGGTTGGGTCTTTATGTGGTTTAGGTATCAGAGTAATTGTGGCTTCATAGAATGAGTTGGGTAGAGTACCTTCTGATTCTATTTTGTGGAATAGTTTGTGAAGAACTGGGATTAGATCCTCTTTGAAGGTTTGATAGAACTCTGCACTAAACCCATCTGGTCCTGGGCTTTTTTTGGTTGGGAGACTATTAATGACTGCTTCTATTTCTTTAGGGGATTTGGGACTGTTTAGATCATTAACCTGATCTTGATTTAACTTTGGTACCTGGTATCTGTCCAGAAACTTGTACATTTCATCCAGGTTCTCCAGTTTTGTTGAGTATAGCCTTTTGAAGAAGGATCTGATGGTGTTTTGGATTTCTTCAGGGTCTGTCTCCCTTTTCATTTCTGATTTTGTTAATTAGAATACTTTCCCTATGCCCTCTAGTGAGTCTGGCTAAGGGTTTATCTATCTTGTTGATTTTCTCAAAGAACCAGCTCCTCGATTGGTTGATTCTTTGAATTGTTCTTCTTGTTTCCACTTGGTTGATTTCACCCCTGAGTTTGATTATTTCTTGCCTTCTACTCCTCTTGGGTGAATTTGCTTCCTTATGTTCTAGAGCTTTTAGGTGTGTTGTCAAGCTGCTAATGTGTGCTCTCTCTAGTTTCTTTTTGGAGGCACTCAGAGCTATGAGTTTTCCTCTTAGAAATGCTTTCAATGTGTCCCAAAATTTTGGGTATGTTGTGGCTTCATTTTCATTAAACTCCAGAAAGTCCTTAATTTCTTTCTTTATTCCTTCCTTAACCAAGGTATCATTGAGAAGAGTGTTGTTTAGTTTCCACGTGTGTGTTGGCTTTCTATTATTTATTTTGTTATTGAAGATCAGTCTTAGTCCATGGTGATCTGATAGGATGCATGGGACAATTTCAATATTTTTGTATATATTGAGGCTTGTTTTGTGACCAATTATTTGGTCAATTTTGGAGAAGGTACCGTGAGGTGCTGAGAAGAAGGTATATCCTTTTGTTTTAGGATAAAATGTTCTGTAGATATCTGTCAGATCCATTTGTTTCATAACCTCTGTTAGTTTCACTGTGTCCATGTTTAGTTTCTGCTTCCATGATCTGTCCATTGGTGAAAGTGGTGTGTTGAAGTCTCCCACTATTATTGTGTGAGGTGCAATGTGTGCTTTGAGCGTTACTAAAGTATCTTTAATGAATGAGGCTGCCCTTATATTTGGAGCATAGATATTCAGAATTGATATTTCCTCTTGGAGGATTTTACCTTTGATGAGAATGAAGTGCCCTTCCTTGTCTTTTTTGATGACTTTGGGTTGGAAATCAATCTTATCAGATATTATAATGGCTACTCCAGGTTGTTTCTTCCTACCATTTGCTTGGAAAATTGTTTTCCAGCCTTTCATTCTGAGGTAGTGTCTATCTTTTTCTCTAAGATGAGTTTCCTGTAAGCAGCAAAATGTTGGGTCCTGTTTCTGTAGCCAGCCTGTTAGTCTATGTCTTTTTATTGGGGAGTTGAGTCCATTGATATTAAGAGATATTAGGGAGAAGTAATTATTGCTTCCTTTTATTTTTGTTGTTAGAGTTGGTGTTCTATTCTTGTGGCTGTCTTCTTTTAGGTTTGTTGAGGGATTACCTTCTTCCTTTTTCTAGGACACGGTTTCCGTCCTTGTATTGGTTTTTTTCTGTTATTATCTTTTGAAGGGCTGGATTCGTGGAAAGATAATGTGTGAATTTGTTTTTGTCGTGGAATACGTTGGTTTCTCCATCTATGGTAATTGAGAGTTTGGCTGGTTATAGTAGTCTGGGCTGGAAATTGTGTTCTCTTAGTTTCTGTATAACATCTGTCCAGGCCCTTCTGGCTTTCATAGTCTCTGGTGAAAAATCTGGTGTAATTCTGATAGGCTTGCCTTTATATGTTACTTGACCTTTTTCCCTTACTGCTTTTAGTATTCCATCTTTATTTAGTGCATTTGTTGTTCTGATTATTATGTGTCAGAAGGAATTTCTTTTCTGGTCCAGTCTATTTGGAGTTCTGTAAGCTTCTTGTATGTTCATGGGCATCTTTTTCTTTAGGTTTGGGAAGTTTTCTTCTATAATTTTGTTGAATATATTTGCTGGTCCTTTGAGTTGAAAATCTTCATTCTCATCTACTCCTATTATCCGTAGGTTTGGTCTTCTCATTTTGTCCTGGATTTCCTGGATGTTTTGAGTCAGGATCTTTTTGGATTTTGTATTTTCTTTGATTGTTGTGCCGATGTTCTCTATGGAGTCTTCTGCACCTGAGATTCTCTCTTTCATCTCTTGTATTCTGTTGCTGATGCTCGCGTCTATGGTTCCAGATTTCTTTCCTAGGGTTTCTATCTCCAGTGTTGCCTCAATTTGTGTTTTCTTCATTGTATCTACTTCCCTTTTTAGGTCTTGGATGGTTTTATTCAATTCCATCACCTGTTTGGTCTGGTTTTCCTGCAATTCTTTAAGGGATTTTTGTGCTTCCTCTCTAATGTCTTCTACCTGTTTATCAGTGTTTTCCTGCAATTCTTTAAGCTATTTTTGTGCTTCCTCTTTAATGTCTTCTACCTGTTTAGCAGTGTTCTCCTGTATTTCTTTAAGTGTGTTATTAAAGTCCTTCTTGATGTCCTCTACCATCATCATGAGATATGCTTTTAGATCCGGGTCTAGCTTCTCCAGTGTGTTGGGGTGCCCTGGACTGGGCGAAGTGGGAGTGCTGGGTTCTGCTGATGGTGAGTGGTCTTGGTTTCTGTTAGTAAGATTATTACGTTTAACTTTTGCCATCTGGTAATCTCTGGGGTTAGTTGTTATCGTTGTCACTGTTTAAAGATTGGAGCAGACGCTGTGTTCCACTCACCAGAAGTCTTAAGATCCTGTGGCGGGTGTCGTGGGTAGCTGGTGGGTGTCAGCTGACCCTGCACCCTAGCTACTTAGGTGCTGGTCAGACTGGAAGAGGCTTGTGGCCCTACTCAGGCTGGTTTTCTGCCTCCCTAACTAATGCAGTCTCAGGTCTAGCGCACAATTGGATTGGAGCAGAAGCTGTGTTCCACTCACCAGAAGTCTTAAGATCCTGTGGCGGGTGTTGTGGGTAGCTGGTGAGTGTCAGCCGACCCTGCGCCCTAGCTATCCCGGTGCTGGTCAGACCGGAAGACGATAATTGTTTTTAATAGCTGAGTAGTATCCCATCGTGTAAATGTACCGCAATTTCTGTATCCATTCCTCTGTTGAGGGACATCTGTGTTCCTCATTCAGGTTCTGGCTATTATAAATAAGGCTGCTATGAACATACAGAAGCGTGTGTCCTTATTATACATTGGAGCATCTTCTGGGTATATGCCCAGAAGTGGTAAATCTTGGTCCTCTGGTATTACTATGTCCAATTTTCTCCACTTCTAATCCAGATCTTGAGTCAGAAAGATATATCCCTTTAATCTGGGACTTGAGAGAGGATGCCTCACCTTTAATCTAGGCTATGCCTTTGGCTGGAAACCTACATAAGGACATGAAAGAGGAAATCTTTTCCTCTTTGTTTGTTTCCTCTTGCCTTGCTAGCAATTTCATTGCTTCACTAACATTAGAGTCTACTTCAGGAGCAACTTCTGGATTCTTCAATTTTCCCATCATAGCCAACCATTGTTAGATTTTCCGGACCTTAGCCTTTAAGTCATTATAAGATTTCATTGATCCATTCTAATAAGTAAGACGTGTGTGTGTGTGTGTGTGTGTGTTTGTGTGTGTACAGTAATAAATACAGACATTAGAGATGGAAATATATGGGAAGCGGTACTAATTGCACCATCTTGGACATGTTGCATAGCTGTTGTAAAAACCAGATTATTCTTGGTAAGGTATATACCCATATCTGACAAACATTTGGAAATGCAATATTAATTGAGATTATCATTACTCTACTGTTTTAAAGTTTATCCATGAGCCTGGAGAACCCATGGCTGCTCAGGTAAGTATACTTGTAGCTCCAGCAAAGACCCCAGGTTTGTTTACCAGCACTTTTAAAGTAGCTTACAAACATCCGTAACTTCAGTTCCAGGGGACCCAATACCCACTCTGGCCCCCATTGACATCAACACACACAGTAAATATAAATACATGCAGGCAAAGCATTCATTTAATAAATATTTTAAAGTAAATTTATAGGCTTTTGTACCATTGGCTCTTTAATATAGAGATGATATTTATTGTTTCAGTGCGATCAGCACTTTCTGTCAGTGGAGAATTGATTCACAAAAAACTCATATATTTAAATTGAATCCCTAGTCATCAATGCTTTAATATCTAAGGAGGTGTTTTCTTATTCAGCCAGTTACAGAGAGAGTGCATAGATAGAGATTAAAAAAAAAAACTTGTCAATAAGAAAATGAGCTCACCAAGATTCTTCATGTTTAGCAGAGTACAAATCACTACCAAGACTAAGCTCTTGTGTTACTGGTAGCAGCTATGACCCTCCCTTGAACTTCCACCCCAAATACCATTGCAAATATGTTTGCTGGTTAATTTGTCAGTATTGTCCTCAAACAAAAGAACCCCTTTTTATTGGCAGGTGCAGACAAAGCTTAGAAATGTTATACAAAAAGGACTCGATAAAAAAAGAGAGATGGCCTTGCTGAGAAGGTGGTTCTTTCTGATTTTCTGTAATAGACTTCATTTTGCCATGAAATTAAATTTATAGTATATCTGCTAGACACTGGGACTCCAGCAAACCTTCACTATTCCCTGCTTTGACATTAAAGCAGGCATTTTCATGGGGAGACCATTTCAAGCCAAATAACTGGTTATGTGAGCCGTTTACAGAAAGCCTTTATTTAAAAAGAAAATGGATAGGCGCTACCATTTCCAGAAACCTTTAGTATACAGGCACACATTCAGATTTTGTTGTCCCTAGAGAATATGCCTAAAAAGACAGATGTAACATTAAACAATGGAAAGCTTTTTGGCCTACTACAACACCTCTTGTTTATTATTTTGACTCTCAATCTAGCATTTATCAGATGGTGAGCTGCAAATAAAACAGCAAAATTCTATTCCAATAGTGGAGAGTCTCATCATAATAAAAATCCTGCCTATGGGTTTCTGCTCTGAAGTGCAGATTGCATCAGGTGGTGTATATGGTTAGGCAGAGTCCTGGAAGGAATCTATATCAAGAACCACAACATAAGGCAAGAGAAAACTTCCTAACTCATACCAAAGTATAGAGAGTACAGAGTAACTTACAATGTTCAAAGACTTAAGTTAACTTCAGTGTTCATTTACATAATCAATTCACAGTTTAAAATAAATAGAACACTGAAAATTCAGATAGTTAAATTGAGTGCCTAACTTTTGGAATCGGGGTGATTGAGTCATCAGAGAAAATTTTAGGTTTCATTTAAATTTTATATATGATCACAACAATAAGCAGATTCATGCCTTGAAATACAAAAAGGATGGATTTATCAGTAATGAGTATTTAAGTTGTTCAAAAGCCAAGTTATTTCTCAGTGAACAAAATGGGTTATAAGACCTGGTTTCAAATCTCCAGAACTTATGTAAAAGCCAAGTACAGTTAGTTCATCATGTGTTCACCTCCAACTCCAGCCATGCTGAGGAACAGAGGCAGCAGGGTTGTTGAGATTTTCTAACCATCAGCAATTCAGTTCCATCTCAACTGAATCAGGCATGGGATATCCAATTTCCTCCTGTCCTCCTCTGGTCTACACACAATGTAGGAAATTGGTTTTAGCAAAATTTAACATGGAAAGGAGTATTTAACTATGGAGGGCCAACGCAAGCTTCTGTTCTATAAGTTCCAAATTGTCATACTTCAAACTTGTTTCCTCCATCCCTAAAGTGTGAACAATATTTTAGTTTTATATCAAGAATGAAATTACAGGCTGTATCTTCAGGTCTCCTTAAAGCATAAATTAATATGTGAGCATGCCTTTTCCACACAGAATTCCTTCTGTGGACTCCATTCAAATTTATATCCAATGCTATTTATGTTAAGGATGGTCTGTGTGGTGAGGAACATCAGGCATGGACCAAGACTCTGGGAACACTAGTTAAGCACAGTTGCATGATTTTTTTTTTTTTTTTTTTTTTTGTTAGGGTGAGGAATGTACTTCAGAAATTTGCAGACTTTTACAGAAACCCAATATCAATCAATCATCTGGAGTCGATTCACAGAAAAATGCACACTGTATACACATACACACCAGACTTCACATGACACCAAAGTATTGTCAAAAACACACCAGTTCGTAGCATTATACAGTGGAAATTTTTCTTTGAAAAGAGAATCAAGCCACCTTAAATGTTGGTCTTGTTTTTTAATTTATAAGAAATGATACTCCAAACATTAAATAGCTCATATACAGCAGATATGAAGTTTGACTGTCATGTGGATCCTGAACAACTGGAACTGGGGCTATTCCAAAAGTGGTTGCCTGTACATGGATATGTTCTACTAGCCTGGCTGCCTAATCTGGCCTCAGTGGGGCAGGACTCATCTAGCCTCACAAAAACTCAGAGAATGTTGCAGAAGAGGGTACAGAAAGATTGTAAAGGTCATAGATCAGGGAGATTGTTGTGAGATTTTGTATTTTAATAATATCAAAAACATTTTGTGTTTTTGAGACATTAGCCTAGGTTTTCCTCTTAACTTGGGCTCCCTTATGTAGGTGAGGCTGGATGGTGAGTGAGACTCCGCAATCTGTTTGACTCTCCAGCACTGGGATTGTAAGCATGCTATCATATTCAGGCTCTATAAATATGAGTTCTAAGGATGAAATTCTTAGGGGTCTCTAATGCCCATGCTTGAGTATTAAGTATTTGCTCCAATAAGCTATCTCTGCATTTCTGGAAACACTTTTAAAATTCAAAATTAGATAATAGAAAATATCTAATAAAAAAATTAAAAAAGAAACAAAATTACTAAGCTGAGGTAAAACATTAATTACTATTAGTATAAATCAAAATTGAAAATGTTTGTATTAAATAAACTAATACAACTACTATCTTATTTCTGGGAACTAATAAATCCTAGTACTCTTTGAGAACCACATTTATTCATATGAATACATATTCTTACATTTGCATGGACATTTTAGGAGAGATTATAAACCTGTGTTCTATATAAATCTACCTTGCAACTTAATCTGAATTACAGTTGTATTTACTGTAAACAAGCACATTATAACAGTCACATTATATCAGAAGTTACATTGGAAGATGTCATCAACTTTTAGTTGAGGACTCTTTTATCCTGATGATGAAGGAAAGGCCTGCAAGCAAATCAATGAACATCTCAAAACCTCTTCTCACACAATGGTATTGCAAGTATCTCAATCATCACTCCCCCCCCCACATTAATTGTTTATTTACAGAACTGGATTTTGAAATTTTTCTAGAAAGATTGTGTTTTGTTTCCTTTTGTGTCCTCATCTCTGAACATACTATGAAATACATGGTTAAAATACAGCGAATTTTATGAGCCAGAGGTTAATTGATTTTAAGATTAGTTCCAATGATGGATATTTTCAGTCAGAATAGGAGAGGGGCATTATAAAATACTTGTTGTATAAATAGAAACCCAGCCAATACTACATAAGTCAGTGGCTAAAGAACCAAGAGAGAGAAGACAAGAAGTTCTGGTATAGGTGTAAAGAGTGCAATAACTCTCCACTGTAACATGTGCAGCCCTGAGATTCCATCACTTTATGTTATTATGCCATTTGTTGATTGTCTGTAGTGTTTTCATCTAATTATACTTGCATATTCTAAGTATTCACATATTGTTCTTTATATATTCTCAAGTTGAAATTTGGTATAAACTGGTTTTTAATGTAATTTTTAAAATAAGGGCAAGGACTGGGAAGATGGCTCAGTTGCTAAAATTCTTGCTTTGAAACTATGTGAACCTGACTTTATCTCCAGAACACAAGTCAAGCATGGTGATGCACAGTTATAATCCAAGTTCTGAGAAGGGATAGATGGGTCTGTGAAGCTCACTTGCTAGTCAGCCAGCAAGCTCCAAGCCTGATGAAAGTACTTTTCTCAAAATAAGGTGAATAGCCTTCCCAATTAATGACTTCTGAATTTGTATATTGATCTACACACATACACACACACACACACACACACACACACACACACACACACACATATTTTCAGTAATTGAACCACTAGAAGCAAAATCAAAATTTTTTTCTTGATTGAAATGTATTTTAAAACTTTAGAAAATGAACTAATTAGGCTATGAGAAAAAATAACAATCAAGAGTGAAGGCAGATGTCCAGGATGCATAACCAGTTTTACAAAACATATGAGAATTCTTGAATGATGACCTTCAGAATTCATAGAATATTCGTGGACAGAAGATAAAAACAAGATCCATCCAAGAACAGACTCTTACTTAAGCACTGAGAGTTGCTGCATGAATCTGGACTCAGCTACCACAGCTTCAGGATAGAGGTCATCTAGATGCATTCTCTATACTCACCCATGAGGAAACCACATATCTTTAAACTTATAACAATCCATGAAGAGTAAAAGAACAATTTAACCCAACATGAACCTTGGTGGTAGCATAGCCCACCAACATGAACATGGCTCCAAGTGTGGCACTTGCCACTCACATCCACATGGAGTTCAGTGGTCATGGGCATCAACATGGCTTCTAGCTGCCCCATGATCTCAGACTCTAACACAAAACCTGTGGAAGTCCATGACCCATGCTCCTGCTGGCTATAAAGGGCAGGGATGTCTGCAGACTCACATTTGAGAAAGAGAATCGTAGGAGTCTAGGAGAATCTCACCCTACCCCGTGCCATGAAAAACAAAGCAAAACAAACAAATCACCAGCAGCAGCATTAGTAAACAAACAAAAAAATCCAATTTTCTAGACAGAAAGCCTTCAAAGAGAACTTTTTAAAAATTGTGGTAAGGGTGCTGAAGCGTACTTATCCACAATTGATGGCTTCTAGCAAAGGTGCAAGTGGTGAAGGACTCAGTTCTCTTTAAGGGGCTGTCTACTGGGATTTTGACTGTCCTTTACTAAGTATGTGGGCAATGAAAATTGGACTTGTGGTTCTTTGTTTCCTCCTCCTCCTCCTGCTTCCTGGCCCTGGCATTCCCCTGCCCCTGGCAGCAGCTCCTCCTCCTCTTCCTCCTCCTTCTTCTTCCTCTTCTTCCTCTTCTTCCTCTTCTTCCTCTTCTTCCTCTTCTTCTTCTTCTTCTTCTTCTTCTTCTTCTTCTTCTTCTTCTTCTTCTTCTTCTTCTTCTTCTTCTTCTTTTGGCATGGGGAGATAAGTGTTAGACAGGTAGACCTGGGAGGACTCAGAAATTAATTATGGTCACAGCTAGTTAATTCTCAACAAGTGTAAAGTTAACATAAATGGTCTCCAAGTAAATTAAATGTAAACCTGGACCGATATCAACCACAAATATCCAAAAGAGAAAAATTAAACTTTCTCTGAGGAAACTAAATCAATTTCTAGGAATTCTCATCAAGACTCAAGGTATATGTGCATAGTTTAAAAAAAAAACTGCAGTGATAAATTTTCATAAATGATTTATTAAAGATAAGAATAACAGAAAGAAATTATGAAACATACATATTATATGTACTTGGGATTTTGATCCTATCAGATATTAAAATTACAAGAGTTAGAAAAGCTTACATTGCAACAAGAAAGTCAATAAATAACAAATTCAACACAGGCATAGAGGAAATTATTGATCAAATTAGAAAACAGAAACTTGTATATAGACTTTATCCAGAAAAATGATGAGATAAAGATTATAAAGGGAGGTTATGAACCTAGATGGGCAGAGAGTTTCAAATGCATGTTCCATAAGACCTAGAAAGAGATGGGTAAAGGAAGGAGAAAGAAGAGTTATTTGACAGGATAATGGCAAAGGGTCAAACCTGGAAAAAATCTGACCTCTAGACTCAGGAAGCTCAACAAACCCTCTAAATAGCAATATGAAAAGAAACTCATGTGCAAAGAAAGAAACTGTCAAAGCAAAAAAAAAATTTACAACAGTCAGAGAAAAACATAAATCACCTTCAAAGGAAGAATTGTTCTCAGAAGTTGACTCCTTCACAATAAAGAAAAAATTCAGACTTCTACCGGATGATGTGGGAATAGTTTGGGTTTTTTTTTTAATTTTTATTTTTATTAGATATTTTCTTTATTTATATTTCAAATGTTATCCCCTTTCCTAGTTTCCCCCTATCCCTCCCCCCATCCCCCTGCTCCACAACCTACCTCCCCCCCTGCTTCCTGGCCCTGGCATTCCCCTGGCCCTGGCAGCTGGAGCCATATGTCCCACCATGTGTTTTCTTTGATTGGTGGTTTAGTCCCTGGAAGCTCTGTGGTTACTGGTTAGTTCATATTGTTGTCCCTCCTATGGGGCTGCTAACCCCTTCAGCTCAGCTCAGGGTCCTTTATCTAGCTCCTTCATTGGGGGACCCTGTGTTCAATGGATGGCTGTGAGCATCCACTTCTCTATTTGTCAGGCACTGGCAGAGCCTCTCAGGAGACAGCAATATCAGGATCCTGTCAGCAAGTTCTTGTTGGCATCCACAATAGTGTCTAGTTTTGATGATTATTTATGGAATGAATACCAAGGTGGGGCAGTCTCTGGGTGGACATTTCTTCAGTCTCTGCTCTGAACTTTGTAACTCCTTCCATGGGTCTTTTGCTCCCCCTTCAAAGACGGATCGAAGTGTCCACACTTTGGTCTTCCTTCTTTTTTGAGTTTCATGTGTTTTACAAATTGTATCTTGGGTACTATGAGCTTCTGGGTTAATATCCACTTATCAATGAGTGCATATCATGTGTGTGCTTTTGCGATTGGGGGTTCATAGCCAAACAAAGAATTCTCAACTGAAGAATACTGAATGGCTGAGAAGTACCTAAAATAATGTTCATCATCCTTAGTCATTCGAGAAATACAAATCAAAACAATACTCACACCAGTCAGAATGGCTAAGATCAAAAACTCAGATGACAGCAGATGCTGACAAGGATGTGGACTCCTCCATTGCTGGCGGGATTTCAAGCTGGTACAACCACTGTGGAAATCAGTATGGCCATTCCTCAGAAAATTGGACATAGTACTACCTAAGGACCCAGTTTACCATGCCTGGGCATATTTCCAGAAGATGCTTCAACATGTAATAAGGATACATGCTCCACTATGTTCATAGCAGTCTTATTTATAACATCCAGAAGCTGGAAAGAACCCAGATGTCCCTCAACAGAGGAATGGATTCAGAAAATGTGGTACATTAACACAATGGAGTACTACACGGCTATTAAAAACAATGAATTTATGAGATTCTTGGACAAATGGATGGATCTGGAGGATATAATCCTAAGTGCAGGAACAGTTTTTTTGTTTGTTTTTTTTTGTTGTTGTTGTTGTTGTTGTTTTTAAGCCTCTCTTTTAATAGATGCATCCCTAGTCCCAGGTTATGCACTATGTTAAAAAGAGTTTCTGCAGAAGTAATTAAGGCAGAAGAATCTGTCCTTAAATATGAAAAGTATTCAGGTAAGCCAGACTTAATCATTACATACTTAACATTTGAGTTCAAGGCTCAGAGACACAGGAAACGAGATTTTAAAAGCATGAAAGTTGCCATTTGTAGCTAGTTTAACGGTGAGGAATGACTCCCTCTAAGCAGCAGAACTATCCTCCCTTCAGCCTACAAAGAAACAAATAAAATCTCAAGAAGTGTATTTTATCAACAACAATGGGAAAATTCAGATTTCTATCTGGGTATGGTCATACTAGTCAGCACCTTCGCGTACCTGATCAAAGAACCTACTATGACAAACCAGATTCCAGGTCTGTAAGCACTTATGTTTGTTTTCATAAGCTGTTATGTTCTGCAATTTCCAACATGACAACAAGTAAATAAATAAAGGATAGTGTAACAAAAGGACTACAAACTAGAATTCTGTAAAGAGCATATTATTGTTTAAAATGAGGAAAATACCAAATAGACATTTTTAAATACAAAAAGTAAAACATAACTAGGCAATTTTCAATGAACAAACCTTTACCAATAGAAAACTACAGAATGTGAATAGATGGGACATGCTATGAAATAAAAAAAAATTATGTGAAAATATATAAAATGAAATTAACTGTGCAAAATATTCAAAATGATTATAAAATGATAATGATAATGATAAAATATGGGACGCTAGTTCTGAAATCAAATCAATGATAGGAATAAGAAATTACAACTAATCTTGTAACTTGTTTCAAAACTAATACATAAGAAATTTCTAGGAACAATCTCTAAAATATATTTAATCATATAACTTAAATGAGCAGTGGAAGGATTTCAGATGCTAAAATGGAAATAAATGTAAAAGAAATAAAAGAGGCTAAAAATAACCTAAGGAAGTGTGCCAAACACTTCAGGTAAAAGAAACAGACACTAAGGCCAAGTGGTTGAAATTTTGGATACATTTATTCTTGACATTTAAAACACTAGGCTATTAATAAAAAACACATTGGTAAAACAAGTACTTCTCAAATGAAACCAGTAAGGCTATATTAGCAACAAAGAAGTAGAGTTGAAAGAAGAAACTGTGCCCCCAAAATGAGGTCAAAATTTTATTTCCACAAGATGTAATTAAATTGTATATCTCCATAATGAAGTATCTTCAAAAAACATAAAAAGGGTTTCAATTTCCATGAGAAATTAATAGACATCTGTTGCAGAAATAGTATTCTAACCATATTAATCAGAAAAAAAAGAACAACAGAAAATAGTAGGAAAGAAAAAGAAAATGACTATACATACTGTGCCAAAGAGGCAAAAATGATAGATGAAAAGGAAATAAGGGTGTCAGCACAAAGGAATTGAAGGGAAGTACATGACAAAGAAAGCACACAAATGAAAACAGACAAGAGAGCAATACATTCACACTGGAAACAGAGGTCAGTGCTCTATTCACATAAAAACCATTCTATTGAGAACACCAAACATTAACCAATAGATAATACAACAGTTGTGTTGAGTTTGTTGTTAGTCTGGCTTATGTAGCAAGACCTCACATCTCAAAAATATTCAGCAATTAAATAAGTGGATTTTATATTTAAATAATTTATTTATTCTATTATTTGAATTTAAAAGAAAATACAGTAAAAGATGACTTACTATAATAGACAACTGCATTAATGTCACTGATATACACAGATTAGGAAAACAAATTAGGCAATCCCAAACTCCAACACATTATAGTATAAAAAGTAGATTTAAAAATAAAAGAGAAAAAACAGATTACTGAAAAAATTGTGATAGATAGTGCCCAACTTAATATAAATTTATTTCATATTTCACATAATTCTCAGATTAATTTTATACATTTTATGGATCTATAGTCTTCAAAATCAGAAAATCTGGAAGAATGCCTTTATGAAATAGGAAGACAAATTCACTTTAGCAAATATCCACATTCTAAGATCTACCAAAGGAAATGCATATAAAGGTGATAGCGTAAAACACAAAACAAAGACAAAACAAATAAATAAATAAAAATAGAAAACAACAACAACAAACAGAAGACAACAAGCCTCAACATGCCAATGGAAAAAATGTAAAGAAACAAATATAAAAGCCAGAACACACCTGCAGAGAAATTTTTATCCAGCAATATGGCTGCTCTGGCAAGGGATTACATCCAAAGATCTAGACTTATGTGATCCAACTGGAATGCAGGTACATCACAGCCATTTAATCCCTGGCTAGAATACAGACATGCTTTAGTACATATATTTAAGGTAAAATTAGTTTGTAGAGGGAAGCAGCCATGTTTGAAAGTGATATCTAATTGAGGAGCAGACAAAGTGATGAAATAGAGATAGATTTGACAGAATGAATCAGAGACAGAATATGACGAATTGTCATGAGAACAGCACAGGAAAGAGAAGCTATTTCATAGTAGTGCAGGGAAAGATAGTGAGTCTGTTGGGAGCCAGTTGAGTGAACAAAGTTCAACTAAGTTTGGGCAATTCAGTGGAGTTCAGTTAAGTTTAGTTCCTACAGCTCAGTTCACTTCAGCAGAGGCAGTTGAAGCCAGAGAAAATGAAGGAATAAGAAGATTAGGACAAATTGCCAGAGTTAGCTTGAGGTTAAGCAGAGCGATTCAGTGAGAAGCTAAGAAGACCCAGATTGAATCAGTCAGCTTGGAGAGGATTTTGAGCCACAACATTTGAATTGAACCAGCAAGCCAGAGTTCAGAAAGAACTAGAAAGGGTGAGCTTATTCAGCAGTAAGATTCCAAGGCAATTACATTTAGTGAATAAAAATTATTTTCACATGTCTTTACAGCATATGATACAGTTCATTTGGTGTTATATACTTTTCCTCATTAACTTAGACCTCAAGCAATAGTACATACTTATAAAGACTAGATGAACACATTATAAAACATAAAAATATTCACAAG
This sequence comes from Mus caroli, assembly GCF_978045245.1. Taxonomy (NCBI): domain Eukaryota; kingdom Metazoa; phylum Chordata; class Mammalia; order Rodentia; family Muridae; genus Mus; species Mus caroli. Next base: position 144,447,272 of record NW_028227258.1, on the reverse strand, counting down.
CAAAAGGAAACATAAGACAGTTTCATTACAGAAAGATGCACAGAAGAAGCTCAAAGAATGAAAGACAGAATCTCACTTGTGAACATGAACCAACAAGGAAATGATGTTGAGGCGTACCTGTCCTTCCACATTACTCATCAATATCCACAACAGAAGAATGTAAAGGCAGACAGCATCAGTCAATGAATTAGTACGTAAATGAAACACATTATGTATGTTCAGTGGAACAATATTCAGTCATAATTTTAAAAAAATCTTTGTACTTTTTAATACCAGAATGAACCTGGAGGTTATTACACAAGAACAATAAGCTAAACACCAAAAGACAAGAACCTCTTGGTCTCATTCACAGTGAATCTAAAAGGCTTGGAGTATTGGGAGAGGTAAGTTGGCTTAGCCATTTCACAGTATATAAACATTCCCATTAAGCTTTTACCTTCTTTTGTTAGTCAGTGCTAGCAATAAAACCTAGGCACTAGAAATAACAGGTATAGCTTTATCTCTGAAATAGAGACCTAGCCCTTGGTTTAAAAGTAGTCATTTCACAGTGTAGTGCAGGAGGGTCTGGAAATCACAATCCTCCTGACTCCATTTCCCTGGTGCTGAGACCACAGAATTTTATGTCACAATATAATAGACCCCACCCTTCCCAAAAGAGCTATAGGCAGATAATGGCTGCTGGAGCAGAGAGAATAATGTCCACCAGTGGTGTAGCCTCAACTATTGCCCTACTAGAAACTCTAATCAAATCAATGGGTTATAAAAAGAATACATGAAAGTAGGAGGGGGACTGCTGGAGAAAAAACAGGCTCAGAGGGAGCAGAAGAGAGATAAGGGAAAAATAGGGGTAAAAATGATTAAAATACATTATATGCATGTAAGAACTTGATAAAGAGCAAATTAAAAACTTCTAATTCAATATGGCTCACAAAAGGTGACTGCTACTTTTATTGAATGGTGTCCTATCTTTTATACACAATAAAACATTTTTCCGTGCAGAATTTTGTGCCAAAGAGCTTTTGTTGTAAAAGGTGCAAAGGTTAATAATATATATTTGTGATGAGTAGTTTTAGTCAACTGGCACAAGGTAGGGATCTGGGAAGAGGGACTCTCAGTTGAGAAAATGGCTCTGTAAGATTACAGAGTCATATCTTGGAACATTTTCTTAATTATTAATGGATGTAAAAAGTCCAGCGCATTGTGGATGGTGCCACCTTTAGACAAGCAGTCATAGGGTAAATAAGAAAGAGGTGTAAAGAAGCCACCAAACAGCATTTCTACATGGTCTCTACATCAGCTCCTGAATCCATGTCCCTGCATTGAGTTCCTTTGATAATGGACTGTGATGTAGAACTATAAGCTGAAATTAGCATGCTCCTCTCCAACTTGTTTAATCATTGTGTTTTAGAAAACCTGACTATGAAAATATTTATAATTTTTTGAGACAGGGTCTGACTATGTAGCTCTGGATATCCAAAACATCACTATGTACACCAGACTGGCCTCAAACTCACAGACCCATCTTCCTCTCCCTCCCAAGTACTGGGATTAAAGGTATGTGCAACTAAGCCTGCAAAAATAAGATAATATTTAAGTGTGAATTTATTTAATCATTCAAGTGTTGCTAGTTATATTGTAGAAACATACTGCAAATATTGATTCTCTAATTTTAAAGAATATAAAACTATCGGTCAAACCAGAAGATACAAAATCTAAGGTGACAAAGACCACAGCAAAGATACTGTGGTATAAAAGTAATTCTTGGGGAAGAGGCAGCCTATGTACCCCTTGTTCTCAAATAACTACTAGGCATTTCAATATCCACTCTAGCCTGGCTTTGCTCCAGAAAAAGACACAGAGAACTGTTGTTTTTACTAACATGCTGCAAGCCTAAGCTGGACAGGTTCTGCGCTATTCTAACCCTCTAAGGATGCCTATTTCCTCAGCCAAATGCCCTGTTATTTGTCAATCTGAGCTTGCCCTGGCTTGCTCTGGTTCATATGTGTCCTCATAGATACTCCTTCAGCAGTCTGCTCATGGTGATTCCTCAAGGTCTCTCCACACCTTCCTCTCCTGTCTCTAGCAACACTTGAATGATTAAATGAATTCACACTTAAATATTATCTCTCTCTAATCTCTATCTCTGGGACCCCTGACTCGGTTCCAAAGTTCCTCTTCTCTCTGATAAGCTAATTGGCTGATCAGTTCTTTATATTAACCAATGAGAGATGATGGAAAACAATTTTTACAAAATATTGAGAGCAGAGATGCGTGAGCACGCCATTGTCTAGACTGAAACTAGTAACCCAGCATCTGATTACATAGAATGGGAAACCTTCCCCCAACTGTGTATATTTTGTCAAAATAAATGGAAAATAATGTTTCATAAGTACTTTATTTTTAAAAATTCATCTACAATCCTGGGCCCAGCAATTCCCCATTTCCTGGTTATGTCTCCTTACCTGGCATAGATATCTGGCTTTAGGGAAGTCATGAAGAAGAGTCCTGACACTGTGCAAGTGTTCACGGGTGAATAAATGTCGAATGAATGAAATAGGTGATCATTGAACAGAGGAATGAGTGAACAAATACCTTATTCAATAGGGTCATCTGTGGCCTTTATTGAAGATCCTTTTACTTATTTTAAGCGATGATTACATTCACTAATGTTTCTCAGAGTAACCAGGATTTTCTCCCTCCCTTCATTTTGGAGCTTATTCCGAATTTTCTATTTAAAGCTCCCCAGCATTTAAAAGTGCAGAGAACTTAAAAAAGTGAACTATCCATTCTGAGGGCATAATCACAGACACAATTCTTGTCTTTTAAAAATAAAACAAATTAATTTACAATATCTCAACAGTATCTAAAATAAATCTCCCCTTTTATAATCTTGCTTGATATGATCTTGCTTGATCACTTGTTTCTAGCGATTCCATGCCAAGTCCATATACGTTCCCTATTAGAGCAAAATACTAGTATATCTGGACATGGAGCACATAATCTCTAGCTTGCTTTGTTTTTTAATTACTCTTCGTTCATTTGAATTGTCCTCTAAAGTGTATGTTCTTTGTCAATATTTAAAAGTAAAGAGAAAAAAATATAATATCTTTAGTAAGGGTAAACAGATGAGGGCTGTGAGATAGCTCCGTGAGGAAAGTGCTAAACATCATGACCTGAGTGCAGAACCCCAGCATCCATGGAAAAGCCAACAGACACACATGCCTCTATCCTGAGCGCTGGGGTGTAACAAAATACATCCTTGAGGCTTCTTGCTAGTGTTTCTAGCCAAAACAGTGAGGTTTCAGGAACAGTGGGAGACCTATCCTCAAAATATAAAGCAGGGAGTAAAAGCAGACATCTAACGTTGACCTCTCCCCTCCATGTGTGCACAGGCAAGCACACCTATGAGGAAGTATATCCCTCATTACCTCTCTCTCTCTCTCTCTCTCTCTCTCTCTCTCTCTCTCTCTCTCTCTCTCTCTCTCTCTCTCTCTTCCTCCTTCCCTCCCTCCCTCCTTCCTTCCCTCCCTCCTTCCCTCCCTCAAACAGTGAAAGGGAAAATGAGTAGATGAGATTACTAACTAAAAGAGAAATTAAAACTAAGGACTACACAGGAAAATAAAGGGTTATGTAATCAGTGATACATTACTAAGCGACATTTTTTAAGTAATACTTCAGATATACTTCAGATTTGTTTAAATAAATGTATAGCAGTACCCCATTCTGGCAGACCCAAAATGTGGATATATAATTAACCTTCAAATTGTCCAAACCAGTGTTCAGTCATCATCACCATGCCTCCAGTGATGTAAGCCCCAGAGGAAAACAAAATTCTTGTCGCTGTCTTTCTCATTTGTGGCCCCAAATCACACAGAGAAAATGAGGGGTTTTTTTTCCAGCTTCTTTTTCAATGCAGAATGCCGCCTATGAAATTTATTTTCACAGAATAGTAAACCACCTCAATGCCTTCTGAATGATAATGTTTCAGAGTCTGGATTTAAGCTCCTATTATTGCATATTGAAATGCAGTTCAGATGTTCTACTGATCAGTTGAGACATTTTCTAAATTCTCTTGGCTGGCTGGTATATCATCAAATAATTATTACAAGATTCTTAGGCATACTAAATAATTACCTGCAGCCTATAGGAGCTTTATCTTTTCAAGTGTCATCTTCGTCACATGCCTTTCTGCTTGACAAGATATTTTTCCAACTCATATCCTTAAATTACATTAAAAATTTTGTTCTCTACCCTTGAGATGATGTTACATATAAGACTTTCCTATATTATCAAGGAAGTAAACCAATAACTGTCTGCACAAGCAGTTATAAGATATCCCTGACATTTTTACATACATAAATAAGAGGTATTTTTCCTCTACAAATTACATGAATTTTATCACTTTCTTTATTTTAATTACCTTTTTGATCCAGTAGCCATCTTTCCATGATTCTACATGGAAGTGTGTCATTTTTAGTGCAGCCTTTGACATTGTCTTACTTGTTAATATGCTCATAATGACTAGACTGGAAAAAGTCAGCATTAAGGAGCCTTCTCCCTGGGATGAATATTTCTGGTCCACAGAACCAACATTGTAGTGTGTCTAAAAGACTTTCTGTCTAAATACTGTTTCTGTTACTTTTCAAGCACAGCATCTGAAAGATTTGTTTGTTCACTTTCACTCAAATGTTTAATTCTTTCATTGGTCCTTTTGTCAAGTTACATTCCCATATTAAGGCAAATAGGATGTCCCCACCAAAAGGTACAGAATGGAAGCATAAAGTGAAATGTTAGCAAAAATACAATATGAAAATTTTTTGAAGATTTTCGATAACAAGAAACATTTTAAATTTTTTATTTCTCCTTTGGAAGATAACAAGAACCACATATTTGATTCAAAAAATGATTTGAGGGTAAGAAAAGGCTTGTTTTATCTTGCCTGAGTAATAGGGTTTTTTTTTTTTTTTCTTTGCTGAATTCTCTGCGTGAATAAGAGAGTGGCAGCCATTTTTTTCCCAGCTCAACATCAAAACGCCTTTCATCTGCTGTCTAAACGCAAACAAAGCAAACCTTCCGCCAGGCCTTTCTTTCCAGATAAATTAAAACTCTCGTGTCCTGGGGCCTAAATCAAGCCTACAGGCCTTCCCTAGATAAATCCGCTCTCAACCCGAAATCTTCTCAACACACGTGCTCCTTGTAAGATAATTTTGCAGTAGCTAATCAATAATGCAACAGTAAATTGCATTTAAATAAACATTAGCGGCCCCTCTTAATGAGTAAAACCTCATCTGCAATTTGTCAAAGTCGGAAATACTGGACTCTTTTGATATTCATTAGAATATTGGAAATTGGAGCTTTGACGGGTTTTATGTACGATTCAATTACCATCGTGTGTGCATGTATTTTTTAAAGGCATGCTTTTATACATTCTGGGAAAATATAGCAGATCATACAGCAAGTTTCTAGACTGAAATTCATATGTCTGCAACCACCCTGGTTAAATATATATGGAGATAATCCTGTTTTCCATTGCAAATTATGAAGCTCCCAAGTTGGGTATACCTCATTTAAAATTTCTGACTTTAGACAAAGAAAAAGTAAAAATTGTTCTTGTGAAGTGATAAGAAGATCCTGTGATTTGACACTGCATGCATCTTTACTTCTCTCTTTCACCAAAAAAGTCTTTATTATTGGAGGAGTCCAGACTTAAGAGCAGAAAGTAATGAGACGGCTTGTAAAAATTATTTCTAAAATTATACATTTTAATATTGACTAAGAATGCTCAGATATTAGAAATATCTGGCTTATTAAGCATAGCTCTGTGATATGGATTTCTGTTATTCTAAATTATGTTCACTGTAGGAAAGTGCATCTGAATCTCTATTGCTCAAAACATCCTTAACAAAAGACTGAAAAAGTCTAAGACATATATGTGAGCCATACTGCATAAGAAACCAAGATTACAAACATTTCTTGTAATGGATGAGATAGCCTATGATTTAAACAAGATCCACCTGGTTTCATATTTTGTACCCTTAATGTGCCATTTTATAGACACCTGGATTAAGGAATAAACTTGCAAGCAAAATTAACCCTATTGTGAAAGTATCTATATAAATATGTTCTGTTTTATAGGAATTCCAGTTACTACAGACATAAAATGGAATAATATGATATAATGATTTTTTAGAAGAAGGTAGCTATTTGCTGGGACTGTAACTGGAAATATTTTTTAGTTAATTTAGTTACTTACATCCCAAATGCTGCCCTAACTCCCTCCCAGTCCCTGGTCCCCATGTCACAGAGTCCCTCCCCTCATCCCCCTTTCTCTTTTCCTCTGAGCAGGGAAAAGGAGCTTTCTTTAAAGTTGTTTCTGGTCTATGGAATCCATTCTCCAACAGAGCTGACTTGTCTAACCTCAGTGGGAGAGGATGTGCCTAACTCTACAGATACTTGATGCAACAGGCTGTGGGGATAGCTAGGGGCTCCTACCTAATTTGTATATTTTTTGTGTAATGTCATCAGTGTAATAAAAAGAGCTGCTACATTTTTTATAGGCAAACAATGGACATACGAAAGGACAACTGGTCAGGCAGGGTTCACCTAAGCACCATAAAGAAAGAAAATACCTGTTTCCTCGGCTGTATTTCAATTCACGTACCAAATGCCCACTCAATGTATCACCAAGAGAGTCTGACAAAAACATTATGGAAAGAATGCAAAAGTGATCCAGTGTGACCATTTTGAACACTAGACAAAAATCATTTGAAATATTTACACTTTCACACAACCAATTATTAGCAAAGGCAGGTTGAAATGGTATATTAAAAATATAATGTAAGCATGAAAAACTAGTGAGTGTTCTAATTTGCTAACCTTTCTAATTTCTAGTATCACAGTAGTAAGGTGCTCTAATATATACCATGGTGGTGTTATATGTGATAATCTTCAAGAAGCATGCTTGTTGCAACCACCAAACACTTAGGCAATGTCTCCTGGCATTTATCATATGTAAACATGCATGAGGAGATAAGACAAAGAAAACCATACAGAGACAACCATACCCAGGTCTTATGTCAGTTAGTAGTAACCATCTCTGATTGTAAAGAAAGAGAAAGGATGGTATAATAACACATCAAATAAATGTGAAGCTCCATCTCAAACTGTATTAACATATTTTTAAAAGGTTATAATGCCTTCATAAGAAGCAAAACAGTGGTGAAGGATGCATGAACTTTGATGACTGAGAATGAAAGGCATTTCAAAGACATGCATTTCTCTACAAGGTAAACATTTATGGAAAGTGAGGCTTGCATTGGACTTGCAAACTTTATATGCCCCAGTACAGGGGAATGCCAGGGCCAAAAAGTGGGAGCAGGTGGGTAGGAGAGTTTGGGGGAGGGTGTGGGGGAATTTTGGAATAGCATTGGAAATGCAAATGAGAAAAATACCTAATAAAAATATTAAAAAATAATAAAATAAAATAAAATAAAAATGAAAAAATCAATTTAAAAGTCAAAAAGATTATTTGTTAAATTATAAGTATTAAGTATACAGGAGGAAAACTGGAAAACTTAGGAGGCATTCAAGTAAGTCTTTATGCCTTTGAGCTAGGCTTCTTAAATGTGATGACAAGAACACATGTAATTTTTTAAAAAGTAGGTAAATTTTAATTCACTATGTTAAAAATAGAAACATTTGGGTCAGTGAGATAAGTGTGGGTAAATGCATTCTCTGTGCATGGCTGGCAGCTGGAGTTTCATCCTGAAAGGAGGTAGCTGACTTCTCAAGTTCTCCTTTGACTTCTATCCTTGCATCATGGTAGGAAAGGATCTGCATTCACAGATTTATAACACACACACACACACAAACAGTAAAATTTAAATAAATAAATAAATAAATAACCATAAAATGTAAACCATGAAGAAAATAAAAGCATAACTCATATAATGCAAAAGGTATTTACAAATTATGCATCTGATAAATGACTCAAAACAGACTGGAGTTGAGTATTTCTAATGTATACAAAGCCAAAAGTTTAATCCCCTGAACTACAAATGGAGAGGCAACTCAGAATAAGAATGCTTAAAGAAAACTTACAAGTCAAATAGTTAAAAGATAAGTAGCCTAATTAAAACATGAGCAAATTGTTTTACTGGACATTTCTGCAGAAGCAGTGCACAAAAGCACCTAAAAATATCCTCAGTAATATTGGTCTAAAAAACATACACACAGTTTCAAGAACAGCACCTCTTCAAACCACAATAAAGAAAATATATATTCATAAATGATAACAAAGAAGTAAACTAATGAAATCCTTATACTCTATGAAAATAAATATGAAGTGGTGTAGTTACTGTGGACTCTTACTAATTCAAGTTAAGCACATAACTAAATATTTCTCCTTCTACATACATACACAATGAAAATATTTTCATATAAAAACTGCTCATAAATGCTTCATAGCAGTGGAATAAATTCAATGATAATCAACTAATAAACAGTTTAACAAAATATACGATATCTGTATTATGAAATATTAGAGCAAGGAAGTAAAGTGTCTGCCACACCATGAGTGACTCATTAAATACATTCACATTATTAAAACCAATTTACACAAAAGGGAAAAGCAAATGGTTTCCTTCTATGTGACCAATTCAGGTAAAGCAAATCATGAAGATGAACAGTAGGCTAAGTGACACGGTGACATACTCTGTAATTCCAAAGCTTAGGAAGGTGACAGAGGAGGATGGCGACAGATCTCTATAATACCAGTGCTTGAGAGGGTAACAGGAACGACTGTAATTCCAAGCCATTCTGAATAACAAAACTATATCATGTCTTAAGACAAAACTAAAACTAAGCTAGAGGTTTTTCAGGACAGGATTAGGGCAGAACAGGAACGACCACTAATAGGTATTGTTTTCTTTCCAAAGTGAAAGACATATTCTAAAAGATCACTGTGATGATCCAACAACTAAAATCTACTAAGCTGTACATTTATGAAAGCATAGGTTGAATAACTGTATAGGTAGCTACACATATACAAATGATTGAATTTAAGCAGAAATTAGTTAGGCACCCAGTTCTCTACAGAGCAGCTGGGTTACATTGTGGATGGTAGCTCTTGCTAGAGATCAACTACTCATAAGTATTCAGAAAGTACTAACATGGGAGCCTTAGTCAAGGCTCTGTGATAAACTTGAATGAATCCTTCCTTGTCTACAGAGCTTAAAAGCTACCATGTTTGGTCAAGTTTCTCATCTCTTTGTTTGAATGTTTTCGCATTTACTAGATCATAAGAATGTTATTCTACTATGAGTTGTCATAAATTCTAGTTGGATGCTGGGGGAATTTGAAATATGTAAAACATCATAATCTGAATGTCAAAGGAGTAACACCTCAAAACTCAGCTTCAATTTACATTGTAAACTTCAAATAACAGTAATAGTTACTGGGTTCCAATGCCTATTTGCAGCTCTAAAAACTTCCATGTAGAGAACATACACAGCTATAGTTCCCATGAGTATATCAAAATGAAATATTGATATAAATGTATCTAATTACGGTGACATAAATGTTATCTAATTTTGACCCCTCTGTAGATGATATAAAAATATGGAAAATATCAAGGGTCTTCATTGATGACTAGTGTAATCTTTAATCAGAGGTAAAAAGTTTCAATTTAAATTGAAGTAATTATTTTCTAATTATATTCTCATTTTTAAGATAAATTATTTACTTTATGTCTATGCATGTTTTGCCTACATGTATGTATGTGAACCACAAGTATACATAGTGCCAACAGATGGCAGAAAAGGGCAACAAGTCCCCTGAAACTGGAGATGGTTCTACCTACTATGTGGGTGCTGGGTAGTGAACCTGGGTCCTCTGCAAGAGCAACCAATACTCTTAAACACTAAGCCACTAACCACTCTAATGCTAATTTTGTAACTGTTTTAAAATACTAATAAATCCCATAAAGTTGCAATTTCATTTTTGAAGCTACCTGCCTAGATCAAATAATTTTTAACAATTATATAACCTGATCAAAACATTGTATCAAAACAAAAAAAAATTTTTCTGTCTGAGCAATATAATCTTGAAAATTTCTTTTTAGTCCACAAAATATTATCACATGCTACATATATAAATACTATATGAATAACACACTTAATTTCATCACAAATGTACAAATATAAGGAAAGTTACTGAAAGGGCTTATAAGTGATAGGGTAAGGACTCTACTCCAACAGGCATTATTACCTTAAATGTCTGAATGTACTAGTGGACTCCGGATAGGAACACAGGGTGTTGTACCACCTGACATACGATAATAATTCCCTTTCTGTGCCTGTTGATATAAAGAGATAATACTATGTAAGTTGACTAGAAAACAATGATTCTCTAAGCAGCAAATGATTTAAACAAGAATAAACATAGCAATGGAAATATATATATATACATATATATATATATATATATATATATATATATAGCTTTAAATTTTGTTGTTATTAGGACAACAATGTGGAATATTAAATAAATGGTTTTGAAATGGAAGTCCATGGCTTTGTATTGGTCCTGTGGAATCATTCCAAGGGTTAATAGATGGTGGACATATATCCTTGTAGAGGTATTTTAAGTGTAAGTTTCAGTAGTCATTGTGGACAAGGTTATGAAACAGAGGTACTTCTCTGTCGTCTGGCAGTTCTAACCAGATACACACTAATTCCTGAGATACTTTCTCTCTCTCTCTCTCTCTCTCTCTCTCTCTCTCTCTCTCTCTCTCTCTCTCTCTCTCTCTCTCTCTCTCCCTTCCCTCCCTCCTTCCCTCCATCCTTCCCTCCCTCTTTCTTCCTTCCTTCCTTCCTTCCTTCCTTTCTTCCTTTCTTTCTTTCTTTCTTTCTTTCTTTCTTTCTTTCTTTCTTTCTTTCTTTCTTTCTTTCTTTCTTTTCTTTTCTTTTCTTTCTTTTTCCTATTTTGAATTTGATAAAATGAAAAACCATTTAGATTTTGACAACTTTCAAACATTAAGTACCTCAGATTATATAGTAGTATTAAGGTTATATAGTAGTTCATTAATATTATCAAAATCTAAATATATTTTTTAATGTAATATTTGTAATTATTCAAGCACAGTAGCTGTGTAGCTGTGTTTGGCAACAACCCACTTGATTTTCTCTTCAGTGGTCTCAGGTGGTTTTAACACTTTTTCATACTATTAAACATCTTTGAGTTATCCTTTAAAAAAAACTAAAACAAAAAGAAAGCCTGAGAAATTAGTTTTAAATATTTAATTTCAATTCTTTATGTAACATAGGGTGATTTTTAACAGTTCCTAGGCAGGGATGAAGAGGTGCTCAGATGGTAAAGTTCTCCTCACAAATCCATATGGACATGAGTTGATACCCAGCACCCAAACAAAAACACAAGGTGTGTAGAATGTAGTTTAAATAGCAACACTGAAGTAACAAAGGCAAAAGCATCCCTGAAACTCACCAGCCAGTCATCTGGACAGAATCACTTATTGCCTAGTAGTTGGTATGAAAAAAGCAAGGTAGATGGCTCATGAAGCAGGCCTTCTTCTGTCTAGTCTTTAATGGAGCCAAAAGACAGCAGTCGAGCTAAATTGACCACTGGTAGCCCCTAAAATTTTTTGAGAATGGGGAGTTGAAGGTACCTAATAGAAGATGCTTGTGATATATTCAGTATGGCAAAAAAGAAACAGACCAATGAAGCAATTCCACCATAGGTAGGCTCCCCAACTGCTTTCTGGGTCATACAGAAAAGCTTCACTGTAAATGTCTGTAAGAACAGAAAGGAAATACACAGTACCAGGAGAAGCTTTTCATACCCTCATATCATATAAGGGCAACACTTAAAAATCAGGCTAAAAGGCACAGACTTTCTGTTCCAGACTGTTCTGGTTGGTATTTCATCTACACTGAGAACAGTGTATTGAATATTTTTTCAGTTACATTTCTAAGAAAAAAATATAAAAATTTCAAACAAAAGTGGTATAAATTCATCGTTGTTAAACTGATAAAACAGCTGTTTTGGAAAGAATTTATAGCATACCTAAAGATAATCATTTTAAAGTTTAAAATCTGTAATTAAATATATAGCATGAAATAATGATTAATTATATTCAATCTTGACAGAATGGGCACCTTTTAATACTAGTTTCTGCAGAAATCGAATCAAAACTACATAATCACAGACTACTAGCCAAGAAGATCTATCAATATTCTGTCCACATACTGAGTTCTTATATGCGAAAGGTGTATTATCTGGTTTTGCTTGTTTGTCTTAATGGTTTTATGGACACTAACTAATTGCTTTGTCAAGAAATTGTTATTTATTCTCATTTTACTTGTATAATACAGACAACTTATTGAAATTCAGACAATTGATGGAGTTTTTAAAGTCTCTAACCTTTTAGTTTATCTCTTCACATTTTGGTCACCTCACCTAAATGCACATAAAATAGTACACATGCATTAATTACTTGTCCCAATTTTCCCTTTCTGAAATTCCATTCCTATTAGCAAGGAGCAGGTAGTACTGCACAGAGTTCTTGGAACAAGTCAAACAAATCCTTGGGGATTCTCATTAGGGTCTTCTGGGAACAGCTGGGGAGACACAGGCAGGAAGTGGAGCAGGACAGCTGGCAGGCTCTCTCCCTTTGTTGATTGCCCCTCCTCCATGCAGGGTACTGTCCCCCCACCCCCCACATCACCCTTTCCTTGAAATCCTCTCTAATCCCCTTTATAACCATGGCTTGTTTGGTGGGATAGAACTTTCCTGCACCATCATGAGCTCAAGCAGGAGCCTGGATACTACTTCTGTCCCTTTGAAAACTTTAAACACTCAGGTTTATGCACCCAGATTGCCATGGATCATCTTGATAATTCTGATGGCTTTTCTATGGGATCTATATGCTGTGGCCAAACTCTTTTTCATTTCACCTGCCTTTCAATTTTCCAAAGACTTATGCAGAGAACTTAGAGGGGAAAGAGTGAATAAAAACATTTTGTTATGATAAACAAGTATGTTTTGAAGAGACTATCAAAACTAATTTAGTAATTAGGTAAAAATGAAAATATATATATTAGTTATGGAAACAACTTTCTTCTGCATTGTCTACACCAACTGTTTAAAGACAAAGAATTATGAGTTGTTTTCACTTTATGTAAATAGGTGTCTCATTTTATCATTTTTTTCTAGTAAATCATTTTACTCAGTAGTTGAATATTGTTCAAGAAAGTAGTAACATTAACTCTATCTTTGTGGTAATACTCACCTTTCTTTGGGTATGGGCTGTTATTTATTTGTGCAGTGTCTCTCTGTGCAGACTGACCATTCTTTTATAAGGGTTGTGTTGCATAATAATGATGAAAAACAAAACCAAAAATATCTATTAATCAGATTGCCTGTGCTTCCTTAAACAGCACTAAACAAGGCTTTTCATTTAATTGTGTTATTCAGACAGAACAACAGTATAAAGGGGGGTATATTGAAAGAGAATATTCAATAAGAAAAATTTGACCTTTGATCAAATTGTTACACCTTGATGGACCTGTTTTCGCTTATGAGAGATAAGAAAGCTGGGTAAAGTGAATTGTAATGACCATTTCTCATCCTTAGCATCATAAGCGATTCATTCTGTTAGTTTGCCTGGACTTGATATGGCTATCAGTTGTGTTTTCTTATTTAAAATAGCATTCACATTGTTCTCACAATAGTTGGATGATAATATAATAAATATTAAAGACATCTATAGCTTGGTTGAGTTGTAACAAGTTTGTAATTGCAGGGAAGCTTCTGCTTATTTCCTGTGGGGGAAAAAAAAAGCCTGGGGAATTAGCTGGTTTCCCCTATCTGGTAGGAGATAGATTTCTGCTTACCTCAGTGGAGTTTTATACCTATGTGAGCTATAGATTTACAGATCTGCTTTACAATGTCTTACACAAGACCTTTCACATCCTATTAGAATGGATGTCTTTGGAATGAGGCTCTTAAAACAAAGATATTATTCTTAATTTATTCATAGCTTTTTCAAAATAGAAAAAAAAGGGAAAAAATGAAACAAAAGATAAAAACTTTATATGGAAAAAAGAGTGATAAATTATTTTAAATAAACTTTTTATTGTTTTTTTTTTTCTCCTTGAACCATAAGCTCGAGGTCATCTAAGGTGTCCGGAGGTTACCAGTGTACAAAATTTCGTCTAAGCCAATTAGAACACCTAACCCGATTAGCTTAAAGAGGATGGACAGTAACAACCTCATTACCTAGTTCTGCAAAAACATTTGCAGAATGAGTTTATTAATTTTATTAAGTAAGCGAGAAAGTAATATGCATCAAAATTATTTTTAAAGTATGAATGAGAAATGTTACTTGGTTTTTCTGTGACTTAATATGTTCTTCACTTAAAGGAATAAGTGAGAAATATTTTTAATGGAGCTTTAAAATGTTCTGAAGAAATTATTTGCAAATTTAAATTATGTACATTTTTAAATAAAAATTCCAACTTATATAAGTTTAAACATATTGACAAAACATAATATTTTGTATAGAAAACAGCTTAAATGTAGGTTATTAAGATGGTTAAAATCCCAGAATGCTTTCAATTATTCTTTTACAAACAAATAAAATGTAATTAAATCATACCTCCCAAGCTTGTGTATCCTATGAAAATAAAGGTATACCAATTTTGTTCACAATAGTTTCCTTCCTTTTTCTTTCTTTACTTTTCTTTCATGTTCTGTTCTGTGTCCTGTTCATTTTATTTCTCTTTTCGTTCCTTTCAATTTTTCTACTTGAGCTTTCTTTCTTCAACAATTCCTTAGAGTATGAGGCAATTCTAACTGGCCATTCAGAATTCTATTACTACTAGTGTGTACAGAGACTCAGGGACCATAGCAGGGAAGGAACAATAGGAACTTTAAAATATACAAATTATACTTCATAAAGGAATGGACCTGTACCTTCAGTACAGATCCACAAAAATCACAAATCCATAAAGATCATACAATGCATATAGAATATGTTTGAACCAGTAAACCGGGCACAAGATGGTGGAATTTCATGTCACATGAGAGGGGAATAAAAGCCTCATAGATGCCCCTCTCCTCTCAGGGTCCATGACGTCAGCAAAAGACCTCAAGTAATTTATAGCATTTTATTTACTTTGGAGCCATTTAATATGTATTAATGCATGCAGCAGCAGCTGTCCCTTTTACAAGAGAAGTGTGCTCACGTGAGCTCTCACCCAAACTGAGAACATAAGCTGACTCTAATAGCAAAAGGGGAGGCTGCTGCTGCAGGAATTAATACATTACATGTTCCCCCTCTCATTTGTTATTTATATCCTCCTGTGTTTTAAAATATATACATAGGTAAATTTTTTAAAAGACATGAAATTTCTACAGAAAACTTTCAAGTTGGCAGATATCAAACAGTAAATTATGACACTTTTATTATATTTTAGGGATCTGTTTACTTTAATACCAAAATAAAAATGTAATTATTTATTATTTTCAAACTGGGACATCTGGTCTCTTTGCAACCATAAAAGAAGAAAAAGAAAGGAGGTTCTTATTTCAAATTCTGATATAAGGCTGAGAATGGATTTGGATTTGATCAATAGACTGTGTAACAACTACAACAACAAAGGGAATAGGTGTTCATATTTTATTTACTCTCTTAAGTTACACATATAAAACTATCTTGCAAATATGTATTAAGGTTGATTTTCTATGATCTGAAAATAGTTAAATTTAATCTCCATCTTTTGAAAAACTCTAAACCACTTAAGAATTTATATATAAACTACAGCTATAAGATTTTGCTTAGAAAATTGCTTTTATTTTAAGCTAATACTGTATCTCTCCTGTATCTATAACTATAAATGAACATTCAAACACTCATTCATTCATGTATGTAAAGTGACTAATCCTATGAAATCCAGTTTCTAAATGTAAGTACTTCACACAGTGTATACTTACTTTGACTTTGTTTAGGCTGGTTTATTGCTGTTTATTGTCAGTTCATCATTGCTTTAATAAGCACTGTTTTAGAGAGCTGAAGCAGCAATGCTTTTTAGTCACATGGAAACTTGGTTCCATTTCCTTGACTCCTTTCAACTCCATTTTATAATTTCCTGTTCTTCTCTGGGCTAAGGTTACATTTCCATTTTGTAAATATTGCACTGTGTAAATCTTACGCTTCTAATTTTATGCATTATTTTATCATTGTAAAATATCTGCAAATTAGTTTTCTGTTTATCTAGGCAGCCTAAGTATTTAATATCTTTTTTTAATGTTATGCTAGCTCTGTTAACAATATGGCTCATTATTTTATTCAGAAAGAATTTAAAAGGTGTGAGGTTTGTAACAGCAAGCACTATAGTGATTTGCATTAACCTAATTAGTTAATTTACATGTTGACCTTTAAAACTGGTAGAGTTTTGTAAACTCAACTTACAGTTGTAAGCATTCAATATAAAAGGCCTAACATGAAACCAGGATAAAGTTGATGAAGATACATTTATGATAAACTAAAGGGAAGCAAATTTTAAAGTATATACTACCATCTCATAGACTATATAAAGCCACACTAGAAGACGATATATTTTCAAAGCAATTTTCAGTACAGCCAGTTAACAGTCTAGGCCTATGAAATGGATTATTACTTTTAAAAAACATTTGTTTTAAAGAAATAGCAGAAAATAAGTAGTTTAGCAAGTTATGGTTATTCTGTTTCTTAGTTTACATCTAAGTCTTCTGGATTATATTTCAGCTCATAGAAAATTATAAATGAGCTATTTGAATCTTCTATACTCACAACCTTAAGGAAATGTTAAACAAGAAACATTTTTTTAAAGATAATAAAATCTTGTAACAACTGAAAAACACAAATTTTATTGTGAATTTCACTGAAAACAATATAGATGGAGAAGTTAGTCTGTCTAAAGTATCAGACACCATTGGTCAGTAACTCCTTGAAATATATATTCTTTTCCATTCTCGATCTTCCCCTCCTAAGAAATAATCCTCCTTTTACCCTTTTTGCATATTCTTTAATAGGCCATTTGACCCCCAAAATTGCACATATCCCTCCAACTGTGTAGTTTTCTAAATTCTATAACTTCCTTGGGTTGTTAGGACATCTCATGACTACCTATAGAAATGGGTTCTTTTCTCATATCATGGTGCGCAGGACCCTAGCTTGAGACATTTCCAGTGAAACAACCATCAGAATTTTTCATATTGTCCCAGCACACTACACTGGCTCTTTTGTTTTATTTTCCCCTCTTTTTTTTAATTAGGTATTTTCTTTATTTACATTTCAAGTGTTATCCCCTTTCCTGGTTTCCCCTCCAAAAACCCCCTATCCCAAGCACCCAATCTCCTTCCTGTAGCATCAAATAGGAGCTTGGTTTAATTCTTTTCTTAGTTCTACCACCTTCAGAACAATTAAGCCTCAGGTTTCCATGAAGACTCTAAATTTACCAGGAAAACAATGACATTCTCTTTGAAAGAAATACTTCACATAAGATGTTTCTCTAGAAGTCACCTTCTGCTTTTAATCTTCTCATTTCTGTTAATGGCATAACCATCCCATTGGCTATAAAACTTTGTGTTCTAGACTAGCACCATCCTCTAGCTTGATCAAAAAAAAAAAATCTCCCTTCAGTGAAAGGTGGTTAATATAGAGACTCACAACAGGGCAAAGCAATGAGAATAAGTGACTGTTAAGAGATCAACTTTAGATGGAATACTCATAAATTACCCCACCCCAAAACAAAGCTCACTGAACATCAAGGAAGACAAAGAAGAAAATATCGGAAGCTAGACGATGGGAGGGAGAGTCATGAAATACTGTCTTCTGATAATATCATGGCTATGACACACATGACCTAACAGCAGCAACAGTTACTGGCAAAATATCTATACCAAACTGAGCCAGTAAACATTCAGTCATAGACAGAGAAAGAGCTCACTGGCCATGGCTCTACCCACAGGAACTAGGATTAATAAGGAACAGGAAGTCACTGACTTTGGAAATATAGTCTGTGGTGGGATCACACCCATGCCCAAGCATGGTTCTGGGTACTGGTTATGCCCAGTGGCTTACAAATAAAGATGCAACAGAAGGTTATAAAGAGGATAAGTGAGAGGAAAAATAAGCACGGGTGGGATGGGTATAAAAGGAGAAGGTGGGGCAAGAATGTATATAAATACATATATACATATATATGTATATAATACATATACATACATATATATGTATATAATATATATGTATATAATATATATGACAGTCAAAGAAAGATATGAATAAAGCAGCTCAGTGTTCTTATCTGTTCATTCCTCTCTTCTTTTTAAATGCTTTATGGACCACATGGTTTAATTTCAAAGTCAGTCATAACTATGCTTTCTAGCCATCACCATTAGACAAAGGAGTACCTACAGAATAGAGCTCAATATTGCTCATCTTCTATCATTATAAGGAGATACCTAAGGTAAATACGTGTGGGGCAGTGGACTGTGAGAGGTAGCCTGATCCTCAGTTGAGCTAAACGCCCTGGAGATACTGAATGGATGGTAGGAGCTTCCCTTGCTCCCGGGCATCAGACCCCTGTCATTAACTGCAATCTCACATAGGTTTGTTGCCATCGGTAATGTAAGGACAATGCCCCAAGCCCTCCACATGTAGATGAGGCATCCCTAACAGCTCAGACCAAGATAATAGGAAAAAAGATGTGACCTGTAGTCACGTAGGTTCAAGACAGAAATCTCCATTCTAATGAGTTACCTAGAGGCCCAGGGGTAGTTTAACCAAAAAGCTTTCCTTCCCAGACATTCCTCCCTACCCACTCAGGCCCACCCTGAGATGTGGGGTATGGTTTTACCCATCTACTTTCTACCATGGCAATAAATGATTTGAAACCACAGACTATCTCTTTTCATCCAGATACACCATGGGGAGCAACGGAACAGGCCTTCATCTGCAGAGCCACTGTCTTATCTCCCATAGAGGGACTCTCTGCACCCCCAGCCACAATTGCCACCAAGCCTGCTGCCTCCATCAAGTCAAGGATTCTCTCCTTGAGACCAGCCAGATCTCCCCCTTCTCCCCCTGGCCCTGGGCTAGATCCAGCCTGCAGGCCCCACTCCATTTTCAGCTCTTCCATTAATTACTTCAAGTGGTGCCTGGGAGTCCAAGAGCCTGGGAACTTCAAGGCCCCAGCATTTTCACAGGCCCTGGGAACCCTAAGCCAGCTCCTGCTGTCCAGCAACTCAGACTAATCTTTCCCACCCTAAGCAGTGCCTCAGCGCTCCCCTATAGCCCAGAACCCTCCTTAAATGGTGTGGGGTATGTCCAGTCAAATTCCTCTCCTCAGGTCCCATCTCCCCAAGCAGCTGTACCTTGTGGTAGAGTGGATGAGGGACCCAAATCTCTATGTCTGGCATCCCATGTGAGGCAAATCCAGCTGAAGTGTACCCCCAGCTGGTGACCGACATTCAGAGACCCCATATTAGTACTCCACATTATTCAAGGACCCTGAATAACCCCTGACCTAGTTCAAAAGACCTAGGTCTTCCTTTAATCATCTTGTTTCTATTAAAGTTGTTGACAAGGTAAACTGCTTGCATCACAAGCATGACAACCTGAGTTTAGATCTTCAAGTGCTCACAAAAGGAAAAGTTTGTGTTCCCAGTGTTGGAGAGTACGGGTAAATCAGTGTCATGCTGGGAACCGAGGTCGTACGAAGTCACACTCATCAGCAGCTGACCTAGCCAAGTTGCAAGTTTCAGGTTCAATGAAAGACATGGTGGGACTGGAGAAATGGTGAAGGAGTTAAAACTTTTTGCTGCCATGCTGAATCACGCCAGCTCTATTTCTCAGAAACACATGGCATAAAGGCAGAATCATCTCTTAGAAATTGTCTTCTAGCTTTTACATGTGTGCCATAACACAATCTTGTTTTCTTCTGCCCTTCCAAAAACGTACGCAAATTATAAAAAAAAAAAAAAAAAAAAAAAGGTCAATTATTATCCCCTTATGTTCAAGTTCTTAAAGATTTCCTCAGTGTAGTCTGATTTCAGTTAAGGCTTCTGTGTACTAATTAAGCCAAAAATGAAAAAAAAAAAAAAAAAAAAGAATGTTCAAGTATACAGTCTTCAGAGTCAGCACAGCTTTATATTCAAGTCTGTAAAACAATGTTACCTATGGCTTTGTGTTTTATATTTGTAGGCTTCTAGCAGAAATTAAAGGAAATAAACAAGGAAGATAGCTAAGGCTGCAAAGTGCTTGCCTTGAGTTCAATATGCAGAATCCACATTTTCAAAAGCTAGACACAGTGACTTCTAATTCCAAGTCTGCATGGGCAAAGACAAAGTTCAAGATCTTGTGGCTTTTCATCAAGCTTTCCAGGGCTATTGGATAAGTTTCCAGCCAGAGATAGATTATATCTCAATAAATGAGATAGACGGCACCTGATGTATAGCACCTGCTATTTTCTAATATCCCCACATGCCCACCCAAACCCCCACACTCAGACACACACGCATACACTGTGTATCCACATACTCTCCTTCACCAATGCATACGTGTTAACATGCACATAGATACAAATAATAAACAAATATTGTACTGATATTTACATATTATCAATGGTAGAGCAATGGCTCTTTTGTTAGTAACATAGCAATTTTATCTGCTCTGAGCACTATAAAAACAAAATCAATAATAATCACTGTCTGTGACTGCTTTCCTCACATGTGCAAGCATTACAAATTCATATGAGAAATGAACACATTAACTACAGATTTGACAATTAGGAGATTCTCCAGATTCCTTAGATTTTAAACTCTAAACCTAATGAATGCTACTTTTTTTCAGAGAAATGGGCATAATATGATTTGCATATGATGAGAAGACTAAGGAGGTAACTCAATAAGAATTCACCTGGGTACAATCCAATCAGACAAAACATCACAGAGAAAACACAATCATGGCTGTCTTCATTTTGAGCCCATTTCTTTATTAGTAAATCTTTCACTTACCCATCTGTTGTGACAGATTTTCTTAAAAATATCCATTTTGTGTTTGTGGCTACAGAAGATAAATGGAATACAGAGGATAATGGAAGTGACATTGAGCTGCTAAGATTTGTAATTAGTATTCTGATTATTGTTTTGTCAATTTGACACAAGTTAGAGTCATCTGGAAAGAGTGGACCTCAACTGAAAATTATCTTCATCCAGATAGGCCTATCTACAAGACTGGGAGGACATTTTCTTGAATAATAATTGACATAAGAGGACCACTGTAGTCAGTTTCTACCACTGGGCCAGTGGTCTATGGTGGTTTAAGAAAGCAGACTGAGCAAGCCAGGGAGACAAGCAAATAAGCCCCATTCCTCCATTGCCTCTATGTCAGTTTCTGCTTCCTGGACCCTTACCTTACACTCCTGTCCTGACTTCTCTTATGATGGACTACAAAATGAAAAAAAAAATCCTTTTTTCCTTCAAATTGCTTTTGGCTATTGGGTTTATGACTATAATAAAAAGAAAACCAGCACAGCGCTCTATTTCATTGAGGGATGAGGCTAAAATTACTTGCTTTATATCAAATTTCGGTTATTGGTTATATAATGTAATTTTCCATGTTTTTTAAGTCTGAATGTCTAGGTTAAACAAAAGATTGTTGTGTTTCTTTCTGATTACTCCCTTCCTAGGGAAGGGAAGGGCAGGAAGGGGAAGGGAAGGGTGCTTTTGATTTTGACCTATCATTTTTAATATCTCATCATAGACTGTTTTTTTTTTAAATATAGAATTCCAGCAGCTATAGTTTCAAAATGAAATGGGAAAAAAGTCTTCTTTTCACTAGAGAATTATGGTATTCCCCATAATATCCAATAATCTACTTATAAGTTTTCCTTCATATATTACAAATATGTTTTTAGTTGTTCTAAACTGCTAAAATTTCAACCTACTGACGTCTAATTCAGCCTGTAACATAATCTTAAATGGTGTTAATTTTTATCTCTAGATGCCTTACATAATTAATAGACTATCACAATGAAATTACTTGTAGAAACAGGAAACAAAATGACTTTTAACAAAACCTATTTTCTAAAAGCATTGATGAATAATTTTCCTAAATCTGCTATTTCTAAATTTTACTCTCTTTTTTTTTTTTTTGGTTTTGTTTTTCGAGACAGGGTTTCTCTGTATAGCCCTGGCTGTCCTGGAACTCACTTTGTAGACCAGGCTGGCCTCGAACTCATAAATCCACCTGCCTCTGCCTCCCGAGTGCTGGGATTAAAGGCGTGCGCCACCATGCCTGGCAAATTTTACCTTACTAATGTTACCTAGTTAAGTACTAACAACCTAACTTCACTTCAGTTAAGCCTAACTCATCATCTGTCAGTGATGTGTGTGTGTCTTTGACATCACAAATGAGACAACGGAAGAGATTGAATTTGCAACATTAAAACAGATGAAGCTGGTTAGAAATATCCCATCAAGCATAAGGATAATGTTGGGTCAACAAGGAGGTGGTCTCACTCAATTCAAAGCCTTTCATTTAGTTCAGTTTAGCAGACATTCAAATCTTCCTATTCGTTAGACTCACAAAGGTATATCTTAGCTGACTTCGGGCATTCATATTTAGAGAAGAGTTGGGATATCACCTGGTCCATTTGTTTTCACACTGTATTCTAAGGTAGTGTCTGAGGAACTGAGATATATGTCAGGGATGCTGCACTGTTGAACATAGACATGCTATCGCCTACTGTATCAGGTTTACAGAGTAGGTACCAAATTAGATCTTGATTTTAAATCAAGTATATCAATAAAAATGGTCTCAAATCTCAAACTGAGCTCATTCCCACAAACTTTACAGGTGAGGAAGCTGTGACAAACAAGTTTCTCATTGCATAGGTTCCCTTAAGAACTAGTAATGACTTATTGATAAGTTGTCAGTTGCCATTTAAGCTTATTGAGAAACTAGCTTTTGAAGCAAGTTTGTCACTTTCCCCATAATTTTATATCCATGTTGTTTGTCTCTAAGTATTCTCTAAGAGTCCTTATCCAGGGATAGGCTGACCCTAACCCCAGCTAAGTAACAGGGAGGGAAAAGAACAGCAAAACAGCCCAAGAATTATACATTCTGTCCTTGAGGACAATAGGAAGCCAAACGATTCTCAACAAGGTTACTCATCTCATGATTTAACAAATGCCTACAATGTGAACCAGAAGCTGAAATTTCACCCATGAGAATCTCACCATGGAGAGAAAGCTCAATGGAAACTCCATCTAATTGCTGCAGATTTCCCAGTCAATTTCTGCCAGATGTTGTAGCCCTAATTCAGCTATGTTATTTTTGTTTGTTCTCTCAATCAGACTAGTCAAATTCTCCTAAGGGTTATAAACTGCCAATTTGGTGATGTTTTGTTATGTATCTGCCGCTGTTTCTATTCATCGGCTACTCTTTATTTATCCTTTCACTTTTGATTGCTATATACTTAAAAAACTCACTCACTCAAACCTAAAACAAGGCTATCATAGATCATTCTCTGGACAGTACACAACAGTATTACGTGGCAAAATTAGATGTCACACTTTAGTACAACTTTCTGGGTACCAAAGCAGATTGAGTCATAAAGTTAAGATCAGAACCTAGTAAATATTATGAAGTTTAAACTTTGTAATGATGACAAGGAATTCATTTCTTCTTCCATTCCTCCTTCACTCACTATCTTGTTTTTTATTTCCTGTTCTCAGGTCTCAACTTGTAGCCCAGGAAAATCTCTGTTATGAGGTTATACTGGATAGTTTTGTGTCAACTTGACACAGCTGGAGTTATCACAGAGAAAGGAGCTTCAGTTGAGGAAATGTCTCCATGAGATCCAACTGTAAGGCATTTTCTCAATTAGTGATCAAGGGGGAAAGGCCCCTTGTGGGTGGGACCATCTCTGGGCTGGTAGTCTTGGTTCTATAAGAGAGCAGGCTGAGCAAGCCAGGAGAGGCAAGCCAGTAAAGAACATCCCTCCATGGCCTCTGCATCAGCTCCTGCTTTCTGACCTGCTTGAGTTCCAGTCCTGACTTCCTTTGATGCTAAACAGCATTATGGAAGTGTAAGCCAAATAAACCCTTTCCTCCCCAACTTGCTTCTTGGTCATGATGTTTGTGCAGGAATAGAAACCCTGACTAAGACAAATTGGTACCAGGAGTGGGTATATCTGTGACAACCTGATCATGTTTGGGGAGGACTGTAGAAGGACTTTGGAACTTTGGGCCAGAAGATTCATTTGCTGTTAAGAATTCAGTGAGATGTTGTGTAGGAGCTTGGAAGATAATGTTGAGAGCAGTGCAGAAAAATGGAGGCCTGGCTTGTGGAATTTCAGAGGTAAAATTAAAGACTCTTTTCAGGGCCATTGCTATTTTGGATTGTGAAGATTCTGTGGTTCTGGTGAGCTGGGGCTGAAGAATCAGCTGTGATTAACAAGATACCAGAACTACTAAAGGAAAAACTTTGCATTACTGGGACTATTGATGCTGGTTAGCTGGAGCTAAGAAATTAGCGGTGATTAAGAAGAGACCAGCATCGTTGAGGTGACATCTTCTGGGAAGTGTTTTCTGAGAGAACAGAGGCTGTGTTCCAGAGATAGCCAAGGTTGTACTCCTGCTGCAGGGGAACTTGGTAATATGTAAGGGTTACCCAGGTGGTACTGGTTTTGAAGGCATGAAGGCGTCACACAGAGCAGCTGAAGCTCAGCACTGTGAGAGGCCATGGAAGTCCATTGGTTGAAAGTGCAGCCTCAGTTGCAATTGAAGGCCCAGGACTGAAGGGGTCACGCAGTGTTTTGGAGATGCCAGTACAATGAGATGACCACCAAGAGCAGCAGCAGCAGTGGAGTACAAGCATCTGGAGCCTAGAGTACGACGCATGTGCTACAAAGAGCATGGCTAGAGAAGTGACCCAAGCCCTTGGAGGAGCCCAGAAGAATGTGAGTTGGATCCCAGACATTGGACGGTTGGAGATTGATTTTTGCTTTTAATTGTGACTGTGCCCTGATATTTTCCCTCTTGAAGGAAGAAACTGTTTTAGTGGAGCCTACAGTTAACAGACTTTTAATTGTAAAAAGACTTTGAATTTTAAAAGAGATGGATATTTTAAAGAGATTGAAAATTTAAGAATATGTAAAGACTGTGGGACTTTTAAAGTTATTTAGATCTTGGGGATGAGTAGGAATGTAAGGGTTGAGGGTTACTAGTGATGTGTTTGTGTGTCAAGTTGACAATGGGTCAACTGTACTGGCTAGTTTTGTGTCAACTTGACACAGCTGGAGTTATCACAAAGGAGCTTCAGTTGAGGAAATGTCTCCATGAGATCCAACTGTAAGGCATTTTCTCAATTAGTGATCAAGGGGGAAAGGCCCCTTGTGGGTGGGACCATCTCTGGGCTGGTAGTCTTGGTTCTATAAGAGAGCAGGCTGAGCAAGCCAGGAGAGGCAAGCCAGTAAAGAACATCCCTCCATGGCCTCTGCATCAGCTCCTGCTTTCTGACCTGCTTGAGTTCCAGTCCTGACTTCCTTTGATGCTAAACAGCATTATGGAAGTGTAAGCCAAATAAACCCTTTCCTCCCCAACTTGCTTCTTGGTCATGATGTTTGTGCAGGAATGGAAACCCTGACTAAGACAGAGGTTTTGCTGCCTCAGCATCTTAAATGCTGTAACTGGAACTTCTAGAATATCATATAGAGATATCATCATCTTTCTGTGTGGTACATTACTGGAATCTTCACAAACTAATTGCATATACTACTAGGCTCACTCCAAAACCTGTAAGGGAAAATGTAATAAACATAGACTATGGAATCCAAAGTTTTAATTTAGTGTGAAAGCAATGGAACTGCCTCCAAGAGAATGACAGTATGTATATAGTAGGTAGAAGGTCATGGAGTGAGAAACAAGAAAACAAAGCGTAGAAACCAGGCTAAGAAGAAAGAATGGAGGAGGAAAGCAACCAATTACACTTAGAGAAGAGTGGTATTTACACGAAAACTAGATAGGTACATATCAGTACACAATATATAAGTCCAATGAGTACACGTAATCATCTATGATCTAGAAAGTTTTCATCAGAAATGTGATTCGATTCCACTTCTACTTAGTGTCCTTTTCACTGTGTTTCTGCTGATACAATAATGAATATGAGTAGAATTATAGGAAGCCCAAGAGCCAAACAATTTGTCTTTCTATATCACAATAAGCTTGGGACATTTTGTATGTAGGGCCTCCTTACTGGTCCACATGTAAAACATGTATGCCTTGGTTTTTTTGCAAGAGAAATGGGAATTATCCAGTATCCTTTATATAACAACTCCTACTTCATGTAGTGATGGCCTTCTGCAATGTATGGATATGCATCAGTTATAAGATACACTTGGTTTCTACAGAGCAGATCAATACTGACACTGGGGCATTAATCATATTAGCCCAAGTTAATTAATTTATATACGCCAAGACAATGAATCTAACATCCAATGTCAAAACTTACTCTACTCAACTTAAAAGCTTCAGAGAGAAAAGAAAAAGTATAGTAAATAGATATATTTCAAATCCCATCAAAGAAAATTTAATATACTATTCATAGGTAACAATCCTCAGATTTAAAAATGCCAGGGAGCAAAAACTGAGAAGATAAAGCAGTGCCATTTAATATCTACCTCTATTCATTTACCAGGTCTACCATCATCCCTGCTTCCCATTCTAACTGACATGGACCTCTGAGGCAGATGTTTCTATAGTCACAATTTAAATAACTACTTTTATTTCTTCAGGATACCTGTTCTTTCCCTTCACCTCTCAACTAGAAGGGTTTTTTTAAATATCCAGAGGAGATAAATAAAATACAAACATACCAACAAATGTATGAGAAGTGCTACCAGAACTACACTGAGAAATACAAGTAAGCACTTTTTAACAGAGAAAAATAAATGATAGCTCTATTTCTAAATTTATATGAACCAAAAGTGTAAAAGAACATTAAGATGAAATGTTATACCTAATGAGCATTAGGCAGCAAAGGGAATTCAAACACACACTACAATATATTAGTTTACACATTAAGGAAAGAAACAGAAGGAGCGTTACAAGCATCTCATAGGAACAGAGCTCACTTTAAGTAACTGAAAATAATTGGCAAAAGTTATTCATAATTATTGTAACTCTATTTCTCAGTTGGTGAGCATGCCTTGGTGGCCTGTTATGTTTAATGTCAAGTTGATATTTAATACTTATGTAGTGACATATCTTGTTAAGATGGAATATAATGGGATTATCGAAAATTTTTTCTTCAAGTTATAATTCTATGATTTATCTGAGACCTTTCCTTGAGGTATACTTTCTTCTTAAAGAAGCTCCATTTAAATGTGTTCTCTTGTGTTACCTCTACATGATTTTTCTCTACATATGATTGAAATAATAGCATCTGTTACTAAGAATTAATATGATAATCTTTTGATCTGTGGGATGGAGAGTCCAATGTGCCAGACGTGTATGCATACAACATCTCCTCTGATTTCTTATTCAACCTTATTTTGGAACCCATATTGGAATAAAAGCTTCTATGTGTCTGTTAATTATTTACAACACTGAATTTGTTAACTTTCTGTCATAGTGACAAAATATCAGACATCAAACTTGTAAAGAGGAAAGGTTTCTTTTGCTTCACGGTTTTGGAGATGTCAGTTCATGGTCAGCTGGCTTGTTGGTTTTGGACATGTGTCAAGGCAGTCTATTGTAACAAGTAGTGTGTGGTGGAGCAATATTATTGGCTTCATGAAGGTAAGAAAAGAGACAGATGGGATGTGACCTGATGTGAATATACCTATGCTACCTAATTTTTTTTCCTGTGGACCTACTAGAGGTGAATTTTGTCACCTCTTTATGGAGTCGTAGACTGTGGAACAAGTCACTTCTACCTCTGGTATTTTACATTAATATCTTACACTATAATCACAACCTTGTGTCTTTACATACTTTCAAGTCCTTGCTTTAACATCTCCTGCTAACAATAGAACAACAATAAAGTTCCCTATCTGAGCAAACTGAACATTGCATGTCTTTTTCTATTTTTCACAGATATAGTAATCCAGTTATTTGCAGGATACATCAGCATTAAAGGCAGTTGCCACCAAGCCCAATGATGACAGCTCAAACAACAAATACAGGGTACTGGGAAGGGAGAAGTTGTTCTTTTCCAGCCCATACACAGAAACACACACAGACACACCCAGAGGCACACACAAACACACTAAAAATAAATAAATAAATAAATAATCCCAATATCCAATATGATATCTTCATTGCTAAATTTATTTTCAAAATACATGAAGATGACAGCATTAGAGTCAGTGTTCATCATATTCCATACTCTTCTCTGTTAACTGCGTTGTTGCACAGAACCATTAAACATTCATGATTTGCACCTTTGTGTTTCCCCTGTCATTGTTGAAGCTTTTATAGTTTAATTCCAAATATCCAAATTAATCACTGCTCTTGTCTTCTACCCAACATTAACAGATTAGTTATCTCTCTGTGTGTTAGGGGTGTGTGGTACATACACATTAGTGTGTGAACACCTGCACTTGAGTGTGTGATTACTCATGCCTGTGCACCCACACATGTAGAGACCTGAAAAGATTATGGGATATCAGGAGTCGTCTTTCATCCATCCATGCCCTATTGCCTTGAGACAAAGGTTTTCAATGAATCCAAAGCTCTCCATTTTGGCTACACTGACTTACCAGCAAACAGGAGAGATCTACCTGTCTCTGCTGTCTCTGCAATCACCTGCAATACTGAGGGTACAGGTACTGGAAACCATTCTAGGCTTACCCCTGTAAAACACAGATACACACACACACACACACACACACACACACACACACACACACTTTAAGCTTGTGGGGATTCAAACTCAGATCTTTGTGCTTGAAGAAAAAACGTTCTTCCCAACTGAGACTATTTCCAAATTCTTACATTTCTAAAAGCATTAACTCTATTGTATATTCTAAGAGAAAACTGCCAGTAATCTACAGTGGATATCTTTTGCACTTAGAATTCATCTGATGAGCTTTGGCCTTACATTAAGGGACAGTTAATCTACTCAGCACCTGTACTCCAGCTCCCCATTACCTACCTTGCCCCCTCACAGTGCCCATAATGTTGCTAGACTTCCTTGCCATTCCAAATCATTTCCTCAAATCTGGGCACAGTGGTTTTTCTGTTCTATGAATAGTTTGCTTTGCCTCTTTTTTCGTTTTGCAAATCTCTTTAAGTCAGTTAAATGTCAGTTATCATATAGTGAAAAGCTCGTCCAGAGCTTTTCTTACTCCTGTTTTCCTAAAGGAACTTACTACTCAAATATGGTCTTTGCACTAGAGCCATAGGAATCCTATGTGCTGCGTCAACCTTTAGCAGGCCAGGCCTTGCTCCTCCATAGCTGATTCTGCTCTGACAAAGACAAATTTCAAGCAGGCTTACACTAGTATGAGAGAAACTATTATAATATGCCACCTATGTGCCAGATATTGAAATGATGCCTTGCATTATTCTGCATATAATTTAGCAAATAAAATAATGCTTCAAACTATAATAACAAATTTCTAGTACTAGTCTTGATGCCATTTCCCTGTTTTATGTTTGTGAAATCACTTCATAATTTCTTTAAATTCTAGCTTCATCTACGATAAAATTTGAGAAATACATATATTTTATTTGAGAACTAAATGGCATTATTTCTATACAAGTAGATGCTGGCCTGAAGTTCTCTACGCCTTTTGCTACATTGAAATTAATTAGATTCAGTTGCAAGGATTTTATTGAGTATTTTTGCATCAATATTCATAAGGGAAATTTGTCTGAAGTTCTATTTTTTGTTGTTGTTTTTGTTTTTGTTTTTGTTTTTTGAGACAGGGTTTCTCTGTATAGCCCTGGCTGTCCTGGAACTCACTTTGTAGACCAGGTTGACCTCGAACTCAGAACTCAGAAATCCGCCTGCCTCTGCCTCCTTAGTGCTGGGATTAAAGGCATGCATCACCATGCCCGGTTCATGAAGTTCTCTTTCTTTGTTGAGTCTTTGTGTGGTTTGGGTATCAGACCAATTGTGGCTTCATAGAGTGAATTGGGTAGAGTACCTTCTGTTTGTATTTTGTGGACTAGTTGGAGGAGAATTGGAATTAGGTCTTCTTTGAAGGTCTGATAAAACTGTGCATTAAACCATCTGGTCCTGGGCTTTTTTTTTCCCTTTGGTTGGGAGACTATTAATAACTGCTTCTATTTCTTTATGGGATATGGGACTGTTTAGATCATTAATCTGATCCAGATTTAACTTTGGTACCTGGTATCTGTCTAGAAAATTGTCCATATCATCACTGTTTTCCCGTTTTGTTGAGTATCGCATTTTGTAGTAGGATCTGATGATGCTTTGGATTTCCTCAGGTTCTGTTGTTATGTCTCTCTTTTCATTTCTGATTTTATTAACTAGAATACTGTCCCTGTGCCCTCTAGTTAGTCTAGCTAGGGGTGCTTGGCAAATACAGAAGTGGATGCTTACAGTCATCTATTGGATGGATCACAGGGCCCCCATGAAGGAGCTAGAGAAAGTACTTAAGGAACTAAAGCGGTCTGCAACCCTATAGGCGGAACAACAATATGAACTAACCAGTACCCTCCCCCAGCTTATGTCTCTAGTTGCATATGTATCAGAGGATGATCTAGTCGTCCATCAATGGGAAGAGAGGCCCTTGGCCTTGCGAAGATTATATGCCCCAGTAGAGAGGAATGCCAGGGCCAGGAAGCAGGAGTGCGTCGGTTGGGGAGTAGGGCAGGGGGAGGGTATAGGGGACTTTCAGAGAGGAAACTAGGAAAGGGGATAACATTTGATATGTATATGAAGAAAATATCTAATAAAAATTAAAAACAAGAAATTAAATAGAAGGGAGAAATTACT
Source organism: Mus caroli (assembly GCF_978045245.1). Classification (NCBI taxonomy): domain Eukaryota; kingdom Metazoa; phylum Chordata; class Mammalia; order Rodentia; family Muridae; genus Mus; species Mus caroli. The sequence goes on along the minus strand of NW_028227258.1, from coordinate 144,416,233 downwards.
ATTAGTAGACTTTTCATGTTACCCAGTGACTTAAGAAATGGAAATGATAACCAAGCTCTAAGAGGCAGAGGTCAGTAGCTGATATGCCACTCTTTCCCACCCAAAGGTCTCTAGTAAGAATACAATGATTAGAGGGGGTGTCTTATGATGAATAATTGATCAAGCTGAGAAAGCTCTAAGAGGACTACGTGTTGCATTACACAATGACTATAACCATAAAACTTGAAAGACTTGGTCAATAATAAATAAATAAATGTTTTTAAAAAGTGGTGTGAAATTAATAAATCAGTTTTTGCCTATATTTATGAAACAGAGAAGGTAATGCCTGTATTTTTCTATTATAAATTTTCATGCTATAGACAAAAGAAGCTGCACAAAAATATTAAAAGACCCTATATATGACATATGTGTAATATACAAAGCAAATATATTGTGTAGTGATGTTTTAGACAATGCCATGTTTCTAACAGGATGAAAGTGTGACCTGATGTTTCTATGCCACTTCCAATGGCCAGTCATAAAAGTAGGAGAGGGTACTGATATGAACTTGCTTTGATGTCAAGAGAATTGAAGAGATTGTCTCTGTGAGAGAAAATTTTTGAAGGGAAAATAAACAACTTACTATCTATGAAGATTTCTCAGATTAATTTAATGGGGTAAGGAATTATAAAATAAATCCTGACTTTTGCCAAGTTGTTCAATATGAAACTCTTGCTACACAAAAATAGTTTTCTTATTTTTCCTTTTTAAAATGTAATTTAATTTTAATTTTATCAGATATTTTCTTTATTTACATTTTAAATGTTATTCCCTTTCCTAGTTTCCCCTCCAAAAACCCCCATCCCCTCCCCACTCCCACTGCTCAACAACCCCCAACCAGTTCTGATTCCTGCACCTGGCATTCCCCTACACTGGGGCATAGAGCCTTCCCAGGAACAAGGCCCTCTCTTCCCAATTATGACCAACAAGGCCATCCTCTGCTACATATGGAGCTGGAGCCATGAGTCCCTCCGTGTGTACTCTGGTTAGTGGCTTAGTCCCTTGGAACTCTAGGGGTATGGTTGGTTCAAATTGTTGTTCCTCCTATGTGGTTGCAAACCCCTTCAGCTCCTTGGGTCCTTTCTCTAGCTTCTCCACTGGGGACCCTGTGCTCAGTCCAATGGTTGGCTGCAAGCATCAACCTCTGTATTTGTCAGACATTGGCAGAGCTTCTCAGAAGCTATATTAGGCTTCTGTCAGCAATCACTCAAACAAATCAGTGTACTTCCTCTACTAAAAAAGATAAACAGGCTAAAAAAGAAATTAGGGAAACAACACCCTTCACATTAGTCACAAATAATATAAAATACCTTGGTGTGACTCTAACTAAGCAAGTGAAGGACCTGTATGACAAGAACTTCAAGCCTCTGAAGAAAGAAATCAAAAAATATCTCAGAAGATGGAAAGATCTCCAGTGCTCATGGATTGGCAGCATTAATATAGTAAAACTGGCCATCTTACTGAAAGCAATCTAGAGATTCAGTGCAATCCCCATCAAAAAGAAAAATTTACAAATTCATCTGGAATAATAAAAAACCTAAGACATCAAAAAACATTCTCAACAATAAAAGAATTTCTGGTAGAATCACCATCCCTGACCTCAAGATGTACTACAGAGCAATTGTGATAAAACCTTCATGGTGTTGTTACAGTGACAGGCAGGTAGATCAATGGAATCGAATTGAAGACCCAAAAATGAACACACACACATATTTTCACTTGATCTTTGTCAAAGAAACTAAAATCATCCAGTAGAAAAGACAGCATTTTTAACAAATGGTGCTGGTTCAACTGGTGGTTAGCATGTAGAAGAATGCAAATTGATCCATTCTTATCTCCTTGTACAAAGCGCAAATCCAAGTGCATCAAGGGCCTCCACACAGAACCAGATACACTGAAACTAATAGAAAAGAAAGTGGGGAAGAGCCATGAACACATGGTTACAGGGGAAATTTTCCTGAATAGAACACCAATAGCTTATGCTCTAAGATCAAGAATTGGCAATTGGGACTTCATAAAATTGCAAAGCTTCTGTAAGGCAAAGGACACTGTTAATAGGACAAAACAGCAAACAACAGATTGAGAAAAGATCTTTACCAATCCTTCATCTAATAGAAGGCTAATATCCAATATATACAAAGAACTCAAGAAGTTGGACTCCAGAGAAGAAAATAACCCTATTAAAAAATGGTGTACAAAGCTAAACAAAGAATTCTCAACTGAGGAATACAGAATGTCTGAGAATCACCTAAAGAAATGTTCAACATCCTTAGTAATCAGGGAAATGTAGATCAAAACAACCCTAAAATTCCACCTCATACCAGTCAGAATGGCTAAGATCAAAAACTCAGTGACAGTAGATGCTGGTGAGGATGTGCAGAAAGAGAAACACTCTTCCATTGTTGGTGAGATTGCAAGATGGTCCAACCACTCTGGAAATTAGTCTGGCAGTTCCTCAGAAAATTGGACCTAGTAATACCTGAGGACCCAGTTATAGACCTGCTGGGCATATACCCAGAAGATACTCCAACATGTAATAAGGACACATGCTCCACTATATTTATAGCAGCCTTATTAATAGCCAGAAGATGGAAAGAACTAAGATGTTTCTCAGCAGAGGAATGGATATGGTAAATGTGGTACATTTACAGAATGGAGTACTATTCAGCTATTAAAAGCATTCATGAAATGCTTAGTTAGGCAAATGGATGGAACTAGAGAATATCATCCTGTGTGAAGTTACCAAATCACAAAAGAACACACATGGTATCCACTCACTGATAAGTGGATATTAATCCAGAAGCTCGGAATACCCAAGATGCAATTTACAAACCATATGAAATTCAAGAAGGAAGACCAAAGTGTGGATATTTCAGTCCTTCTTAGAAGGGGTAACAAAATACCAATGGAAGGAATTATAGAGACAAAGTGTGGAGCAGAGACTGAAGGAATGGCCATCCAGAGACTGCCCCACCTGGGGCTCCATCCCATATACAGTCACCAAACCCAGATACTATTGTTGATGCCAATAAAATAGTTTTCTAGTAAGTCAATGAAAATCCTTGGTGTCTCAAACAGAAAAAAAAGGAATAAAACATAAATAAATTGGTTATTGTGAAAAATTGTACCCCCCCCCATTTAAGATCTTTACTAATGAGGCTGACTGATGGATCCATATTTGCAGATAATAATTCAATTGCTTTAAACTTGTAAGTTTGTGATAGTATGCTTCAGCAGTACTGATTATCTTATAGCATCCATATGAATAGGTTTCCCCCTTCTCTTTCGGTAGCTATTTATCTGACACTGGCTACAACCTACCTCATATTCCAAGAGTCACAGGACTTGAGATCTGTGAGCATTAGTATTGCATCCAGTGTCATAACTACATTTATAGTCCCAAGTTAGAATGCTTCCTTTTGGCCCAAGGAGACTCACTATCTCACTTCTCACAATGCGATTTTCTATAAACCATAAGTGACCTGTAAATGCTTCAATGACTGCATCATATATTGTGATAAGTTTTGAAATGACTAATTATTTGGGGGTTGTTATAAGACTGTTAAGTACCAACATGGAGTTGGAGACAAAAATCAAGATTGTTTTTGCTTTATTTTTGATTGCTGTTGTTTTGTTTTTGTCAGTAGGATTTAAAGGACTTTTCTACTGTATTAAGACTCAGCTCCCCTGATCTTCTGCCAGAAAACAAGTAGCTTTAACATCTTTTTTCCACCCTCCTTTCTTCCTTCCTTCCCTCCATCCCTACTTCTATCCTTTTACAAAGGAAGGCCTTCATATATCCCAGGTAGATCCCACTGTTTATATTTAATAAAAAGGACATTAAAATTCTTGTCCTCCTGCATTTACCTAAGTGTTGATATTATAGGTGTGTTCTACCATAGTGTTTATGCATTGATGAGACTGAACCAAGGGCTTTCTCCATGATAGGCAAGCACTCTATCAAATGTGCTATATCTCTAACACATTTTTAGCATTTAACATTATACAACCTGCAAAAGTCAGAATGGGTTAAGATCTATCCTATGGATCAACGATCCCACCAACTTCACAAATTAAGGCCAGAGTGCAAATAATAATGTAGATCCTGATCATATATTTTCTTGAAATGAAAAACAAGGCTTACACAAAGCATTGTGCTACACTGAGCAAAATAGTTTAAGGGTTCTAATAGCATATAAGCCTGGTGTCTGAACCCAGAAAGTTTACAGCTATATTGTATATAACTGTGTTTATGTATTATTTTATAAGACTTCTTAGATAAAAATAACTTATTTTGGGTCTTTGAACAAATTAAAGCAATATATGTGTGTGTGTGTGTACATATGTATGTACATATACATACATAAACACACACACACACATACAGTCCTGCATTTACCTAAGTGCTGAGATTATAGGTGTGTTCCACCAATATATATATTGACATATTGTATGAAAAAATAAAATCTCCTTTCTCATGCTTGGCAGTATTATTGTTTAATTATACCAATTGGTTTAGAGTATTCAGAAGAATGTATGTTGGTGCATAAAATATATGCAAGCAATGGTAAAATATACCAGAAAAGAAGTACCTAAAGCCTTGATATCACAAAATAAATAAATATATTCTATTGAGAAAAGATGTCCACTAATCAGAAATGCAAAACATTACTCCTCACAAATTCCGTTGCAAAATCTGCATCTCAAACCAACATTATTATAAGTAAGCATACATGAAAATGAAGTAGCTAATAATCAGAGCAAGAGTAACATGCAGTCTCGTTTAATTCACAAAAGAGGAGAGAGCAACATAAGTGCTTTGAAATGAGAGAAGACAAAATGTGAGATTTCAAACCCACTGTTGACTTGTGTGGGAAGTACAGAAGAGTCTGCAGTCTTGGACTGTGACATTTCTGCTTTGCTGTACATGCATATTCAGAACATGAGTTTGATTACTTGGACCCAAAAAAGAAATTCATAATAAGGAGATAATGGATTCATTTACTTAACTATTGTGAACTGACCTGAACTGGAACAATTGTAGCCTTTACCACCTTAAATATTCTTCTTACATTTTCATACAAGTCCCAGACAAGCCAAAGGAATTTGAATAAGGAAAAGACAAGGGTAATGTTCTAAGAGTATGTGTCTTTTAAAACAAAATCTAGATTCATGACCCATGAAGATAGCTCAGTGGGTAAAGTCACTTCCTCCCAAGCCTTAATGAGCTGAGTTTGATTTAGTACAAGGAGAGAGCAACTGACCTGATGCTTTGCCACAAATATAATAAATTAATAAATAGATAAATAAATAAATATAGATTTTTAAAACTCAAGATTCATTGTGCTGAAGGGATCTAGCAGACAAGAACATACAAATAGGACACCAAACTAGAGTGAATCATATCCTCTGACACAGAGAAGACATTTCATAGACTGGATCTCTGCATAAATCCATGAATAGTCCTGTGCTGATTCTGTGTCCCTGATCTGCCGTAGTGAAGTTTCTCTGCCCAACAGAATAAGGACTCTCTCTTCTAGGTGCACCGGAATCAACAAAGCAAGCCTGCTGCCTTCTTTCCCACTCTACACTACTTCAACCTGTTACCCTTAACATGCTGGTGTTCTGTAGAATCACATCATCTGATACTTGTACATGAAATTTCAGGGATGCTCAACATCTTTCAGACCTCAGGATATTGAACATCTGGTGCCAAGCAGCATTCAAGTGTAAAGATTTCCCTGTGTGGCACAATACAATGTTGTTTTGCAGAGTGTCACAATAGTGCTCCAGAGAAAATCTTACCTCTACTTTCTGAATCACACACACACATACACAGAAGTGAGGGTGGGGGTGAGTGTGGGGGAGACAGAGAGGAAGAGAGAAAGAAGTACAGAGAAAGAAAGAGACAGAAACAAAGACAGAAACAGAGACAGAGGTGGGTCTTGGAGAAGTAATACACAAGCTGTCAATGTTTAGCCTGATGTGCACCTGGATCTGACTGGCCTCAAAACCTTTTGGACCCTGAAGTGCTGCCCCCTAGTGGACCACCTCTCTTTGACCATGTATGCTTAACACTAAAGAGATTGCTACCATTTTGAAAATGGTGTGAAAACAAAAACAAACAAAACAAAACAAAACAAAATTAGAATATTCTGAATAAAACATACTATGACAACTAAAAAGAGGGTTTTATTCTTTTCAAAGATTTGATCACTGTTAATTGTTGTCTGGAAAGGGTTGATTAACTGGGTCTTCTCTTATATTTTGTTTTTGCGAGAATAAGGACTTAAGGTTTTTAAAGTAATAAAGGATTCTCTATCACTACTGGTGATATCACTAATGATGATAATGATAATAAATGCTACAGACAGAGATACCTAGGCCAGCTAACACCAGAGATAACCAGACAGCAAGAGGCAAGCACAAGAACATAATCAACAGAAGCCAATATATCTTAGCACCATTAGAACCCAGCTCTCACATCATTGAAAGGGGTGGATACCCTAACATACCTGAAACACACAATGCTGACAGAAAATCCCATCTCGGGAAGATAAAAGAGACCTTGAAGGAGGATATAAATAACTCATTTTTATTTATTTTTTTGTGATTTTGTTTTGTTTTTGTTTTTTTTTTAATGTTAGTTTTTTATTAGATATTGTTTCATTGACATTTCAAATGCTAACCCCTTTCCTAGTTTCCTCTCTGAAAGTCCCCTATACCCTTGTCCCTCCCTGCTCCCCAACCCACCCACTCCCATTTCCTGGCCCTGGCATTCCCCTGTACTAGAGCATATAATGTTTGCAAGACCAAGGCAGGTAGAACCCTGTAAAGAGGAAACAATTAAACCTCTTAAAGGAATACAGGAAAACACAATCAAACGGGTGAAGGAATTGAAGATAAGAGTCCAAGACCTAAAAATTGAAGAAGAAACAATTAAAAAAAAAGACAAATGGAGACAACATTGGAAGTGGAAAACCTAGGAAAGAGGTCAGGAGCTACAGATGCAAGTATCACTAACAAAATACAAGAGATAGAAGAGAGAATTTCAGGTGTAGAAGATACCATAGAAGATATTGACACAATCGTCAAAGAAAATACAAAGCATAGAAAGTTCCTAACCAAAAAAAAAAAAAAAAAAAAAAAAAAAAAAAAAAAAAGAAAGTTCCTAACCCAAAATATCCAGGAAATCAAGGACACAATAAAAGACCAAACCTAAGAATAATAGGAATAGACAGGAGGGAAGTTTCCCAGTTCAAAGGATCAAAAACATCTTCAATAAAATCATAGAAAACTTACCAACCTAAAGAAATCAATGGCCATAAATGTCCAAGAAACCTACATAACACCAAATAGATTGGACCTGAAGAGAAAATCCTCTAGTCACATAATTATCAAAACCTAAATGCATGGGACAAAGAACGAATAATAAAAGCTGCAAGGGGAAAAGACCAAGTAACATATAAAGGCAGACCTATCAGACTTATATCAGACCCAGAAGAGCATGCATGGTGTGCACTAGTAAGTAGATATTTCCCAAAACATACAGAATATCTAGGATACAACCCACAGACTGCAAAAAGTCTAATAAGCAGGAAGGCCCAGGTAAGGATGCTTCAGTCCCATTTAGAAGGGGAAAAGAAAATAATCACAGGAAACCTAGGGAGGGAGTGACATGAGTGGGCAAGGGAAAGTGGGAAAGGAAAAAGGGGAACAGTATCAGATATGAGGAGTCCGGAGAGAAGCTCAAAAGGCCAACAGAATGATTGGAAATATGTCACCTGGGGGATGGAGGTGGAAAGTATCTGAGACCTGAGAGTGAGAGACTCTCACAACTCAATGGGGAGTGACCATAGCTGAAAAGTCCAACACTGGGGAGAGGGAACACAAAGAGTCCAACTCTAGTAGATAGACAAGGTCTCAAGGGGCGGGGCTGGGGGTTGTGAATGGGGTACATCGCAGTCAAAATTTCTGACCCAGAGTTGTGCCTCTCTAAAAGAACTGTAGGGACAAAAATGGAGAAGAGACTGAAGGAAAGACAGTCTAGAGACCTGGAATTCATCTCATGGGAAGACACCCAGGACTGACACTGTTACTGAAGTTATGATGTGCTTGTAGACAGGAACCTAGCATGGCTGTCCTCTAAAAGGTCCTACGAGCAGCTGACTGAAACCCAACCAGTGACCCCTATGATTGAATTAGGGGAAGAACTGAAGAAGCTGAAGAGGAGAGCAACTTCATAGGAAGACCAGCAGTCTCAGATAACCTGGACCCCTAGGAGCACCCCCAAACTGAGTCACCAACCAGGCAGCATACAGGGGCTGTTCTGAGCCCTCCTGCACATATATAGCAGAAGACTGCCTGATCTGGCCTCAGTAGGAGAAGGCTTCCAACTTCAGGGTTAGCCTACCTCATGTACAAAATAAAGCACTACTAAGGGAAAAACTAAAGAGATGATAAAAAAGTAATAGAGCCTGTTCATCATTTGAGCTTCTATGTGCAAGGCAAGTGTTCCTCGTGTGCCCACTGTTGTTTGTTTCTCTGTGTCCAAATCATTATCTCCTTGCAGACACCTGAACAGTTCATGTCCTCTTAACTGGAGCAGTGTTGTCAAGAGTAACCTCGAAATCCTTCATTGCAAAGAAGGTCATTATACAATGGATAGAAACCTGAAGACAAAAAAAAAAAAAAATCCTATATCAACTGGTGATATAATCCCCAAGGGGAAACAGACTTTAGTTGAACAATCAGAAACCTGGCTTGCTTTATGGTGTTTACACTGCTGCTTGCTAATGGATCACCATAAAGGAAGCAAAAGAGCTCTTACACTATTGAGTAGGCTATCATGGGAGTCTTCTGAGTGTGCCTTTTTTATTTGCTGCAGTCAGGTTAATGAGCTCACCAGCCCACTTGATGTTGAGGACTTTGTAACAAAGCAATCTCTCATTAAATGCTGCCTGGCACCACTCTCTTGAAGCAAAGGGACATTCAGATTATTGAATGCCTTTGTACTCCTCATTCCTACCAGGCTATGGAGTCCAGCAGTGGCATCAGTCCCACACACTTCCTGGCAGGCATCCAGTCATCTGCCTGCCCTCTTCAAACTGCATGGGCATTTGCCAATCTAAGCAGCACTGGTAGGCAAACAAGCATGGCACACGACTCTTCTGGCTGAGAGCCAAGTGTGCAGCTGAACAATCTAATTTGTTTCTACTGAAGAGGGAAACATTCTTTCCTATTCTTCCCTATTTGGTTGAATTTACATGTAAAGGTTTGTTATGGTATAAAGGAATGTGCGCTTATCTACAGTTCCTTTCTGCTTTTACACTTCTTTCCTCTCAACAGTACAGGTCATGATTTTGTCTGTGGCTTTTTTAAAGTTCTTCCTAGCTGACAGTTTCTTCAATGAAATGACCCCTGAGTGTTATCAGCTAGCTAGCAGGTGTGTCTCTATTCAGAATCTTGCAGACAGAAGTGCATCTTGGGTAAAGAGCAATCTATGTACAATCCAGTTTTTTTTTTCCAACATTACTCATGATTAGTTGTCCTAAAACAAAAATTTAACAAATTTTCTTCCAAGTTTAATGGCTTTACCCCATGACATACTGACCTAAATTAAGATCAAACTAATCACATAATTAACTTTAAATGCATTTAATTTTATTTCAATAAATCTTTGTTCCTGATTATTAATTTATTTTCCAAACCATTAGATACCTAGTTTAAATGAAATATGACAGTAAATAAAGTGATACTCAAAAATACATGTATTTTTAACCCTGGGCCCAAATGAACAAGTAGGGATAAAGCTAAAACTACAGCCATACATTTTTATGCTGTTCAGTTTTTCAAATAGAACCTATAGAATTTTTTTTCTGGCTATTTTAGAATGGTTCTTCACAGTAAATTAAGCTATGATTACTTGAAAAGCTGGATTATTTTTGCAGATTTCCACATACTCAAAGAGAACAGTGACTATCAAAACAATAAAAAGTGTCTACTCCTTTCCTTAAATTTCTTAAAATGGGCTATGGAATGCAAATTACAAACTCCTCTATAAATAAGATTCAAATGGTAAACTGAATAGAGAAAATTTAGATGTAACAGTGAAATTAAATATACTGCAAATAGCTATAAGAAAAAAAAAACAAATAATCACAAAACTAGCAGACTTTTCTCAGATACACTTTAAATATCACAATAAAGAAGATAATTACATAAAATGCTAGCTACATTCAATTGAGCTGCCACACTATATCATGTTTCCATTTGTTTCAAAGATATGCACTTTATGAAATAATAGCTTTGTGGAATGGAGACTTAAAGCCCTTTCTGACGATGGTTTATGGTGCTTATTTTATTATTTACAAGTACATATTTACACTTTGATTAAATAATGTCAATTCAAATCCTTCTAAAAATTTTGACATCAAATCTAATGGTTATTCAATGTTTACATATTTAATGTCTCTATATTTTTAAAAAGTACTTTTATTTCTATTCATGCTACTATACACTAATGTCAGATTCTATGTAGCATCAATTAATGTTGTAAAGAAATTATTATTTAAAAATCAATATATTATTTGCTATAATCTTTTTGAAAAAGAGAAATTACATGCATATTTTATTCTACTATTTTATTTGATTAATCATTTTTATAAACAAGTAAATTTCAATAAAATTGCATTGCCAACGTTAACCTTTCTTACCAAAGAGGATGAACCAGCAAATGGAAAAGGGAACACTGGAAAGATAGTTAGGAGTTAGGAGTACATGGAGTGAGCTTTTCTACTACTACATGTGTGTTCTTTGTTTTCCTTAAGAATGCTTCAAACTGATGAAGCTTCATTCCACATCCCAGGTTTACACACATTCACATTTTAGTTCAGGTTGTATATTTAAAGTCTTCGGAGCAATGCAATCATTTGCTCATCTAACTTGATTGAGCTATTTAGCTGTTTTTGTAAATTTTGGAGAGCCTATTTTAATGGGTTTCAAGAAGGTCTGTGTGGCCTATTTGAAGAAGTAATATTCTATTCTTAAAACTCAGTGTAACTTCTTTCAATTTCACTGGTGCAAAAATCATAGGAAATTTAGAAATGCCCCCAACACAAAAGATTGTATTATTATTTGGTGTGATATGAATAGTTTGAAATTTCAGACTACTTGTAAATAATTTGATTCATTCCAAAGTACAGCTGAAGTTCTCTTAGAGAAAATTGCATAGAGAAATATTACAAAATGGCTGATTACATGTGAAATATGATTAAAGAAAATGTACATGTATCCTATCTTCTGGTCTGTTTTAAAGTATTACTTTATCTGTCACTGTTTAGTTCATTTTTAAACCCTTATTATTATTATTATTTGATCATATTATCTCATGATACATTATTATTTGCTAATATGTTTTCTAAAATAATGATTTAGATGACCTCAGAGAATTTATTTTATGTGGACATGCATGATTATATGTGAGGGCATAGCCTCCTCTTTTGGATGCTAGCCAATATTCATTTTTACAAAATTATTTAAAGAGTGAAGTTGTCATAACATTGTTTATTATAAGCCTATTGTATATGTATAATAATATAATTCTCCTGTGAAGGTAATTTATGTTGAGAAACATGTATAATTAAATATTTCAAAAAACAGAATCCTAACCTATCTTGTATAATTTGGGTAAGCAAATTGGTTGGCTAAATTCCCTGCAATAGTCTTCAATTTTTTATCTCACTATTTATAGAAAGCTGCAGAAACAGCTGAGCTTTACTGAAGTGATGTCACATTTGCTGACTGAATGGTTTACTCCAGAGCATGCTTAGAAGCTGCATGAGTCGACTTAAGGTTTGGTATGCAATCCTAAGCAGTGAGAAGGTGTAAACACAGGCATTTTTCAGCCCAGCCAATCAATACTGCATTGATGACTTTCTACTGACCTTTAACCCCATGAAGAATTCCAATAGCACCATACTGAATCTTCCTGTCTTCAAGGACTGCCTAGCATAAGCTACCAATTTTACAATCGATCTCAAGTCATCTCTGTGAATAAAGCTTGAGATTTCAAGCAACAGCAAGCAATTTTTGAAAGGTCAGGGCTAGGTTTTTATTTGTTTGACCTGTGCTTTCAACTTGTATCATAGTTCTTTATAACCACTAAAAGTAGTAAGAAATTTTCAGGTTTTTTCCCCATGTATTTTTAGTAACCCTTTGGGCATTTTCACTGTCCCTAAAAGAATATGGTTGCATGGCAACCTTCGCAGTTGCTATGGAGACTCCATGTGTAAGCAGCTGCTGCAATCAGCATTAACTCCAGGCTTGCAGGTTTGTCATTCCAATACATAGGGAGGGGGAACCAAATAGGACAGCACACTGCCGTAAAGGGGAAGTCACCTAGATAATGTCACTCTCAAACATATGTTCCACAATTATTCTTTCCACTGTTTTATTGCTGCAATTATAGCTAAACTAAGATTACAAAATTATATGGTTTTAATTTGCCTCTATTGACTATGTTTCACTTCCATTAAAATTAAGTCTGAACTCATTTACGTAGAGAACTGTAGGCTTTCAAAAAATATTTTTTGCTTTCTCATTTAATGTCAACAAGGGGGAAAAAATCAATGTCCATAAAAATTTTTGTCTGAAAAAAGCAACTCAGCCAAAATATAAATTAACCTATCTTTCCAAGCATGGCCCCTATTTCATAGATCTGTTTTCCAATATTTTCAGTTGTGTCAGGCTAGACATCAAAGATTCCTTAGATGACACTGATCCAAGTCTTTCAAATGTAAGCAGAAATGCTGGCTAAGCCATCTTAAGCCCTTATCCTTAACTCATCTCATCAAGCGGAAGTATTGCAGCATGTGACCTCAATAGCAATGTTCTTCAACAGAAAACCCAGGGACAGAGTTTGTAGGAAACTATCAGGGACACTTATTTCAGACTAAATTTTTTTACCTAATTTTGATAAGCCTGAATGATGCAGAAGTCCTTAACATTATCAAACAAATTTATTTCAGAGAAAGATGATTTCATAATGCATAAACATAATATCATTATTGCAGGCATCATTTATGAGATAGTTTTCTACATTTTTTGCAGATATGAGGTTAACATCACAAAATAAAGAAAAATTGATGTTTAGTCTAAGATTTAAATTTCTTATTTTTAGAAACCTAAGGATTACTACTAAAACTCAGCATACTACATAAAGTAATGTCAGTATTCACTTTCTAGGTTTTATGATATGCTAGGAATCAAGCAAGAAAGAACTGTTTCCTATGGTGGATCAGGTTCTAGAGATATTGTCATACTTTTATTCTGTGATACAAAATGGTCACATTGAATTATAGTCCCTGGAGCTATAAAATAATCCACAGAATAAAACATTAACCAAAAGAAATTTAAAACTATGCAAATGACTGAATAGAGCTATTTTAAGACAAAACAAGCATTGGAAAACTTTAGAAGCTGTTAATATTTATGTAGCTATAATAACTTACGTTTATACTGTGAATCACAGAGGAGGTCACATGTATATATGTCAAAAAGATTTTTCTTTAATGGAATCCCATGTCAATGTGTGTATACATATACATATATATATATATATATATATAATATATATATATATATGATATTAGTGGTGTTGTCTTTACATTGTAAAATTGCACCCAATAATAATGCATAACAACACATTCTAAAAAGCCTCCCTTAGACACACTTTAAAGAGTGAAATTCAACAATGCTAAAAAGCATCTCACTAATATGTTCATGATTAAAATAGAGCACACAATTCCAGATACTTGTAATTACCATTTTAATGGATCTTTAAGTAGATATCTAATTGCACAATTCATAGATTTAAAAAATCTGAATGTTTTATTATTCAATATTAGAATGATTTTGTTAATTTCATTTTTCACCACACAGTATATACTGCTACAAATATTCATTTTTTTAATTCAGTAAAATATGAGAAACAGACATCCCCTCATAGATGTTGCTCTTTCATTTGGATGCAATCTTTTTTTAGTTTTCAAGTGTCAGGCTGGGATAAACCTCTAAGCACAACAGCATTGGTAGGCGCTGCTATTATACACAAATCCAGATGACATAAAGTGACCTATTTTCAAAGCCTGTCTGAAAAATAGTGAAACTAAAGAATTGAATTTTGTGTCTTTAATAGTTCCTTGTCATGCAATCTTTAAGTCAGAGTATGATCACTGAAGGACAAATCCCCGAGCTCATAAACACAACAGGGGCATCTCGTGCAGCCCTACAACTAGATTTTATGGTCTGTTCATTACAGCTCGAGGATCAGTGCAATACAGGGTGGGGCAGAGAACACTTGAGTCAATGCAAACTTGCTGACCAGGATTTAAAGTCAAACACTTTCAACTACAGCAAAAATGTAAAGTCATATCGGGTGATTTAAGGAATGATTATTTTCAATACATGTTATGTTAATCTGAAATGTGGTACATCTTGATTTGTATAATAAATACACTTTCATAAAACTGCAAACTTGTACAAGTTTGAAGGAATATTGCAATCCAAGTTTGTCATTGCTACACTAAGGAAAGCACTGTAGTCTTGAGTTTCATGATAATGGAGGCTACCCTAGCTAATGTTGCGAAGTGTACTCCTATAGTTGTAGATTCAAACTGCACTTCTAAGCGGGGTTCTGATGAGTGAGATGTGAATGCTATTTGCTCTAAACGTGGCATGAATCCAAAGCAATTATTTGGATAATTTGAGTACTAGATCCAGAGACTGTGAATGAGAAGGGTATACTTGGGTTAAACAATAGGAATCAACTGTGTACATTGAGTATAATATATAAGTTTCCGCTGAAGTATTTTTACAATTCATGAAAATAAGAAACAAATATAATCTCTTCTACACATTATTCATGAATTTTCATCTTATACAAAAACCTGAAATAATAAACATTCACATTTTCTCTGAACACAACAACTATTAGCATTATGTCAAATTTGTTCTCTGTTTTAGTTAAAAATGGCTGCATTTTGCAGTGTAATGTGTCAACTAAAACCAAACTTTTATCTCCTGAAACTTTCAGACTTAGGCTATAAGTATCATGGTATTTCACCTCAGAACACATCAATATGCAGTTACGAAAAGGAAGGGCAGTTGCTCAGTAAATCAGTGTCATTTTCTACTTAATAAATTCACCATTGTCACCATGACACTTTCTCTTATAAGGTTAACAGACACAAGTCCTGCATTTCTCTTTTCAGTTGAATATTAGGATGAAGATGTCTCATATAGTCAGTGTTATGGGCCATGCACTGCATCTATTTACGTGTTCCTTGTTAGTTGTCTTGGCTCTGGAGTAGGCCTTCAGCATGTGCAAATGAACTTGTTTGAAGAATCTTTGCCATTTCTTAAAGGTCTTAAAATTTAAATTTCTTCTATTGTTTTATGACTATTGGATTTATGTTGGACATTTTGTGATATAGAAAACATATATCAAGGTAATAAAAGGTATACCTTGTATTTATTACCTTTTAAAGGTAATAAATGCCTGGGCAGCAAAGATGCCTCTTTGATAAAGAAGCATAAGGATGCACCTTCTTTTTCCCTGAGATGTTCATTTGTCTCTGACAAAATTTGAATGAATTGCTAGAAATTCATAGTTATTTGCAACTGTCACTAACAATACAAATACTTACACTACATTTACAATAGTTTGGCTTACTAGACTTTGAACTAGAATCCCTCCCAATTTTGTGTGTAAGATATAATGAAATGTTTAAGTGTCTCAACACCTTGTGATTGAATTCTTCTTCCTCAACCCATCCACTTCTACAGATATGATACAGTGAACAGAATTTAAAATAAGTAGCTTTATAACACTCTTGGTTTTAAAGGTAACACAATGAACTTTTCTCCTAGCACTATTAAATATCTGTTACATCTATTATATCATCACATCTTGGAACACTTAATACAAAAAGAGAAAAAGAAAATGTAAAAAAAATGTAAAAAAGATCTTTCAGTATTTGTATTTTTCTGTATTCTGTAATTTCTCTATTGTCAAGGGAATCAAAACTACTTTGTAATCCACACATACTAATATGTTTTACTGTTGAGAAAATTTGGGGACAAGTATTTTATAGAAAAAATTTTAAAAAAATGAAAAGTGTCAAAAATCCAGTGTCTACCTACTTCATTCTCTCTGGTAATGTATGGATGCAAACATTCATTTGTTAAATTTTAAATATATTATAAACATCAGGCAATTCTTAATGCCTATTTTCAAATCACATTTTGTTTTTTATCTAGAGTTTGGTTCTGACTGGCCAATAGAATTCATATGGAGTACTTGTACCTAATAGGCCACTTACATTGGTGAAAGTATGTGAATTTTGCAGTATGGCTGCCCAAAGCCTTTCTACTAACATACATTCCTTGCCAGGATCTTAAATATGGAGCTAGCCCAAATGCCCCAGTCAATTCATTCTTTTTTTTTCCCTTTATTTACATTTCAAATGTTATCCCCTTTCCCTGTTTCCATCCCTTCCTGAAAACACTCTATCCCATTCCCTGTCCCTCTGCTTCTATGAGGGTGTTCCTACACCCACCCACCCACCTTCTCCCACCTCCTTGCCCTTGGTTAGACTACACTGGGGCATCTATCAAACCTTCATTGGACCAAGGACCTCTCCTCACACTGATGCCCGACAAGACCATCCTCTGCTACATATGCAGCTGGAGTCATGGGTTACTCCATGTGTACTCTTTGGTTGATGGCTTAGTCCCTGGGAATTCTGGGGGCGTCTGATTGTTGATATTGTTGTTCTTCCTGTGAGGTTGAAAGCCCTTTCAACTCCTTCAGTCCTTTATCTAACTCCTCTATTGGGGATGCTGCACTCAGTCCAATGGTTGGCTATGAGCATCTGCCTCTATATTTGTAATGCAGTCACTTGATTCTTAAGTGTTTGAGAATTTTTGTTTTATTACATCTGATATTGATAGATTTATTTTCAAGAGCAGTGCTTTATAAAATTCATGTCTTTGTGTAAATGTGGGGCTACAGCTCAGCTATAAGCAAAGGAAATCGTTAGAAGTCCCAACTCCCAGTTTTATTGAGTGCATCATCATTGGCAAATTTAAATATTTATTTCAACGATAAACTAATAATAATTCCCTTTATGATTAAGTATATGCAGTTTCGTGGCAGAGAGGTAGAGCTAGGAAAGCTATGTTTATAATCACACAAAGGCCAAAGATATCATCTTTATTTCATATTCTATGCTACTCATAGCTCATAGTTATACTCCTTCAAATTAGAGTGTAACACGGATCTATTGCAAATCTTCTTAAACAAAGTTTTTTTTTTTAAATATATGGCTAACTTTGTGTGCAAGTACATAAGCACACAAACATAGCTAAATATGTATAAGGAGAAAAATTCAATATAACCAAAGCTCAATACTACCATAATAGTAACTGAACTGTGTCTGCAGCTGGGTGGTTAAATTCTTGCATGCACAAGTTATAGACTTATATCCAGCACTGAAAATAAAGTGTAACTGACCTGGGGGAGTCAACAATATATACTGTTTTTGAGAATGCAGGCATACCTACATTTAAACCTAAAAACACATTTGAAAAACAGAAACTCTGTTTCTGTACCCAGGGTTTTGTATAAAAAACATGGATGTACAAGGAGAATACATGGGCTGTACCTAGGCTCCCTGCACATATGTGCAGAAATGCAACTTGGTCTTCATACAGGTCTCCCAAAACTGGAGGAGTGGCTGTCCCTGACTCTGGCCTATGTTGTCTAACCTCAGTAGGAGAGGATGCACCTAGTCTGTCAGGGACTTTGATATGCCAGGCTGGGTTGGTCCACAGTAGGGCCTCCCCTTTCTCAGAGGAGAAGAGGAGGGAGGAATGGTGGGTGAGGCTACTTAAAGTAAGCTGGGATGAGGATGTAAATTTAATAAACAAACGAACAAATACATCCAAAAATTTAAAAGCATATCTTACAACAATTAAATAATTTTTATGTCCCATCATCCCTTTAAAATTGTTAATATATATATATATATAAGTATCACTAACTACATCATTTATTAAATTGTTTACTTACCACCCTCCCCCCAAAAAAACATGGTTATATACTCTTAGCATGCATATTAGACCCAAAGAGGGATATAAACTAGAAAGAATCAAAACCAAGCATTAATTACACAAAGAAACAAGAGATGCTGACACAGGCTCCTTTATTAACTATCCTTGTTATTTCATTGTCTCCCCATATTTACTTTAATGCTTAGCTTTACCCATGTCATTTAATACAGTCAGTGCAATATACTACCTTACCATTTCACTCGCAATTTTTATTTAAATAAAACCATATGAACTTTAATTTTAGTAAAAACAGGAAAATTATTTTGAGTGATTTATTTACCCAAAAGAGATAGGATTTAATGAATAAAGATTCATTATATAAATATATCACTCCCACCCAATACTACCTATTTTATAAAGATAATTTTGAAATCAAAGTTTGTAGGAAGAAAGGGAAGTGGATATGGCAAGAAAAATGTAGAAAGATCATATTTTTTTGTTTTTACTATTTATTTATTTGTTTGTTTGTTTGTTTGTTTGTTTTAAACTCCAGATTTTATTCCCCTCCTGGTCCACCCTCCAACTGTTCCACATCTCATACCTCCTCCTGGCCCCCCTGTCTCCATGGGGATGCCTCCCCCCCATAACCTCTAAACTTCCTGGGGCCTCCAGTCTCTTAAGGGTTAGGTGCATCTTCTCTGACTAAACCCCGATCTGGCAGTCCTCTGCTCTATGTGTGTTGGGGCCTCATATCAGCTGGTGTATGCTGCCTGGTTGGTGGTCCAGCGTCTGAGAAATCTTAGGGATCCAAGTTAATTGAGACTGCAGGGTCTTACAGAGTTGCTCTCCTCCTCAGCTTCTTCCAGCTTTCTCCTAATTCAACCACAGGTGTCAGTAGCTTCTGTCTGTTGGCTGGGTGCAAATAGCTGCATCTGACTCTTTCAGCTGCTTTTAAAAAATTCTTTCTGTTAACTCAGTTCTCACAATGGTGGAACAATTGACATAGTCATAATAAACTACAAAGTATGTTTACATAAAAAGATTCACATCTTTTATAATAATTCTTGTTAATTCAGAGCTTTGTCGTGTATCAGGCTTCACTCTGAATATAAATGTAAGACTTTCACTGCAATGAGTTGCATTTGCTCTTTCATGATTGGCATTAAGTATATTAATAATATGACTGATTGAAACTTTATAAACCAAATAATATTACTGTGAATTTCAATAATAAAATATAGATAATTTGAAAGTGTACAGTTACTTAATACAATTTCTATATATTATGTCAGAATTGAGTGCTATATATCATATTTCTGTCAACAAAAAATATTCACTAATTTATTTATATCGAAGAAGATGCAGGAACCTAAGAAACCAATGTTATTCTAAAAATAAGTGTCAAAATTGTACATTGCTTGTAGTCAGTCCCACTTGCTTGTCAGGACTCAATATAGATTACAACCCAACATGATACTGGCCGTAACTGACTCTGGGAATGATTATGCAAAATAGAATTTGTTGTTTAAAACTTACATTTGCAACATGAAAATACAACAGTGATTGCATTTAAAACATACCATTTAACTCATGCTAGTTTTACTTATGTAAGCCAAGTAAAGTTGATTTAAACTTTGGAATCATGTTTTAACTTTTCCTTAGTAAGACAAGATTTAAGTGAGAAATGGTTTTTCGTTTAAGGTTTTTGGTTAAATGTGAACATCCTAAGCGGTCCTGGCTAAGGATTTTCTTTGAGCACTCCTTTATCCTTCCAACTATTGCCTTTCTCTCAACTTATTTTTATCAGAAGACACGGACACAATGTATACTTTAGTGTCTCCTGGGCCTGTAAAATAGCCAACGTGCAGCCTTTGCTGATGTCACTTCTCCATTACCGCCATGTTACCCTTTCATGCTTTCCAGGGGTAATCCTTGCTGCTTCTGCAGACTAAAATGCCCCTTCTCATTCATGAACCATTCTGGTTCATTCTGGTTTACAGAACCCAGTATGAATTAAATCAACTGAGTGGAGACATAATCCTGACCCAAAATCATCAACAGTTTTGTGTAAAGAGGATAATCAGAATCTAGGTTGATTTTGTGGGCTTTTATGGACAATTCCTTTTAACAAAGAGTGATAAAAATGATATTCATGCAGCAAAAGTAAGAACAGCAACTAAAGGTTTGAACAGCCCAGCAGGAGAGAAAATTCAACCCACTTAAAGTAACTCAATGACTATCTATTTCCTATGCTTAGTGTCCCAAAATGAGATGATATGAATCTGTTTTATGTTCAGATGCTTTTTAACCCTACAGATGAAATCTGTCCTACTGTTTCCAACTGATTTTCATTCTAAGATAAAAATATCTACCATAAAGATGGGGTTTCACTACCCTGTCACATATAAAATACGAAACATACCCATACAGCTTTTATTTTTTCTTATTTTTTAATTTTTTTATTTTTATTAAATATTCTTTTACTTACATTTCAAATTTTATCCTCTTTCCTCATTTCACCTCTGAACCACCCCCACCCCATTCCCCCTTCCCCTGCTCACTAACCTACCCACTCCTGCTTCCCTGTCTTGGCATTCCCCTACACTGGAGCATACAGCCTTCACAAGACCAAGGGCCTCTCCTCCCATCGATGTCCACAAACCCACCCTCTACTACATATGCAGCTGGAGGCATGGGTCCCTCCATGTGTACTCTTTGGTTGGTCGTTTAGTCCCTAGGAGCTCTGGGGGATCTGGTAGGTTCATATTGTTGTTCCTCCTATGAGGCTGCAAACCCCTTCACCTCCTTGGGACCTTTCTCTAGCTCCTTCATTGGGGACTCTGTGCTGTGAGCATGCACTTCTAATTCCATACAGCTTTTAAAGTGACTGATTCCTTACTTGCGTCTTTTACTCTGGTCTATTTTCAAGATGTCATTAGTGACATTAATATTCCTGAACATTAAAGCCTCAGATATTAAAATGGAATCAAAGAAACCCAAAATTAGCTAGATTTTATGCACATAGCATTTCTGAAATACTGAAGTTCTCATAAATACCAGAAAACAAATTTATCTGGCCCACGACTTCCTGGTGAAATCTTGAATTTTCATGTTTTAGCAGCATGATAAAGCTTGTTCATAGTTGCAGGAAAATACAAGGAGATTTTTGACAGTGTATTCAAGATGATTTGTAACACTCTGTCTTCAGATGATGAGAAACTACCATAAACGGGCTTAAACCAAGTACTCTGTGTGATATACATTAACTTTCCCAAAGAGAAACTTGAAAAAGAATCGAAATTATGTCATTTATTGAAAATTCTTTAGCTATCAAAGCATTACTTTACTTTGTAATTCAAAATTCTTGAACTACACTTAATTTTTAAATATTTACTTCAAAAAGCCTTAACTAATGATTTAGTCTCTTAATAAGTTAATTTTATTTATTATTCTGGAAAAAAGTGATTCCTGCTAACACCCTGGAAAGATAATTACTTTGACAAACAGTGTGTTCATGAAAATTGCACCAAATATTCTCTCACTTGACATATTGAATATAATGCATGTAGAGAAAGTTCTCTAGCATGTGAATTTCTGTCTGACCTGGATTCACACAGCCATTCTGCTTCTGATCACGCACATACTCAAACCTGAAGGGTCAGGGGTTCTATCTGCAGTCTCACATAGTTGTAGTAAGAATAAACAGCCATCAAGGCAGAAGTAAAACTCTTATTAATGTTTAAATTTTACTTTTATTTTTATTTATATGTGTATGTGTGCTTGTATGTTTATATTCACATGTTTATGGGAATACCAGGAGAGGCAGGAAGAGAATACTGGATCCCCTAAAACTGGAGTTGCCTGGGTGCTGGAAACCGGACTCAGGTCTTCCGAATAGCAGCAAGTGCTCCTAACAGCTGAGCTTTCTCTCTACTCCCACCTTCTAATGTTTTACAGATTTTATGATAACACAACCTAACTTCTATTTACTTTGTTAAGCTCAACTCAGCTAACTATACAAACAATAACTCATTTTTAAATATGAAATGATTATAGAACTATGTGCAATTATTGAAATTGTACTTGTTAATAATCATGTCTTACTTTATTCTGGTAATATATCTTATCAGGTAGCTGCAGATGTTTTTCTACATTAAAATAAAATACCATTAATTATAGCACTATGCATCACTTTAATATCCATTTCTGACTATTTGGCATTCTTCTGATGTTGAAATATCTAATGGTTTTAATGTAAATTGAAAGGTGTGTTCCTCAAAAGGATAAGCAAATAATACTACATAATTATGTTGGTTCAACAATTCTCTACGTTTCAAACAAAATCTCCCTTATAGTTAACCAGCTTTGTCACTTTTATTTCTTATGACTGACAGGAGGAAACTGCATACTTAGAAATATGAGACAAAACTTGGTTTTTTAAAAACTGTACCTTTTGAATTATGTTACTGGTTTCCAGTGAGCACTAGGTATCTTTTTCAGTGAGCCAGAAAAGCCACACACATTCCTTCTTGTTACAAATCTGTAAATCTGGAAAGGAGGAAAGAACATGAATAGAAAATCTCTTCTTAGAATAAAAAGGCCTGGGGTGTTTTTTAAAGAGAACTATAAGCTCTATTCTATTCATCGTAATTACAGGATCAGATCAGGTTAATGTGGAGACCCAGGTCAATAAAGTACTATGAGTTCAGAGCTTTAATCTCCTCCTTTTGTGTAGTCTGTGGTGCTCACACACTGCTGGACTCACCAGATCACTGTAGGAAACATGGATGTAGTGAATGTTTTTACCATCGTGGAAATCCATATGTTGTCAGTCACAAGTTTCAGAAGACAAAGTAAAGATAACTTCTCAAGCAATCAGACAAGTTTTTCTTCTTTCAACTCAAATAATAAAGGTCAAATTTCATTTCTAGGTAATGGCATTTTCAGTGGTCTTTCACAATAAAAGCTCTTTCTTTATTAAAGTCTTCATCTGCCCATAATTCACAGAAGATATTAGACATACTTAATAAACATATAAATGAAAACTAAAATAGAGTAGAATGTGACACCATGCACCTTTTCCTGCATTTTTTCCTAAAATTTCTGTGGAGGATTAAGAAAACTTTGAAATCTGTACCCTCTGCTGGAGAAATTCAATTGCAGCTTGTTTCTAATGCTTTGCTATGTTTCTGGAAAGTGTTTTTTCATGTTCCATTTCTCACTTATCACTGTGAAATTTTCTTCTTTTTAAGAATTGAAAGTTATTCTGTATAAGATAGTAGCTAAAGATTAGATTTGTTGGAATTACTACTACTGCTATTTTTATTTTATATTTTTAAGGACAGAGGGAAGTTAGTATCAAGAATATCTTATTCTCAGACATCATGATATGGCTTTGTAGGAAATATAACATTCTTTAACCACTTGCTTCATTGCATGGACGGCTATGTGGTTTATATTTAAGAATTGGAGACAAATTCTGAAAATACTATTCAATGTGAGGAACTTTGAATGACATCTTCACCCCAGTTTAGATTCCTACAATGCTGTTTCTTTTTTTCTTCAGAATTTTGGTAAATGTTTTAACTGATGTTTGTTTTTAAAATTGTCAGTTACTGCAATACACATAATACTCAGAATAGCACAGTCTAGTCTTAGGGTGTAACCAATAAAAAGAACACTTAAAAAGCAAATAAAGGCCAAGTTCATTTGTGGTTGACTACTGCATCCCAGCTTATGTACCTACCTCACTTTCTCTGCCTTTCTGTTTACATAAATAATGCAAATGTACAATGCAGAGAATTATAATGAATGAAAGGTTCTCTAAATACTTTAACCACATAAAAGACATTGTTGGTATAATGTGACACTCTATTCTAAACCTTGGTTATTTATATCTCTAGTACTTTAGCAATAAGCTTTCATAACCACTTTCAGTTTAGCATATGTTTAAATATTCTTATCATACCAGTATTGAAATAGATAAGTCACTTGATCCTCCTGGACAAGTGAAGCACCTCAAATGAAGGAACAGTGACTTAAATCTTACATTCATTTGATTTATAAATACATAATTTCAAAAGTTAATTGTTTTCACTAACTTTAAATCTTTATCATCTACTATTAATTGTTTATAAAGTTTAAAGAAATTAAATTTGAAGTAATTTCCCATTTTATTTAAAAATAAATTTACAAAAGTTTTCAACAGAACTGACAATTTGAAATAAAAGGAAAACATGTTAAAGTTGAGGTCATTGACAAAATTTTCTAAAGATGTGCTAAGCAAAAAAACAAACAAATAGATAAATAAATAAATAAATAAATAAATAAATAAATAAATAAATCTACCAAATATGTTAGTACTTGAAAGATGTGAGCACTGGTTAATGCCAGAATGCAATATGGCAAAAAAAGAATCAATCAGTTCGGCTTAGTTCAGCCTCTGCAACTGGCCATCTGGTACAAAATCAACCAAATGTATCCCTGCATATTCATCTTCATTTTCACAAACACTCAAGAGAATGTCATTGTAGAGCAAAATAAAATTAAATCACCATATTTTTTAAAAATCTTTCCTTTCAGACACTCTTGGGAATGCTGTTATTTCTAAGGAATAGTTATTGTAAAAATTGTTGGATAATTTTTATATAAACATATTCTTTGTTGTAGAGTTTAGAAATAAAAGATTTAACTTGTCAAAGAACATCATTTTAGATGATGGCAACTTTCATGAACAAGTTAGTGTGGTTTTAGTGATATCAACAATGGATCAAAGGACCTTAGCCACTTTCAGGCAACTTTATAATTTTATAACTGTCTCAACATGAAGGTGGTCGAACGATCATAATTATTGGTTATTCTATTTAGAATCAACACTAAAATTTATATGTAATTTTATTTATTTAATTTTGCCCTTGAACTGTGCCATTTTAATTTATACTTAGACTCCTAAATAAAGATTTATCAAAATATAGTAAAACAAAGTAATCATCCAACACTTTGTTTTTTCAATTAAGTTTATTAGTATTAAGACAACATTTAAGAGAAAAGCACCAGGGTAGCTAGGGCACAGGGTCTGCTGACACTCGCCAGCTACCCACAACATCCACCACAGGATCTTAAGACTTCTGGTGAGTGGAACACAGCTTCTGCTCCAATCCAATTGCACGCGGGACCTGAGACTGCATTAGTTAGGGAAGCAGAAACCGGCCTGATTAGGGCCACAGGCCTCATCCGGCCTGATCAGCACCGGGGAGGCTAGAGCGCAGGGTCTGCTGACACCCGCCAGCTACCCACGACCCCCGCCACAGGATTTTGAGACTGCTGGTGAGTGGAACACAGCTTCTGCTCCAGTCAAATCACGCGGGACCTGAGACTGCTTTGGTTGGGGAGGGAGAAATCCGGCCTACATAGGGCCACAAGCCTCTTCCGGTCAGAAAAGCACCAGGGTAGCTAGGGCGCAGGGTCTGCTGACACTTGCCAGCTACCCACAACACCCGCCACAGGATCTTAAGACTTCTGGTGAGTGGAACACAGCTTCTGCTCCAATCCAATTGTGCACGGGACCTGAGACTGCATTAGTTAGGGAAACAGAAACTGGCCTGAGTAGGGCCACAGGCCTCATCCAGCCGGATCAGCACCGGGGTAGCTAGAGCTCAGGGTCAGCTGACACCCGCCAGCTACCCACGTCCCCCGCCACAGGATTTTGAGACTGCTGGTGAGTGGAACACAGCTTCTGCTCCATTCCAATCACGCGGGACCTAAGACTGCTTTGGTTGGGGAGGGAGAAATCCGGCCTACATAGGGCCACAAGCCTCTTCCGGTCAGAAAAGCACCAGGGTAGCTAGGGCTCAGGGTCTGCTGACACTCGCCAGATACCCACAACACCCGCCACAGGATCTTAAGACTTCTGGAGAGTGGAACACAGCTTCTGTTCCAATCCAATTGCTCGCGGGACCTGAGACTGCATTAGTTAGGGAAGCAGAAAACCGGCCTGAGTAGGACCACAGGCCTCTTCCTGCTGGACCAGCACCGGGGTAGTGCCAGCTACCCACGACCCCCGCCACAGGATTTTGAGACTGCTGGTGAGTGGAACACATCTTCTGCTCCAATCTTTAAACAGTGACAACGACAACAACTAACCCCAGAGATTACCAGATCGCGAAAGGTAAACGTAATAATCTTACTAACAGAAACCAAGACCACTCACCATCATCAGAACCCAGCACTCCCACTTCGGCCAGTCCAGAGCACCCCAACACACCGGAAAAGCTAGACACGGATCTAAAAGCATATCTCATGATGATGGTAGAGGACTTCAAGAAGGACTTTAATAACACACTTAAAGAAATACAAAGGAACACTGGTAAACAGGTAGAAGACAATAAAGAGGAAGCACAAAAATCCCTTAAAGAATTGCAGGAGAACACTGCTAAAGAGTTACAAATCCTTAAAGCAAAACAGGATAACCTAATCAAACAGGTAGAAGTCCTTAATGAAAAACAGGAAAACACATCCAAACAGATGATAGAAATGAACAAAACCATACTAGACCTAAAAAGGGAAGTAGACACAATAAAGAAAACCCAAAATGAGGCAACACTGGAGATAGAAACCCTAGGAAAGAAATCTGGAACCATAGATACGAGCATCAGCAACAGAATACAAGAGATGGAAGAGAGAATCTCAGGTGCAGAAGATTCCATAGAGAACATCGGCACAACAATCAAGGAAAATGTAAAATGCAAAAAGATCCTAACTCAAAACATCCAAGAAATACAGGACACAATGAGAAGACCAAACCTACGGATAATAGGAGTGGATGAGAATGAAGATTTTCAACTCAAAGGACCAGCAAACATCTTCAACAAAATTATAGAAGAAAACTTCCCAAGAGATGCCCATGAACATACAAGAACCCTACAGAACTCCAAATAGACTGGACCAGAAAAGAAATACCTCCCGACACATAATAATCAGAACAACAAATGCACTAAATAAAGATAGAATACTAAAAGCAGTAAGAGAAAAAGGCCAAGTAACATATAAAGGCAAGCCTATCAGAATTACACCAGATTTTTCACCAGAGACTATGAAAGCCAGAAGATCCTGGACCGATGTTATACAGACACTAAAAGAACACAAATTCCAGCCCAGTCTACTATACCCGGCCAAACTCTCAATTAACATAGATGGAGAAACCAAAGTATTCCACGACAAAACCAAATTCACACATTATCTCTCCACGAATCCAGCCCTTCAAAGGATAATAACAGAAAAAAACCAATACAAGGACAGGAACCACGCCCTAGAAACAACAAGAAGGTAATCCCTCAACAAACCTAAAAGAAGACAGCCACAAGAACAGAATGCCAACTTTAACAACAAAAATAACAGGAAACAACAATTACTTTTCCTTAATATCTCTTAATATCAATGGACTCAACTCCCTGATAAAAAAACATAGACTAACAAACTGGCTACACAAACAAGACCCAACATTTTGCTGCTTACAGGAAACTCATCTCAGAGAAAAAGATAGACACTACCTCAGAATGAAAGGCTGGAAAACAATTTTCCAAGCAAATGGTATGAAGAAACAAGCTGGAGTAGCCATTCTAATATCTGATAAGATTGACTTCCAACCCAAAGTCATTAAAAAAGACAGGGAGGGACACTTTATACTCATCAAAGGTAAATTCCTCCAAGAGGAACTATCAATCCTGAATATCTATGCTCCAAATACAAAGACAGCCACATTCATTAAAGAAACTTTAATAAAACTCAAAGCACACGTTGCACCTCATACAATAATAGTGGGAGACTTCAACACACCACTTTCACCAATGGACAGATCATGGAAACAGAAACTAAACAGGAACACAGAGAAACTAAGAGAAATTATGAATCAAATGGATCTGGCAGATATCTACAGAACATTCTATCCTAAAACAAAAGGATATACCTTCTTCTCAGCACCTCATGGTACCTTCTCCAAAATTGACCACATAATTGGTCACAAAACAGGCCTCAACAGATACAAAAATATTGAAATTGTCCCATGCATCCTATCAGATCACCATGGACTAAGGCTGATCTTCAATAACAAAATAAATAATAGAAAGCCAACCTTCACGTGGAAACTGAACAACACTCTTCTCAATGATACCTTGGTCAAGGAAGGAATAAAGAAAGAAATTAAGGACTTTTAAGAGTTCAATGAAAATGAAACCACAACATACCTAAACTTATGGGACTCAATGAAAGCATTTCTAAGAGGAAAACTCATAGCTCTGAGTGCCTCCAAAAGGAAACTAGAGAGAGCACACATTAGCAGCTTGACAACATACCTAAAAGCACTAGAACAAAAGGAAGCAAATTCACCCAAGAGGAGTAGACGGCAGGAAATAATCAAACTCAGGGGCGAAATCAACCAAGTGGAAACAAGAAAAAATATTCAAAGAATCAACCAATCAAGGAGCTGGTTCTTTGAGAAAATCAACAAGATAGATAAACCCTTAGCCAGACTCACTAGAGGGCACAGGGAAAGCATCCTAATTAACAAAATCAGAAATGAAAAAGGAGACATAACAACAGATCCTGAAGACATCCAAAACACCATCAGATCCTTCTACCAAAGGCTATACTCAACAAAACTGGAGAACCTGGATGAAATGGAGAAGTTCCTAGACAGATACCAGGTACCAAAGTTGAATCAAGATCAGGTTAATGATCTAAACAGCCCTATATCTCCCAAAGAAATAGAAGCAGTCATTAATAGTCTCCCAACTAAAAAAAGCCCAGGACCAGATGGGTTTAGTGCAGAGTTCTATCAGACCTTCAAAGAAGATCTAATCCCAGTTCTTCACAAACTATTCCACAAAATAGAAACAGAAGGTACTCTACCCAACTCATTCTATGAAGACACAATTACTCTGATACCTAAACCGCAAAAAGACCCAACAAAGATAGAAAACTTCAGACCAATATGAATATTGATGCAAAAATCCTCAATAAAGTTCTTGCTAACCGAATCCAAGAACACACCAAAACAATCATCCATCCTGACCAAGTAGGTTTCATCCCAGGAATGCAGGGATGGTTCAATATACGGAAATCCATCAACGTAATCCAGTATATAAACAACCTCAAAGACAAAAACCACATGGTCATCTCGTTAGATGCGGAAAAAGCATTTGACAAGATCCAACACCCATTCATGATAAAAGTCTTGGAAAGATCAGGAATTCAAGGCCCATACCTAAACATGATAAAAGCAATCTACAGCAAACCAGTAGCCAACATCAAAGTAAATGGTGAGAAGCTTGAAGCAATCCCTCTAAAATCAGGGACTAGACAAGGCTGTCCACTTTCTCCATACTTATTCAACATTGTACTTGAAGTCCTAGCCAGAGCAATTCGAGAAGAAAAGGAGATCAAAGGGATACAAATTGGAAAAGATGAAGTCAAAATATCACTCTTTGCAGATGATATGATAGTATATATAAGTGACCCTAAAAATTCCACCAGAGAACTCCTAAGCCTGATAAACAGCTTCGGTGAAGTAGCTGGATATAAAATTAACTCAAACAAATCAATGGCCTTTCTCTACACAAAGAATAAACAGGCTGAGAAAGAAATTAGGGAAACAACCCCCTTCTCAATAGTCACAAATAATATTAAATATCTTGGCGTGACTCTAACTAAGGAAGTGAAAGATCTGTATAATAAAAACTTCAAGTCTCTGAAGAAAGAAATTATAGAAGATCTCAGAAGATGGAAAGATCTCCCATGCTCATGGATTGGCAGGATCAACATTGTAAAAATGGCTATCTTGCCAAAAGCAATCTACAGATTCAATGCAATCCCCATCAAAATTCCAAATCAATTCTTCAACGAATTAGAAAGTGCAATCTGCAAATTCATCTGGAATAACAAAAATCCTAGGATAGCAAAAACTCTTCTCAAGGATAAAAGAACCTCTGGTGGAATCACCATGCCGGACCTAAAGCTCTACTACACAGCAATTGTGATAAAAACTGCATGGTACTGGTATAGTGACAGACAAATAGACCAATGGAATAGAATTGAAGACCCAGAAATGAACCCACACACCTACGGTCACTTGATCTTCGACAAGGGAGCTAAAAACATCCAGTGGAAGAAAGACAGCATTTTCTTTTTTTTTTTTTTTTTTTAATATTTTTATTACATATTTTCCTCAATTACATTTCCAATACTATCCCAAAAGTCCCCCATAGCGCCGCCCACTTCCATACCCACCCATTCCCATTCTTTTGGCCCTGGCATTCCCCTATATTGGGGCATATAAAGTTTGCAAGTCCAATGGGCCTCTCTTTCCATTGATGGCCGACTAGGCCATCTTTCCATACATATGCAGCTAGAGACAAGAGCTCCAGGGTTCTGGTTAGTACATCATGTTGTTCCAACAATAGGGTTGCAGATCCCTTTAGCTCCTTGGGTACTTTCTCTAGCTTCTCCATTGGGAGCCCTGTGATACATCCAATAGCTGACTGTGAACATCCACTCCTGTGTTTGCTAGGCCCCGGCATCGTCTCACAAGAGACAGCTATATTTGGGTCCTTTCAGCAAGATCTTACTAGTGTATGCAATGGTGTCAGCGTTTAGAAGCTGATTATGGGACGGATCCCTGGATACAGCAGTCTCTAAATGGTCCATCCTTTCATCACAGCTACGAACTTTGTCTCTGTAACTCCTTCCCTGGGTGTTTTGTTCCCAATTCTAAGAAGGTGCACAATGTCCACACTTTGGTCTTCATTCTTCTTGAGTTTCATGCGTTTATCAAATTGTATCTTATATCTTGGGTATCCTAAGTTTTGTGCTAATATCCACTTATCAATGAATACATATTGTGTGAGATCTTTTGTGATTGTGTTACTTCACTCAATATGATGCCCTCCAGGTCCATCCATTTGGCTAGGAATTTCATAAATTCATTCTTTTTAATACTGAGTAGTACTCCATTGTGTAAATGTACCATAATTTCTGTATCCATTCCTCTGTTGAGGGACATCTGGGTTCTTTCCAGCTTCTGGCTATTATAAATAGGGCTGCTATGAACATAGTGGAGCATGTGTCCTTTTTACCGGTTGGGACATCTTCTGGATATATGCCCAGGAGAGGTATTGCTGGATCCTCTGGTAGTACTATGTCCAATTTTCTGAGGAACCGCCAGACTGATTTCCAGAGTGGTTGTACAAGCTTGCAATCCCACCAACAATGGAGGAGTGTTACACTTTCTCCACATCCTCGCCAGCATCTGCTGTCACCTGAATTTTTGATCTTAGCCATTCTGACTGGTGTGAGGTGGAATCTCAGGGTTGTTTTGATTTGCATTTCCCTGATGATTAAGGATGTTGAACATTTTTTCAGGTGCTTCTCTGCCATTCGGTATTCCTCAGGTGAGAATTCTTTGTTCAGTTCTGAGCCCCATTTTTTAATGGGGTTATTTGACTTTCTGGAGTCCACCTTCTTGAGTTCTTTATATATATTGGATATTAGTCCCTTATCTGATTGAGGATAGGTGAAGATCCTTTCCCAATCTGTTGGTGGTTTTTTTGTCTTATTGATGGTGTCTTTAGCCTTGCAGAAGCTTTGTAGTTTCATGAGGTCCCACTTGTCAATTCTCGATCTTACAGCACAAGCCATTACTGTTCGATTCAGGAATTTTTCCCCTGTGCCCATATCTTCAAGACTTTTCCCCACTTTCTCCTCTATAAGTTTCAGTGTCTCTGGTTTTATGTGAAGTTCCTTGATCCACTTAGACTTGACCTTAGTACAAGGAGATAGGAATGGATCGATTCGCATTCTTCTACATGTTAACAACCAGTTGTGCCAGCACCATTTGTTGAAAATGCTGTCTTTCTTCCACTGGATGTTTTTAGCTCCCTTTTCGAAGATCAAGTGAACATAGGTGTGTGGATTCATTTCTGGGTCTTCAATTCTATTCCATTGGTCTATTTGTCTGTCACTATACCAGTACCATGCAGTTTTTATCACAATTGCTCTGTAGTAGAGCTTTAGGTCCGGCATGGTGATTCCACCAGAGGTTCTTTTATCCTTGAGGAGAGTTTTTGCTATCCTAGGTTTTTTGTTATTCCAGATGAATTTGCAGATTGCACTTTCTAATTCGTTGAAGAATTGATTTGGAATTTTGATGGGGATTGCATTGAATCTGTAGATTGCTTTTGGCAAGATAGCCATTTTTACAATGTTGATCCTGCCAATCCATGAGCATGGGAGATCTTTCCATCTTCTGAGATCTTCTATAATTTCTTTCTTCAGAGACTTGAAGTTTTTATTATACAGATCTTTCACTTCCTTAGTTAGAGTCACGCCAAGATATTTTATATTATTTGTGACTATTGAGAAGGGTGTTGTTTCCCTAATTTCTTTCTCAGCCTGTTTATTCTTTGTGTAGAGAAAGGCCATTGATTTGTTTGAGTTAATTTTATATCCAGCTACTTCACCGAAGCTGTTTATCAGGCTTAGGAGTTCTCTGGTGGAATTTTTAGGGTCACT
Source organism: Mus caroli (assembly GCF_978045245.1). Lineage (NCBI taxonomy): Eukaryota > Metazoa > Chordata > Mammalia > Rodentia > Muridae > Mus > Mus caroli. The sequence continues at coordinate 144,383,518 of NW_028227258.1, read as the reverse complement.
TATATATACTATCATATCATCTGCAAAAAGTGATATTTTGACTTCATCTTTTCCAATTTGTATCCCTTTGATCTCCTTTTGTTGTCGAATTGCTCTGGCTAGGACTTCAAGTACAATGTTGAATAGGTATGGAGAAAGTGGACAGCCTTGTCTAGTCCCTGATTTTAGAGGGATTGCTTCAAGTTTCTGACCATTTACTTTGATGTTGGCTACTGGTTTGCTGTAGATTGCTTTTATCATGTTTAGGTATGGGCCTTGAATTCCTGATCTTTCCAAGACTTTTATCATGAATGGGTGTTGGATCTTGTCAAATGCTTTTTCCGCATCTAAGGAGATGACCATGTGGTTTTTGTCTTTGAGTTTGTTTATATACTGGATTACGTTGATGGATTTCCGTATATTGAACCATCCCTGCATCCCTGGGATGAAACCTACTTGGTCAGGATGGATGATTGTTTTGATGTGTTCTTGGATTCGGTTAGCAAGAACTTTATTGAGGATTTTTGCATCAATATTCATAAGGGATATTGGTCTGAAGTTTTCTATCTTTGTTGGGTCTTTTTGTGGTTTAGGTATCAGAGTAATTGTGGCTTCATAGAATGAGTTGGGTAGAGTACCTTCTGTTTCTATTTTGTGGAATAGTTTGTGAAGAACTGGGATTAGATCTTCTTTGAAGGTCTGATAGAACTCTGCACTAAACCCATCTGGTCCTGGGCTTTTTTTAGTTGGGAGACTATTAATGACTGCTTCTATTTCTTTGGGGGATATAGGGCTGTTTAGATCCTTAACCTGATCTTGATTCAGCTTTGGTACCTGGTATCTGTCTAGGAACTTGTCCATTTCATCCAGGTTCTCCAGTTTTGTTGAGTATAGCCTTTGGTAGAAGGATCTGATGGTGTTTTGGATGTCTTCAGGATCTGTTGTTATGTCTCCTTTTTCATTTCTGATTTTGTTAATTAGGATGCTTTCCCTGTGCCCTCTAGTGAGTCTGGCTAAGGGTTTATCTATCTTGTTGATTTTCTCAAAGAACCAGCTCCTTGATTGGTTGATTCTTTGAATAGTTTTTCTTGTTTCCACTTGGTTGATTTCACCCCTGAGTTTGATTATTTCCTGCCGTCTACTCCTCTTGGGTGAATTTGCTTCCTTTTGTTCTAGTGCTTTTAGGTGTGTTGTCAAGCTGCTAATGTGTGCTCTCTCTAGTTTCCTTTTGGAGGCACTCAGCTATGTGTTTTCCTCTTAAAAATGCTTTCATTGCGTCCCATAAGTTTGGGTATGTTGTGGCTTCATTTTCATTGAACTCTAAAAAGTCCTTAATTTCTTTCTTTAATCCTTCCTTGACCAAGGTATCATTGAGAAGAGTGTTGTTCAGTTTCCACGTGAAGGTTGGCTTTCTATTATTTATTTTGTTATTGAAGATCAGCCTTAGTCCATGGTGATCTGATAGGATGCATGGGACAATTTCAATATTTTTATATCTGTTGAGGCCTGTTTTGTGACCAATTATGTGGTCAATTTTGGAGAAGGTACCATGAGGTGCTGAGAAGAAGGTATATCCTTTTGTTTTAGGATAGAATGTTCTGTAGATATCTGCCAGATCCATTTGATTCATAATTTCTGTTAGTTTCACTGTGTCCCTGTTTAGTTTTTGTTTCCATGATCTGTCCATTGGTGAAGGTGGTGTGTTGAAGTCTCCCACTATTATTGTATGAGGTGCAATGTGTGCTTTGAGCTTTACTAAAGTTTCTTTAATGAATGTGGCTGCCTTTGTATTTGGAGCATAGATATTCAGGATTGATAGTTCCTCTTGGAGGATTTTACCTTTGATGAGTATGAAGTGTCCCTCCCTGTCTTTTTTAATGACTTTGGATTGGAAGTCAATCTTATCAGATATTAGAATGGCTACTCCAGCTTGTTTCTTCATGCCATTTGCTTGGAAAATTGTTTTCCAGCCTTTCATTCTGAGGTAGTGTCTATCCTTTTCTCTGAGATGAGTTTCCTGTAAGCAGCAAAATGTTGGGTCTTGTTTGTGTAGCCAGTTTGTTAGTCTATGTCTTTTTATCGGGGAGTTGAGTCCATTGATATTAAGAGATATTAAGGAAAAGTAATTGTTGTTTCCTGTTATTTTTGATGTTAAAGTTGGCATTTTGTTCTTGTGGCTGTCTTCTTTTAGGTTTGTTGAGGGATTACCTTCTTGTTGTTTCTAGGGCGTGGTTCCTGTCCTTGTATTGGTTTTTTTCTGTTATTATCCTTTGAAGGGCTGGATTCGTGGAGAGATAATGTGTGAATTTGGTTTTGTCGTGGAATACTTTGGTTTCTCCATCTATGTTAATTGAGAGTTTGGCTGGGTATAGTAGCCTGGGCTGGAATTTGTGTTCTTTTAGTGTCTGTATAACATCCGTCCAGGATCTTCTGGCTTTCATAGTCTCTGGTGAAAAGTCTGGTGTAATTCTGATAGGCTTGCCTTTATATGTTACTTGGCCTTTTTCTCTTACTGCTTTTAGTATTCTATCTTTATTTAGAGCATTTGTTGCTCTGATTATTATGTGTCGGGAGGTATTTCTTTTCTGGTCCAGTCTATTTGGAGTTCTGTAGGCTTCTTGTATGTTCATGGGCATCTCTTTCTTTAGATTTGGGAAGTTTTCTTCTATAATTTTGTTGAAGATGTTTGCTGGTCCTTTGAGTTGAAAATCTTCATTCTCATCCACTCCTATTATCCGTAGGTTTGGTCTTCTCATTATGTCCTGTATTTCTTGGATGTTTTGAGTTAGGATCTTTTTGCATTTTACATTTTCCTTGATTGTTGTGCCGATGTTCTCTATGGAATCTTCTGCACCTGAGATTCTCTCTTCCATCTCTTGTATTCTGTTGCTGATGCTCGTATCTATGGTTCCAGATTTCTTTCCTAGGGTTTCTATCTCCAGTGTTGCCTCATTTTGGGTTTTCTTTATTGTGTCTACTTCCCTTTTTAGGTCTAGTATGGTTTTGTTCATTTCCATCATCTGTTTGGATGTGTTTTCCTGTTTTTCTGTAAGGACTTCTACCTGTTTGATTATGTTATCATGTTTTTCTTTAAGGATTTGTAACTCTTTAGCAGTGTTCTCCTGCAATTCTTTAAGGGATTTTCGTGCTTCCTCTTTATTGTCTTCTGCCTTTTTATCAGTGTTCTCCTGCATTTCTTTAAGTGTGTTATTAAAGTCCTTCTTGAAGTCCTCTATCATCATCAGGAGATATGCTTTTAAATCCGTGTCTAGCTTTTCCGGTGTGTTGGGGTGCCCTGGACTGGGCGAAGTGGGGGTGCTGGGTTCTGATGATGGTGAGTGGTCTTGGAGCCTGTTAGTAAGATTATTACGTTTACCTTTCGCCATCTGGTAATCTCTGGGGTTAGTTGTTATCGTTGTCACTATTTAAAGATTGGAGCAGAAGCTGTGTTCCACTCACCAGCAGTCTCTAAATCCTGTGGCGGGGGTCGTGGGTAGCTGACGGTACCCCGGTGCTGGTCCAGCCTGAAGAGGCCTGTGGTCCTACTCAGGCCGTTTTTCTGCTTCCCTAACTAATGCAGTCTCTGGTCCCGCGTGCAATTGGATTGGAGCAGAAGCTGTGTTCCACTCTCCAGAAGTCTTAAGATCCTGTGGTGGGTGTTGTGGGTAGCTGGTGAGTGTCAGCTGACCCTGCGCCCCACCTGCACAGGTGCTTTTCTGACCGGAAGAGGGTTGTGGCCCTATGTAGGCCGGATTTCTCTCTCCCCAACCAGAGCAGTCTCAGGTCCCGCGTGATTGGACTGGAACAGAAGCTGTGTTCCACTCACCAGCAGTCCCAAAATCCTGCGGCGGGGGTCGTGGGTAGCTGGCGGGTGTCAGGCAACCCTGCGCTCCCGCTACCCCGGCGCTGATCCAGCCGGATGAGGCCTGTGGTCCTACTCAGGCCGGTTTCTGCTTCCCTAACTAATGCAGTCTCAGGTCCCGCACAATTGGATTGGAGCAGAAGCTGTGCTCCATTCACCAGAAGTCTTAAGATCCTGTGGCGGGTGTTGTGGGTAGCTGGCGAGTGTCAGCAGACCCTGTGCCCCAGCTGCCCAGGTGCTTTTCTGACCGGAAGAGGGTTGTGGCCCTATGTAGGCCGGATTTCTCTCTCCCCAACCAGAGCAGTCTCAGGTCCCGCTTGATTGGACTGGAGCAGAAGCTGTGTTCCACTCACCAGCAGTCCCAAAATCCTGCGGCGGGGGTCGTGGGTAGCTGGCGGGTGTCAGGCAACCCTGCGCTCCCGCTACCCGGCGCTGATCCGGCCGGATGAGGCCTGTGGTCCTACTCAGGCCGGTTTCTGCTTCCCTAACTAATGCAGTCTCAGGTCTCGCGCAATTGGATTGGAGCAGAAGCTGTGTTCCACTCACCAGCAGTCCCAAAATCCTGCGGAGGGGGTCGTGGGTAGCTGGCGGGTGTCAGGCAACCCTGCGCTCCCGCTACCCTGGCGCTGATCCGGCCTGGTGAGGCCTGTGGCCCTACTCAGGCCGGTTTCTGCTTCCCTAACTAATGCAGTCTCAGGTCCCGCGCAATTGGATTGGAGCTGAAGCTGTGTTCCACTCACCAGCAGTCCCAAAATCCTGCGGCGGGGGTCGTGGGTAGCTGGTGGGTGTCAGGCAACCCTGCGCTCCCGCTACCCCGGCGCTGATCCAGCCGGATCAAGACAGCATTTTCAACAAATGGTGCTGGCACAACTGGTTGTTAACATGTAGAAGAATGCGAATCGATCCATTCCTATCTCCTTGTACTAAGGTCAAGTCTAAGTGGATCAAGGAACTTCACATAAAACCAGAGACACTGAAACTTATAGAGGAGAAAGTGGGGAAAAGCCTTGAAGATATGGGCACAGGGGAAAAATTCCTGAATAGAACAGTAATGGCTTGTGCTGTAAGATCGAGAATTGACAAGTGGGACCTCATGAAACTACAAAGCTTCTGCAAGGCTAAAGACACCATCAATAAGACAAAAAAACCACCAACAGATTGGGAAAGGATCTTCACCTATCCTCAATCAGATAAGGGACTAATATCCAATATATATAAAGAACTCAAGAAGGTGGACTCCAGAAAGTCAAATAACCCCATTAAAAAATGGGGCTCAGAACTGAACAAAGAATTCTCACCTGAGGAATACCGAATGGCAGAGAAGCACCTGAAAAAATGTTCAACATCCTTAATCATCAGGGAAATGCAAATCAAAACAACCCTGAGATTCCACCTCACACCAGTCAGAATGGCTAAGATCAAAAATTCAGGTGACAGCAGATGCTGGCGAGGATGTGGAGAAAGAGGAACACTCTTCCATTGTTGGTGGGATTGCAAGCTTGTACAACCACTCTGGAAATCAGTCTGGCGTTTCCTCAGAAAATTGGACATAGTACTACCGCAGGATCCAGCAATACCTCTCCTGGGCATATATCCAGAAGATGTCCCAACCGGTAAAAAGGACACATGCTCCACTATGTTCATAGCAGCCCTATTTATAATAGCCAGAAGCTGGAAAGAACCCAGATGTCCCTCAACAGAGAAATGGATACAGAAATTATGGTACATTTACACAATGGAGTACTACTCAGCTATTAAAAAGAATGAATTTATGAAATTCCTAGCCAAATGGATGGACCTGGAGGGCATCATCTTGAGTGAAGTAACACAATCACAAAGGAACTCACACAATATGTATTCACTGATAAGTGGATATTAGCCCAAAACTTAGGATACCCAAGATATAAGATACAATCTGCTAAACGCATGAAACTCAAGAAGAATGAAGACCAAAGTGTGGACACTGTGCACCTTCTTAGAATTGGGAACAAAACACCCAGGGAAGGAGTTACAGAGACAAAGTTCGTAGCTGTGATGAAAGGATGGACCATTTAGAGACTGCCGTATTCAGGGATCCATACCATAATCAGCTTCTAAACGCTGACACCATTGCATACACTAGCAAGATTTTGCTGAAAGGACCCAAATATAGCTGTCTCTTGTGAGACGATGCCGGGGCCTAGCAAACACAGGAGTGGATGTTCACAGTCAGCTATTGGATGTATCACAGGGCTCCCAATGGAGAAGCTAGAGAAATTACCCAAGGAGCTAAAGGGATCTGCAACCCTATTGTTGGAACAACATGATGTACTAACCAGAACCCCGGAGCTCTTGTCTCTAGCTGCAGATGACCTAGTCGGCCATCAATGGAAAGAGAGGCCCATTGGACTTGCAAACTTTATATGCCCCAATATAGGGGAATGCCAGGGCCAAAAGAATGGGAATGGGTGGGTAGGGAAGTGGGGGGCACTATGGGGGATTTTTGGGATAGCATTGGAAATGTAATTGAGGAAAATATGTAATAAAAATATTAAAAATTAAAAAAAAGACAACATTTAATTGTAAGAATATTTAATGTTCACTATGATCTTGCTCATTTAGAGAATCTTTGCTAGGAGTTTCTAAGATATTTATGATCATACACAAACTTAGAATTCTAGGCTAGAGAGGTGGCTCAGTGGTAAAGAGCATGTACTGCCCTTACAGAGGACCCAAGCTTTGCTCATGTAACTCCAGCCAGAAAAATTATTTTTCTGATATCCACAAGAGACTTCAGAGATGTTCACATGTACACACACAGAGACACACCCACCTACACACACACTTAAAGTTAAAAACAATATTTTTAAACTAATATTTCTAATCTGTATGTTTCTCTTCATGAAAAATAAAATTATAGTTAATAATACAGTCAAATGGATCATTACAGATGTTTTAACAATTATATATTGATGTACATTAATCAGTCATAATAAATATCTTTTCTTTCCCAAGGGCCTGTCTGTTGTAAGGTTTGTGACACCTCTGCCAGTGTTTCACAAACAATTTCCATTCAAAAGAGTCAGTTAATGGTGGAGGATCTTTCCTTTAAACCTTAGCTGCTTGTGGTGTGTCCTTCTAGTGATCTTAATGTTTTCCATCTTCTAAACTGACTCCATTTTGAAAGTAGTATTTTGCTCAAGCATAGTGCATTATCAGGTTGAATGGACAAAAGCTAGGATGTGCTGTCATCACAAAGAATCATGGTTTCATCATCTTGAATCTACTGCAGGGGAGAAAAAGCAGAGTCAGGCTTTACTGTGTCTCAGCTTTCAGTTGAATCATCGATTTTGAAGTGTTGCCAAGAACATGCAAACAAAATAAAAAAGAAATTCACTATAAAAGATTTATTCATCTGCCATGCCTGTTTGTATCAAATCTTTTTTTATGCTTGGACCTTTAAATTTTTTAAATTTATGTGTTTTCGATTTTAAAAATTAAGATTTTATTACTGTGAAACTCAGTTGCTATAATAAAAATGTATTCATTTAAGTAATATATCCACATTTCTCTCATTCAATCCACACAATCACATGAAAGAGAGTAAGTACTTTACTACTAATTCAAAAGCAAAAAGAACCCAGCTTTATACAGCTTCCTTGGAGTTATCTTATAATCAGACAGAAATTCAATTTACAAAAAATGAATATAGACTTTTGAAATTTCCACTATGCTATTTTAACTGCTTTCACAAGGCCAAAAACCAAAACCCACAAAAACAAACAAACCAAACAGCAACAAAACATGCAAAACTAACTATTATGTTGCAAATTCCTTGTCTGTCTATCCCACTGCTCCCTGTAAACTCTTAGCTTTGCGTAGAAAGAATGATCTGATAGCAACCAAACTTCTCTTTGCATCTAAATACCACAACTTCAAGAACTCTTTTGTAACTAAAAGTTATAAATGTTTCTCTCCAATCAAGTCCCTTCCAACCCATCTTCAGTCCATAGTTTTCTGGAGGCCCCACTGTGTACTCTCTGAGAATTCTGACATACCCTTTATGGCTCATGGCTCCCTCATCAAACCAGGTACATCAAGGAAAGGAGATCATTTTTTTAAAGTGTGCATGTCCTTTTCCTACACAGTATATAGTTCATCATATATACCGATAAGTGTTTGCTTAGTGAATGAATGAATGAGAATGATACTGTGTTAGGCTTGCGGACAGGAGTGTAGCATGGCTGTCCTCTTAGAGGCTCTACACAGTATCTGACTCACACTGATGCAGACACCCACAGGCAAACAGTGGATTGAGCTTGGGGACTCCTAAGAATAGAATGAAGGATTGTGGGCCCCAAAGGGATAGGAACTCCACAGGAAGACCAACACAATCAAATAACATGGACGCATGGTGCTCTGAGACTGAACCACCAACCAAAGAACATACATGGGCTAGACCTAGTCCTCCCTACACATATGTAGCAAATGTGCAGCTAGGTTTTCATGTGGATCCCAAACAACTGGAGCAGGGGTTATCCCAATAGCTGCTGCCTGTACATGAGGTGTGTTCCTCTAGCTGGGCTGCCTTCTTTGACCCCAATGGGAGAAGATGAGCAGAGATTTGATGTGTCAGGGTGGGGAGATACTCAAGGGGAGCCTCATCTGATCAGAGGAGAAGGGGAGAGAGGATGGGGAAGGATTGTGAGAGGGGGTGACCAGGAAGGAGGCAGTGAGCAGAATATAAAGTGAATAAGAAAAATAAAAAGACTAAGGAAGGTAGATAAAGCTGTAAGAAAAGACCTGAATTTGACTATGAGCATATTTCTCTATAAGAAAGGTAGAATACTACAGGAACTAAGATCAGTCACTGGACTGGATCCTTCTGCTGGTAATTGGCCATGCTGTTGAAATAAAAGATGGCTTTCTTATCTTTCACCAATCCCTCCGATCCTTTACTGAAATGACGTCCTCCACTTTAAAAGTCTTATTTGCAAAGACATATGGCTTAAATATAATGAGACTGTATAAGATCTGTTGTGTTGAAATTGAATCTTTGTTGTGTAGGCTCATGTTTGTAGTTTAAAAACCACAGTAGGTTATGGGGATTAAGTCATTAACCCTCTTTTCCATGATTGAATATGGGTGGCTCTATAGGAAAAAGACACATATGTATATCTTCTGTGTCTCACCAGATGTGCTATACCATATCAACTCATGTGATACCTCTCTGCCAAAGGAAGACTATCACAACATAAAGCATCTTAGCTTGGGAGCCCCTAAAACATGAGCTAAAGTGAACAGCCCATTTTTATATTTCAGGTATGCTGTGGTATTGGTGCTATTGGCATAGAAATTAAATTACTTGATACAGGCTTTCTGGGAGGATTGAGTTTTGCGTTTTAGACTGACTTGATGCAAAAATAACAGAGATGAGGGAGAAGAGAGAGAGAGAGAGAGAGAGAGAGAGAGAGAGAGAGAGAGAGAGAGGCTAAAAATAAAATATTCATAAGACCAAAAGCCTACTAGCAGATTTGAAATTTTCCAGGTCAGATTTAAATGTCTAGAAGCACAGGCATGTGGCCCTAAGCCAAGATTATATAAAGCTCAAGGAGACAGGAAGTCCTCATGACATAAAGATCTCATGACAAGTAAATGAATAAGGAAGCCAAGAAATATAAATGGAAAAAGAAATCTACTTCATCAATCGTATAATCATTCATTCAGGAAACCATTGAGGAATTTCAGACATGGGATCACAAAATATACACACAAACATTTGAGTGGACAACTGAAGCAAGAAGTTCCTTGTGACTTTCCTTTGATCTTTTCTTTTCCTAGCAGAAGCCATGACAGATTTCCATGACATTTCTCTATGGCAAATCATAAAATCTTCATTCCAGAGGTACACACACTGTATCAAGTAAGAGGAGTATCTTATCTGTGAAGGAACAGGGACACAATCATCTCAACAAGGTCCCTCTAAATTCCCTTTTTTATTACTATCCATTGTTTTCTGATCATTATCCTGAGAACCTGGGATTGGATCTCTCTCTCTCTCTCTCTCTCTCTCTCTCTCTCTCTCTCTCTCTCTCTCTCTCTCTCTCCCTTAGCAGCCATTTACCATCTGTAGCTCTTCATCTAAAGACACATTAAGGAATATCGACCATCAACATTGGCAAGTCAACTTGTGTTGTCATTATTCAGGTTGTTTTTAGATCACCACAGAGTTTAGAGTTCATTGGTAAGCATCCCTGCATCTATGCATACTTCAAGGTCAGATAACCGAGAAACATCACGGCAGCAGTAGAGTGTGAAAATGAGGCAAGCCAAAGACAAAAACAAGTACAAGAGAATTTGAATTAGTTGAATGATACTAAAGGCAGTATCCACAATCATTTCTTGATAAACTAGATGTGGGTGTTGTACATTGGTAGATGATGGATGCTGCCTGAAGGAAATCCACTGGGAGTAAAAATTATTCATTTTGAGACACATGCATTTGAAATAAGTATAACAAACACACACACAAACACACACACACAGACACACACCATGGAGTGGGTGCAGGGGGACTCAAGTCAGGGTCTTGAAATCACATAGAGTGGATGCCCTATTCCAAAAGTTAACAATCTGAAGGGCTCCAAAGTCTAAATCCTTCTGAACACTGTTAAAATACAAATGAAAAATTACCATTCCATAAAACTTTGCTTTGCATACAAAATGCTTACATATGAAAAATAAGTGATATGTGTTTAGACTTATTTATCCCCATATTTAGGAAGACATCCTACATGGCAAAATTATGTTAATTCCAAAGCATCTTAAGCATTTTAGATATTGATACTTTATTTTTAGCTGTATCTCAACATAATTTCAAAGAGCTCTGAGATGAAAGTTTGAGAATATGATCAAATAGATATACTTCAAGGACAATAAATAAAGCCATCCAGGGACTATATGACCATGAGGAAAAAATGGAGGCTGGATTCACTACTGAGGGAAAATTACTTGGGAATGCAAGACAGGGAAAGGTTAGAAGGCAGAAAAGTCTGGACAAGGACTCCAAAGGATCATAGAATATTAGGAGAAATACTAATCAGGGAGCCATGTGTAACGATTTTAAAAGGAATTGAGCTACAATTATACAGTATGCCAGTATCAAATATAAATGTTGAGCAGAATTCATAGAATTTTGTACAAACAAGGCATGACAGACATTTCTGAAGGAATTTTAATGGCAGAATAAATTCAAAACGCATCCCACACATTGAAGAGTGAAAACAACATGAATATATAAAAATAATAGAAGGCCAGTGTCTGAGAAGGTGCAAGCAAGCAACCAATCTGATATACATTACAATTTCATCAGTAACATGGGCTACAAAGTTAAATTCTGGTTTCAATAGCAAATATTACAGGAGCCTACAAATATTTAAGAGAGAATTAGCAACCACAAAGAAAGCATAAAGTATAAAGTTTACAAAACTTTTTTATAGGTGAGAGATTTGAGCCTATTTAAATAATGATACCAAAACAAACCTGTGCTTGAGTGAGGGAAAAGCTGATAGAAACTTAGGAGGAGGGGGGCCAGACCAGCAGTTTCAACTGACCTGGACCCCGGAGATCTCTCAGAGACTGAACCACCAACCAGGCAATATACACCAGCTTGTGTGAAGCCCCTAACACATATAAAGCAGAGGACTGCCTGTTCTGGACTTAGAGAAGATGAACTTAACCCTCCCTTAAGAGATTTGAGGCCTCAGGGACTGGGGAGGGGTGGTAAAGTGGGGATGGGGGTGTGGGTACATCGTCCTGTAGCCAGGGGCGGGAGGAGGCATGGAATGGGGCAGGGAGGTGGATGAAAACTGGACTGTAAAAGAGGATTAAAGAATTTTTTTAAAAAGGACCGAAATAGATAAAAAGGATGAAAGAGGAATTGTCAATAATATCCAAAACTTCCTTAAGCAAGAAAATAAAAAATAAAGAACTGTCAAAAAGAAAAAGAAAAGATGAACATGTTTACAGTAAAAGAAGGGGATAAGGATGATAAGGGTCTTCTTCAATTTCTCCAGAACAGTAGCCAGGAATCAAACACTGAAGTAAACAATGCTACAAACAGGAGAAAATGAGGTTTGGTGGGCTCAGAATTCTAAAGGAATGTTAGTGCTTAAATTTATGTGGTACTTGGACCAAAGCTTGTGCTACAAATGCAACGGAACAACAACTAAATGTTTTTAATTTTGGCAAGGACTCTCAAGGAAGCTGATTTACATTCACCTATTACTCAGGATGCTGCAAGGTCAGCATGTGTTCACGCCAAGAAAATCCTAAGGCCAAGCACTGCACTGACTTGGAGACAATTTCAAGTGTGAATTGGCATATTTTAGAGAAAATAAAAACATAAAATGTTTTCTTCTGAGACAAATGATGAAATTCGTGATATCTGTTTTTTAAAATGTATGCCTATTTGTTTAAAAAGTAAACAATAATGAAAAGAAGTTATGATTTTCCTATCAGCCTTGAAACCAGTTGCACGTCCATTGAGAGCATCACTTACTTATCACTGCTCACCATGCAATAAAATATTTAGAGTCTATGAAAGCAAATTCACATTTTATAACATTTATATTAAATCTATCATTAATAATGGAACTTAATACCTAAAGAATTGAGGGTGGCTATAATTACTGAATACCATCATTCCAATTTATTTATTTGTCAGTTGAACAAATGCACTGCCCTTGTTTCTGGAGGCTCAGAAATGAAAATGCAGTATCTGTCATCCAATTGCTCACAGATAATATGACATCAAGAAATGTGATGAAGGAGGTAAAAAGTCGTCTCACCTGACTGCCATATGAATAGGATCAAGAAAGCTTGCATTGTGAGGCCAAATTCATTATATAGCTAAACTTATTATTTGCAGTTATGCACATAGACATGAATGCATTACAAGATGATCTGAGATCATATCCTGAGATTCTTATAATAGTGAATTCTGACATATCTGGACCCATAACTCAAGCATCACAGCATCCATTTTTTATGTGTAGGGCATCATAAATCAATCAGCTGAGCTTAACCAGAAGTAGGCTTTCAAAAGCTTAATATCATACCCAGAAATCAGGATTAATCTTTCTCTATTGTATTGTTGTTTGATTACAGTCAGCCATCTGGTATTTTTGAATTGTAGTCAATCATAACATTGGTGGAAGAGACGGAGCTCATATTAAAACCTGCCCTTTCAAAACACTACATTCTCGGATTCAAGGTGATATACACAGGAACAATGCAAATGGCAGAACTAAGAACAATTAAATGGGATTTATTTGTTAGCTTTATTTGAAAGCTAATGTTTCAAGGCTGTAGGTCAAGCAATGAACTAAATATACAATTCTCTATCCATTGTTATTCACTACTTTAAAGCTCATCTATAATCATTTTATTAAAAACTACAAGGAAGATATGAAATGAACTGGTAGGTCACATATTAGAAGACATTTATTAATACAGCATGTTATCAAGATAGTTGGAAATATATTAACTCAGACTCTCAAATGCCTAAGCACTAGAAGAAAATGTGACACTTTCTGCTACATTAACTCTTTCCTGATAAGATTTACTGAATTTCTTCAGACCTCAAGTATCAGTGAATATGCTTCCTGCAGCTGATTTCATTCCCCAAATCTGAATCTTCTCACTCAATATTAGATTCTATTATTTTGAAAATGGGTCGTGAGTTCTAGAAGACTTGTCTTTTGAAAAATTCAGTATTTGTTCCCATAACCAAACATCTAATTTTGATTTAAAATGAATTGTATAAAGTTATGCAAAAATATATTCATAATCATCAACATCAGAATATTCTCAATTCTTTTAACAGTGGCAAATATTTAATCAACTTTCTGGAAATTTTCAGATAATAGCTATTTTCTATTAGATATAATAATAATAATACATAATAAAGTAGAGCTACATACCTAGCATATACTGTAATAGAATTTCAGAAATAAGAATCTGAAACCATCAACCATAATCAAATAGATATTTGTGTCCAGCATATTCACTTCCCTATTTCTCATGCTCTTCTATTCCTCTTATTTTTTTCCATCCTTGGAAAACACCGATCTCCTTATTTGCAGATTTTAAAAAGAGAATTCCATATTGTTTGTGAAATAGAAATTGTATTATTGTTTTCTAACATTTAATATAGTTATTGTGATGCTTTATTATGCTGTTCTATGCATCAATATACCACTGCATTTTATTGATGAGTAGTATTAGTTTTATGAACTAGCCACACTTATTTAGCTCTTAAATTATTGATGTACATTTTGAATTAAGTTTTTTGTAAAGAGTGGAAACAGAAGTTTCTATGAATATGTATACGAAAGCCTTTGTTAGGACATATATTTTTATCCATTTGAGTAAGTAATTAACTTGGAATTTCGTGATCAAATGGTGAGTATGTACTTAGCTTTTAAAAAAGAAGCTCCAAAACTTTTCCAAACTAGTTATAGCATTTCAAATTACCATCAGCTTTTATTTAATTAATTTGAGCAGAGTGTATCTCTGTTCCTTCTAAATGTTAACCCATTAGTATACATGTCTAAATTGAGTTTCCTGTAAGCAGAATATAGTTGAGCTGTTTTATTTAATTTGAGAATCTGTGCCTTTTAATTGGAATATTTGCACAATTTACTTTAAATGTGATTACTAATGTTTGTGCTTAAATCTCTCATCCTAAATGTCATGGTGTTGACTTTCTCTGTAGGGGCGGGGGGGTTGTTAAATCTTCACACCTCTTTATTCTACTGCTTAAGGTCAACTTGGTACTTTCTTAATTATCATCTTTTTGTTGATTATATTAGCAATTGACTATTCATTTTGTGTTTGCATATAGGGAGTAAAAATCTAAGTATATGTGTATATACATATATATATACACATATATGTATATATGTAAATATATACATATATATTTAATACAACTGTATATATATATATATATTTAACACAACTATATAACTATAGTTTATTAGCATCTTCACCTATTTTAAGTATACACAATAATATTATAAAACTTGACATGTAATCTAAGAGCATTTTTAACAATGAATTTGAAGTTTTTTCCTCTCATAACCACTATGTTTAATAGGTTTCAATTTTATAATCTTATACTTATTATACAATTACTTTTATTTAAATAAGTAAAACATTTATATTAACTCACATATTTCACATATCTCATTACTTCATTCATTGTAGAAAGCCATTTCATATTGTCTCATTTGCCTTCTAATACTGAGGGACTTTTATTATTTTATGCATATAGGTTCTCTAGGTAAAAATGTTTGCCTTTTGATAGTAAAGAAATATTTTCTTTCAACTTTAGTTTGAAAGCTATTTCTAGCCACAGATTTTCTTTCTTTCAGAATTTTAAAGATTTCCTCCACTACTTCTCACTGGCATCAATTCCAAGTGCTATTGAGTCCCTAAATGTTTGAGTTCTTCTAAAAGGTTTATGCTGTGCCTTTGACTGAGAGTTCTCCCAAAGTCTTGTGCTTTTTCACAAACTTTATTTTTCCAGTTATTATTTCTGCAAATAATTTTGGCCCTTAACAATTCAAAAAAATTTTATTGGCTATTATCTTTATTACATATCTGGTTTCCCCCAGAAGCCTCCTATCCCATTTTCCCTCCCTCTGCTTCTATGAGGGTGTTTCCCAACCACCCACTCACCTACTCCTGCCTCTCTTCCCTGACATTCCCCTACACTACACTGGGGCATCGAGCGTTCACAGGACCAGAGCCTCTCCTCTCATTGATACCCAACAAAGCTACAAAAGCTCTGCTACATATGAGGCTGGATACATGGGTCCCTTCATGTGTACTCTTTGGTTGGTGGTTTAGTCCCTGGCAGTTGTGGGGGTCTAGTTGTTTGATATTGTTGCTCTTCCTATGAGCTTGCAAACAAAATATTATGAGTTTGAATTTATTTTTTCCACTTTAGGTACTTTGCCTTTCTTTGCCTTCTGTTCAACAGGTGTTTCTCCTCCATGGATTAGTGCATTTTGTCTTCTATAAGTTTTGTAAAGGATTTAATTTCTTTCACATATTCAGCTAATAATTTCAACCCATGTATTCAAGTAGTAAATATATATATATGTGTGTATATATATGGAATAAAACCTTAATAACAATCTGAGTATCATCATTGAGAAAACTTATTATTTATGCCATTTTTGTGTCTGCTTCTACTCAAATTTCCCTTCTCTGCATGCTATGTCTTTCTATCTCTTTGCATGTGTTATATTCTTAATGGATATCAGAAATTTTGAATTTTAAAATAGGGCTATAAATGTAGGTATAGAAAGATTATAGATATAGATAGATAGATAGATAGATAGATAGATAGATAGATAGATAGATAGATAGACCATACAGACAGATGCTAGATGCTCTTGGACTCCTATATTCTTGAAGTTCTTTGTCTGGCCTAAGCTAGTCTAAATCTGTGGTGGTTATTGTTGTTAACATGAAAGAAATGAGAACCAGCTTTGGTATGGGCCTCTCCACATACCTAGATGGAATTTATCTTAGCCAACAGCCATGCATGAAACTATACCCTAGCTAGGATCTTAGAAATTATAAAATGAAAAAAGACAAAAAAGTTAAGAATAATGTGACATGTATATATCATACTCTGCTTCTTGAATAGGAATACAGTGCAATCACCCATGGTCCTATGACTTCCCTGCCAAAATAAACAGGAACCTGAAAGGGTGAGCTAAATAAAGCTTTTTTCTCTTACACTGCTTTGGTCAGATTATTTTAGCACAAGAAGAGAAAAAGAAACTAAGATAAAATCATATTATTTTATAAGGACTTGAGTTTATAGGCAAGAATGAAGCAGCTTTTAATTTACTCCAAATTCAGATTTGTCTCTAGTAATATCCTTTAGATGACTGTACTTGTTATCCCATCAGTCAGAAGACTGTTCATTTGATAAGTGGGATATTTACCTGATCTTGGGTCAGTTAAAGTAATTCAAAAATTTGATGATTTATTTTGTTTTTGTTTTTGTTTTCCTTAATGTTAGAATTTTTCCTGATGTATGACTTTTGCTTAGCTAAAAATCTTAAGAGGTTTAGTAAGCTGTCCAAAGCCTGCTCTAAATATCTTACTATCTTTCTCTCTCTCTCTCTCTCTCGCTCGCTCGCTCTCTCACTCTCTTGCTCTCTCTTGCTCTCTCTCACTTTCTCACTATTTCTCACTCTCTTCTTCTGTGTTTTGAACATGCTTCTTTAAATAAATACTTTTTGCAACAACTAATTTCAATGTCTAAAAACAATATTTCTTATATTTTCCAGGAATTCAGCTTGTTTATAGGAATAAGATACATTTTAGTTTTATTGTTTCATCTAAATCAGAAAGAAATTCTGTGAAGTGTGCTTTAAATCTTCAACATATTCAAGTTTCTTGACCTAACACCGTCTTTTCATTGCCTCTCACACAGCAGCCCAGTTTGTACATATCAACTTAAGTTTTTTTGTATAATTCACATAAACCCATAACCACTTTCTGACTCCTTCCCTCACTTCCACTAAATTGATCCTCACCTTCCTGGTTGTTCTGCCCTGTCTTTGGCATCTCTGCTGTCCCAGAAATTTCTCCTCATGTGCTTCTCCATAAGTCTGCCCTATCATGTAGGAGTGATGTTATTTTCTAGTGTTTTGTATTTAGTTGTCTTTTTTCCTGCCCCGCTAGACTTTTCCTGATTATACTATTCTTGAGCTTCAGAATCAAATTATGTGGGAAGCAGGTGCGGCTGCAAGCCCGGTGAAACCCACTTGTTTACTGTCTTGCCCAAGCATGCGCAGTGGGCTGCATGCGTGGGCTGCCTGCCAGGCTGGACAGTTCCTCGTGATCCAGACCTGTCAGCCTATCTGTGAATGGCCTAAGCTCGTGCCTGGAGGGAGTGTGAATTCTGATTGGATGAGGTGGGGTGGAGCTAGAAGGAGGAGACCATTCGAGTAGTGAAAAGAGTTTAGCCCTTGCTGCAAGAAAGATGGAGTAGTAAAAGCTGCTGTTGTAAGTGGTAGAAGCTAGCTGTTGTAAAAGAAGCCAGTAGTGGTGAATACGAGTAGTTTTAGCCCTTGCCATGAGTAGTAGTAGAGTAGTGAGTAGTTTAGTCCTTGCCCTAAGAAGAAACTGCTGGGGAA
Source organism: Mus caroli (assembly GCF_978045245.1). Lineage (NCBI taxonomy): Eukaryota > Metazoa > Chordata > Mammalia > Rodentia > Muridae > Mus > Mus caroli. The sequence goes on along the minus strand of NW_028227258.1, from coordinate 144,365,470 downwards.
GAGAGCTGTAAAAGAAAAAGCCCGAAGTAAAGACATTGCTATGTGAACCCGACTTGGTATCTGTGTCTTTCTTGTCGCCACCGGCCCGGAGTGGAGACGACAACAAAAATACTATAGACTTGCTAGATTCAACTATATAAATTTATTTTCTCACAGCTCCTGTACCTGCAAGTCCTATTTCAATGTTCAGACAGGGTTAAATTCTTATCAGACTTTGATTGTCAGCTAGGGACTTGCTACACTGTCATGTGTACAGATGTCTTTCCTATGTTGAACATACATCACTGATCTAGATCTCCATTTTTCTTTTAAGGACTCCAGTTTTCCTGTCTTAGGATGCTACCTTTTAGATCATTAGCCTTAATTGAACTTTTAAAGACATTACCTCCATGTACATTGAGGCTAGAGCTTCAACATAAAGATGTGGCAGGAACACAATTCATTCCTTCATCCTATCTCTTCACTTCAATTGCTGACTACTACCAAATCCCACCCCCTATTTTATTTGGTTTCTTCTGAGCACAAATGCATGTGCTCAGAAAACTTTGTAGTTCTTATACTTGTATATTATGTTTGTGCTTTACACAAGATATTTAAAACAAAAAACCTTATTAACTGATGTGTATGCATCAACTTTCTTGAAATACCTTCTCAGGAAATGACATTCTTTCCTTGAATCCATTGACTGGAGGAATAGAGACAAGTAATCTCAGCCTCTCACATATCTACTGACCCCAAACTGTCTACCATCCTTTATCTAGCCTATCTCCTTAATATCATGAGAATTTATAACTTCTTTTGTGCTCATTGACATGACTTTATTCTCAGATGTCCTTACTTTCTGTTTAAGTTGAGTTATACCTTGTCACATAATCATCTCACTATAATAATATCCCATTCCACTGTCAAAATAATACCATTAAGAAAAAGTTAAAAATATTGTTTTCATAGCAGCACTTTTTAATGATTTCAGATTCTTTTCATGTCAGGATAAGTCCAAAATCCTTAACACAATATAAGCTCTTCTAACAATTCATGCCTCTGTGTTTCTCTAACCTTTGTGCCCACTCCTGTCATTAACAACTCAATAATCATACTCAGTATTCTATACATTCTATAGTAAATGATTATTATTTATCATGAACATTTTATTTATTAAATGTATATTCTCTTTGCTACTTGTTCTGGAATGTGTGTGTGTGTGTGTGTGTGTGTGTGTGTGTATGTGTGTGTGTTAACATGTTTGCAAATACAGGTTTGTGGAGTATGCATACACGTGTGTAGGTTAAGACCAGAAGACTAGCTCAAATGTCATTTCTCATGTTTCATCCATGTTTCTCTGTGTATATGTTCATGTGTATTAGTGATGACACATTTATAGAAGTCATTGAAGAACATGCGGTGTCTGTCTTCAGCTTTAACCTTGTTTCCGGCAGGTTTTCTCTCTCTTACTGTCCACAGTTGCATTCTCCAGACATACAGGATACAAGGGTTTTTTGGTTTTGTTTTGTTTTGGTTTTGTTTTTGTCATTTTCTTATTTTCACTTCCTATCTCCCCACAGTAACGGTGTGGTAATAGATGTGAATTGCCGCATCCAGCTTTGTATTAATCCTGGGCTTCTGAACTCAGATACTCATGTTTCTTTAACAAAGTGCTTTACCTATTGAGAAAATATCTTTAGCCTGACTTTGGTTTTGAGACAAGATCTCAAATAATAGGATAGGCTGGCTAGACAGTAAAATCCATAGGTCTGCCTTTCTCAGCTACTGTCATACTCATGTATCTTTTAAAAAATATATCTTCCAGGGAATTTATTTCAGCCTCTCATGCTTCTGAGACAGATTCTTTACCAACTGAGCTTCCTCTCTGGTTCTTGGAATGTTCTTCTCTAAACTAATAATTTCCTGCCTCATAGATACTTTTTGAGGTAGATTTCCTCTGTTTTATTCTTTACAAATTTCCTTAGTGTTTCCATGGCATTCCACAATTCACTTAGTCATGTCACTAATGATTTACTTGCCTAGACCTCCATTACATATAATCTGTGGTAAATTTATTGTTTCTTGTTTTTCAGAACTACATTTATCACAGAAGCAACTACAAATAAGAGTTTGTTGGACATACATCTTTTCATTATTTATTTTGGTTTTATTTACTACAATTGTTTTGCCTCCATGTATGCAAGTATAGCCCATGTGTGAGTGACCAGAGAAGTAAGAAGACACATTGGGATTCCATGAAACTGCAATTATAAATAGACAAATGGTTGTAACCCACCATGTGGGTGCTGGAAACTGAATCCAGGTTCCTGCAAAACAACAAGCACTCTTAACCATTAAGGCATTTCTCCAGTCCCCCCAAAATAAATATGTGTATATATAAAGCCATTGATTCATATATATTCATTTAATTATAATAGATCTGGAATTCATTGAATTACTGCACCACAACTATGTGTTTTATATTTCTAGATTTCAAAAAGATAATTACATTATTGAGAAAATAAGTGATTTTTTTCATCAGCCAGACATAATGTACAGCAAGCTGACTGCATGTGGAACATTTTTTTTATCTTTTATCTTTCAATAAGAGTCATAAAATTATTTGAATGTAGGTATTTATAAAGACATTCAAGTTGATGTGATTCAGTTTGTCACAATAATCAAGCATTTACAAGGCTATTCATCTAGGTTTAGTTTCCAAGTCAGCCACCTCATTACCTGGAGTTCAATCCTTAAGAAATTCTATTATTTGCAAAGCTACAAGCTCTCTGAGAATCTTAACTACATATTAATATTTCATTGTCATTCTACTCTAAATCAGTGAATCTTTCCCAGACACTTCCAACAGTCTCTTTCATCCTGCTGCACAGATTTCAGATTTTCATGGCCAGTAGTCCTCTTCCTTTACTTACTTGTCCTCTCCTTGTCTTTAAATTCCTTGGAGCTTCCCTTGACTTTCACCCTACCAGACAAGTCTAAGGGTAATAAAACTGTTTCTCTATAGATAAGATTTTCACTGTCAATGCAGTCTCTCTGGCACAACAACCCAGTACAAAAAGAAAACTCAGTCTGAAACCTAAACATAACTAAGTTCTCTGCCTAATGAAACTCTCATTCACTGCACAAGTTTGCAAGGTGCAATTTCAGGATAACTTGATTCAAGTGTATGAATAGAAGGCTATGCCAGTAACAGTTATGGCCAGCTGCTTCCCCGGGCACAAGGCTACCACCACTTTAATCTTACTGGAACAGATCAGAACCAGTTGAACACTTGAATGCACTGTGGTATTTCAGTAGTTGAAGCCCTTCACATACTCTAGTAACTGGGATGCTCTACTATTTAGGCTTCCCTCCTGTCTGAGGCAAAGCCACATCTTCAGAATCAAAGCAACATTTTTGTTAGTTCTTTGACATGGATCCTGAGTTCTACTTCTGCCATATGAACATCTACTTTGATACATATCTTCATCTCACACAAACTTTATTGTAACTGTTTATCTTATGTACCCATTTGACTGGGAAATAAGGTGCTCAGATGCTTGCTTAAGCACCATTCTGGGTATGTACTTGAGGAAGATTTATCATTGATATGAACATCTGAAAATCCAAATAAGCCAAAAATGTAAAGGAAGCAAGGACTCTCAATTTTTGTTTCCCTCTCCTACTAGCTAACTGAATCAACACACTTCTGCTTTCCCATTAAAATTATTCACTGATTCTCTTGGTTTCTTGCCTATGAACTTGGACTACATTGTATACCATAAATTCTCCCAAACTCACACTGGAAGTATACCACAAATTGTCCTCGGTCCCCAGAGTGCCATCTGAGGATCACAGGACACAACCACTATCTTTTCTCTTTTCTTCTTCGCTTCCTCTCCTTTCCACTTTTCCATTCTATTCCTCACTTGTTTTCTTTCTCCTCCCTCCTCTTTTGCTCATTCCCTCCATATCCCTTGCTTTATTTTGCTCTTTTCCGTTTGCCTACTCAAAATCTGTTGTATTTCCTAAACTGTTTAATGAATCTGGCAATTACACATAGCTACTAGTACATTCTCTGTTTCCAAGGCCCTCCTACCGCCCTAGAACCATGTCCCTATTCTTAGCAACCTGAAGTCTGACTTCTATAAAAAAAAATGCTGTCAATATTAAATTCATCTCTGTATGTTCCTTCGTGAAGCTTCAAGAAGTTCTATTGATCTCTACATGCTCTTCCCTGACAAGATGTTACTCATTGTCTATGATATAAAGAGTATGGAATATACATTATGAACTGAACCACATCCAATCCCAAGAGTTTTATAGTTTATTGTAACAAAACACCAGCCAATGCTTGTTCTGTTTTATTGCCCTACTAGACAAGGCTTCTCTGTGTAGGCCTAAGTGATCTGGAACTCACTCTGATGACCAGGCTGTCCTAGAACTCAGAGTTTTGCCTGCCTCTGCCTCCAGAGTGCTAGAATTAAAGGTGTCAATCTCCAAGCCCAGCTCTACCAACATGGTTTAACTGAGCTTATCTTCAATGACTTTCAAGGATGTCAATGTAGCACAGCTCTTACACCAAAGGTTTTCTTAATGTAGTCCACGATCCATTTCAAGTACAATTTTTTTTTTAGTTGTTGAAAATATTTAGTAAGTTCAAATTATATATCTCTCTATCTCTATGGTTATCATTGTTCATTTTATTATATTTTGTTTTTTTTTATTTTTTGAGAATGTAATTGCAACATTTCCTTCCCCCTTTTACCTCCAAACTCTTAAATTACTTCTCCTTGCTCTTTTCAAATTCATCATTTCTTCTTTCATTAATTTTAACAAAGAATTTTATTGTTGTCACAATAACTTTGTCTTTATCATTTTTATTAAACTAATAAAATTAATTTTAAAATATGCAACTCAGTATTGACAGTTTTAAGTCATCAAATAATTTATAATAGTTAAATGTCTCTTAAATGTACATGATATCTTCTGAAACTAAAAGCAATATACATTCAACCAGTTTTTAACATCTATTTGTAACATTAAACATGATAGAAATAGAAAAAATCTCTTATGAAGTACTCTATGAAAAGAAGTTTTGACAAGTTTCTGATTAGACAAAAACCATTCCTTGTCCCAGGGAGAATAAGCAGTGTACTTATTAGAATGAATTGGATAGTGTTCCTTCTGTTTCTGTTTTGTGGAATAGTTTGAAGAATATTAGTATTAAGTCTTCTTTGAAGGTCTGTTAGAAATATGCACTAAACCAATCTATTCCTGGGCTTTTATTTGGTTGGGAGACTTTTAATGGTGGCTTCTTTTCTTTAGGAGTTATGGAACTGTTTTTATGCTTTATCTGATCCTGATTTAATTTTGTGTTTGGTATCTGTCTAGAAAATTGTCCATTTCATCCAGATTTTCCAGTTTTGTTGAATATAGGCTTTTACAGTACGATCTGATGACTTTTTGAATCTCCTCAGTTACTGTTGTTGTATCTCCCTTTCCATTTTTGATATTTTTCAATTTCGGTACTGTCTCTCTGTCTTCCGGATAGTCTGGCTAAGGGTATCTCTATCTTGTTGATTTTATCAAAGAAGCAGCTCCTGATTTTGTAGATTCTTCGTGTAGTTCTTTTTGTTTCTACTTGTTTGATTTCAGGCCTGAGTTTGATTATTTCCTTCCGTCTACTCCTCAGGTGCATTTACTTTTTTTTATTCTAGAACTTTCTGGTGTGCTATTAAGCTGCTAGTGTATGCTCTCTCCAGTTTCTTTTTGGGGCATTCAGAGCTATGAGTTTTCCTCTTACCACTGCTTTCATTATGTCCCATAAGATTTGCTATGTAGTGCCTTAATTTTCATTAAGTTCTAAAGTCTTTAAATTCTTTCTTTATTTCTTCCTTGACCAAGTTATCATTGAGTTGGGTTCCATGTATATGTGGGTTTTCTGTTGTTGTTTTTTTTTTTTTTTTTTTTTTTTTTTTTTTTTTGCTACTGAAGACCAATTTTGGTCCATGATGATTTGATAGGATGCATGGGATTATTTCAATCTTCTTGTATCTGTTGAGACCTGTTCTGTGACTGATTATATGGTCAATTTTGGAGAAAGTACCATGTGCTGAGAAGAAGGTATATTCTTTTGTTTTAGAATGAAATGTTCTATAGATATAATTTAAATCCATTTGTTTCATAACTTCTGTTAGTTTCATTGTGTCTCTATTTAGTTTGTGTTTCCATTGATGAGAGTAGAGTGTTGAAGTCTCCCACTATTTTTGTGTGAGGTGCAATGCGTGCTTTGAGCTTTAGTAAAATTTCTCTAATGATCGTGGGTGACCTTGCATAGATGTTCAGAATTGAGTGTTCTCCTTGGTAGATTTATCCTTTGATGAGTATGAAGTACCCTTCCTTATTCTTTTTGATAATTTTTCGTTGAAAGTAGATTTTATTTGATATTAGAATGGCTACTCTGGCTTGTTTCTTGGGAAATTTTGCTTTTAAAATTGTTTTCCAGGCCTTTTCCTTGAGGTAGTGTCTGTCTTTGAAACTGAGTTGTGTTTCCTGTATGCAGTAAAATGCTGACTCCTGTTTATCTATCCAGTCTGTTAGTCTATGTCTTTTTATTGGGGAATTGAGTCCACTGATGTTAAGAGATATTAAGGAATCGTGACTGTTGCTTCCTGTTGTTTTTTGCTACATCCCTCCAGTAGTGACTCGCATGACAGGCCTGGAAACCTGGAAGCAGTTCTGAGGCAGAGTTTCAAGGAAACTTAGCCTCCTGGAACCTTGGCATTCCCATAGCACATATACTCACATTCTGTCCTTGCATTATTTGGGTGTATGGATCTGTGTGCTTTCTTGTATTACAGGTGCTTCCAAGTAATGATTTTACAAATACTTAAATCATGTTGAACTTTATTCCCTGGCTTTTTACTCCTGGTCTTCACCAAAGTCCCAGGCAGTCCTTGAAACCAACCCTGAGCTTGGAATTCAGTAAGAATGTTACCTATTCAGTAGCATTCAAGTTTACTTCTAGTTGAGACAGTGAAACTAATTAGGCATTACAATTTACTTGAATAGAGCTAGAAAAGCTCAGGGCTAGTCTACCTAGTAATTACTTAGAACACACCCATACACAGGAATACACAATGGCCTAGGAAATAGATAGGTTGTAGTAATAATCATGAAAGGGTTAGTAGAACGGAATTTCCCCTTGTGCAGGTTTTTCACTAGGCCCAGAGGAATAGCATAATCAGGTATTTACTAAAGGACCTCTGGTTGTGGGTTTAACACTAGATTAGCATTGCATCGGAGCATTCACCTGGCTCCTGTGTTTAGCTGATCTTAATTAAGGGTTGTTCCTATTCTCAGTTGTAAACACAGCCTGGCTCCCGTCATCTTTTTATGTCTGCATTTCCTTTGTTTTGTTTTAAGAACCAGTGTACCTTGACGGATGTAATGGCATACCTTTCTTCTTATTTTATTTTATTTTATTTATTTTGTTTTTTCGAGACAGGGTTTCTCTGTATAGCCCTGGCTGTCCTGGAACTCACTTTGTAGACCAAGGTGGCCTCGAACTCAGAAATCCGCCTGTCTCTGCCTCCCGGGTTCTGGGATTAAAGGCGTGCACCACCAAGCCCGGTTTGCATAGCTTCCTTGTTTTTCTTCTGTATTAAGACAGCTGCTCGCTTTGAGAAAATACATTCAGATATACACTCCCTTGTGTCCCTGTATCTGTTTGTCATCCACGCCAACTCCTTGCTCCCCTGTAACTACCGGAACCCCATTTTCATGCAGATCAAGGACCCAATTGAGGTCTGTTTGCAGCAGTTTTTGATGTTATTTTTTTATGTTTGTGTGTCTATCTTCTTTGGGTTTGTTGAAAGATTATTTTCTTGCTTTTTCTAGGGTATAGTTTCCCTCCTTGTGTTGGAGTTTTCCATCTATTATCCTTAATAGGGCTGAATTTGTGGAAATATGTTGTGTAAATTTGGTTTTGTCATGGAATATCTTGTCTTCTCTACCTATGGCAATTGAGAGTTTTGTTGGGTATAGTAGCCAGGATTAACATTTTTATTTTCTTAGGGTCTGTATGATATCTGCCCAGGATCTTCTGGCTTTCATAATCTCTGGTGAGAAGTCTGGTGTAATTCTGATAGGTCTGCCTTTATATGTTATTTGACTTTTTCCCTTACTGCTTTTAATATTGTTTCTTTGTTTCATGCATTTCGCTATGTGACAGGTAGAATTTCTTTTCTGGTGCAATCTATTTGGAGCTCTGTAGGCCTCTTGTATGTTTATGGGCATCTCTTTCTTTAGGTTAAGGAAGTTTTCTTCTAGAATTTTGTTGAAAATATTTACTGACACTTTTAGTTGGGGATCTTCTCTCTCTCTCCTATATCTATTAACCTTGGTTTGGGTCTATTCATTGTGTCCTGGGTTTCCTGGGTATTTTGCATTAGGAGCTTTATGCATTTTGCATTTTCTTTGACTGTTTTTTCAGTGTTTTATGTAGCATCTTCTGCATCTGACATTCTCTCTTCTATCTCTGGTATTCTGTTGGTGATGCTTACATCTATGACTCCTGATCTCTTTCCTAGGATTTCTATCTCCAAGGTTGTTTCCCTTTGTGATTTCTTTATTGTTTCTATTTCCATTTTTAGATTCTGGATGGTTTTGTTCAACTCCTTCACCAGTTTGGTTTTGTTTTCCTGTAATTCTTTAAGGAATTTTTGTGTTTCCTCTTTAAGGGCTTCTATCTGTTTACCTGTGTTCTCCTGTATTTCTTTAAGGGGGTCATTTAATGTCTTTCTTAATGTCCTCTATAATCATCATGAGATGTGATTTTAAATCAGAGTCTTGCTTTTCTGGTGTGTTGGGGGATTCAGGGCTCTCTGTGGTGGGAGAACTAGGTTCTGATGATGCCAAATATCCTTGGTTTCTGTTGCTTTTATTCTTGCCTTTGCCTCTCCATCTTGTTATGTCTGGTTTAGCTGGTGTTGCTATATTTGAATGTGGCTTGAACCTCCTAAAAGCCAGTATGTCAGTACTCCTGGGAAAACAGCTCTCTCCTGATTGTATTTGGTACAGTGATCTGTGGCTCAAGATCAGTTCCCAGTGCAGGCAGAAACATGAAGGATCCTGTCCCCAGCTGCTCCTCATTTCCTGTCTCCTAAGGGCTCTGTGTGGGTCCTTCTTGGGCCAGGAATTTGTGTAGAAGTAGTGGTCTTATCTGTTCTCCTAGGCATGTCCATATTCCTGGGAGAACAGCTCTCTTCTGGCCGTATTTGGTTATAGAGCATTTTAGCACAGGATAAGCTTTTTCACAATGTTTTTAGTTAATTAAAAAAATGACTTTTTCCATTTACAAATCTAGTTGATTTTTCTCATTTAATTCTTTCTGATGAAACACAACTAACATAATGCTACATGTGCTTACAAACAACACAGAATAATGAAGAGGCTTTAATTGCATGATTTATTAATGGTAAAGGTTCAATTCAAGCTAATCACATTTATATATATATATGTATATATATAAATAATTGACATATATGTATATATAATAAATATATATGATATATTGTTTTTCTTATAGTCACATTAATATAGATAAAAATACATATAAGTTAGTTATTGGTGAAGTTTAATGATGATATTTTGAACTCTGACAAACAAATATAATGTTCTGTTAAAGAGCTTTTCTCTGGTATTCTAATCTACATATAAATTTTATATATAGACATAGATGTAGAAAGAGATTTTATATATGTGTACATATATATATCCAACATATAATAATAGCGCACATTTATTTTATGGCAATTACTCTCTAGGAATATAGAATAAAGGATCTTGTCTCCCAAAAGTTTTTCAGCAAAGAAGAGCAGAAAGGAAAGCAAACCCATAATTTTCATACACTGTGAATACTAGGCTGTGAAACATACCGGCCATTGTGAAAATGTAAGTGCTGATTTGGAGATGAGATGGAGTCAAGAAGGCACAGAAAGTATTAGAAGATTTCATAGAAGTGATGGTTAAACTAAGAAAAAAATATATATATACATATATGTATATCTTAATAATAAAGCTTAAATTCTTAATTTTGAAATATAGAAGCACATATACATATACATGTGCTTCTATATTTCAAAATACCTTCCCAGCCTCCTCCATCATGATTTCACTTCCCTTTCCCGCTCAGAATCGTCACCTGATCTTTCTTTTCCAGAGAAAATTCTCCATACAATTTCATAGTTAACCCTCACAGTCTAAATGTCACTTCCTTAGGAGACAGGGCTTTCTCTGACTGACAGTGGGGAATAAAATATCCAATTGAACTTCTTGATAATGTCTTAAACTTTAGTTTCATACACTTAAACTGTGATACTATATATCATTACCTTAATGGAAACTATGTAACCATTTTTCTAAATATATACTCTTAATATATTTTAAATGTTGTGTATTCTCTGGTCACTATCTGTAGGGTTTAATTCAGTATTAATTACTTAGAGCAACTTACAAAGGGTTGAGAATGAAAAATTGTGAAAGGAATATAAATTTAGGAATAAATATAAGATGCTTGTGTGTCATCAACATAAAAATATTCAAAAAGCAATTATTTTCTTTTCTCTTGAGAATCTTGGCATTTTTGTTTCAACACTCGGGTAGGACTCTAGAAAGAGCATGAATGTAAATGACATCCTAATTTGGCCATTACACATGGTATACATGCACTGAATTTTCACACTTGGATCTATAATATGTATACTACGCTAGTTAAAAAACAAAATATCACCCCTTGGTTCTTGATATTAGAAAGAAAAAGAAAAGTCCTGAAAAAATACAAGTCATTAGAGTTATGGAACTTGAATTTTAAAAGAGAGGAGGAAAGAAAGGGGGGGGGGAAATAGAGAGGGGAGGAGGGTAAAGAGAAGGAAGAAGTACAGAAAGAAGGGAAAGAGAATGGAAAAGAATTATTCTATTGAGCTATCACTAGAATAATAGAAAAGGGTGTTAGAAAACAAGACCTGACAAAAGTAACCTGCGAGTAAGGAACAAAACCAGAGAATCAGGTAAAAACAGAAGAAAATTTTCCAAAGATGAAAGAATAATAATGAAAATTATTAATAATGTTGGTAAATAAAAATGATTTTATGAGTCAGAATAAGCCAGATAATAGTGTGACGATACACAGAATTACAGCTTGAAATCCCAAGGGTCGCAAACAATGACAAAGGCAAAGACTTACAAGGAGCCATAGAAGAATGCAGTGGAGTAATTCATGAACTCAATCATTTTTCCAATCTTACAGATTCTAAGCACTGAGCCCTGCACATTTAATGAAGATACAGCCAAAGGGAATAGGAATGTGTCTCTTCATGAAGTTTAATGCACTAAGACCAGGGCATAAATTTAGCCTTTCTACAAGATAAGCATCTAAGCCTTTACTTACTAATTCCATGGAGCCATTTATTTTGCCTGGCTTACCCCTCCAGTCACAAGTTATAGATTCCACAAAATACTGTAAAAGTCTTATAATCAGTTATAGCTGTGCATACAAGGACACCGCACTTATTTTTTTTCTTAGCTTTCTTTTTTTTTGATTTTTAATATTTTTATTACATATTTTCCTCAATTACATTTCCAATGCTATCCCAAAAGTCCCCCATAGCGCCCCCCACTTCCCTACCCACCCATTCCCATTCTTTTGGCCCTGGCATTCCCCTATATTGGGGCATATAAAGTTTGCAAGTCCAATGGGCCTCTCTTTCCATTGATGGCCGACTAGGCCATCTTTCGATACATATGCAGCTAGAGACAAGAGCTCCGGGGTTCTGGTTAGTACATCATGTTGTTCCAACAATAGGGTTGCAGATCCCTTTAGCTCCTTGGGTACTTTCTCTAGCTTCTCCATTGGGAGCCCTGTGATACATCCAATAGCTGACTGTGAACATCCACTCCTGTGTTTGCTAGGCCCCGGCATCGTCTCACAAGAGACAGCTATATTTGGGTCCTTTCAGCAAAATCTTGCTAGTGTATGCAATGGACACCACACTTATAAAATGACCAGTCCACTTTTTAAGACCAAGAACACAGAATTCGAAAAATTCAGGATGAAAGCTATAAAAATAATACATCTTTGCTACAATTAAAACATAGGATCTTCAAAACTCAGAAAGTTTTAGAACTTACTGCATACGTTTTAATGTGTAAATGAAAACAGCAAAGGAAGTCAGAGTGAAAATTAACCCCCACTTCCATTTCTGTGTCCTGAAAACAGAAGAGGGAATAGCCTCCACCAAATTTTAAAGAAATGTCTAATAGTAAAGCTATCAAACAGCTTTCCTTATACCTAAGTTAAATTAACCCAATGTAGCAAAGGTTTATTTTTATTAGATATTTTCTTTATTTACATTTTACATGTTATCCCCTTTCTTAGTTTCTGCTCTGAAAATTCCCCTATCCCCTCCCCACCTGCTCATATTCTTGACCCTGGCATTCTCCTATACTGGGACATAGAACTTTCACAGGACCCAGGGCCTCTTCTCCCATTGATGACAGCTTAGGCCATCCTCTACTACATATGCAGCTAGAGCCACAAGTCCCACAATGTGTTTTTTTTTTTTTTGATTGGTGGTTTAGTCCCAAGGAGTTCTGGGAATACTGGTTAGTTATTGATGTTCCTTCTATAGGACTGCAAACCCCTTCAGCTCTTTGGGTACTTTCTATAGCTCCTTCATTGGGGACCCTGTGCTCCATCTAATGGATGACTGTACGCATCCACTTTATTTGCCAGGCACTGGCAAAGCCTCTCAAGACACAGCTATATCAGGCTCCTCTTGTTGGCATCTGCCTTAGTATCTGGGTTTGGTGGTTTCAAGAGTTCAGGGCATGATTCCTTCTCTTCTTCTCAGCAGACCTCTCATGGGAAAAAACATCATAGTGGGTCAAAGCTGCTAACATCTTCAAAGCCAGAAAGCAGAGTGGGATAGCATGGAAGAAATTACCAAGGATACAACCTTTTAACCAGATACCACTCTCTTCAACCAGGTTTCATCTCTTAATGTCCCACCACTCCCAAACTTCCCATCAATTGATGCAGATGAATGAGCCCACATGCTGCCCTCCAGCTTCTTCTCTGCTTTTCTCTAGTTTTTGTAATTTTGATACTAATCCCTTAAATAATGCTAATACAGCAGGCATATTTTCATACCAGTGCCCTCCTAAACTCCTTGAGACATCCCATAGTCCTACATGGTAGCTTCTTGAACTTTTCTTTCAAGCTCATTTTTTGGTAATATAATACAATTTTAGTCCGGTTTTATAAAACAAAAAAATAACTTTTTACCCTATTTCCACATATTTTATTTTTTGGAATAATGAAAACTTTCTTTGAAGATGGCAAACCACAGTGTTTATTTATGGAATCCCATCTGGTACCGAGCCACTTGCCAATTGAAAGGTGACAAACATAATTATTTGCCAGTTTTAATTCAATATATTTTTATTATGTCTTAAGTAGCCACTAGGCAAGAAAGTTTTCTTTTACCTTATTGTGAAATTAAAGCCTTCAAAAGCTGAATTCTCAAACTTCTATATAATTTAGATTCTGTAAACCATTTAGAATTAATACAAAGTATAACAATAATAAATATAAACAAAGCATGATATTAAATAAAATAAGACATGATAAAACAGGCCATATCCCAGTTTCATGAGTGGGTGAAACAGAAAGATCCCCAGTTGAAAGCTTCCCTGGGTTATGTGACTAGCCTGGGTCAAGCAGCATATTGAGACCATATCTCAAAATAGAAAAGAAAAATCAAGTCCAGGCTAATTGTTATAACCTATTGGTTAAACATTGATCAATTACTTAAGTTTAATATTTCAGTAACTCAAAAAAGAAAAAGAAAATAAATAATAAAAATGCAAGAAGAGAAGTCAATGATCTGTTGCCTTTTTTGTCAAATTGTGTAAGGATCCAATGAGAAAACTACAGCCTTATTGATACGGTGCCACGTGTCTGTTGTTACTGTATTTGGAAGGCTGACACAAAAAGATTGTTGCCCTTCCCAGACAGATTATTTTCTCCTTTTACTTTTGAGGATAGAAACAGAATCTGCCATTTTTACAAAGGGTTGTGCAGCACTTCACAGAATCAACAAGTCCTAACTAGGAAAACACAGTCAACATCTGCTTTTCCTAAGAAAAGTCATTAGGACAGACAAGAGCTTGTTTAGAGTGAAAGTGGAGAAACAAAAACTAAAATTGTTCTTAAAAACTGCCTAAGCAATAACATCAAGACCAGGGAAGAGGGTTTATAAAAACCTTTATGTAAAGATTCCTTTCCAAATAAAGCTTGTCTAAATTTAAGAATTGGCTGCAAAAGAATAACTAGCAGTATCTCAGAAAGCTGCTCAATATGCTCTGCTACATCCTGAAAGCCCAGGAAAAAAGATCTTTGGGATCTACTATTGAGGTCCCTATCAGTGGTAAAAATGCTTGTTCCATACAGAGCCAAGGCAGTGCATAGAAGTAAACAATGGAATAAACCAGAAATCATTCTCCCACATCTCCCTAGTCTGGGAAGGGCAGCAATCCTTAACCAACAAGTAGACATCAGCAAAACTGATGGCAGCAATCACAGGAGCAGAAGCAGGAGCAGTTGAAATCACATCCCAAGTACAGTGGATGCAAGTAAAAATAGGAGGCAAAAGAGTCAGTTCTCCAGAGCACAAGAGCTGCCATTGGTGCCTTCCAGATAGGAGGGATTGCTTCAACATGACCTTACCATTACCAAGATGTAGACCCAGAGAGACCATGTTCTTTGTTGACCATACATAAGGATCACAACAGCCACTGCACATTGAATACCAAATAGAATTACCTGAATATTCTGAAGTACAACAACCCAGGATTAAGGACTCGCAATTATGCACATAAGACACAATACTAAGTTCATATGAATTGGCTGTTATGGCCAAATATTTAAGAAACATGTCCAAGTTTACAAGAGAGAGTAAACATCAAATCTAATCTGTCTGACCACAAAGTCTCAACACTCAGCCACTATAGTGAATGCCCCAGGTGAGTTTGCAAAGCTGAGAGCTAGACAGGTAGATTTGTCATGGACTTGAAATCAATTATCAATTATAACAAAATATCAATTATAACAAAATCAGGAAATAGTGATATAAAACCAAAAGAAAATCAAGACATAAAATGGAAAATAATAGAGGAGAGAAAGGAGGAACAAACTGGAACACCCATCATTTTGGGGGGGACCTAGAGAGGCACATTTTCCTGAACAGGAGGAAGCAAGTCAGTATCTCATGGGCTTCAGTGATAAGCCAGTCTTTTGATGCAGAACAGATAAACTTGGAAGGTGGAGATGAATGAGAATCAATTATACCAAGATTTCTTGTTGGAGAGGACCTTGAGTTTGGACACTGATTCAGAAGAAAGGGCATTTCAGTGCATATTAGAATTCAAGTCTTTGTTCCTGGGACAGAAACACAGAGAAGAGCAACAAGAAGAATGAAATGCTTCTCTGTTAAGTGCTCCTCAGAGTCTGTTAACATTCAGGAAGGAACCTGTGGCCTTCTCACTAGAGGAATGTGAAAGTCTCAACTATGCTCATAGGGCATTGGACCTGGATGTGATATTGGTGAGTTACAGCAATCTATTCTTTGTGGCATGGAGATTCCAGACAAAAGACTGTTTTCAGAATGAATGAATGGGAAATGTAAGATACATGTCAACTATGATAAGTGCTGTTCACAAACCAGATATAACACATTCCCAGAATATCAGGCTGTCCCCTTGAACTGAACCACTAGGTCATTCTTCAGTGACAGAGTTTTGAAGATGAATGTCATGAGGATCAGAAACAAAGAAAATATAAATGTTAGGCTCAGGTGATCTTGTGTAAAATATGTCTTACACCAAATAAGAATTTCACTATGTAGGTCATGCTGGCCTGTAACCTGATATTGATACCAGACTGGCTTCCAACTCTGATAATTCTACCTGCCTTTGTATTCTGTGTTCCATAAAGAACAAAAATAACAGAAATATTACAAAACCAATTAGAGAGACTCACCTTCCATTACATAACACAACACAGTGCAGAAGGGAGACATCCAGAGATATGCCCATCCCCTTGCCACAAAGCATGTCTAGGAAAGACACCTAAAGACCTGTCTGCCACTGAAAGGCACAGACCAGGAAGGCAGTAGACATATCAAGGCATGCCTGTCACCATGCCAAGCAGCATGAGAGAGGGAAGGCTTTAATAGACCTGCCTTCCACCATACCACACAGGCAGGCTGTAGACACCTAGAGGCTCACTTGCTAGCACTGCTTGCAGGATGGTCAAAGCAGGTCACCCAGAGGCCCACCAGCCACATGGCCCACCTGCAGCTACAGCCACTGTAATGTTCACATATGTGGTAGACAGATGGAAGAAAAAGAGAAGTGGAACAATTTCAACATTATGAAGGGAGATGGAACTGGAATTGTGAGAGTGAAGAGGAATAAGCCTGTTGTGTGTAGCTACCTCTACCACCTGAAGCCAAATTGAAGTTCCATCCCAAGCTACAGCTGAGAAACATGTCTGGGTATGCAGAAATGCAACATCGAGTGAAATGTAGATGTTCATGGTTCATTTTGCCATTAGAAACTATGGGGATGTTCCTGGTCTGTGAAGTCATCTGGGACCAAACAAAAGTCCAAGGGTTGAGGAAAATATCCCTACCCACACTGGCTCTAGTGTTCTGAAGAGCTGGCTCCACCTCTCAGTACCTCACCTGGGTTCACAGTGGAAAGGGAGCTAGTGTGGGGTTTGGGGGAGGGTGTGAATCTGGGAGAGCTGACTCTGCCTCCTGCTGATGGCAGATAACTGCTGTGAAGAGGAAATAAGGTATCATTACATCATGAAGCCCACCCATGTCAGAGAAGGCAAAGCACGTGGAGTGGACATAGTCCTAATTATGGAGCCTTAATAGGCAAATTCCTTTAGTCAACAGCCCCTAAAAAGATGCCACTAGGTGATTCCTCAGGTATATAAAAGATGACTTCTAATAGCCACACTATGGTAACATGACAGACACAAGTCTTGATCACAGAGTAGTCCCTGGGAGAATATTAAAAGCTGCCAGTCAATCCTGATACATGTTGATGTGCATGTGAGTGTTAGAGCTCTCCTTGGTTTGATGCTTCTTGGAAGCAAGAGTATGCATCCTGAGTGTAATGGATTCTGTTTCTACCATCTGTTTACTGTCTAGTTGTACATTTCATTTTTTTGTCATTTCTACCCATTCTAAAAATAGTGCTGGAAATTAAAGCTAAAAGGAACAGGAATTTAAGGTCAGCCTTGGATGCCCGAGGTACATGAGATCCTGCATCAAAACCAAAGGACAGTCCTTTACCAGAACTGACCAACCTGGACCACATTCTCAACAAAACCATGAAGAAGGCTTCTGGACTTGAACACCATGAGGTACATTCTGGTAATATACATGTCTCAGGAACAATTGCAACATGTGTGTATCTGAGGAAAGTGTGATTTTTTCCCCCAAAAGAAACTCTACAACTAGACATAAGGTAATATAATGCATCTGATGAATCCCATTCAAAGAGATTCTGTGAGAGTGGTCTCCATCTAGATTCAGGAGGAGGAGAGAAAAATAATTATGTTGCTGCCATCTCCAACTTGGATCAGACCATTGATGGAGATCCTGACACTGAGACAATCCTGAAGCTTATGGATTTTGGCAATATTTGAATCATGTGTGGTATTTATGCTAGAGTTAAGATGAACTTCAAAACCATTTGGTGTTTTTTGCTATTCTGTTATATTTCCAATAAACTTGTGGAAAATAGCAAATAAACAAAAGGCAGGGCCTTTCTTTCTCTGTTCTAACACCAGCAAACCTGGCAGCCTCAGGGACTTTTTGGTACAGAAATGTGGGAGGGATCACTGTTTCTAGGTGAACTTATCCTGCCCTCTAAGTAATTATGTCTCCTCTTGCTATTTCCACAATCAATTATGTACGCTCAGTTATATCATTTATCATACTACACTTTATTTGGGGGCTTTTAGTAAATATTTGTTTCACATTAGCCCAAATATATATGTGTAATATGTACATGCAGGTGTCTGAAGAGGGCAGAGTAGGGCACTGGATCACTAGAATTCAAGTTGCAGGCATCTGTAAACTTCCCAACATGGGTGCTTAGGATCAAACATGGGTCTTCTCTAAGAGCAGGAAGTATTCTTAACCACTATGCCATCTTTCCAACCCCCTTAATTTCGCTTTTGTCAAGTTTTCTATCTGCTGAGAAAGAATTAGTAGCAGAATAGATTTAATAGAAGGCTTAGAACATAATAGTCACTCATAGACTCTGATTAGATAGCTAATTCAAAGATTTCATCTTATAACTATAGCATTTAAGCTGAAACTTTGTATATGATTGTTTTAGTTGGGTTTTTCCATGCTGCTATAAAATATCATCAAAAAAGTAACAGGAGGAAGCTTACAGCTTATAGACCATCATGAAGTGAAATCAGGCAAGAACCAAAGAGAGTAGCATAGAGGCAAGAACTGAAGTGAAGGCCCTGGAGAAATTCTGCTTACTGGTTTGTTCCCATGGCTTGTTTAGCATGATTTTTTTAATTCCATCAAGAACCATTTTCCATTGGTACCACCACCTACAGTGGAGTGTGTACTCCCACACCAATCATTAGCCAAGAAAAATGTCCCATGGGTGTGTCTAATGCCCAAATATATGGAGATATTTTCTTAATTGAGGTTACCTCTTCTTAGATGACTCTAGCTTAACAAAACAAAACAAGCTATTAACCAATGCAGCTGTCTCCTTGTCACCTTGATATACAAACACATCAAAATTCAACTATAATCTTTTACTTGCTCATTTGTTTCAAAGATGTCATGTTAATATTAATATCATAATATAAAACATTGCAACATTTAAAAGTTCAGTCTTTAAAAATTCAATGATTTTAAAAGTTTAGTATCTTTTAAAAATTAAAGCCTCTTTAAAATATCCAAAGTCTCTTAGCAATGGGCTCCCATAATATAGTACAGTTACATTCTGATCAAAGCAAACCAGAATTCCACCATATAAAAAGTTCAGTTCTTGATATGTGGGACATGCTCCTCTGGGCTCCAAGGCGATTTCATTTCCTCAGCTCTGTCATCCACAGCACTTATACCTTGTCTCCAAGGCTCAGGCTAGCTCTGCTCCATAATTGTCACTGCCCTTGGTGATCATCCTTTGATACCAATATCTCCAAAATGCTTAGGTCTTCACTCTAAGTGGACAGCAACTTCAACACTATCTTCATCTGAGCTCCTTTCAGGAATTCTGCTTGTCACTGACACATGTTGCCAAGTCTTAGCTTCTTTTCATGGCCCCTTCAGTTCTGGGGCCTCTAAAACAGCTGAGTCTACAACTTCACCTGTGGCCACCCTGGCCTATTACAATGCCAAGCTGATCTATGACCCCATCATGCCTTCAAAACTAGTACAATGTGGGAAATATATAACCATGTTCAATGAGAACCTCCTCTGTATCAAAGCTTCTGAGATATGACACATGGAAACACTTCCCAGGAGATTTTATCTCAGTAATGGTGATAACATCTTAATCACTACTAATTTCTTAGCTCCATCACTGATATACCATCATTGATTGTCTTGGCAAAGCAAATGTTTCACTTTAGTTGTTCTGATCACTTTTTAATCAATGTTGCTTCTTCAGATCTAACTGACCAGAATCACAAAGTCCTAATTCAAAATATTGAATGGCCCTCACAGAGTTATAAGCAGAATTTCAGAATTCTCCCTGAAACTTCACTAGATAGACCTTCTTATCAACTTTCCTCTCAACAACCATTTTATCTTCCAAGCATTCACAAAGCATCCCCCTTCGGCTCTGAGTACTCAACACATTTTCTAGCCTTAAGTCCCAAAAGTCTTCGACAGTCCACCTGAAAACATATGCTCAGGTCTGTCACAGCTATAGCTCATATTTAATCATATTAGTTTCTATTCCTGTGATAAAATACCATGGCCAAAAGCACCATTGAAGAATGGCTGTATCACTCTCTGTGACTGATTTTTCATACCATGAAGGACCACCTGTCCTTGGGTGGCACTAGCCACGGGACCTGGATCATCTGATATTAATCATCAATCAAGAAAATTTTCCAGAGGTTTGCCTTCTAGTCAATCATCAGGAGACATTTTCTCAGCTGAGGTTCCCTCCCCCCCAGGACTCGAGATTGTGTCAAGTTGGCCAAAAAAGCAAAATAACTGTATTTTTTTTTAGTGTAGCTTACACTACACCAAAGAAAAAGATAACCACCATGAACCAATGGCTTGCACAAATTTTGCTTCCTGTTTGTACTCATCCCCTATCTTTCTTCCTTTTCTCCCTTTGCCTGCAACTAATTCATCATAAAACTCTTCCAATCCTACACCAGTGTATCTCAAATACATTCATTGTTTTCTATCATGGCTGACTTGCCAGTATTTTCCATCGGGATCTCCTAGGTGGACCATTAATGGTGTTTCTGTTCTAGCCTCAGCACAGCAGCCAAGAATATTTTTATTGAAAGTCTCATAGAACTCTTCCCTCTTCAATATGTTCTAGTTGCTTTCCATTGCCTTTAAAATCAAAGCTGACTTCAAGATCTGACTTGTTCTTTTCAAACAAACTTGATCTTTCCCTATTTCTCTCATCAGATCCAGACCCTGCAACAGCTGCTGCTGGGAAGGACAGATCTACTCCCACTAGTGGTTCATACATATTCCTCCTTGGCCTATGCAAGCAGTCTTTCTGAACTTCCTTTCTTTCTTCTTTCCTTCCTTCCTTTCTTCCTTCCATTCTTTCTTTCTTTCTTTCTTTCTTTCTTTCTTTCTTTCTTTCTTTCTTTCCTTCCTTCCTTCTTTCTCTCCTTCCTTCCTTCCTTCCTTCCTTTCTTTCTTTCTTTCTTTCTTTCTTTCTTTCTTTCTTTCTTTCTTTCTTTTTCTTTCTTTCTTTTTCTTTCTTTCTTTTTTAGATATTTTCTTTATTGATATTTCAAATGTTAGCCACTTTCCTGGTTTCCCCTCAGAAAACCCCCTATCCCTTTCCCCCTCCCCCTGCTTAACAACCCACGCACTCATGCTTCCTGGCCCCGATATTCCCCTACAATGGGGCTTCAGCCTTCACAGGACCAAGGACCTCTTTCTATTCAGAGAGTCCTTCCTTAATCATTCTTTTCAGAGCATCCTTTCTTCTTATACTTACCCAATTTTACTGTAAGGCTTATAATCTGTAATGAGATGTTTTAATTTCCTTGAAATGATTGAGGGAAGGATTGCTCTCTTGCCTCAATCCCCCACAAAACCATATACAAGGAATGAGAGGGCCTTGAGTGATTGCCTTTGTCTGTAGAAATGCAATGATCATCTCTCGAAAAAATATGGCGGTACCCTATGTATTTTTTAAGGGAAGTATTAAAGGTAGTGTTTTATATAGTTTTAGATTTACAAAGTAAGTTTTTTTTTTTAAGGCAAAACCCATGCCTTATCAGAACATGAAGAAATACTCTTTGGCTACAGAAAAAAATACTATCAAGCAAAGCTTTTGAAAAATATAGCAAGATGACATGCACTCTAATTATGTTCTTTAAGTAATAAAATTAATTACAGAATGTTACAATACACTCTTCATACAAATATGTATATAAGAATGATAGCTGATAGATGGTTCATTAGCAGCAATTAAAAACAATGACTTCGTGAAATTCACAAGCAAATGGATGGAACTAGAAAATATCATTCTGGTAAGGTAATCTAGTCACACAAGAAGACACATGGTATGTACTCACTGATAAGTGGATATCAGGCAAAAAATTCAGAATACCTATGATACAATTCACAGACAATATGAAGCTCAAGAAGAAGAAAGACCAAAGTGTGGATGTTTTATTCCATCTCAGAGGGGGGAACAAAATACTCATGGGAGGTAGAGAGTATGAAGAAACTGGGAGGAAGAGAGAAGGGGTAAGGAAAAAGGAGGCAAGGGCAGGTATGGGAGGAGACTGGGTGATATACAGTGGGTCAGGAAATTGAACAGATGTATGTAGCAATGGAGGATGGTCTACTGAGGGTAGTCACTAGAAGGTCCCAGATATCAGGAAAGCAAGAAGCTCCCAGGACACAATGGGGATGACATTAGCTGAAATATTCAACAAAGTGGAGGGAAAACCTGTAGAGACCATATCTAGAAGTTAGGCAAGGACTCTGGTTGGGGAAGGGGCCACAACTCATCTCCAAAATTTTAACCCAGAATTACTCCTGTCCAAAGGAAAAAAGAGTGGAGCAGAGACTGAAAGAAAGGCCATCCAGAGACTGCCCCACGTAGGGATCCATCCCATCTGCAGCCACCAAACCCAGATACTATAGCTGGTTCCAAGAAGTACTTGCTGACAGGAGCCTGATATAGCTGTCTCTTGAGAGGCTCTGCCAGAGCCTGACCAATACAGATGTGGATGCTTGCAGCCAAGCATTGAACTGAGCATAGGGACCCCAACAGAGGAGTTAGGGCAAGGACTAAAGGGGCTGAAGGGTTTTGTAACCTCATAGTAAGAACAACAATACCAACCAACCAGACCTCCAAGAGCTCCCAGAGACTAAACCAACAAGCAGTAGGACCCATGGCTCCAGGTGCATATGTAGCAGAGGATGACCTTACGTGACATCAATGGGAGGGGTGCCCTGGGTCTTGTGAAGGTTTGATGCCCCAGTGTATGGGGAATAGTAGGGTAGTGAGGTGGGAGTGTTTGGGTGCTTCACAGAGCCCCCTCATAGAAGTAGGGCGAGGGGGAGGGAATAAGGGGTGTTGCAGAGGGGAAACCAGGAAAGGGGATAACAGTTGAAATATAAATAAGTAAAATACCCAATTTTTAAAAAGTTTTAAAAAAATGCTGCTATTGCAAACAACAGAGTTCAGGTCTCAGCACCTACTTCAAATGGACCAGTACCAGCTCTGTCTTCCACTCCACAGAACCTAGTTTCCTCTTCTGTCTTCCATAGGCATCTGCACACACATATGTATACTGATACATGTGCATGCACACATATACATATAAATAAAAATAAAAATAACTTTATTGAAAATATATTCATTTATCCTATTTGTACTGATTATAATGTCTCCTCCCTCCACTTCTTCCAGTACTACCCCCTCCTTTTCTGTTCTCCAAATAAACTCTCTTTCTGTCCCTTGTTAGAAAATATCAGATTTGTAAGAGATAACAACCAAACATGACAAACTAAAATATAATAAGATGAAGCAAGAACTTTCATATCTAAGTTGGACACAGAAACCCAACAGGAGGAAAAATGTCCCAAGAGAAAATGATAGAGTCAGAGACCCCAAAGTCCAGTAAAAATGCTAAGTGAATTGTACATACATAGAAGACCAAGTGCAGACCTGTGTAGTCCCATGGTTGCTCCTTCAGTCTCTGTAAGCTTATATGCACCTTGTGTCGTTTATTTAGAGTGCCATGCTCTCCTGGTGTCCTCCATTCCCTCTGACTTTTGCAACTTTCCTCTTCCACAGGATTTCCTGAGCTCGGGGGAAAGAAATTGGATGGAGACCTCCAAGTTAGACTCTCTCTTCACATAAGATCTGTTCCAAACTGCTGCCAGGGGTAGCTTCTCTGATGAATCATACATAAGGCACTGATCTATGAGTATAACAAGAGTGTTGGCTTAGGGGATAGAGGAAAAGGGAGTAGGGAGAAAGCCCACTTCCGGGTAGAGCTCCTGTACCCTGGGCAAGCGGGTGCAGGAGGGCTGCCAGCCATTTTCCATTCGGCCCCAGATGGGCATCTAAGCCACTGACCCCACTTGACTGGGGAGGGTATGGACAATGGGCAGCCCCCAATACCAGGGGCCCCGGGATGACACCCGGGGTTGTGGGAGCAAGAGCAATGGGAGAGAAGTTCCCACACAGGCAAGAGTCCTAGTCTGGTCTGTTGCTGTAGCACAGGAAGGCCTTCCACCAGGAGATTAGAAATGGCTTATTAGGAGAAAGCATATCCCATGGTCCAAGCACAGTGGGCCTTGACGAACAGAGACAGTCTATGGCTTTAGAGCTTTATTATAGAAAAGCAGTGGGAAAGAGAAAAAGAAGGTAAGAGAGAGAGACTGGCCATGACCAAGAGAAGAGAAGGGGGAAAGGAGAGAAAGAGTAGAAAGGCTAGAGAATAAGAGAGAGTGAGAGTAAGAGGTTAGAGAGAGAGAGAGTGAGGATAGGATGAGGAGAGTGAGAGGAGAGCATGAAGAGAGAGTGGGGTGGGGCCAAGCAGGCCCTCTTATGGTGGGCTGTTATCTTACTGTTGCTAGGTAACCAAGAGAAGTCTAGCCTGGAGGACACTGTCTATGTGACTACTAGCCACAGCTTCTCCTGTGGGGGCTGTGGGGGTGGTAACTACGACAGGAGCTATGTTTCCAGGAAAAATGAAGGAACGCCTACCGTGCCATGTAGATTAATTATCACCACTGGGTCCCAGGGTTCTGGCCTCAACTTGACTGGAGATCAGACTGTCTGTATATAGCCCAATGCCCCACAACAGAGTATTATTAGGAATCATTCTTCTGCTTTTTAAGACCCAGTGTTTGGCTTAACCTAGGTCTCTGGGCTATTGAGGCTCTAGGGTTGAGTATGAGTTCCTTCTCATGAAATGGGTGTTAAGTCAAAATAGAAATTGGTTGTTTTCTCTTACAATATCTCTCACTAAGACATTCTGCAAGCAGGACTGATCAAAGATTTTGTGGCTGGGTTGGTATCAATGCTTCTCTTTTAGTAGCATGCCAGGTACATTTCTGCACCAAAGAGTCTAGAAAATAGGAGCACCAGCTCAATTTCTCTATGTTCAATGAGTTATGTGAATGGTTTCCTTGGCAGTGGTGCCTTTCCATTTGTTTGTGAAGAGAGCAACCCTTTGTCTTATCATCATACTGACCTGTTTAGGGATTTCCACTGAATGCCCTTCGCCCATAACCCAGTGACTGAATGTAACGCAGTTCCTCAACTGGGAACCTTGATTGACTACAGGAAATGGCCAGTTGAGACTCCATATCCTCTAGTACTAGTATTCTTTTTTGGGGTCACCTTCATAGACTCCAAGAAATTTCTATTACACTAAGTTTCCACAGATGCTCCCCCAATGAAACCCCTCTCCAACCAGTCTCTCCCTGCATTCCCATTTCCCCCAATTTGACATGATCACTCCAAATTCCATTCCTACCTACCCTCAGTCCACACATAAAATCTATTCTATTTCCCCTTCTGAGGGAGAGTCATGTGTCCTCCCCTGATACCTCTCATCTTTATCTAAACTTCTAGGTCTATGAATTGTAGCTTGGTTATCATTTACTAATGGATAGTATCCACTTATAAATGAATATGTAGTTCGGGACCCAGCCGAGAGTATTCTGCACAGGCCCCAGACATCTGGCCACTTTCCCGGCCAGAGGATAGGGGTCTGCCTGGCCTGGGAGCGCATTGCCTGAGCATCGGCAGCAGACATCTTGGATCCGGGCCCCCCGCCAAGTGTATTCTGCACAGGTGAGAGTACGGAATACAGAAGCTAAAAGCTTCTGGGACAGGCTGGAGCCACAGAGCTTCTAAGGCAGCCTCCTTTTCGGGCCCCAGACAGCTGGCCAGAGGATAGGGATCCGTCCGGGCCGGGAGCCCTTGGCCTGAGCATCAGCTGCAGACATCTTGGTTCCAGGACTCCTCCGAAAGTATTCTACGCAGGTGAGATTGTAGAATACAGAAGCTAACAGCTTCTGGGACAGACCAAAGCAGCTCAGCTTCGGGACAGGTCCTGTTTTGGGCCTTTGTCTTTGGCCAGGAGGGAGGTCCTAAGGGCAGATATCTGTGCACCTTTCCTGTAAGAGAAGAGCTTGCCTGCAGAGAGTGCTCTGAGCTCTGAAACTCAGAGGAGAGATCTAGTCTCCCAGGTCTGCTGATAGAGGATAACAGAATCACCTGAGGATCAAGCTCTAATCAGAGACAACTATAACAACTAGCTCCAGAGAATACCAGATGGCAAAAGGCAAATGTAAGAATCCTACTAACAGAAATCAAGACCACTCACCATCATCAGAAGGCAGCACACACACCCCACCTAGTCCTGGGCACCCCAACACAACCAAAAAGCTAGACCGGGATTTAAAAGAATATCTCATGATGATGGTAAAGGACATCAAGAAGGACTTTAAAAACTCACTTAAAGAAATACAGGAGAACACTGCTAAAGAGTTACAAGTCCTTAAAGAAAAACAAGAAAACACAACCAAACAGGTAGAAGTCCTCAAAGAAAAACAGGAAAACACATCCAAACAGGTGATGGAAATGAACAAAACCATACTAGGCCTAAAAAGGGAAGTAGACACAATAAAGAAAACCCAAAGTGAGGCAACGATGGAGATAGAAACCCTAGGAAAGAAATCTGGAAACATAGAGGCGAGCATCAGCAACAAGAGATGGAAGAGAGAATCTCAGGTGCAGAAGATTCCATAGAGAACATCGGCACAACAATCAAAGAAAATACAAAACACAAAAGGATCTTAACTCAAAACATCCAGGAAATACAGGAGACAATGAGAAGACCAAACCTACGGATAACAGGAGTTGGTGAGAATGAAGGTTTTCAACTTAAAGGGCCAGCAAATATCTTCAACAAAATTACAGAAGAAAACTTCCCAAACCTAAGAAAGAGATGCCCATGAACATACAAGAAGCCTACAGAACTCCAAATAGACTAGACCAGAAAAGAAATTCCTCTCAACACATAATAATCAGAACAACAAATGCACTAAATAAAGATAGAATATTAAAAGCAGTAAGGGAGAAAGGTCAACTAACATATAAGGGCAGGCCTATCAAAATTACACCAGACTTTTCACCAGAGACTATGAAAGCCAGAAGAGCCCGGACAGATGTTATACAGACACTAAGAGAAAAAAAAATGCCAGCCCAGGCTACTATACCCGGCCAAACTCTAAATTACCATAGATGGAGAAAACAAAGTATTCCACAACAAAACCAAATTCACACATTATCTTTCCACTAATCCAGCCCTTCAACGGATAATAACAGAAAAAAAAACCAATACAAGGACAGAAATCACGCCTAGAAAAAGCAAGAAAGTAATCCCTCAACAAACCAAAAAGAAGACAGCCACAAGAACAGAATGCCAACTCTAACAACAAAAATAAAAGGAAGCAACAATTACTTTTCCTTAATATCTCTTAATATCAATGGACTCAATTCCCCAATAAAAAGACATAGACTAACAGACTGGCTACACAAACAGGACCCAACATTCTACTACTTACAGGAAATCCATCTCAGGGAAAAAGGCAGACATTACCTCAGAGTGAAAGGCTGGAAAACAATTTTCCAAGCAAATGGTCTGAAGAAACAAGCTGGAGTAGGCATTGTAATATCGAATAAAATCGACATCCAACCCAAAGTTATCAAAAAAGACAAGGAGGGACACTTCATACTCTTCAAAGGTAAAATCCTCCAAGAGGAACTCTCAATTCTGAATATCTATGCTCCAAATGCAAGGGCAGCCACATTCACTGCAACCCTATAAGTCAACAACATTATGAACTAACCAGTACCACGGAGCTCTAGCTGCATATGAATCAAAAGATGGCCTAGTCCTTCATCACTGGAAAGAGAGGCCCATTGGACACACAAACTTTATATGCCCCAGTACAGGGGAATGCCAGGGCCAAAAAAAAAAAAAAAAAAAAAATGGGAATGGGTAGGTAGGGAAGTGGGGCGGGGAGGGTATGGGGGACTTTCAGGATAGCATTGGAAATGTAATTGAGGAAAATATGAAATAAAAAATATTAAAAATTAAAAAAGGACACTTTAGTAAAGCTCAAAGCACTTCAACACACCACTTTCATCAATGGACAGATCGTGGAAACGGAAACTAAACACGGACATAGTGAAACTAACAGATGTTATGAAACAAATGGACTTAACAGATACCTACAGAACATTTTATTCTAAAACAAAAGGATATACCTTCTTCACAGCACCTCACGGGAACTTCTCCAAAATTGATCATATAATTGGTCACAAAACAGGCCTCAACAGATACAAAAATATTGAAATTGTACCATGCATCTTATCAGACCACCATGGACTAAGGCTGATCTTCAATAACAACATAAATAATGGAAAGCCAACATTCACGTGGAAACTAAACAACATACTTCTCATTGATACCTTGGTCAAGGAAGGAATAAAGAAAGAAATTAAAGACTTTTTAGAGTTTAATGAAAATGAAACCACAACATACCCAAACCTATGGGACACAATGAAAGCATTTCTAAGAGGGAAACTCATAGCTCTGAGTGCCTCCAAGAAGAAACTGGAGAGAGCACACACTAGCAGCTATTAGTTGGTTCTTTGAGAAAATCAACAAGATAGATAAACCCTTAGCTAGACTCACTAGAAGGCACAGGGACAACATCCTAATTAAGAAAATCAGAAATGAAAAGGGAGACATAACAACAGATCCTGAAGAAATCCAAAACACCATCAGATCCTTCTACAAAAGGCTATACTCAACAAAATTGGAAAACTTGGATGAAATGGACAAATTTCTAGACAGATACCAGGTACCAAAGTTAAATCAGGATCAAGTTAATGATCTAAACAGTCCCATATCCCCTTAAAAAAAAATAGAAGCAGTCATTAATAGGCTCCCAGCCAAAAAAGCCCATGACCAGAGCAGTTTAGTGCGGAGTTCTACAAAGAAGGTCTAATTCCAGTTCTGCACAAACTATTCCACAAAATAGAAGTAGAAGGAACTCTACCCAACTCATTCTATGAAGCCACAATTACTCTGATACCTAAACCACAGAAAGATCCAACAAAGATAGAGAACTTCAGACAAATTTCCCTTATGAATATAGATGCAAAAATCCTCAATAAAATTCTCTCTAACCGAATCCAAGAACATATTAAAGCAATCATCCATCCTGACCAAGTAGGTTTTATTCCAGGGATGCAGGGATGGTTTAATACACGGAAATCCATCAACGTAATCCATAATATAAAGAAGCTCAAAGACAAAAACCACATGGTCATCTCCTTAGATGCTGAAAAAGCATTCGACAAGATCCAACACCCATTCATGATAAAAGTCTTGGAAAGATCAGGAATTCAAGGACCATACCTAACCATGATAAAAGCAATCTACAGCAAACCAGTAGCCAACATCAAAGTAAATGGTGAGAAGCTTGAAGCAATTCCACTAAAATCAGGGACTAGACAAGGCTCTCTATACCTATTCAACATTGTACTTGAAGTCCTAGTCAGAGCAATTCGACAACAAAAGGAGATCAAGGGAATACAAATTGGAAAAGATGAAGTCAAAATATCACTTTTTGCAGATGATATGATAGTATATATAAGTGACCCTAAAAATTCCACCAGAGAACTCCTAAACCTGATAAACACCTTCAGTGAGGTAGCTGGATATAAAATTAACTCAAACAAGTCAATGACGTTTCTCTACACAAAGAATAAACAGGCTGAGAAAGAAATTAGGGAAACAACACCCGTCTCAATTGTCACAAATAATATTAAATATCTTGGCATGACTCTAACTAAGGAAGTGAAAGATCTGTACGATAAAAACTTCAAGTCTCTGAAGAAAGACTTTAAAGAAGATCTCAGAAGATGGAAAGATCTCCCATGCTCATGGATTGGCAAGATCAATATTGAAAAAATGGCTATCTTGCCAAAAGCAATCTATAGATTCAATGCAATACCCATCAAAATTCCAACTCAATTCTTCAACGAATTAAAAAGAGCAATCTGCAAATTCATCTGGAATAACAAAAAACATAGGATAGCAAAAACTCTTCTCAAGGATAAAAGAACCTCTGGTGGAATCACCATGCCTGACCTAAAGCTTGACTACAGAGCAATTGTGATAAAAACTGCATGGTACTGGTATAGTGACAGACAAGTAGACCGATGGAATAGAATTGAAGACCCAGAAATGAACCCACACACCTATGGTCACCTGATCTTCGACAAGGGAGCTAAAACCATCCAATGGAAGAAAGACAGCATTTTCAACAAATTCTGCCGGCACAACTGGTTGTTATCATGTAGAAGAATGCGAATCGATCCATTCCTATTTCCTTGTACTAAGGTCAAATCTAAGTGGATCAAGGAACTTCACATAAAACCAGAGACACTGAAACTTACAGAGGAGAAAGTGGGGAAAAGCCTTGAAGATATGGGTACAGGGGAAAAATTCCTGAATAGATCAGCAATGGCTTGTGCTGTAAGATCGAGAATTGACAAATGCGACCTCATGAAACTACAAAGTTTCCGCAAGGCAAAATACACTGTCAATAAGACAAAAAGGCCACCAACAGATTGGGAAAGGATCTTTACCTATCCTAAATCAGATAGGGGACTAATGTCCAATATATATATAAAGAACTCAAGAAGGTGGACTCCAGAAAATCAAATAACCCCCTTAAAAAATGGGGCTCAGAGCTGAACAAAGAATTCTCACCTGAGGAATAGTGAATGGCAGAGAAGCACCTGAAAAATGTTCAACATCCTCAATCATCAGGGAAAGGCAAATCAAAACAACCCTGAGATTCCACCTCACACCAGTCAGAATGGCTAAGATCAAAAATTCAGGTGACAGCATATGCTGGGGAGGATGTGGAGAAAGAGGAATACTCCTCCATTGTTGGTGGGATTGCAAGCTTGTACAACCACTCTGCAAATCACTCTGGTGGTTCCTCGGAAAACTGGACATAGTACTACCAGAGGATCCAGCAATACCTCTCCTGGCCATGTATCCAGAAGGTGTCCCAACTGGTAAAAAGGACATATGCTCCACTATGTTCATAGCAGCCCTATTTATAATAGCCAGAAGCTGGAAAGAACCCAGATGCCCCTCAACAGAGGAATGGATACAGAAAATGTGGTACATTTACATAATGGAGTACTACTCAGCTATTAAAAGGAATGAATTTATGAAATTCCTAGGCAAATGGATGGACATGGAGGGCATCATCCTGAGTGAGGTAACACAATCTCAAAGGAACTCACACAATATGTACTCACTGATAAGTGGATATTAGCCCAAAACTTAGCATACCCAAGATAGAAGATACAATTTGCTAAACACATGAAACTCAAGAAGAATGAAGAACAAAGTGTGGACACTGTGCCCCTTCTTAGAATTGGGAACAAAACACCCATGGAAGGAGTTACAGAGACAAAGTTTGGAGCTATGACGAAAGGATGGACCATCTAGAGACTGCCATATCCAGGGATCCACCCCATAATCAGCTTCCAAACGCTGACACCATTGCATACACCAGCAAGATTTTGCTGAAAGGACCCAAATATAGCTCTCTCTTGTGAGAATATGCCAGGGCCTAGCAAACACAGAAGTGAATGCTCACAGTCAACTATTGGATGGATCACAGGGCTCCCAATGGAGGAGCTAGAGAAAGTACCCAAGGAGCTAAAGGGAACTGTAACCCTATAGATGGAACAACATTATGAACTAACCAGTACCCTGGAGCTCTTGACTCTAGTTTCATATGTATCAAAAGATGGCCTAGTCGGCCATCACTGGAAAGAGAGGCCCATTGGACACACAAACTTTATATGCCCCAGTACAGGGGAACACCAGGGCGAAAAAAAATTGGGAATGCGAAAAAACATTGGGAATGTGTGGGTAGGAAAGTTGGGGGGGAGGGTATGGGGGACTTTTGGGATAGCATTGGAAATTTAATTGAGGAAAATATGTAATAAAAAATATTAAAAATTTTTTAAAAGTGAATATGTATAATATTTGTCTTTCTGGGTATGGATTACCTCACTCAGAAAGATTTTCTTTCTAGTACCATCCATTTTCCAACAAATTTCATGAAGTTATTTTTTAAACAGTTAAGTAATACTCCATGGTGTAAATGCCCATATTTTGTTTACCTATTCTTCTGTTGAGAGACATCTAGGTTGTTTCCAATTTCTAGCTGTTATGAATAAAGCCACAATGAACATGTTAGAGTAGTTGTCCTTGTGCTAGAATGGAGCTTCCTTTGTATACATGACCAAGAATAGTATAGCTGGGTTTTGAGGTACATCAATTCCCAGTTTTTTGAGGAAGCAACATTTTGATTTCTATTTGTTATAGTTTGTATATCCTTGGACCAGGGAGTGGCACAATCTGGAGGTGTGGCTTTGTTGGAATAGGTGTGACCTGGTTAGAATGGGTGTGTCACCATGGGTGTGGGCATAAGATCCTCACCCTAATTGCCTGGAAATCAGTCTTCCACTAGCAGCCTTTGGATGAAGACATAGAACTCTCAGCTCTACCTGCACCATGCCTGCCTGGATACTGCCATGGACCCACCTTGATGATAATGGACTGAACCTCTGAATCTGTAAGCCAGCCCCCAATTAAATGTTGTTTTTTATAAGACTTGCCTTGGTCATGGTGTCTGTTCACAACCCTAACTAATACAGAAGTTGTTACCAGAAGTGGGGTTTTGCTGTGATGGACCTGATCATGCTTTTATTTGAAAGAATGTGGATTTTGGGACTTTGGATTTGGAACTCAGTGGAATGCTTTAAATGGAGCTTAATGGGTCATCCTAGTAGGAATATGGAAGAATTTGTTGCTGGGAGTAATTTGAACTGTGTTGATTGGCCCAAGAAATTTCAAAAGAGAAGAATTTCAGTATGTGGCATAAAGACTGTTGTTGTGGTATTTTGGTGAAGAATGTGGTTACATTTTGCCCTTGTCTGAAAAGTCTGCCTGAGGCTAAGGTGAAGAGACTTGGATTAATTGAATTAATTGCATTGACAAAGGAAGTTTCAAAAAAGCCCAGCAGAGACTCTGTTCTCTGGTTAAGTCTCACAAAGAGAAGTTTGAACAAGCATAGCAAGCTTAGAAAGGACAAATATAAAATATATGGTTCGAGTATTAAAGGCATACCAGAAAGTGAAATGGAGCAAAATCCTGTGTTCTAGGAAATAACAGATTAAGGGAGTGAGACCTTGGGACAAGATCCTACCCAGTTGAATTTAGATCCAGGCATGGTGGCACACACCTTTAATCCCATGAGACAGGCATGCTGATCTCTGCATTCAAGGTCAATCTACAGAGCAAGAACCTGGATAGCCAAGCTTAGGCAGTGAAGGATTTAGAAAACATAAAGCCAGTGATAATGTAATAGTACAAGGGGATCATGTTCTAGTTCCTGTAAGCAGCAGAACTCTGCAGCTTCAGCCATGCGGCTCTGCCTCTAGAGTTAAGACTAAAAGGAACTACTGGGACAATTGATGCTGGTTAGCGGGAGCTAAGACATTAGCAATGGTTAAGAAGAGACCAGCATCACTGAGTTGAAATCTGGGAGTTGTTTTCTGGGAGCACAAAGAAGCTGTGTTCCAGAGATAGCCAAGGTTGTACCTCGTGCTGCAGCTGGACTTGGTAATGTGAAAGAGTCACCCAGGTGGTACCGGTTTTGAAGGCATGAAGAACAGCTGAGGCTTGGCACTGTGAGAGGTCATGGAAGGCCATTGGAGAAGATGTTGCCTTAGCTGTAGTTGATGGCCCAGGACTGAAGGGGTCAGGCAAAGGATTTGATGCTTGGCACCATGAAGAGTGCCTGTGAGAGGCTATTGGTGAAGCCTAGTTGGAGTGAAACACCCCAGTGTATTGGAGATAACAGTACCATGGGATGATCACCAAGAACAGCAGCTGTACTGGAGTGGATCGACCTGAGCTTAGAGTGCTACAGAGGGCAGAGCTGTAGAAGTGATGCAAGCCCTTAGGAGGATTCCAAAAGATCAAGTGGAATCTGAGACACTGAAACAAGAAGCTGTAACATTGAAATTGCCTTGGAGACTCAAACTGTTAAAGATGTCAGAGCCATGGAATACATGCTGAGGAAAGCTGCTAACAGGGAGTGGAACCAGCCCAGGAGAAAGCAATTTGTTGCAGTCAACAAAGATGAAAGAGGAGTGGAGATCTGAAGACCGCTTTGACATCAGCCATGGAGATGCAGAGTTTGGAGTTTGCCCAGCTGGTTTCCTGCCTTGCTTTGGGGATTACAGTTAATTAGTTGGATGAATCTCAGAAGAGATCTTGAACTTGGGACTTTTAACATTGTTGCAGCTGCTATAGACTATGAGGACTTTGAAAGTTGGACTAAATGCATTTTGCATTATGCTATGTTTAAGTATGGCCCCCAGAGACTCATGTTTTTGAACAAGTCTATGGGGACCAGGGAGTGGAATGTGATAGTTTGTATATCCTTGAACCAGGGAGTGGCACCATCTGGAGTTGTGGCCTTGTTGGAATAGGTATGACCTGGTTAGAATGGGTGTGTCACCATGGGTGTGGGCATAAGATCCTCACCCTAATTGCCTGGAAGTCAGTCTTCCACTAGCAGCCTTTGGATGAAGACATAGAACTCTCAGCTCTACCTGCACCATGCCTGCCTGGATACTGCCATGGACCCACCTTGATGATAATGGACTGAACCTCTGAATCTGTAAGCCAGCCCCAATTAAATGTTGTTTTTTATAAGACTTGCCTTGGTCATGGTGTCTGTTCACAGCAGTAAAACCCTAACTAATACACTATTATTGTTGTACAACTTTGTACTCTTAAAATGAAGGAATAGGAATGTACAACATATTATGGCCTTATATAACATTAATAAATTTTCCATATGAGAAAGTTTTGAAAAATCTGAAAATTCTTAATTCTATTTGTAAAGAACATTCTGGTCTGCCATTGTTGCTGCAAGTGTTCAAAACA
Organism: Mus caroli; assembly: GCF_978045245.1. NCBI lineage: Eukaryota > Metazoa > Chordata > Mammalia > Rodentia > Muridae > Mus > Mus caroli. The sequence continues at coordinate 144,330,558 of NW_028227258.1, read as the reverse complement.
CTCACTGTTTCAGTAGGTGTTTTAGAAAGCTCACAATATCTTGACAGATCACAATATCAATAGAAAGAAAGTCCAACTGAGGCAATAGATATGAATTTAGGACCAAAATTAAAAGTTTGAGATCCAGTTTTCCCAGAGGTAATTTCTTTTCTCATCAGGAAACATATATGCTATAAATAAGATTATGTGGCTCAAAAGCTAATTGTTTGAGAACACCTAATTGAAAGTAATAGCAAATAAGAGAATCACATTAGTGACTTAACGTTAGTGGTCACATTAAAGTCTCACATTTACATTAACCCGGTTTATTTCCTGTTTCCTAGTTGACATTAGTAGAGTAAATTATCCTCGCATAGCTGCAGCAGCTGATTGCATGCTGGACCTGGATGAAAGGGCATTAATGAACATAATAAAGAATGTCTCACTCCTAATTCAAAGATTCTTAGAACTGAGGTGTGATTCTGCCTTAACCACAACATATAATGAGACTCTAAAAGCATGCAATGAACATCAGGGAGAAACGGGAGAGCTCACTGTTCCAACCTTAATGTTTAAGGAAACAGGAAAAACATCAGATGGAAAACACAATAATGTGCTACCTTCTCCCACAGGCCCAGCATTCAACCCACATCTTTCACATGATGTAGGTTTCAAGGTTAAAAATGAGAAAGTGTTTCCTACCATCAATAAAACTTGCCTTGGAGAAAAGCATACAAAACAGACTCACACATCACTGTCTGACATGATGCTCACTGATAACTTTAGCAACAGTAAAGAACTTATTGATACAGTTTTCTCTCTCAGAAAATCTGAAACTCATGGGAGAAAAAGAAGAGTACAGAGAGCAAATTGGAAACTTGAAACTTTTCAAGAAATCGGGTATCTGAAATAGGACATCTTTAAAAAGTCCAACTGGTGCTGCTTAGGAACAATTGCCTTATTACCAGCAACTTTCTATTCAAACTTTTAAATCATAAAAAAAAAATGTTTAACAAAATTGAACTAGTTGCAGCATGTTAACAGTAGACTGTAACTTATTAGCTTAACATTTACAGAACAGAGTGTCAAAGTCCACAGCTTTGGTAGTATAAATCCAAAATGAACTCCCTCCTTCAATAACTGTTGGTCTGGGCATGTTATATCAGTTACAAAGAGGAGTTTTCATTGTTTCTTAATTTTTTACTAGTAAGCATGCTAATGAAAAAATACATTTAAGTGTCAAACTTATTTTAGATTGGGGCTTTGACAATCTGAAAAATATTATTCCCACAAGATTGTCAAATATATCTTAATATCATTCAGTTATTTACCAACCCTCTCACTTGTTGAACAAATGTCTATACAGGATAGCTCTTTAGAAGGTTAGGCACTTTGAAGGACTGGTAATGCACTGACCATTGCTCTAGGACTTTAGATTCCAATCATATTGTATTCTTTGTATTGACTGTACCAATTTTATTTTCTTTCTCCAAAGGTAGGTTATTATTTCATTGTCAATTTGACATTTGTGGAAGCTCAACCCAAGAATCTGAAAGGAAAGAAACACATGAAAAAAGTAAATTTGAGTCAGTTAAGGAAGTCATTCGGAGTGCATGTTGACAAGGACCTTTATACATTCATTTCCCTGTTCTGGTAGTTGCAGCCAGAGCTGTATCCATTCTCTCACTTCAGTGTGCTTTAATAAGCACAACCTGAAAACACAGACAGCTTATCTAGAGCAATACCATTATTTGCAAATGCATTTATTTGGGGGAAAGAGCCTTCTAATTTATCATCAGAGCACTCCAGAACTTTGGACACAAGTTCTCTCAATGGTGAGGAATGTTAAATGAGACAACATCAGCTGGAACTTTTAAAAGGAGCTTCACATGAAACCTGATAAATATTACCTTGAAAGTCACATCCAATACAACAACATAAAAACTCCTGGTGATGTCTATTAAAACCTTGGAACTCCTCATGTGAGCCTGAAATAGAATATTTAGAAAACTTGAAAGCAGAAAACCAACTCTCCTGATTAGCACTGATAATTCGGTTAAATTAAGTATACTCAAATACCTACTTCTTTCCACATTGTAATTTTTATTAATTAATCTTGTAATATTCATGCAATGTTTCTACAACTGTTGTCTTCTAGGCAAGACAGATGTTTTGAAATATGTCTAAAACATATACCACTAATTTCTTCATTTTAAAATTAAGGTATGTAAGTTTATAGTTTGATACTGGGTAAGACAACACAACAAAGACGAATTTAATAATGTTATTGTATTTGCCATATGTAAAATTGCAAATTATATACTAATGCAAATTTTACTAAAATATAAGTTTTAGCAATTAAAACATCTTAGTTATCAGTAATTCTAAATCACACAGTAAAAACAACCAATCTTTTATATACACGTGAACAAGAACAGTTAAAAAAGAAGCAGTAACAAATCCCTGAACATAAGGAAAACCAAAAACATGCTACCAGGCTTTTTAATCAATAAATATCAGCCCACAACCTGCCACAGAGTCTTCTATTTTCCCAAATAATAATCCCCAACTCAGCAAAGCATTAGAGCTCCATGACGTAGGCCAGTAATAGGAAGAGAATGTCAAATCCCAAGATCTTGGGCACAGACATTCTTTTTTTGACAAAATAATAATTTTAACATTTGGGAAATGGGGACCTACATTTTAGTTAAGTGGATGATTAATGAAAACTGTGTACCAAAGAAAATGCAAAATTAGAAACACTATGTCTATTTAGGTCAGCTAAATTTTAATACACCCCAGAATTAACACCAGTAATATGAACATAGTTCACATTAAAGCAGGCCAGGCTCTTTGTTGACAATCAAATGTAATGGCTGTACATAATGTTTATATACACTATAATATAAAATATTATTTTCTCCACATTATAGATATATGCTACATACAATGTAACACTACTCATTAGAGCACAATATGTTTGGACTACCTGAGAAGTGGAAGGCAGAAGAAAGCATGGTTAAGTATCTAACACATAAAATAAGTCATATTTTCTTGTGAACACAATGTATTCAAATCTTTTTATTTTGTCATGAAGGCGATTTCTCAGGAACAAAGTACAACCCACTATGCTGTGTTGGTCTTTGATGCTGTGTTGATTAGCACCTCTCTACCTTCCACTTCAGAGCATATGGATTGCTGCTATCTTTATTCACTCAGGAACTGCTTGCTGGCTTTCTGGTGTGATCCAGGTATACATCCAAAGATGAAGAAACACGGAGTACAAACTGTGATTTCCTCTCCTTATGGGGCATGCATGGGAAAGGCTTAGGGAATATGACACATGGGAAAACATTGCTGAAAGATAATTATAGATAACCTCTATGGGAGGAAGAACTCTTGCAGTCAGTGGATGGTGATTTTAACATGATCAAGAAAGGCTATTGTAGGAAGAAGGCAGCAGGGACATTTCCAGGAAGACATTGAAAGTTAAAGATTAGATGCAATTACCAAGCTACATAAGAGGCAGGGGGAAGGTAAGGAGAGAGAGAGGGAGAGGGAGAGAGGAGGTAAGGGCAGGAGGGAGGGCTAGGAGAGAGGGGAACAAAGAAGAAAAGAAAAAGGGGGCATAAAGTCTGAAGAAAGAAAAATTTGTGATTCCAGCTAAGTTGCTTTCCTTCCATGCCAAACACCTAAAGCCAGTATAGAATGCATCAAAGCCCTTTCCAGGTGCTGAGTTACAGGCAGACAAACTATAACCCTTGAAAGATAGAAATAAATTAGGTGACTCCTACCATTGAAATTTCCTCATATTTCAGAGGAAAGGTTATATGTCATATCTGGGGGGAGGGTTAGCACATACTCAGAAGAGGGAAGCCTCAACACAAAATAGGACCATAATGAAGAAAGGACCACATAAAGACAGCTTCAGAAATCTGAATAAGCCTCTGGAGACCTAGGATGACACTTGGGGGACAAGTGATCCCCAAGGCAGATTTGTGCTCCTGCAAACCAAGGATAATAGCTTTTTAAATACCTGGAACATTCCATGGACCTTTCCATTAAAAGACGAAGGCTCAGAAAATTGGACATAGTACTACCGGAGGATCCAGCAATACCTCTCCTGGGCATATATCCAGAAGATGTCCCATCCGGTAAAAAGGACACATGCTCCACTATGTTCATAGCAGCCCTATTTATAATAGCCAGAAGCTGGAAAGAACCCAGATGTCCCTCAACAGAGGAATGGATACAGAAATTATGGTACATTTACACAATGGAGTACTACTCAGCTATTAAAAAGAATGAATTTATGAAATTCCTAGCCAAATGGATGGACCTGGAGGGCATCATCTTGAGTGAAGTAACACAATCACAAAAGAACTCACACAATATGTATTCACTGATAAGTGGATATTAGCCCAAAACTTAGGATACCCAAGATATAAGATACAATTTGATAAACGCATGAAACTCAAGAAGAATGAAGACCAAAGTGTGGACACTGTGCACCTTCTTAGAATTGGGAACAAAACACCCAGGGAAGGAGTTACAGAGACAAAGTTCGTAACTGTGATGAAAGGATGGACCATTTAGAGACTGCCGTATCCAGGGATCCATCCCATAATCAGCTTCTAAACGCTGACACCATTGCATACACTAGTAAGATCTTGCTGAAAGGACCCAAATATAGCTGTCTCTTGTGAGACGATGCCGGGGCCTAGCAAACACAAGAGTGGATGTTCACAGTCAGCTATTGGATGTATCACAGGGCTCCCAATGGAGAAGCTAGAGAAAGTACCCAAGGAGCTAAAGGGATCTGCAACCCTATTGTTGGAACAACATGATGTACTAACCAGAACCCCGGAGCTCTTGTCTCTAGCTGCATATGTATCGAAAGATGGCCTAGTCGGCCATCAATGGAAAGAGAGGCCCATTGGACTTGCAAACTTTATATGCCCCAATATAGGGGAATGCCAGGGCCAAAAGAATGGGAATGGGTGGGTAGGGAAGTGGGGGGCGCTATGGGGGACTTTTGGGATAGCATTGGAAATGTAATTGAGGAAAATATGTAATAAAAATCAAAAAAAAAAAAAAAAGACGAAGGCTCAAGTAGCCTCAAAGTAAAGGCTTCTTAGGTTCCAAAGCATAAATAAGCTACCATGCCAACAATTAAAATGCCTGTTGATAAAAGTGATAAGGGAAAAGACAAAATCAAAGACACTAAACTTATTAAATACTGTCAAGTTTAGCACATGCCCTCAATTAAGTCTAGTTAATAGAATCAGGCTCAAAAATAGTAGGGGACTATCACAGATAAGGCCACTATGAACATAGTGGAGCATGTAGCCCTGTGGTATGGTGGGGCATTAATTGGGTATATGCCCAACAGTGGTATAGCTGGATCTTCAGGTAGATCGATTTTCCATTTTCTGAGGAAACTTCAGATTGATTTCCAGAGTGATTGTACCAGTTATCAGCATTATCTGTGCTAATGAAGCAGGAAACAACCGAGATGTTCCACAGTAGAAGAATGCATACAGAAAATATGGTTCAGTTACACAACAGAATACTATTCAGCTATTAAGAATGAGGACATTGTGTGTTTTGCAGGCAAATGAATGAAACTAGAAAATATTCTGAGTGAGGTAACTCAGACCCAAAGTTCCTGCTTGTATTTACTTACTAATAAGTGGATATTAGCCAAAATTGTACAGAATACCCAGGATACAATCAGCAGAACTTAAAGCTAACAAGTGAAAGGGTTCAAGTAAGGATGCTTCAATCCAACTTGGGAGGGAGAAGAAAACAATCATGGGAAGCAGAGGGAGGGAGAGGCCTGGGTGGTAGAAAAGAGAGGGAGGGGAAAGGGGGAACATGATCAGGTATTGAGAGGGTGTGGGACAGGAGAGAAGCCCTGAGGGACAGCAGAAGGAATGGAAATATGCAACCTTGGGAGGTGACAGGACCCTCTAGAATGTATCAGAGATCTTGGAAGTAAGAGAATCTCAGGACTAAAGTAAGGAACCTTAGATGAAATTCCCAACAGTGGGGAAAGGGAACTTGTAGAGTCCACCTCCAATAGAAAGACAGGGCATTCTGACCCAGAATTGTTTCTGTCTAAAACAACTACAAGTACAAAAATGGAGAAGAGACTGAGGAGGTCCAGTGACTGGCCCAACTTGGGATCCATCTCAAGGGGAGGCTCCAAGGCCTGGACACTATTACTGACACTGTGGTGTGTTTACAGACAGGAGCCTAGCATGACTGTCCTCTCTCTGAGAGGCCCAATAAGCAGCTGACTGTGAGAAATGCAGATGGCTTACACCGGACCAGTGGACTGAAGCTGGGGACCCCTGAGGCTGAATTAGGAAAATGCTGGAAGAAGCTCAGGAGGAGAGCAACAGTCTCAACTAACCAGACACCTGAGATCCCTCAGACACTGAGCCACCATCCAGGCAGCATATACTAGCTGGTACAAGTCCCTGACACATATATAACAGAAGACTGCCTGGTCTGGCCTCAGTGAGAGATGTGCCTGACCCTTGAGACTTGAGGCCCCAGAGAGTGGGAAGGCCTAGCAGTTTGCCCCCAAACTTGCCTTCAAATACCCATTGGAATGTTGGGGACATCCTCTTGGAGACAGAGGATAAGAGGAACAGGATGAGGAACTGTGGGAGGGCAGACCAGGAGGGTGGTAACAACTGGACTGTAAAAAAGCAACAATAATTTTTTAAAAACTCAAATAATAATAATAACAGACTTAACAGCTAAGAATTTTGCAATGGTTACTATCAGTATGTTCAAGATCTTAAAGAAATAAGTGGGCACAATAAGGTGAAGGTGAAATCTACCAGGAAACAACTAGTGAGAATTCCAGAATAGAAAATCATAACACCTGAAGAAAAGTATTAGTAAATTGGTGGATTAGATCCTGTAGGAAAACAACCATTGAGTTTGAGAACAAATATAAGAATCTTTGCCAGTCTTTTCATTTGGGAATTTAACTCAATGAAATAAGGTGCACCTTGTAAAACAAAGCCCCGGTTTCAGAACCTGGCACTAAAAAGATGAAATTTTTCTTTAAAGAGAGTTGTTCAAAGCAAAAAGAAAATAATTACCATGAATATTAAAGGCAGACTATATTTGAAGAGCACAAGAACCAATGTGGTGGCACAAATCTTTAATCTTTTTTTTCCATTTTTATTAGATATTTTCTTCATTTACATTTCAAATGCTATCCTGAAAGACCCCTATACCCTCCCCCTCCCCCTGCCCTGCTCCCCTACCCACCCACTCTGACTTCTTGGCCCTGGCATTCCCCTGTACTGGGGCATATAAAGTTTGCAAGACCAAGGGGCCTCTCTTCAAGCCTTAAATCTTAACACACATGAGGCAGACAGAGGTGTTTCCAAGAATTTGGGGCAAGCTTGATCTTCTCAAGGCTACAAAGGAAAAACCCTATCTCAAGCAAACAAACGAAAACAAAAACCAAATAACAACAACAAAAAAACAGTGAAATCAGTATGGGAAAGTATGTATAGGGTTAAACTCTTGTATTTATATACACAATATTTTGCTGTTGGTGAATGAAATTAAGATAAATTTTAAACTATATTATGCATCACATAATAAATGATGAAGCCAAATATAGTGAAAGGACGAGTTTCAATTAATTAAAAAACATAAAAGAAAGGAAGAATGTAATAATAAAGAATTGATAAAACAACAAACTCAAATAGCAATATAAGAGACTTGTATTTGATAACAATGAAACATTAATCATTAATGAAACATCCAACTAAAATTTAAAATCAGATCTGATAAAAATCAGGATGCAGCCTCTCTGAGAATGCACAGGTCCCTCTCACCAGGGACGCAGGTAGGCTCACTGCAGACCTTCACTTCTGCTTCAGTCCCTCTAAGTTCACTTCCCAGTTCTTATTCCCACTGCTGGAGCATAATGCCTGCAACATCCTCCCTTCCCTTCCTAAACCCATCTCCACTGGATTACATATCTTCCCCTCCAAGCAAAATTAACTTAGAAAAATTAATAGTCCTCCTATATACAAATAGCAGGCCCAAAAATAAATCATGGAAACATCTTTCACACTAGCCTAAAATAATAAAAATATTTTGGGGTTACTCTAACCAAGCAAGTGAAATGCTTCTTTGATAAAATCTTTAAGAAAGAAATAAAAAAGACACCAGAAAATGGAAACATTTTCCCCCATGCGTGTGGATTGATAGGGTTAGTATAATAAAAATGTCCATCCTTTCAAAAGTAATATCAACAACAGCAACAACAAAAAAAGCAAATAGATTCACACTAACCACCTGGCACAAAACCCAACTCCAAACATATCAATGACCTCAACATAAAACCAGATACTCTGTATTTCTTAGAACAGAAAATGAGTTTTAGCCTTGAATTAATTGACACAGAAGAAGCCTTTCTGAAAAGAACACTGATAATATAGGCACTGAAATCCATCACCAAAAAATGGGACTACAGAGTCAATAAAATCCCCATCAAAATCCCAACACAATTCTTCCTAGATCTTGAAAAGAAACTTCTTTACTTCATATGGAAACACATACACACAAAAACAGGGTAGAAAAAAAAATCCTGAAAAATAAAAGAACTTCAGGTGGTCTCAGAATTCCTGATCTCAAGTTATACTAAAAAGCTGTAGTAATAAAAACAGCACAGTATTGTAATAAAAATAGCACATTGATCAATGAAATAGAATTGAAAACCTAGTCATAAACCCACACACATATGGATAGCTGATTTTTTATAAAGACACCAGAAATGCCAATTGAAAAAAAAACAGCATGTTTAACATATTGTGCTGGCTAAATTTGATGGTTTCAGGTAGAAAAATGCAATTAGATTCATACCTATCACCCTACACAAAGTTCATCTCCAAATAATCAAAGACCTCAACATGGGAGCAGATACGCTGAACCTGTTAGAAGAGAACATGGGTTATAGTTTTGAGCACATTGGCACAGGTGAAACATTTCTGAATAGAATACCAATAGCACAGGAACTAAGATCAACAATTAATAAATGGAACTTCATGAAACAGAAAAGCTTCTGCATAGGAAGGACACTGTCATTTAGACAAAACAACAGCCTATATAAAGGGGAAAGATTTTAATCAACTCCACATCCTATAGAGATCTAATATCCAAAATATATAAACAAACTTAAGAAACTTATCAAAAACCAAATAGCCCAGTTTAAAATTGGGATACAGATCTAAATAGAATTATTAATAGAGGAAGCGAACGTATCTGAGAAAGGCTTAAAGAAATGTTCAACATTCTTTGCCATCAGGGAAATGCAGATCAAAACTACTTAGACATTCCATCTTACACCTGTCAGAATGGATAAGATCAATAATACAAGATAATACAACTGACAGCTCATTTGGTGCAGATGCAGAGCAAAGAGAATACTCTTTTATTGCTGGTAGAAGTGCAGAATTGCACAGCTACTATGGACATCAGAGTGGAAGTTTCTCAAAATGATCAGAATCAATCTACCTCAATATCCAGCTATACCACTCTTGGGCATATATCTAAAAAACCAAAGGATGCTTTAAACTACTACAGGGACACTTCCTCAAACACCTTTATTGTTATTGTGTTCACAACAGCCAGAAAATGAAAACAGCCTAGATGTCCCTCAACAGAAGATTGGATAAAGAATATTGATACATTTACACACTGGAGTATTACTCAGCTGCAGGAGGAAGTCTCTCTGAAGATGGCTAAATAAGGCACTGATCTGTGAATATAGCAGAATATCAATAGGGGGTCATTGTATTATTATTATTTCTTTTTGTTTAGACCAGTGGTATTTGTGATTTTCTAGATAGTCTCTGGTCTATCTAGAGTTTGGTTCTTGGGTACCCAGCTATGGCCAAGTGGACATTATAAAATAGGTAAGCAAATAGATGGAACTAGAAAAAAAATCATCCTGAGTGAAGTAATCCGGACCCAGAAAGATAAATGTGATATATATTCACTTATATCTTGCTATTAAAGAATAAGTAAAATATAATCAAGCTACAGTCCATAGACCCAGAGAGGTTAGGCATAGAGGAAGGTCTAGAAGAGAGACATAGATCTCCTTGAGAGGCAGAAAATAGAATATATTTTATGGGTGAGCTGGAACCAGAGGGAGGGGTTCATGAGAACAGAAAGATGACATAAGAAGAAAGAGAGGTGGGATTGAGGGAGGGGATGCCTAGGAGAGACTGCTAGATTTGAAGAGCATTTGAGGAACAGTAAAGAACCAGAGAGCAGTGGAAATTTCCTGTAATGCATGAAAGTGATCCTAATGAAGACTCCAAATAAAGAGGGAGACAGAACCCCTACTGATCATCCCCTCTCACATGACAAATCCTCCAGTACAGGGCCTAGTTTTCATCCAATTGTGTTCTTGGACAGAGATCAATGGAAATCCTCAAACTCAGGCTGTTGGCAAGAAAATAGGCTGCTCTCCACAAACTGGCAAAGCCCCACTGATGAAGACAACACCCATGCAACTCAGTGAACATGGTGAAATCAAGTGGGTACCTATATAGAACCTTCACCCCATGTTCTAGTGTCTATAACAAAAATGTTCTCTGAAGGCTCTCAAAAGACAAAGTTAAACACCAATCCAACTATAATAAACCCTTAATTTATAAACTTTCCTGCCTGCAAAATATGCTATAATATTGCTGCCACAAACTTTATGGGAATACCCAACATATGTCTGATTTGAGTTAAGGTCCATGAAATAGAACCCACACTTGACCATAGCTGGGTACCCAAGAACCAAACTCTAGATAGACCAGAGACTATCTAGAAAATCACAAATACCACTGGTCTAAACAAAAAGAAATAATAATAATACGATGACCCCCTATTGATATTCTGCTATATTCACAGATCAGTGCCTTATTTAGCCATCTTCAGAGAGGCTTCCTCCTGCAGCATACAGAAACAAATACAGAATATGCAGAGAAGCAGGGGAGGAAGAGGGGAAGAAAATTTGGAACATGCAGCTCACCAGGAGGTGTCTCCATCAAATCCCTCCCCTCAGAGCACAGAGAACCTCAAAAGGCAACAAAAACTCAGACTTACACAGCAAACAGTGTTTTCTGTTCAGTACTTTTATTTTTCCGAGACAGGGTTTCTCTGTGTAGCCCTAGCTGTCCTGGAACTCACTCTGTAGACCATGCTGGCCTCAAACTTGGAAATCTGACTACCTCTGCCTCCCAAGTGCTACGATTAAAGGTGTGCACCACCACTGCCAGGCTTCTGTTTAGTACTTTTATGGATTCACTGCATATGGGAATGAGTTGGTCTTTGATTCTTTTTTTTTACACTCCATATTTTATCCCCCCGCCAGACCACCCTCCTACTGCCCCACATCTCACACCTCACCACCAACCCCTCTCTCCACGTGGATGTCCCCACCCCCATCCCACCTGACCTCTAAACTCTGTGAGGCCTCCAATCACTTGAGGGTTAGATGCATCATCTCTGAATGAACACAGACCTGGCAGTCCTCTGCTGTATGTGTGTTGGGGGCCCCATATCAGCTGGTGTATGCTGCCTGTTTGTAGGTCCAGTGTTTGAGAGATCTTGGTGGTCCAAATTAATTGAGGATCGCTCTCCTCCTCAGCTTCCTTCAGTCTTTCCCTAATTCAACAACAGGGGTCAGATGCTTCTGTCCATTGGTTGGGTACAACTACCTACCAGACACTTTCAGCTACTTGTTGGGTCTTCCAAAGTGCGGTCATGCTAGGTCCCTTTTTGTGAGTGCTCCATAGACTCAGTAATAATGTCAGTCTGTGGGATGTCCCGCTGAACTGGATCCCTGTTTCGGCCTGTCACTGAGCCTTCTTTTCCTCAGGCTCCTGTCCATTTCCATCCCTGTAATACACTCATGTCTTTTTGGTTCTGAATTAAGTCACTCAGGATGATATGTTACACTTCCCCTTGGAGCTCTCATATTTTTCTTTTGGCTTGGCTTCTCCAACTTCGGTATGATGATTTTTTTTTAATTTTCTTATATTTTATTTTGTCATATTTTGTTGTCTCTTCGAAGCCTGTTCTTTTCTAAGGACAGAAATGGAGTGGTTCTGGATGGGAGATGAAGTAGGGAGAAACTGGGGGGAGTAGACAGAGGGTGAACTGTATTCAGATTATATTATATAAGAAAAGAATCGAGAGCCGGGTGTGGTGGCGCACGCCTTTAATCCCAGCACTTGGGAGGCAGAGGCAGGCGGATTTCTGAGTTCGAGGCCAGCCTGGTCTACAGAGTGAGTTCCAGGACAGCCAGGACTACACAGAGAAACCCTGTCTCAAAAAACCAAAAAAAAAAAAAAAAAAAAAAAGAAAAGAATCGATGTTTGATATAAAGAGGAAAGGATAAAATCAGTTCCAGAAATACAAACTTATACTTCAAAAAAAAAGTGATAAAATGTGTATAAGTTTCCATGTTTGATGCTTAACAATGAGAAAAAAAGCTATTGAGTTATATTAAAGAAGAGTTATATAATTTTATTCTGGCCTTGAAACATTCCTAGCAAGATTTAAACAAAACAAAACAATGGATTGAAGTCAACTAGGGAATTACTTTAGTACTTAAGGCTAGAAATGACAATTTGTACTAGAGTGGATTAAGATTGATCCTCAGTTTGGCTTACATAAAACTAAAATTTACATATATATCTTATTTTAACATAATAAATATATTTCAGGAAAATTTTCACAAAGACAAGTTGTATTCCCCTGGTAATATTTGAAAATGTTTGCTCTCTAAAAAAATGTTATTCTATTTGTGACAAAATTTTATTCAAAGTAGATTAATTAAATCTTGCAGTTTTAGAATTGAAAAATGGCAGTACAATAAAACTCAAATATTGAATATTTCCTGGTTATGATCTAAATTCTGATTCAGCTTCACATGTACTCAAATTTTATTTATATTAAGCCACTGGGGCTAGTATTGTCTAAAATACAGCAGAAAACTACTAAAGCCCATATAATAGTACTTTCCTGAATCTGTAATGAGTTCCAGAATGATGCTCATTTTGGACTGGGGGATTGGATTATTATTTTCTCTGCCTGGGGCATGCTTTGCAGTAAAGATGCAACCACAGTCAATGTATTAGCTATTTTAAAATAGCATTAAACCATCATGAATATGTTCATCATCACATTTTTACCATCAGTGGAGTGACTTAGTTTCTGTCCAATGAAACATTTCATTTTACTAAGAAATACCTAGAATATTCAATGAGTTAATAACTCCGTATATATAAAACTGAAATAACTCACTATTATTTTCCTATTCCATGCTACTGTGTGGTCAAAGAATTACATATTAAAATAAAATGTTCTGTAAAGCTGAATATGGGAATATATTAACATACATATAAGTAACATTATACAAACAGAGCAGGTTAAATTTAAGAATACATGCATATACATATATACTTACAACTTATAGCAACAATTTATAAAAAATGGAAAAAGAATAAGCAGGAGGAGTAAGAGAAGCCCTGTAGGGAGGAAAGAAAGGGCAGAAAAAATGTAATCATGTTATAATCTCAAAAAACATCTAAACCCTGTAGTTCCACATTTGCCAAGTCCCTGTGCTCCCTGCTACCTGGGGGAACTAACAAGCCCTGTATTTTTTTTATCTCTATCATCTCTGAGAAAATGTTATGGGACCTATGAATATTTAAGGTGAACAACCTGTGTACTTGCAGTTTTAAGAATTATAAGCAAAATAATTATTTCATATTTTCTAATGTTTATCCTTGGACTTCTTACTAAATGTATGAAATATAACTTGCCTGTGCATTTCACTTGGAATCTAACATGTTGTCCTTGCTAAAACATACTACCGTGAGTTTTCATTCCAGCTTATTGTCTGCTTCGGAATCCATTCTTTTCCTTCTTGCTCAAGTCATTATAATCTAACATATCTTCATTGTACTGGGCATCCCCGTAATATAACAAAGGTTATTTGCATTAGATTAACTTTCTGGTCTGTAATGTTTCACTGTATATCTACAGACTATATCCTCTCTTATGTAAGTTCAAACCTTCCCTTTTTATGTCTCCATAATCCTAGTATCAGACTTTGTTTGAGTCAATACATTGGTTTGCAATTTATGGTGAATGAGTAAATTGTATAAAAAAGAAATCTAGTACATTGACAGTAACATTGGAAACATTGTGGGTAGGTGAAGTGCACAGAAAGTCCCACCCCTTACCAGGAAACTATATGCAACTGATACCGGCTGTGAAAGGAAAAATATCAATATTCTCCAATAAAGTGTCACTGGAATTATCAGCTCCATTCCAGGGCAGGCTCCAGGCCCACTAGTACTTGACTAACACAAAATGAACTTCATGTTGTTTTATGCATTTTTTTGGTTTGATTTGGATTGGTTTCGTTGCTTTAGTTGATTTGGTTTGGTTTGGTATTTATTGGTTTTTATTGTTGTTGTTTTTTAATTTGTTTCGATTTTCATTTTTCTGTACATTTTGAAGAAAACTGAAATACTATGAAGTTTTCTGGGAGACGAGGTAGGAGAATCTGGGAAAGTTAGAGGAGGAGAAGGAACTTGATCAAAACATACTGAATGAAAAAAATAGTTGTAATAAAAATAATATTTAAAATCAGACTCTTAAACTCAAGAAGAATGAAGACCAAAGTGTGGACATTGTGCACCTTCTTAGAATTGGGAACAAAACACCCAGGGAAGGAGTTACAGAGACAAAGTTCGTAGCTGTGATGAAAGGATGGACCATTTAGAGACTGCTGTATCCAGGGATCCGTCCCATAATCAGCTTCTAAACGCTGACACCATTGCATACACTAGTAAGATCTTGCTGAAAGGACCCAAATATAGCTGTCTCTTGTGAGACGATGCCGGGGCCTAGCAAACACAGGAGTGGATGTTCACAGTCAGCTATTGGATGTATCACAGGGCTCCCAATGGAGAAGCTAGAGAAAGTACCCAAGGAGCTAAAGGGATCTGCAACCCTATTGTTGGAACAACATGATGTACTAACCAGAACCCTGGAGCTCTTGTCTCTAGCTGCATATGTATCGAAAGATGGCCTAGTCGGCCATCAATGGAAAGAGAGGCCCATTGGACTTGCAAACTTTATATGCCCCAATATAGGGGAATGCCAGGGCCAAAAGAATGGGAATGGGTGGGTAGGGAAGTGGGGGGCGCTATGGGGGACTTTTGGGATAGTATTGGAAATGTAATTGAGGAAAATATGTAATAAAAATATTAAAAAAAAAATCAGACTCTTTTAAGTATGATATAAACTATTTTGTAAATTTTCAAAAAGATTTCTACTTATATTGAAAAGAGATTCTTTTCTCATAATATGTCCGTGAATATAGTATCCTATCCTATAAGTTGCTCCCATCTCTCCTCTTTTACACATCCACTTCCTTTCTTATAAAAGAAAAGACTTCTAAGAGATAACAACCAAACATGACAAAGTAAAATATAATAAGATGAAGAAAAACTTTCCTATCAAAGTTGGACACAGAAACCAAACAGGGGAGAAAGAGTCCCAAGAGCAAGGAATAGCATCAAAGACCCAAGTCCAATAAAAATACTAGCCAGGTGGTAGATGGCAATGCACACCTTTAATCCTAGTGTATTTCTATGAGTTTGAGGCCAACCTGCTCTAAGGAGGAAGTTTCAGAAGTGTCAAGGCTGCACAGAGAAATCTTGCCTCAAAAACAAAACAAAACAAGCAAACAAAAAGCTATAACATATACACAGAGGACCTGGTACAGATCCATCCAGATGCTATGCATGCTGCTCCAGTTTCTGTGACTTCATATGAGCTTTGATCATGTTGATTTAGAGGACAATTTTTTACTTGGTGTCCTGATCCACTCTGTCTCTTGTCCTATTTCTGCCTTCACTCCAAGAGGTTCTCTAAGCTCTATGGGCAGGAATTTGATGGAAACATTCTATTTAGGTCTGAATGTTTCAAGGTCTCTCACTCCCTGCCTTCTGTCTGATTATGGGTCTCTATATTTTTTCCCATATGGTGCAGGAGGAAGCTTTTCTGATGATACCTGAACAAGGCAGTAATCCGTATATCATTTGGATTATATTTTGTTCTTATATATTGATAAGCTCTGATATCAAAGCAGAATATATTTAAGAGTCATTGTATTGTTACATTTTTTTAGGACAAGAACTATTTGGTTTTACCCTAGAACCCTGAGCTATCTTGTTTCTGGATCTTGGTCACCCAAATAGTGTTGTATATGTGTTCCACTTTCCCCAGTGGGTCTTTAGTCAAACTATATATTGGTTGGTTACTCCCACAAGCTTTGGACCACCATTGCTCTAGCATATCTTGCAGTGAGAACATCATTCTACATCATTGTTCTTGTGACTGGCATGATTTTTATCTTTTTCTTTTGGTAGAATACAGAGTACCTTCCTTTACTGAAGATGCTAGAATGTAGTGGTCAGATCTCTATGTAGGCACCACCTCAACTTTTGCATGTTCAGTGAGTGGTGTAGGTGTCGCCTTCACCAATGGTGCACTGCGTTCAGTGTGAGGAAGACAACCCATAATCTAAGCAATAGCCTGTGTTGTTTGAAAGATTCCCATGTGACGGTAAATTTTCCATGAAATTTTTATTTTATATCAAATGAGTAGTAGCAAGGTGTGATTGTTCTCATCACCTGTCACTCAAGTCACTAATATCTTTGTTGGAGCAAATATTTTCAATTTTTATTTCTTTTAATATTTTTCTTAATCATGTTTTAGCAATATCCCACCAAAAAGAATAATCGTTTATGTATACATCCATGAGTATATCAGCAATTTTTGATGTTCTCAAAAAGAAACAAAATGTCACTTCCATTTTTTAATGAAGTTAACCTTGCTTTCTTCTGAAACATTGATGAAATTATCTTATAAAGATGCTAGTCTCCTGTGGATTATTTATTTAGATTTCATATATTCATACAAAAAGAATGAGAAAAGGTACATAACTGAAAAATTATCCTTAATAATGTGGCATTGAGTGTGGCAATAATTTAACTGAAATGAATGCTTTGTTCCCAAAGAAACACAGCACTGTTGTTAAATAATGGAGTAATTTGATTAAGTAGGAGGAGAGCAAAAACCAAACAAGCTAAGGAAAACTATTTTATTTCCTTGTTAAATCTTTGCTGCTCACGATATGCCCACACATGGTCACCAGTAGAAGTTTGTTGCACTCTCAGGACCACTCCAGACCGTCAATATCATAATCTTCGATATAAAAAGGTTTCTGAAATATTTGTACATATGTTAAAATGTTAAGATTTTACTAAAAGAAGCCCTTTGTCCTAGTTTTGTTTGCACAGAAAACACTAAAATATCTAAGGACCTCATTTTTATTAAGTATCTCAATTTATTTAACTCACTCACATTTGTATTTCTTAACATCAAATGGCAAAGTTTCAATAATAAGAATTAAATTAACTTCTGCTTAACTTATTAAGGTGGACATTATCTACAGCTCCTGCAGGTAGAAAGCTTTCAATTTCTATTATTTCTAATCTTACACTGCTGTGTTTACATCACACATATTCTACTCTGTATTTTCTTTCAAAAAAAAACAAATAAGATTAAAAGAATTAATAGCTTATTGTATGTTTCATTAAAAATCATTTAAAATCTAAAATCAAAATTTCAAAATTTATATTTATGGGCAAAAAACTACATTGGATCTTGACAAGCATAATTTTATGACTTTATAGAACTTAGGTCAACTAAATCTTTATTACCTTAAAGTATTGTGCGATGAAAAGTTCCTGTAAGCACACTCTCATACCCTAATGTGAGCTTGGATAAAGTCACAAAAATGAATGAGTAAGGGCAGGTCAGAGTCAGCCAAACCTAACTGTATGAGAAGTGTATAAACAGATAACACCTTTCCATCTTCACACCAAATGAACCTTTCCTATTTTAACACTTTATACCAGTGCTTAGTATATTCTTTTCTTAGAAAGCTTCTCTACCATTTCTTCTTACCAATTTCTGACCAATATGCATGTCCTAAATAAAGCATATGTGTCTGAAGATTCAAAGCTAACACACACAAATGAGAGAAAACAATTGATATTAGTGTTTAGTGTTTTTAGATATGAATTACCTCACTCAGAAAGATGATTTCCACACCATGTATTAAAGAGTTAATTTCATAATTTAATTTTTCTTAGTAGCTGGATTATATATTTTTCTCTTTAAATACAGCTTGTTTCACTTGCTCACACCGATTTGTAGACATCTAGATTTTTTTGTTTTGTTTCCATTACCTCGCTATTATGGATAGAACAACAGTGAAAATGGATGAGGAGGTACCCCACAGTAGGGTGATCCCTTGGCTATATCACCAAGAATAATGTAGCTGGATTGTGTGGTAAATCTTTTTATTTTCTGTTTTGTTTTTATTCATTCATTCATTTGATTTTGGAATTTCTATATTGATTCCAGTAGTGGGTTTTCATTCCTAGCACCAATGAATGAGTGTTTCTCTTTCCTTATATCCATGCCAATATTTGTCATCATTTGGCATATATGAGTGTGTGTTTGTGTGTGTATGTGTGTGTGTGTGTGTCTATCATCATTAAAACTGTGATAAGATGATATCACAAATTAGATTTAATATGCACTTAGATTATATTTCTCACTGATTTTAGTGTCATCTTTGTTTAATTCCATGCCCATTTGGTTGGGTTGTCTGGTTTATAATATTTAGCCTTCTATCAAAAATATAGCTGGGAAAGAAAAAAACTCTTGAACCTCAGGAGTGCAGACACACTCAGGCACACAGGTGAGACCACCATTATGACACCAATACATGATCTGACTAGGATCTGCCCAGAGCCCATGGGACTCAGATAACTCCATGCAGCAGGGGACCCAATCCTTTCACTTTTCATTCATACTCTGAATCAGAACCTGTGCTACAGGCTTCAATACCCAAGTCCCACTGAGAGAAAACTTGACCCCAAAAGTGCTGACAAACCAAGGCTCACAGGCCCACAGAGAGAGCTTGAACTTCAGGAGTTCTGACACATCCAGACTCACAGAAGAAGATAGGATCCAGTGACAGTCTGCAAGGACAACTAACACCTGAGAAAACCAGATGGTAAAAGACAAGTACAGAAACATAAGCAACAGAAAGCAATGCCACTTGGCAACATCAGAGCCTAGTTCTCCCACCACAGAAAACCCTGAATACTCCAACACACCTGAAAAGCAATGTTCTGATCTTAAAAACACCATCTCAAGAAGATGATAGAGGACTTTAATAAGGAAATAAACAATTCCCTTAAAGAAATACAGGAAAACAGAGGTAAGAAGGTAGAATCCTTAAAAAGGAAACACATAAATCTATTGAAAAAATATATAGGAAAACACAATCAAACAGGTGAAGGAATTAAACAAAATCATCCAAGATCTAAAAATGGAAATAAAACAATAAAGAAATCAGGAAGGGAGACAATTCTGGAGATAGAAAAACCTATGAAAGAGAACAGGAGTCACAGACACAAGAATCACCAACAGGATACAAGAAATAGAAAAGAGAATTGCAGGTGTTGAAGATACAGAAAACATTGACACAAACAACAGTCAAAGAAAATGAAAATGCAAAAAGCTCCTAACATAAAGTGTCCAAGAAATCCAGGACACAATGAAAAGAGCAAATCTGAGAATAATAAATATAAAAGAGAGCTAAGACTCCCAATTCAGTGTCAGCAAAAATCTTAAACAAAGTCATAAAAGAAAATTTCCATAACCTAAAGAAAGAGATGCCCATAAAGATACAAGAAGCCTACAGAACACCAAATAGAATGTACCAAAAAAGAAATACTACCTGTTGCGTCATAAAACACTAAATGCACAGAAAAAAAAAGAAGGAATATTACAAACTGTAAGGGGAAAAGGTCAAGTAATATATAATGTTAGATCTATTAGAATTAAACCAGACTTCTCAACAGAGAATCTAAAAGCTAAAAGATCTTGGGCAGATGTTATACAGACCCTAAGAAAACAAAATTGCGAGAACAAGCAACTATCCCCAGCAATACTCTCATAAACCATAGATGGAGAAACCAAGTCCAAGGATCTAGCAGTTACTCAGTCTCACACAGCAAGCAGGAGAAGGAACAAGAGCAAGACTCCCTTCTTCCAATGTCCTTATATTGTCTCCAGCAGAAGGTGTAGTCCAGATTAAAGGCATATTCCACCACACCTTTAATCCCAGATGAAAGGTGTAGCCCAGATTAAAGTTGTGGTGGAACGATGACCTTGAACTCGGAGATTTAATCTTCTGGAATCCATAGCCACTATGCCTCAACATCTCCATACCAAGATCCAGATCAGAAACTTCTATCTCCAAGTTTCCAGACAAGGGTCACTGGTGAACCTTCCAATTCTTGATTGTAGTTCATTCCAAATATAGTCAAGTTGACAACCAGGAATAGCCACTACAATATCTTTCTACAAATCCAGCCCTACAAAGGAAAATAGATCAAATACTCCAACATGAGGGAAACTACACATACACACACAAAAAGCAAGAAATTAAACTTCTCAGAACAAACTTAAAAGAAGAGAATCACAAGAACATACCACCTCTAACAAAAATAACAGGATATGAAAATCATTGGTACTCAATATCTCTTAATATCAATGCACTCAATTTCCGAATAAGAAGGCATAGACTAACAGACTGGATGCATAAACAGAACACAACATTTTGCTGCATACAGGAAACACACCTCAGTGACAAAGAAAGACACTACCTCAGAGAAAAAGGCTGGAAACTTTTTTTCTATACAAATGGTCCCATGAAACAACTTGGAGTAGCCATTCTAACATTGAATAAAATCGATGTTCAACCAAACATCAAAAAAGAAGAGGAAGGATACTCCATACTGATCAAAAGAAAAAAATCTGCCAAGAAGAACTCTCAATTCTAAACATCTATGCCCCGACTTCAAGGGCAACCACATTGGTAAAAGAAATATTACTTAAGCTCAAAGCACACATGAAATTTCACACAATAATAGTGGGAGTCTTCAACATCCCACTCTCACCTATAGACAGATCGTGGAAACAGAAACTAAACAGTGACATATTGAAACTAACAGGAGTTATGAACCAAGTGGATTTAACAGATATCTACAGAACATTTCATCCTAAAAAAAAAGAACATAACTTCTCCTTAGTACCTCATGGTACCTTCTCCAAAATTGGCCATATAATTGGTCACAAAACAGGCCTCACCAGATACAAGAAGATTGACATAACCCCATGCATCCTATCAGACCACCTCAGACTAAGGCTGGTCTTCAGTAATAACAAAAGCAAAGAAAGCCCATATACACTGGAAACTGAAAAACTCTTTGCTTAATAATAATTTATTCAGGTAAGAAATAAATAAATTAAAGACATTTTAGAATTTAATGAAAGAACGGCAAAATATCCCCAAACTTATGGGACATAATGAAAGCAGTGATGAGAGAAAATCTCACAGCTCTAAGTGGCTCCATAAAGAAATTGCTTCGGGTCCAAGCCTGTGCCTTAAGCATACCTTGGGCTCTAACTCCACACCCACTCCCACAACACATAGAGGAAGTTCCACTCCCATGTGCTCTAATGCACCCAGGATCATAGGTGAGGAGGCCACAACATCTGCCCCCAACACCAGGAGTAAATGTCACCAGAGGGATCCAGGAATGCAGGAGGCCCTGTCCAGACAGTGGCACAGGATCCTTCCAATCCAAGGTGGTGCCCTGAACAGACCTTGGGTACTAGCTCCACACCAAGTCCCACAACACCCAGAAGAAACTCAAATCTCTGGTGTTCTAACATGCCCAGAATCATAGGATCGCAAGAGGTTGGTCACACCAGGATTTCAGGATCCCAGATGCAGCTTGATTTCCTGGAGCTCTGTCACATCCAGGATCTCAGAATCAAGGATCCCAGAATCACAGGATCACAGAGACAGCTGGACTCTGAGAGGTTCTGAAACAACCAGGCTCATAAGAGGGACAGGCTCCAGTCAGAGACAGTGAGCAAGCATAAGAACATAAGCAACATAAACCAAGGCTACTTGGCATCATCAGAACCCAATTCTCTTACTATAGCAGATACTGGTTACCCCATAACATAGGAAAAGCAAGATTCAGATTTAAAATCACTTCTCATGATGATTATAGAGGACTTTAAAAAGGACATAAATGGCTCACTTAAAGAAATACAGAACACAGGTAAGCAGGTAGAAGCGCTTAAAGAGGAAACACATAAATCCCTTAAAGAATTATAGGAAAGCAAAACCAAACAGGTGAAGGAATTGAACACAACCATTCAGAATCTAAAAATAGAATTAGAAACAATAAAGAAATCAAAAAAGGGAGACAATCCTGGAGATAGAAAACCTAGGAAAAAGATTGGGAGTCATAGATGCAAGCATCAAAAACAGGATACAAGAGATAGAAGAAAGAATCTCAGATGCAGAAGATACCATAGAAAACACTGAACAAGCAGTCAAAGAAAATGCAAAAAGCTCATAAGATAAAACATCCAAGAAATCTAGGACACAATGAGAAGACCAAACCTAAGGATAATCAGTATAGAAGAGAGTGAAGATTCCTAACTTAAAGGGCCAAGTGGATGCTCACAGCCATCCATTGGATGGAGCACAGGGTCCCCAATGAAGGAGCTACAGAAAGTACCCAAGGTGCTTAAGGAGTTTGCAGCCCCATAGGAGGAACAACAATATGAAATAACCAGTACCTCCAGAATTCCCTGGGACTAAACCAGTAACCAACATGGTGGGACTCATGGCTCTAGCTGCATATGTAGCAGAGAATGACCTAGTCGGTCATCAATGGGAGTAGAGGCCTTTGGTCCTGTGAAAGTCCTATGCCCCAGTATGCAGTAATGTCAGGGCCAGGAAATTGGAATGGGTACATTGGTGAGCACGAGAGGGGGAGGGGATAGGGGGGTTTCCGAGGAAAAAAAGAAAGGGGATAACATTTGAAATGTAAATAAAGAAAAATATCTAATAAAAAATATCTTCAACAAAGTTATAGAAGAAAACTTCCATAACCTAAAGAAAGAGATGCCTATCAACATACAAGAAGCTTACAGAACTCCAAATAGACTGGACCAGAAAACAAATTATTACTCCCTTCAACTTACACAATAATAGTGGGAGACTTCAATACCCCACTCTCAGCAATGGAAACACAAACTGAAAAGAAACACAGTGAAACTAACAGACATTATGAACCAAATGGATTTAACAGATATCGATAGAATATTCCATCCTAAAATAAAAGACTATGAGACGGCCTTGCAGGCGAGTGGCCATTCACCGGAGAGGAGGTCTGTGTGTAATATGGTGGTCTGTGAGTCTCAGTCAGTCTTCTTCCTTTACCATTGAGCTACCTGGATTTCATTTGATTCGACTTGATTTTTTATAAGGCCTAGGCACAAGACTGCTTTGACCATGAAGCCAGGCATCAAGCTGCATGAACAAAGACTACCATCTTGCTCTGCTTCTGACTGATATTAAGAAAATCACCACCATAACGGTGTCTCTTTGCCCATTGCCAGAAGAAACAGAAATGTTTCTTATTGTTAGGTATCATCTTAAATATTCTGGTTTGTTTGCATTTCCATATAAAATTTTATGTTATTATCTTTATTTTTTGTAAATAATTATATTGTATAGCTATATGGGTATTGTTTAGAATATGTAGATTTGTTTAAGTAGGATGGATATTTCACCATATTATTCCTATCAATTGAAGAGCATAGGAGATCATTCCATCTTCTGAAATCTTCAATTATTTCAGTGTCTTAAAGTTTCTATAACAAATGATTTCTGTTTCTGTTTGTTTGTTTGATTGTTTTTACTTCCTTTTTATATTGACTTCAAGGTATTTTTAAAGCTACTTTGAATGACACTATTTCCCTGATTTCTTTCTCTGTGGGCTTGTCATTTGTATATGGGAGACTATTTGTTTCTTACTTGTAAGACTATTCTGCTGGCAAATTTAGGATCTTTTATGTATAGAATCCTATTACATGTAAATAAGGATACTTTGATTTCTTTCTTTCCTATTTATATTCTTCTGTCTCCCTCCTTCTCTTTAGCTAAAAATTCAAGCACTGTATTGAACAGGATAAGGAAGAGTTGACATTTTTGTTTTGTTCCTAATTTTAGTGGAAACATTTTGAGTTTACTTTCATTCAGAATGATTCTGTCTGGGAGCTGGAGAAAATGGTGTTTACTATATTATACTTTGTAACTTATGCTCCTATATTCCCCAAGACTTTTACCATGAATGTATGTTGCACTTTGTCAAAAGTCTTTTCTGAATCTAATGAAATGGTCATGTGACTTACACTTTTTGAGTCTATTTATATAGTGGGTTATATCTATTGATTTACATGTATTCAATCATTCTTGCATCCATGGGATAAAGCCTACTTGATTTTGATGAATAATCTTTTAGATATGGTCTTGAATTCCATTTGCAAGTATTTTATTGAGAAATTTTATTAGAAATACTAGCCCATTATTTTTTCATTTGTCTTGTTTTGCTTTGTTTGCCTTTATCTTATTGGTATCAGGGTAAAATAATACTAGCTTCATAAAAAGAATTTGAAAATTCATCCTTCATTTTGTGATAAAAGCTTTATAATGAAAGGCTCAGCAAAAGTTATTTCAAAACTCAATAGATTCTTAACAAAGTCTGAAAATTAGAATCCTAAGGCAGAAAGGTTTTCATTAATAGAGAGGGATGTTGGTGTGTTATCTGCTCGCATACAAATCTAGGAACAAAATGAAAGAAAGCAAGAAACTTCCATAGACAAATTACTGAGGAGTTAGGCTTCATCAACAAGAACTTCATACAGGTCATTAGAATATTCTACTATCACAGGCAACAGTGCAGGGTGTGGTACTTCCATGAACACTAACAAGTATGGAGATGAAATACTATGCAAGCCAGACTAATATACATAGATATCTTTATGTTCATCAAAAAGTTCAAAGGTAAAAATACTTATGTGCAAGTGTATTGTATATATATTCAAACCTGTGCATATTTCATCTATAGGTCAGAGACTGATATCAGCTGTCTCCTATTATATCTTTCTACCTTGCCTATTGAGAGAGGATTTCTCACAAAACCCCATAACCCAAGAAGATTTCTGAGGATCTGCCCATATCTGCCTCCCTGGTGCTAGGGTTGCAGAAGTGCATAGCCATGCTGTAGTATGAATATGCTTGACTCATGGAAAGTGCCAATATTAGGAGGAATGGCCTTGCTGAAATAAGTGTGAGCTTGTTTGAGAAAGTTTGCCAATGTGTAGACTGGCTTTGAGGCCTCATAATGCTCATGCTCCACCCAGTGTGGAACATAGTCCCCTTCTCTTGCCTGCAGATGAAGATGGAGAACTCTTGGCTCCTCCAGTACCGTGTCTGCCTGCATGTTGCCATGCTTAATACCATGGTGATAATGAACAGCACCTCTGAGACTGTAAGCCAGACCAACTTAAACGTTTTCCTTTATAAGAGTTGCCTTGGTCCAATTTTCTGAGAAACCGCCAGACTGATTTCCAGAGTGGTTGTACAAGCTTGCAATTCCACCAGCAATGGAAGAGTGTTTCTCTTTCTCCACATCCTCGCCAGCATCTGCTGTCACCTGAGTTTTTGATCTTAGCCATTCTGACTGGAATGAGGTGGAATCTCAAGGTTGTTTTGATTTGCATTTCCCTGATGATTAAGGATGTTGAACATTTTTTCAGGTGCTTCTCAGATATTTGGTAATCCTCAGTTGAGAATTCTTTTTTTAACTCTGTACCCCATATTTTTTATTTATTTATATTTTTTTAATTTTTAATATTTTTATTACATATTTTCCTCAGTTACATTTCCAATGCTATCCCAAATGTCCCCCATAGCGCCTCCCACTTCCCTACCTACCCATTCCCATTCTTTTGGCCCTGGCATTCCCCTATATTGGGGCATATAAAGTTTGCAAGTCCAATGGGCCTCTCTTTCCAGTGATGACCGACTAGGCCATCTTTCGCTGTACCCCATTTTTAATGGGGTTATTTGAATTTCTGGAGTCCAGATTCTTGAGCTCTTTGTATATATTGGATATTAGTCCTATATCAGATTTAGAATTGGTAAAAAAACAAAATCATTTCCCAATCTGGTGGTGGCCTTTATGTCTTATTGACAGTGTCTTTTCCCTTACAGAAGCTTTGCAATTTCATGAGGTCCCATTTGTCAATTCTTGATCTTACAGCACAAGCCATTGCTGTTCTGTTTAGGATTTTTTTCCTCCAGTGGCCAAATCTTCGAGGTTTTTCCCCACTTTCTCCTCTATAGATTTCACTGTCTCTGGTTTTATGTGGAGTTCTACTGGAAGATCCAGCAATACCTCTCCTGGACATATACCCAGAAGATGTTCCAACTGGTAATAAGGACACATGTTCCACTATGTTCATAGCAGCCTTATTTATAATAGCCAGAAGCTGGAAAGAACCCAAATGTCCCTCAACAGAGGAACAGATACAGAAAATGTGGTACATTTACACAATGGAGTACTATTCAGCTCTTAAAAACAATGAATTTATGAAATTCTTGGGCAAATGGATGTATCTGAAGGATATCATCCTGAGTGAGGTAACCCAATCACAAAAGAAGTCACTTGATATGCACTCACTGATAAGTGGATATTATCCCAGAAACTTAGAATACCCAAGATACAATTTGCAAAACACATGAAACTCAAGAAGAAGGAAGACCAAAGTGTGGATACTTCATTCCTCCTTAGAATAGGAAATAAAACACCCATGGAAGGAGTTACAGAGACAAACTTTGGAGCTGAGACAAAAGGATGGACCATCCAGAGACTACCCCGCCTGGGGATCCATCCCATAATCAGCCACCAAACGCAGATATGACAGCAAGATTTTGCTGAAAGGACCCTGATATAGCTGTCTCTTATGAGGCTATGCCAGTGCTTGGCAAAAACAGAAGTGGATGCTCACAGTCATCTATAGGATGGAACACAGGGCGCCCAATGGAGGAGCTAGAGAAAGTACCCCAGGAGCTGAAGGGGTCTGAAACCCTATAGGTGGAACAACAATATGAACTAACCAGTACCCCCAGAGCTCTAGTTGCATATGTAGTAGAAGATGGCCTAGTCAGCCATCATTGGGAAGAGAGGCCCCTTGGTCTTGCAAACTTTATATGCCCCAGTACAGGGGAATGCCAGGGCCAAGAAGTGGGAGTGGGTGAGTAGGGGACCAGGACAGGAAGAGGGTATAGGGAATTTCCGGGATAGCATTTGAACTATAAATAAAGAAAATATCTAATAATAAAAAAGAGTTGCCTTTGTTATGGTGTTCTTTCAAATAAAACTCTAAATAAGACAGACATTGGTGCCAAAGACTGGGAAGTTGCTGTGATAGACCTGACTATGCTTTTGCTTGGAGGAATGTGAATCTGGGGACTTTGGATTAGCAAAGAAGTTGAATGCTTAAAATAGCGTTAAATGGGTCATACTCGTAGAAGCATGGAAGACAATGGTGCTAACCTATAGTTCATTGACTCTACCATATTTTACCTGGCATCTTTTTCAACTCAGTTATGTGATTTCTTTATTGTCTTTTTTCCCTACAACTTAAATTGATGATTATAGCTGTATTTTAAGAATTTTCTTGGACTCCTTGCTACATTCTCACTTTGAAAGTTTACTTAGACTAGGCCCCATCCAAATTATATGTAAATATCCACTGTCTTTTCTTCTATATCTCCACAATTAGATAAGATACAAAACCAGGATAACTGTATTCATTTTAAAATCATGGCTACTAGCATCAAATGTGGTTCTAGTCTTACTTCCTAGCAATACTGCTACAGGCTATTCCTCTATTCCTTGAGGACAATTTATTTCCTTTTGTTCTCAAGCCTCCATCATATTCATTTTTCTCATAGTGGTGAAGTTTCTTATTCACTGAATAAGCAGCAGGAAACAGAACACTTTCACAATCCACTTTCCCTCACCTGGTCTACTTCATTCAGCTCTTCATTCATAGTGTTTCATCTCAATAATAGAAACCATAACTAAGACACCAACAACTGGCATCTTTGTACTTTCAATATCACTCAAAATTCTTCTTGTATTTTAGTTCTTATCTTTATGCCTTTCTTACTCTCACACTGAACTTCATCTATAGTGCTTATCACAACCCCAAAAGAAGAGAACAAACATAAGTCCAACTGTCACAACAAAAATAAGAGAAAGCAACAATCATTGGTCCTTAATATCTCTCAACATTAATGGACTGAATAATCCAAAAAAAATACATAGGCTAACAGGTTGCATATGTAAACAGGACCCAGCATTTTGCTACATACAATAAACAGTCTTCAGTGACAAGGACAGACACTAACTCAGAATAAAAGGCTAGAAAAAAGGTTTCCGAGCAAACAGTTCCAAGAAACAATCTGGAGTAGCCATTCTAATATACAATAAAAACTAAAGAGTATACTTGGATTGGTTTATGGATCCAACTACATATGTAGCAGAGTACTGAGTTATCTGGTATCAGTGAGAGAGGAGGCCTTTGATCCTGTGGAGGCTTGATGCCCCAGAGTAGGGGGAAGCTAGTGGGGTAAGGCAGGAGGGAGGATGTGGGTAAAGGAGCACCCTCTTAGAGGCAAGGGTGAAGGGATATGGAATGGGGTGTTTGCAGAGGGCAGGCTGGGAAGGGGGACAATATTTGAAATGTAAAAAAAATAACCAATTAAAAAAAAGTCTAGCTAGAACAACTGATGCCTTTTCAATGTGACACACAAGCATATCACTATAAGCCATCTTTCTTTTTTATTCATCCAAAAGATCTCTCATGAAAATCAAAAATTTAACATCCCATAGTCTTTGGGGGGGGGGTGTCGAGACAGGCTTTCTCTGTGTAGCCCTGGATGTCCTGGAACTCACTCTGTAGATCAGGCTGGCCTCGAACTCAGAAATCCGCCTGCCTCTGCCTCCCAAGTGCTGGGATTAAAGGTGTGTGCTATCACCACCCTGCCTATCCCATAGACTCTACAAATTCAAACATGTTAAAACTTCAGTCTCTGAAATATCCAATCTCTATTCAAACCCAAAATCTCTCTTAGAGTTTAAAGTTATGAGCTCCTTTAAAAATCAAAATTAAATCAAATACATCCTTCAAGAGGGAAGAACCATAGCTCAGTCACAATCTGATCCAAGAAAACCAAACTCTAACAACATAAATAACTCCGTATCCAATTACCTGGGACTCATTCGTGATCTTCTGAAATCCTCCAAATGGCTTGGGTCATTTCTCCAGCTTTGCCTTCTGCAGCTTCTTCTTATGGATTCTGGACTCTAGTTGGCTTTATTCCATTGCTGCTGCTGTTTGATGGTTATCCCATGATACCAGAATTTCCAAAATTCAGGGTCTTCAGTTGTAACTGGGCTGCACTTTTACCAATAGTTGCTCATAAGCTCTCTTTATGGTGTCAAGCCTAAACTTTTCTTCATGACCCCTTCAGGGTGTATCTTCAACTTCCACTGAAGCTACACTGTCAGTAATGACATCTTGGCCTCTCACAGTGCCAAGCATCAATTGATTTTTAATACCACTTCATGCATTCAAAACCAGTATTACCTGGATGATTCTCATATTACCAAGGGTGTGCTGCCCACACAAGGTTATTAGAAAGTATAAAGAAATGAAAAACAAAACAAGGCAAGAGAAGAGTCTCCAAAGGATACTGAAGTGGGAGGGATGTGAGCTGGAGTATTACAGGGAATGATATCAACAAATGAGAATTTTATTACTTCTGTACAGAATGAAGAGGGCAAGAGGGTTTTCTGATAAGAACAGATAAGTGACATTAGGGATGGCTTCATGATGTAAAGTTATAAGTCAAGGAGTTTTGGGAGGGAGGCAAGAATAAAGGTAGAAAAGAGCATAACAGGCAAATAGAGTGCTCCTCCCACATTCATGCCTTTGGGTAAATTATTATGAAAGAAAAATATCTAGTACCTGAAAAGTCTCATGAAGAAATTGGTGCCTCAGGGGAAATCAAAATCATTCAAAGCAAAAATGTAAAGAGATTGCCCATAACTATGTCTTCCAATTGCAGGTTCAAGAATGGCAGATGAAGTATGTGGAGCAGAGACACTGGAAAGGAAAAGCCTGTGGATTAGAAATGACTTCAGGACCCAGTTCATCTAGAGTGACCAATTTAAATAGGACTGAAGCTGGTTCTGGAATTAGTCTCATTGCTTTCAATATAATGCAGGTGATAAAAATAGGAGGGGAAAGTATAAGGGAAAGTTCCTTTTTTTCTTTGGTAATGTTTGTCTAATCTTTGATTGGTAAATAATACGTGCACATATCTATGGGATTGAAGGTCATGTTTTAGTCTATGAATATACTGTGAAACAATGAAATCATGCTAATTATTGTATCTATCACCTCAGATAACTATCTTTTTGTTATGGTGAGAACATTTTTAATCCACTCTCTCATCTATTTTGAAATATACAATTTGTTGTTAGTAAATATAATCACTGCACATGCAATGCATGATCACAACTTATTCTTCCTGTGAAATGAACTGTGTGTCATTGATTAATGTCTTCTCTTTTCCCATTAATTTCTTTGCTAGCCCTGATAATCAGCATCCTTTGCTTTTTCAATTGTCTCAGGTTCCATGTGAGAGGCCATGCAGTATTTCAGCTCTCTGTGTTTGCCTTATTTCACTTAGCATAATGTCCTCTGGCTTCATCCACGTGGTGAGTGACAGAATGTAATGGTCAAGAATTGTCTGTCTTGAGAGAAATCCGGCCTACATAGGGCCACAACCCTCTTCCGGTCAGAAAAGCACCAGGGCAGCTGGGGCGCAGGGTCTGCTGACACTCGCCAGCTACCCACAACACCCGCCACAGGATCTTAAGACTTCTGGTGAGTGGAGCACAGCTTCTGCTCCAATCCAATTGCGCAGGACCTGAGACTGCTCTGGTAGGGGAGAGAGAAATCAGGCCTACATAGGGCCACAACCCTCTTCTGGTCAGAAAAGCACCTGGGCAGCTGGGGCGCAGGGTCGACTGACACTCGCCAGCTACCCACAACACCCGCCACAGGATCTTAAGACTTCTGGTGAGTGGAGCACAGCTTCTGCTCCAATCCAATTGCACGGGACCTGAGACTGCATTAGTTAGGGAAGCAGAAACCGGCCTGAGTAGGGCCACAGGCCTCATCCGGCCAGATCAGCGCCGGGGTAGCGGGAGAGCAGGGTTGCCTGACACCCACCAGCTACCCACGACCCCCGCCGCAGGATTTTGGGACTGCTGGTGAGTGGAACACAGCTTCTGCTCCAATCTTTAAACAGTGACAACGATAACAACTAACCCCAGAGATTACCAGATGGCGAAAGGTAAACGTAATAATCTTACTAACAGAAACCAAGACCACTCACCATCATCAGAAACCAGCACCCCCACTTCGCCCAGTCCAGGGCACCCCAACACACCGGAAAAGCTAGACACGGATTTAAAAGCATATCTCCTGATGATGATAGAGGACTTCAAGAAGGACTTTAATAACACACTTAAAGAAATGCAGGAGAACACTGATAAACAGGCAGAAGACAATAAAGAGGAAGCACAAAAATCCCTTAAAGAATTGCAGGAGAACACTGCTAAAGAGTTACAAATCCTTAAAGAAAAACAGGATAACATAATCAAACAGGTAGAAGTCCTTACAGAAAAACAGGAAAACACATCCAAACAGATGATGGAAATGAACAAAACCATACTAGACCTAAAAAGGGAAGTAGACACAATAAAGAAAACCCAAAATGAGGCAACACTGGAGATAGAAACCCTAGAAAAGAAATCTGGAAGCATAGATACGAGCATCAGCAATAGAATACAAGAGATGGAAGAGAGAATCTCAGGTGCAGAAGATTCCATAGAGAACATCGGCACAACAATCAAGGAAAATGTAAAATGCAAAAAGATCCTAACTCAAAACATCCAAGAAATACAGGACGCAATGAGAAGACCAAACCTACGGATAATAGGAGTGGATGAGAATGAAGATTTTCAACTCAAAGGACCAGCAAACATCTTCAACAAAATTATAGAAGAAAACTTCCCAAATCTAAAGAAAGAGATGCCCATGAACATACAAGAAGCCTACAGAACTCCAAATAGACTGGACCAGAAAAGAAATACCTCCCGATACATAATAATCAGAACAACAAATGCACTAAATAAAGATAGAATACTAAAAGCAATAAGAGAAAAAGGCCAAGTAACATATAAAGGCAAGCCTATCAGAATTACACCAGATTTTTCACCAGAGACTATGAAAGCCAGAAGATCCTGGACGGATGTTATACAGACACTAAAAGAACACAAATTCCAGCCCAGGCTACTATACCCAGCCAAACTCTCAATTAACATAGATGGAGAAACCAAAGTATTCCACGACAAAACCAAATTCACACATTATCTATCCACGAATCCAGCCCTTCAAAGGATAATAACAGAAAAAAACCAATACAAGGACAGGAACCATGCCCTAGAAACAACGAGAAGGTAATCCCTCAACAAACCTAAAAGAAGACAGCCACAAGAACAAAATGCCAACTTTAACAACAATAATAACAGGAAACAACAATTACTTTTCCTTAATATCTCTTAATATCAATGGACTCAACTCCCCGATAAAAAGACATAGAATAACAAACTGGCTACACAAACAAGACCCAACATTTTGCTGCTTACAGGAAACTCATCTCAGAGAAAAGGATAGACACTACCTCAGAATGAAAGGCTGGAAAACAATTTTCCAAGCAAGTGGCATGAAGAAACAAGCTGGAGTAGCCATTCTAATATCTGATAAGATTGACTTCCAACCCAAAGTCATTAAAAAAGACAGGGAGGGACACTTCATACTCATCAAAGGTAAAATCCTCCAAGAGGAACTATCAATCCTGAATATCTATGCTCCAAATACAAAGGCAGCCACATTCATTAAAGAAACTTTAGTAAAGCTCAAAGCACACATTGCACCTCATACAATAATAGTGGGAGACTTCAACACACCACTTTCACCAATGGACAGATCATGGAAACAGAAACTAAACAGGGACACAGTGAAACTAACAGAAATTATGAATCAAAGGGATCTGGCAGATATCTACAGAACATTCTATCCTAAAACAAAAGGATATACCTTCTTCTCAGCATCTCATGGTACCTTCTCCAAAATTGACCACATAATTGGTCACAAAGCAGGCCTCAACAGATACAAAACTATTGAAATTGTCCCATGCATCCTATCAGATCACCATGGACTAAGGCTGATCTTCAATAACAAAATAAATAATAGAAAGCCAACCTTCACGTGGAAACTGAACAACACTCTTCTCAATGATAACTTGGTCAACGAAGGAATAAAGAAAGAAATTAAGGACTTTTTAGAGTTCAATGAAAATGAAGCCACAACATACCCAAACTTATGGGACGCAATGAAAGCATTTCTAAGAGGAAAACTCATAGCTCTGAGTGCCTCCAAAAGGAAACTAGAGAGAGCACACATTAGCAGCTTGACAACACACCTAAACGCACTAGAACAAAAGGAAGCAAATTCACCCAAGAGGAGTAGACGGCAGGAAATAATCAAACTCAGGGGTGAAATCAACCAAGTGGAAACAAGAAAAATTATTCAAAGAATCAACCAATCAAGGAGCTGGTTCTTTGAGAAAATCAACAAGATAGATAAACCCTTAGCCAGACTCACTAGAGGGCACAGGGAAAGCATCCTAATTAACAAAATCAGAAATGAAAAAGGAGACATAACAACAGATCCTGAAGACATCCAAAACACCATCAGATCCTTCTACCAAAGGCTATACTCAACAAAACTGGAGAACCTGGATGAAATGGAGAAGTTCCTAGACAGATACCAGGTACCAAAGTTGAATCAAGATCAGGTTAATGATCTAAACAGCCCTATATCCCCCAAAGAAATAGAAGCAGTCATTAATAGTCTCCCAACTAAAAAAAGCCCAGGACCAGATGGGTTTAGTGCAGAGTTCTATCAGACCTTCAAAGAAGATCTAATCCCAATTCTTCACAAACTATTCCACAAAATAGAAACAGAAGGTATTCTACCCAACTCATTCTATGAAGCCACAATTACTCTGATACCTAAACCACAAAAAGACCCAACAAAGATAGAAAACTTCAGACCAATATCCCTTATGAATATTGATGCAAAAATCCTCAATAAAGTTCTTGCTAACCGAATCCAAGAACACATCAAAACAATCATCCATCCTGACCAAGTAGGTTTCATCCCAGGGATGCAGGGATGGTTCAATATACGGAAATCCATCAACGTAATCCAGTATATAAACAAACTCAAAGACAAAAACCACATGGTCATCTCGTTAGATGCGGAAAAAGCATTTGACAAGATCCAACACCCATTCATGATAAAAGTCTTGGAAAGATCAGGAATTCAAGGCCCATACCTAAACATGATAAAAGCAATCTACAGCAAACCAGTAGCCAACATCAAAGTAAATCGTGAGAAGCTTGAAGCAATCCCTCTAAAATCAGGGACTAGACAAGGCTGTCCACTTTCTCCATACCTATTCAACATTGTACTTGAAGTCCTAGCCAGAGCAATTCGACAACAAAAGGAGATCAAAGGGATACAAATTGGAAAAGATGAAGTCAAAATATCACTCTTTGCAGATGATATGATAGTATATATAACTGACCCTAAAAATTCCACCAGAGAACTCCTAAGCCTGATAAACAGCTTCGGTGAAGTAGCTGGATATAAAATTAACTCAAACAAATCAATGGCCTTTCTCTACACAAAGAATAAACAGGCTGAGAAAGAAATTAGGGAAACAACACCCTTCTCAATAGTCACAAATAATATAAAATATCTTGGCGTGACTCTAACTAAGGAAGTGAAAGATCTGTATAATAAAAACTTCAAGTCTCTGAAGAAAGAAATTATAGAAGATCTCAGAAGATGGAAAGATCTCCCATGCTCATGGATTGGCAGGATCAACATTGTAAAAATGGCTATCTTGCCAAAAGCAATCTACAGATTCAATGCAATCCCCATCAAAATTCCAAATCAATTCTTCAACGAATTAGAAAGTGCAATCTGCAAATTCATCTGGAATAACAGAAAACCTAGGATAGCAAAAACTCTTCTCAAGGATAAAAGAACCTCTGGTGGAATCACCATGCCGGACCTAAAGCTCTACTACAGAGCAATTGTGATAAAAACTGCATGGTACTGGTATAGTGACAGACAAATAGACCAATGGAATAGAATTGAAGACCCAGAAATGAACCCACACACCTACGGTCACTTGATCTTCCACAAGGGAGCTAAAAACATCCAGTGGAAGAAAGATAGCATTTTCAACAAATGGTGCTGGCACAACTGGTTGTTAACATGTAGAAGAATGCGAATCGATCCATTCCTATCTCCTTGTACTAAGGTCAAGTCTAAGTGGATCAAGGAACTTCACATAAAACCAGAGACACTGAAACTTATAGAGGAGAAAGTGGGGAAAAGCCTTGAAGATATGGGCACAGGGGAAAAATTCCTGAATAGAACAGTAATGGCTTGTGCTGTAAGATTGAGAATTGACAAGTGGGACCTCATGAAACTACAAAGCTTCTGCAAGGCTAAAGACACCATCAATAAGACAAAAAAACCACCAACAGATTGGGAAAGGATCTTCACCTATCCTAAATCAGATAAGGGACTAATATCCAATATATATAAAGAACTCAAGAAGGTGGACTCCAGAAAGTCAAATAACCCCATTAAAAAATGGGGCTCAGAACTGAACAAAGAATTCTCACCTGAGGAATACCGAATGGCAGAGAAACACCTGAAAAAATGTTCAACATCCTTAATCATCAGGGAAATGCAAATCAAAACAACCCTGAGATTCCACCTCACACCAGTAAGAATGGCTAAGATCAAAAATTCAGGTGACAGCAGATGCTGGCGAGGATGTGGAGAAAGAGGAACACTCCTCCATTGTTGGTGGGATTGCAAGCTTGTGCAACCACTCTGGAAATCAGTCTGGCGATTCCTCAGAAAATTGGACATAGTACTACCGGAGGATCCAGCAATACCTCTCCTGGGCATATATCCAGAAGATGTCCCAACCGGTAAAAAGGACACATGCTCCACTATGTTCATAGCAGCCCTATTTATAATAGCCAGAAGCTGGAAAGAACCCAGATGTCCCTCAACAGAGGAATGGATACAGAATTTATGGTACATTTACACAATGGAGTACTACTCAGCTATTAAAAAGAATGAATTTATGAAATTCCTAGCCAAATGGATGGACCTGGAGGGCATCATCTTGAGTGAAGTAACACAATCACAAAAGAACTCACACAATATGTATTCACTGATAAGTGGATATTAGCCCAAAACTTAGGATACCCAAGATATAAGATACAATTTGCTAAACGCATGAAACTCAAGAAGAATGAAGACCAAAGTGTGGACACTGTGCACCTTCTTAGAATTGGGAACAAAACACCCAGGGAAGGAGTTACAGAGACAAAGTTCGTAGCTGTGAGGAAAGGATGGACCATTTAGAGACTGCCGTATCCAGGGATCCATCCCATAATCAGCTTCTAAACGCTGACACCATTGCATACACTAGCAAGATTTTGCTGAAAGGACCCAAATATAGCTGTCTCTTGTGAGACGATGCCGGGGCCTAGCAAACACAGGAGTGGATGTTCACAGTCAGCTATTGGATGCATCACAGGGCTCCCAATGGAGAAGCTAGAGAAAGTACCCAAGGAGCTAAAGGGATCTGCAACCCTATTGTTGGAACAACATGATGTACTAACCAGAACCCTGGAGCTCTTGTCTCTAGCTGCATATGTATCGAAAGATGGCCTAGTCGGCCATCAATGGAAAGAGAGGCCCATTGGACTTGCAAACTTTATATGCCCCAATATAGGGGAATGCCAGGGCCAAAAGAATGGGAATAGGTGGGTAGGGAATTAGGGGGCGCTATGGGGGACTTTTGGGATAGTATTGGAAATGTAATTGAGGAAAATATGTAATAAAAATATTAAAAAAAAAAGAATTGTCTGTCTTATATAAGAATGATGATTTTAAATCTCTTAACAGGCATTTCAGTTGTTTTCATTCTGGACTACTATAAATGTGTTGCACAAAACATGAGGGTAGAGATATCTCTTGGCACATAGATTTTCTATCCTCAGGCTTTATACCAGCAATGAACTGCTCTATCCTATGGTTACTGTATTTTTACTTCTTAAAACCTGCCATGCTGTTTTCTACAACTTACAATACTTCCAAAAGTGTACAAGTGCTTCCACTGTTCCCATCCTTGATAACACTTGTGTCCTTCACCTGTATTTTTCATTACTGATATACTAATAGTTCCAACCTATGAGGTCGGAGGGAATTTTTCTTTGGACTTCTAATTTGTATTGTTCTGATTGTTATGAATGCTGAACACTTTTCCTTTGCCTTTTGTCTGTTTACATGGTTTCTTTTTTATAAAGTGTTAAACTAGAATGGTGTAGTAAAACTAAGAAGGTATGTATGCAGAAATGGAGACATTAGCTTAGAAGGCAGGATGAATGAAAGTATATATAGACAGAAGAGAGATAAACAGCAATAATTGAAAAATTCATAGAGAAGCATGGTATTTCTGTTTGATGAAAAGTACACATATAATATATAAATTTATGCTTATACAAATTATACTACCTAAAGGTATAAGGCTTCCTTCAATTTTGTTAGACAACCATGAGTTGTCAAACAAAAATCCCAATGCCAGACATTATAATAGTGCCGTAAAGTTGTTGCTCAGAGGAGTTGAAGAGATTATCAAAAGAATATAAGTTGTGGTCATTGCCCTTGGTAGCCTCCCAGAACTTGAATGTAAGTCCTTATTAATGAAGCATGAAATTCTTCAGACAGGGGACTTGGAGGTATAGAGGTGAAACTGGCCTGAGAGCCTCCTCTCTGAGTTCTGGATCTAAAACTATCTGAAGGTATTATCCAAGCTGCACAAAAAGAAAAACTAACAGCCCTACTCATTTGCAAAGCCTTAGAACCCCAGAAACTATCAACATGGAAAGATATCCCCAATGGTGCAACCATATCACCTACATCTTGGAGGAAAACAGAAGCTATCTAATTGGACTTAAGGAGTACTGAATAAGTGAATTCATGCCTATTACTGTGAACCTAATATTTTACCTATGATTGCTGAGGACATGAACACTCGAGGAGAGCTTACTGCTCTCATATTCCTAACCAGTATAATTTATAACTGTATTCTGAGTACTTATCATTTAACAACATTGAAATATAGCTCTCACTTATCTAAGAAGCTTTCATTTGTAGCAGGAAGAGACAAATAGAGAAAGCCAAAACTGTTTAAAAAAAAATGTAAAGAGCATGTGACCTCAGAACCATAGGTGTCCAGGCCCAAACGATCCATCTATAACATAATTCTCCCACCAAAGACTCAAACAATTTCACAGAAAGGGGGTGAAAAGATTGTCAGAACTGGAGGAACAACATCTCTGCTGTAAGGTTGAGTGTTCTACTAAAGACAATGAAGCCTCAAATACAAAATCTCAAAAATATGGTTACCTAAATAAAAGCTACAAATGACCACACCAATTTCCATACCAACAAGAATAGGGGAAATTTCGTAAGACGTCAACCTGAATGAAGAATGACAGGCAACTAATAGCTATTAAGAGAGGGAGGATTAGTCTTTTCCAGAAATGAATCCACTGATAAGTTATCCAATACCAGTTCATCAGTGCTAAATATATATGTGATAAAAGCAACCCCAAATGGGCACCAACAAATTAAGCCAGCTGTATTTATATACGTGTGTGTGTGTGTGCACGTGTGTGTGCGTGCGTGTGTGTGTGTGTGTGTGTACATGTATATATAGTAATGATAGACAAGAACAGGATGTGAATTTGAAAGAGAATGAAGAACATTGGAGGATTTTGACAGGGAACAGGAAAACTGGAAATGATGCAAATACAGTGCTCTTGTATGAAATTCTCTCATAAACAAGCTGAAATTAAAAAAAGATATTTAAATTAAAGATGTTTATTTAACATTAGTGTAGTGACACTCACCTGTAGTCCTAATGATGAGAAGCTGAAGCAGTCAAATTGTAAACCAGTCCAGCCTGACTACATAGCAAGACTCAGTGTTTAAAAAAAAAAAAAAAATACAGCCAAGCATTCTTCTGAGGTCAAGGACCTCTATGGACAAGTTAGGGAATGATTGAAGGAACCAAAGGAGATGGCAACCCCATAGGGAAACCAACAGTATCAACTAACTTGGGACTCTAGGAGGTCCCAGAGACTAAGCCACCAACCAAAGAGCACATGGGAGCTGGTTTAAATCTCTAAGCACATATGTAGCACATGACTGCCATGTCTGGTATCAATGGGAGAAGATGTGTCTAATCCTGTAGAGACTTCATGCCACAGGGATGGGGAGGGTTCACTTTCAGAGGTGAAGGGGAATGGGAATGGGAGAAGAACTCTTCAAGGAGGAATAGGGAGCAACATTTAGGGTATAAACAAATAATATAAGTAATAATAATAATAAATAATAATAAAGTAATAAAATAATAAATAATAAAATAATAATAAAAAGAACAATGCCTGGTAATGCAGTGTGGACGGAGAAAAGTGTAGTCCCTTTACCACTGTTTTAATAGTTTTTAAATTTCTTCTTGAATAGTTGAACTTCTTATTAGCTTTTTATCTGTACATAATTTGCAATAAAAAATAAAATAATCTTTTCTCCACTTTGCTCTGCAGGTTATTTCAGTTTGATTCAATCATATTTGTCATTTTTTTGTTCTCATTGTTTGTGCTTGTTATTTCTTACTCATATGAATACAGTCCAATCCAATATCATATGCCTTGTCAGCAGGTGAAAATTTTTGAGTGTCCAGGTAGAGGAAGTATACATCTAATCCAGTCTTCTGTTTAACAATAGAAACTAGGAATCAAACATGTCTTGTACAGAGATCTGAGTTAATGTCTCCAGTGTTTGTGAGCTCATTGCTCTTCCCCATGAAGACTGTGTGGAAGCTGGAGTAGTTGTCTCATGGTTTTTGAGTTTAGGTGTGCACACAATCATATCTGCTCTCATAGCTGAGCTTCTGTTCACATTGAAATAATTTCCCACCATTATACAGACTGGAACACCAGAGTCTAATTCAGTTGATTCCACAACAGATCTTTTTGATCCCAGGGCTCTAATAAATCTCATAATTATTAACTATGTAGTTTTGAAATAAATAAATAATGTACATATGATAATGTATGCATCTGTATATTTACAGACATTCACATTTGTGTTTGTGTATTCATGGACTTTCCTTTAGAATAATATTAGACAGTAAAGCCAGACTGCATAATCATATTATTATATAACTATATAATTATTACTTATGATGACTACTATGTTTATAGCCAAGTGGGAAATGCCTCCTTAAGCCCAAAATGTCCAGGTTTGATTACTACTCCTGTTATTTAATATCTCTGAACACTGAACAAACTCCTTAATTCTTTATTACTTTAGAAATCTCTCTGTTCATTTAAGTTTGTTTTACTTTTTTCCTTCTATGGATTAAACTCATCATCAGATGCATGGTAGACATGTGTTCTACCCCTGAGCAGTACCCCAAGTTGCTGTTTCTTGAGTTATAAAAAAAATACTATTCTAATGGATGTATACAGAACATCGCTAACTACCATATGTAAACTCTCACATATGTGGGAAATTTGTACCATTACAAGAGTGTTTGTAGAAATAAAAGATCAGCACAGTCTCGATACTTATTAGTAGGGGTTAGTTAGAAATAATAGCATATTTGTGCAATTGAAGACGACAACTTTTTTCTTAAAAAGCAATCTTTTACCAAGCTGACTTTCAACGTCTAAGAAGCATTACTAAGTGTAAAAACTAGAACATGAAAATATATGTATGTTAGTGTATGTATTTGCATATTTTTCAGATATTCCAGTGTTGTATATTCATGAACTTTCCCTTAAATAATACCACAAAGAGAAGTCAGACTATGTCAGATCATGTCACTGGCTGGCAGTTTAAGAGAAATCATCACCGAACCACTGTGAACCTCAGTTCCCTCAGTTTGAAAAATTGTAAGACAAATTTTCATTGCCAACTATGTTATGTATGCTGTCATCAGTAAATGAGCTAAGAAGATTAGAACACTGAACTCTGGGAGACACATTTAAGTGTTTTTAATGCTTGTTATTACTGCTTTGATTATACCAGAAGTCAATGAAAGCAGATTCCACAGAGCAGACAACGGATCTGGAGACAGAAGTGAGGCAGCCTATTTACATTATGGAAATATGGTCTATTGATGCCGGAATTATATATTTTATTCACATATTACATATTTTTGAAATAATTTATCTTCTTTTGCTTTTCCAGTTACTTTATTTTGTTATTCTAGGTTACATGGAACATTTTCATGCACTCGATGTAATTAGAGCAGTTCCCACCATACTCTGGTACCCTCCTCAATTTCTCATTTCCCTGCTCCATCTTTGCTTCTCTAGATCTGCAGTTCTCAACATTTCTAATGATCTACCCCTTTAATACAATTCCTCATGATGCTGTAACCCTCAACCATAAAATTACCTTTGTTGCTACTTTATGCCTGTAATTTTTCTACTGTTATTAAATGTAATATAAATATCTGTGTTTTCAGATGGTCTTCAGGGACCCTTACATTGAGAACTGCTGGGTTAGATGGTTTATTTCCACTACCATGTCATCTAACTATACATGAATTTACATATTCTTATTTAAAGCCAAGGCATACAAGTAAGAGAAAACATGTGGCATATGTCTTTGAGACTAGTTTAATTTGCTTAATATGACTATCATTAATTTTATATATTTTCTTGAAAATAATATAATCTCACTTTCTTTATGTCTAAAAAGTAGTCCATTATGTACCTACACTCTATTTTCTGTATTCATCCTCTGCAAGACAACTTGGGTTGATTCCATAACTTAGAAACTATAAATACAACTGATATACCAATGATGTGTAAACATATACAACAATCTACCATGTTTCTAAGAGTAAGTAAAAATTATCTGAATCTTAATTACGTCCTTTCTTATCATTTGCTTAAAAGAATCAAATCTATATTTTACTGCCCGTGAATAACACTTGTTAGTTTCAATTTATTTTGAATACTTACATTTTTGAAGCTTTCATTTCAAAAGTCACTGGGCATTGACAATGAAAGATGAGTGTTATAGCTGGGTCTTCAAGTTGATCTATTTTCAATTTTCTGAGGAGCATCCAGATTGATTTCCATACTGGTTGTTCCAGTTTGCAATTCCCCCAGCAATGGAAGAGTCTTCCTCTTTCTCCACATCATCACCAACATGTGTTGTCACCTGAGGTTTTGATCTTAGCCATTCTGATAGGAATCTCAGGGTCATTTCGATTTGCATTTCTCTGATCACTAAGGACTTTGAACATTTTTTTTTTTAAGGTTCTTCTGAGCCATTTGAGAGTCCTCAGTCATGAAATCTTGGTTTAGTTCTATACCCCATTTTTTGATTGGGTTGTTTTGGGTTTTTGTTGTTGTTGTTGTTGATTAACTTCTTGAGTTCTTTATATATTTTGGATATTAGCCCTCTTTTTTTGCTTTGTTTTTTTAATGAATTAATTACTTTATTTATTATATTTAAATACACTGTAGCTGTCTTCAGACGCACCAGAAGAGGGCATCAGGTCTCATTATGGGTGGTTGTGAGCCACCATGTGGTTGCTGGGATTTGAACTCTGGACCTTCGGAAGAACAGTCTGGTGCTCTTACCTACTGAGCCATCTCACCAGCCCCTATTAGCCCTCTATTGAATGTGGGGTTAGTAAAGTTTTTTTTCCCAATATGTAGGTTGCTGATTTATCTTATTGACTATGCCCTTTGCCTTACAGACAATTGCCAGTTTCATGAGATCCCATTTATCAGTTCTTGATCTTAAAGTATGAATCACTGAAGTTCTGTTTAGGAAATTTCCCCCTGTGCTATTGAGTTCAAGGCTCTTTCCCACTTTCTTTTCTATTAGATTCAGGCTTTATGTTGAGGTCCTTGATCCACTTGGACCTGAGCTTTGTGCAAGGTGACAAATATGGGTCTATTTTCATTTTTCTACATACAGGTATCCAGTTAGACCAGCACCATTTATTGAAGATGCTTTCTTTTTTCCATTGTATATTTTTGGTTTCTTTGTCAAAGATCAACTGTCCGTAAGTGTGTGATTTTATTTCTGGGTCTTCAATTCTATCCCATTGATCAATGTGTCTATTTCTGTACAAATACCATGCAGTTTTTATCACTATTTCTCTGTACTAAAGCTTGAGGTCATGTATGATAATACCTCAGCCCCACTATTCCGTAGGGACATGTGTTCCATTATGTTCATAGCGGCCTTATTTGTAATAGCCAGAAGTTGGAAACAACACAGATGTCCCGCAACAGAAGAATGGATAGAGAAAATGTGGTTCATTTACACAATGGAATATTGCTCAACTATTAAGAATGAGGACATGCTGAGTTTTTCAGGCAAATGGATAGAACTAGAAAATATCATCCTGAGTGAGGTAACTCAGACCCAAAAGAACATGCATGGTATGTACTCACTAATAAGTGGATATTAACCAAAAACAAAACAAAAACAAAAAAACTAGAATACACAAGATGCAGTCCACAGAACTCAAAGGGGCTAACAAGCTGAAGTTCCCAAGTGAAGATGCCTCAGTCCTACTTAGGAGAGAGAAAAAGGCAATCACAAGTGGGGAAGGAGGGAGGGACCTGGGATGGAAAGTGGATGGGAGAGGGAGTAGGGGTTGGGGTATTGGGTTAGGGGAAAGGACTGAATCCCTGGGGACCAGCAGAAAGAAGATCTGGGAAATGAGAGACTCTCAGGAGTCAAAGGCAGGAACCTTAGATGAAATGCCAGACAGTAGGAAGAGGGAACTTATAGAGCCCACCTCTGGCAGGAAGA
Organism: Mus caroli; assembly: GCF_978045245.1. Lineage (NCBI taxonomy): Eukaryota > Metazoa > Chordata > Mammalia > Rodentia > Muridae > Mus > Mus caroli. Next base: position 144,286,266 of record NW_028227258.1, on the reverse strand, counting down.
CAGGACAACAAGTGAGGGATAGGGTTGCCATCCCAACAGTCACATCTCTGACCCATAATTTTTCCTGCCTGAAATAATTACAGGGATGGAAATGAAGAGGAGCCTGAGGAAAAGAAGGTCCAGTGGCAGACACAAAGTGGGATGCAGCTCAAGAGGTCCTAAGGCCTGAAACTATTACTGAGGCTATGGAACACCCATAAAAACGGGCCTATCATAACTGTCCTCTGAAAAACCCAACAAGCAGCTGAAAGAGTCAGATGCAGATATTTGCACCCAGCCAATGGACAGAAGCAGCTCACCCCTGTTGTTGAATTGAGGAGGGTTGAAAGAAGCTGAGGAAAAGGGCTATCCTGTAGGAGAACCAGCAGTCTCAATTAATCTGGACCCCTGAGATCTCTCAAACACTCAACCACCAACCAGGTAGCATACACCAGCTAATATGAGGCCACCAGCACACAAACAGTAGAGGACTGACTGGTCTGTGTTCATTCAAAAATGATGCACCTAACCCTCAAGAGACTGGAGGCCCCAGGGAGTTTAGAAGTCAGGGGGGTTGTGGGGTGGGGATATCTACGTGGAGACAGTGGTGTGGGGAGGAGGTATAAGATGTGGAGCAGTCTGAAGATGGATGGAGGAGGGGAATAAAGTATGAAGTGTAAAAAATTAATTAAAGGTTTTTTTTTAAAAAAAGTGAAGGTCCCATGTTAATTTATGAGCTGTAGTGTGCTGTAGTCTGTGCATCACTATGGCTGTGTTGCAGGTCCCTAAAATGTTGCTTCTAGATAAATAGTATCTTTGATAAGTGATGATTATGATTGATACATCATTGTCCATGTGTTTTATCTTTCTAAAAGTTCTCATGCTTATTGATAATGAGGTTAGTGTGAGAACTTTCCTAATTCACAAATTGCCATGTGTGGCAATTATATATATTTGTGAATATATAATTAATATATATTAATATATAAATATTAATATATTCCAGGGATAGAAATGGAGAGGTCTTATGGTCTTCTAATAACATAAGTTTATTCTAGCTTTCAAACATCCAAACAGAGCAATAAGTAAGTTTGTGAGTATGTTTTGGTGATAAGCAATGTGAACTCCTCTTCCTATTCAAAAGAAACTCACCATTGCTGCTGCTGTTCTTTCTAGTACACTAAAGGACTCCTGTCCCTGTCCCTGTTTCTGTCTCCATCATCATCATGGTCCCACATATACAAAATAAAGTGTTGACATAATCTTATATTCCTTCTCTCCTCTCTCCACCATTAAGTTAATTTCAAACATACATCTCCTGCAAAATATTTAAGACAATGCTTATTTCCTCTCTTCCTTTTTCCCATATATATATATATATATACATATATATATATATACACATATATGTATATATATATGTATATATATATATATATATATATATGAATGAAATAAGTCTCAAAACATTTGGTATAACTGTGTCTAAAAAAGTGAATGACTTGCATAATGAAAATTTTAAGACATTGAAGAATTTGGAGAAGATACAAGAAGTTGGTATGATATCTCATTGAGGTTTAAGGACTGAAAGATTAATATAATAAAAAATGACCATTCTACCCAGCACAATCTATAGATTCAATAAAATCTGCATAAAAAGTATCTTTTCTAAATTGTGTATTTCCAGTTTTAAAAGTTTATGTTTGTGGTGACTGCCATTCTTTCTGTTGTTATTACTGTTTATTTAAGACAAGATCTTGCTATGCAGCCCAAGCTGGCTCAAATGTACTAGTCTCCTGATTATGACTCCTAAAGTGTTACGGGAATTTATCCATTTTAAAAGGTTTTAATGATCTAATGGATCTCATTCAGACTTTTTACAGGAGCTTGGGTAGGTGTCTGCTTAAAAGATAAAATGTACTTTAGTTATAGCTAGAAGAAAGGCTAGTTAGTTGGAAAGATATAAGAGACATTGTTTCAATTTTTAAAATTAGCAAGGAAGGAATTGAAAAAATGAGAAAATGCCAATTTTCCATAATACTAAATGCTCACCCTTGAGAATATTTCAAAGAGAGAGTTTTTAGACATAACGCTATTCTAGTTGGCATCTAAACTTCATTGCAGATTTGGAGAAGAATGAAATATAAATAAGCTCAAAAGGATCTCTGATAATATAGTGGTGATTGCACACTAGAAGTAAAGAAAAATTTAAAAGATTTTGAATGTGAAGGACAGCTGTGCTTCCAACAAAACTATACTTCATGCTATTGCTAGAAATATAAATGGACAGTTTGCCTACTACTATATACTTCATATGCTCAAGAATGCCTATGCACACATTGGTCTTTATGTATACAGTTATATATTGGATGAGTAGTTTCAAATGTTTCCATTTTGTATAATATAAACTTTCTAATGTCGATTACTTCATTTAGATATGAATCTTTTTGCTCTCTTAGGTAGATTAAGTATTATTTCAATTAATTAATTTTCTTTTTATAAAATATTTAAGTTCACAAAATGAGGCAAAAATTGCATCTGGGGATACAGGTTTGTAGTACAGTCTTTGCCCAAAGAAAATATATAAAAAGAACTTCAGGAATTTTCCATGTATCCCTTCATACTGTTTCCTAAACCACTTAAGAAAATAAACAATGAATATTTCACACTAGTGTACATTTGCTATAAGCAATGAGCCAATGTTATTAAACTGGAATAAACAAAATTCCATATTTTATATTAGCGCCACTCTTCATGTTTTATGCTCCTTGAGATTTGACAAATGTATAATAAGCTGCATCCAGCATTACAATACCACGCAGAATAATTCCATTGTACTAAAATCCCTTAAGCCTATCGATTTTAATGGAACATTCATTCTCTAAAAGCTGGATATCACCAAACATGGCTGACACAACTGCTGCCAAGCAAAAGCTATATTGAGTCTTTAAAAACTCAATGTGGATGAAAATCAAGGAAGACCAAAGTGTGGATACTTCGTTCCTTCTTAGAATGGGGAACAAAATACCATGGAGTTACAGAGACAAAGTTCGGAGCTGAGATGGAAGGAAGGACCATCCAAACACTGTTCCACCTGGAGATCCACCCCATATACAACCACCAAATCCAGGCACTATTGCATATTCCAGAAAGATTTTGCTAACAGGACCTAATAGAGCTATCTCTTGTGAGGCTATGCCAGTTCCTGGTGAATACAGAAGTGGATGCTCACAGTCATCTAGTGGATGGAACAAAGGGTCCCTAATGAAGGAGCTAGAGAAAGTACCCAAGGAGCTAAAGAGATCTGCAACCCTATAGGAGGAACAACAATATGAACTAACCAGTACCCCCCAGAGCTATGTCTCTAGCTGCATATGTATCAGAGGATGACCTAGTCGACCATCAGTGGGAGGAGAGGCCCTTGGTTTTGCGAATGTCATATGCCCCAGTACAGGGGAACGCCAGGGCCAGGAAGCAGGAGTGGGTCGGTTGGGGAGCAGGGTGGGGATAGGGTATAGGGGACTTTGGGGATAGCATTTGAAATGTAAATGAAGAAAATATCTAATAAAAAAAGTCAATGTGGAAAGTTGACATTTTCTCAACAAGTGTGCCACCTCTAGATTGGTGGTCCTGTGCTTTATCAAAATCTGACTGAGAAAGCCAGCAAGCAGCATTCTCTGTGCCCTCGTTACCAGCTCTCCAGTCTAGGCTCCTGCCATGTTTGAGTTCCTGTCCTGGATTCCTTTTGTGATGAATTATAATGTGGAAGCATAAGGCAAATAAACCCTTTCCTCCCCAAGTTGCTTTGGTTATGGTGTTTTATCACAATGGTAATGATAACTAAGAAACCATATAATCCTTTAGTAGATACAAAGCTATACATTTGGTCAGTGATATGCAAGGCATATCATTTAACATGTGCCAGTAGCATTTACCTTTCAATGTAAGTCTCCTGGAAAATGAAAAAAAATGTTTAAAATGGCATATTGTGGCATGAAAGCAATGTATACTGGTGTAGTCTGATTTAAAAGAAAATGGCCAATTTGGTCATAAACCACTTGCGAAAGATACAAACTTCAAATTAAACAAATTAAGATTATATCATTTCTTTAATGTTGGTCAGTGACCAAGCACAAGCCCATTCCTCAGAGTTTTTTGGTACCAAATCTTAATGGGATAGAGGTCTTAAAAGTAAAAACTCATCACAATTACATTAATGCTAAGTGAGTGTCAGAGAAAACTATAGCAGTTGTTTAAGCAGAACATAGTAATTATTTTAGATACAACATGACAATTGCTTTGATTTGTACCTTCTTCAGTTATTTTAGTTTATGTTTAGATTTTAAAAATATTAATTATCTTGGTTAATGCATGTGGTCTACGATTAGGTCATGTATATCTCAAATGTATTGGCAAGGCAGAGGTAGTTGGGGATTATAAGGAGTATCTAAGCAGACACAAAATGGACTCAGGAAAAGATAGTATTATCTTAGTTGTTTCAGAGTAAAGATGAAACAATCACCGCTGTAGAATTTGGGCACTTATGCTTGTTGGTGTATTTTATGTGTATGAATGTTGTTTCTGGATGTATATCTGTCCATTGCATATATCTCCTGTGTCCATGAAGGTCAGAAGAGGTCACTCTGGAACTGGAGAGTGAACCAACATGTAGATAATGGAATCCTCTACAAAAGCAGCAGGTTCTCTAAACCGCTGAACCATCTGTGCAGCACCACAATACTAACTTGCGGTCTGGTGGTTCCTCAGAAAATTGGTCATAGTACTACTGGAGGATTCAGCAATACCTCTCCTGGGCATATTCCCAGAATATGTTCCAACTGGTAAGAAGGACACATGTTCCACTATGTTCATAGCAGCCTTATTTATAATAGTCAGAAGCTGGAAAGAACCCAGATGCCCCTCAACAGAGGAATGGATACAGAAAATGTGGTACATTTACACAATGGAGTACTACTCAGCTATTAAAAACAATGAATTTGTGAAACTCCTAGGCAAATGGATGAATCTGGAGGGTATCATCCTGAGTGAGGTAACCCAATCACAAAAGAACTCACTTGATGTGTACTCACTGATAAGTGGATATTAGCCCAGAAACTTAGAATACCCAAGGTACAAGTTGCAAAACACATGAAACTCAAGAAGAAAAAAAGAGCAAAGTGTGGACAATTCGCACCTTCTTGGAATTGGGAACAAAATACCCATGGAAGGAGTTACAGAGACAAAGTTTGGAGCTGAGACAAAAGGATGGGCCATCCAGACACTGCCCCAACCAGGGATCCATCCCATAATCAGCAACCAAACTCAGACACTATTGCATACGCCAGCAAGATTTTGCTGAAAGGACCCTAATATAGCTGTCTCTTGTGAAGCTTAGCCAGTGCCTGGCAAACAAAGAAGTGGATGCTCACAGACAGCTATTGGACAGAACACAGGGCCCCCAATGGATGAGCTAGAGAAGTGAGAGTGGGTGGGTAGGGGAGTGGGGTGGGGTGGAGGGTATAAGGGACTTTCAGGATAGCATTTGAAATGTAAATGAAGTAAATACCTAATAAAAACATTGGAGGAAAAAAATTCCTAGTCAGCATCCTGGTTAACATAACATAACCACTACACTTCTATACTGTTTCACCTCTACAAGTGAAGAATATAAATGGAAAGCCTGTGTTAGATTAAGCAAAATGACTGTCAATTTGCTTACAGAGAAATGGTTATAGTGAATTATCATTTACCTTATAATTTTAGTAGTATGTATTAAACATGGACCGATTTTAGAAGCTCCCAAAAAATAAAGTAGGTAATATCTTTTTTTTTATTATTGGGTATTTATTACATTTATATTTCCAATGCTATCCAAAAAGTCCCCCACCCCCTCCCACACCCACTCCCCCACCCACCCACTCCCACCTCTTGGCCCTGGCATTCCCCTGTACTGAGGCATATAAAGTCTGCACGACCAATGGGCCTCTCTTTCTACTGATGGCCGACCAGGCCATCTTCTGATACATATGCAGCTAGAGATATGAGCTTGGGGGGGGGGAGGGGTACTGAGGTAGTTCATATTGTTGTTCCACCTATAGGGTTACAGATTCCTGCAGCTCCCTGGGAACTTCATCCAACTCCTCCTCCATTGGGGGCCCTGTGATCCATCCAATAGCTGACTGTGAGCATCCACTTCTGTGTTTGCTAGGCCCTGGCATAGTCTTACAAGAGACAGCTATATCAGGATCCTTTCAGCAAAATCTTGCTAGTGCATGCAATGGTGTCAGCGTTTGGAGGCTGATTATGGGATGGATCCCAGGATATGGCAGCCTCTAGATGGTCCATCCTTTCATCTCGGCTCCAAACTCTGTCTCTGTAGCTCCTTCCATGGGTGCCTTGCTCCCAATTCCAAGAAGGGGCAAAGTATCCACACCTTGGTCTTTGTTCTTCCAGAGCTTCATGTGTTTCACAAATTGTATCTTATATCTTGGGTATTCTAAGTATCTGGGCTAATATCCACTTATCAGTGAGTGCATATCATGTGAGTTATTTTGTGATTGGGTTACCTCACTCAGGATGATGCCCTCCAGGTCCATCCATTTGCCTAGTAATTTCATAAATTCATTCCTTTTAACAGCTGAGTAGTACTCCATTGTGTAAATGTACCACATTTTCTGTATCCATTCCTCTGTTGAGGGGCATCTGGGTTCTTTCCAGCTTCTTACTATTATAAATAAGGCTGCTATGAACATAGTGGAACATGTGTCCTTCTTACCAGTTGGAACATCTTCTGGATATATGCCCAGGAGAGGTATTGCTGAATCCTCCAGTAGTACTATGACCAATTTTTTTGAGGAACCGCCAGACTGATTTCCAGAGTGGTTGTACAAGCTTGCAATCCCACCAACAATGGAAGAGTGTTCCTCTTTCTCCACATCCTCGCCAGCATCTGCTGTCACCTGAGTTTTTGATCTTAGCCATTCTGGTGTGAGGTGGAATCTCAGGGTTGTTTTGATTTGCATTTCCCTGATGATTAAGGATGTTGAACATTTTTTTGAGGTGCTTCTCAGTCATTCCTCAGGTGAGAATTCTTTTTTTTAGCTCTGAGCCCCATTTTAATGGGGTTATTTGAGTTTCTTTATTGAGACCGCTAAGGTCCTTTAATTACCAGGAGTCAACTAAACTGAAATGAAATTATCAATAGTTTCTTATGTTTTTCAGAGGAGATAGTTTCCTGCAGAGCTTCTATAGTACCTCAGACCTATAAGTCCCAGATGTAGTCTCATCACACTTCTTGATAATGTTTTCTTTTAAAATCTGTTTTGAAAAACACAACCAATCAAATTCCGAGTTGTAAAGCAAAGTCCCAGGCTAGAAAGACAGTTCAGCAGTTAAGAACACTGGTTACTTTTACAGAAGACAGGAATTTGATTCTCAGCACCCACACAATGAAACTACTACTTCATAGATTCCAGTCCTCTTTTAACCTCCACAAGAACCAGAAACACATATAATGAATGATATACACAGGAAAGACATTCGTGCAGTAAAAATAAAGATACAAAAATTAAAACAAAATAATGTAAAGCACATACATACATGTACACATACACATAGACAGGCACATGACAGCAACAAATGACAAAGGATGCTAGCACTTTGAAAGAGAGCAAGGAGGGGTATAAAGGAACATTTGGGGAAAGTATTTTCTTTACCAAGATGAAGGCATCTTCTGTCTAACATACTTTTCTAAGTATCTATGTTACAAAAAATGGAAGAACTCAAACCATAAATTGTAAGCTTTTCCAGTACATTTGACATACTCTCACAGAAGGCAATGGATGACCTAAAACAGGTTCTCATTATATGCACTTCTCATACTTTTTTGTTCTATTCCTGACAGCAATCTACTCTTACCCCAATTCCCTGATTCACAAAGTATCTTATTTGTTGTAGAAAGCTACAAAATCACACCCATCTCTCCTAACATTGGTTACCTTCTGTAACTTGGATTTCCCAGCTCCCTTGATAGAGCAAACTTGTACATTTCAGCAGACTTCTCAGAAATGTAACTTAGATCATAATCTTTTGATGGGTGAATCTAAATTTCAGTTTCCTTTGCCAACCAAACCCTCCACTCTGTCTAGAAATTAATGCTTGTTTAAAGGGTCTACAGAGTTTAATGAGTAAATTTTATAGCACTCTCCAATAAATACTGATAAAAAAAAATCAACTTATGAATGTCATTTATCATGTGAACATTTTATCCATTCTTAGAATTCTTAGTATCAATTAAGTAGAATTTATTGAGAAATATTCCTTCTTTTTCTCATCATGATCCTGTACTCTACCATGTTATCCCCAAAATAGTTAGCTATTGAAAATTTTGGGAAGAAATGATGGGGTTTCCTACCCTATTCTAATTTAAACTGATTTCAGAGTACTTCAAAGGTTCATATACTCTAGAAAATAATAGTGTTTGGAGATGTGAAATTATAATGGATATCTATAACCCTCATGGTATGTTGCTCTTGTGTGTCACTTAGCTGCAATGGAAACTTGCAAGGTATTAGAACATCACATAGATGGCAATTAATCTTTTCTTGAAAAGTCCTCTACAGGTAAAATTTCTGCAGTGTCAGTACACAGAACATTTTAACTGTCTTACTGCTGAAACTTCTCCAAAATCTTATAATAATCCACTGAATGACCATACTCAGCAGTCAAAAGAGTATTAGGGAAACATAAGAACTGAAACCACTCACCACAATATGGTGGCCAAGTATTTAAGAAGTTGGTTTCTAAAGGAAGTTTCAAAAACCATAAAGGCGTTTCATAATACTATAGTTGATAGTAAAAACTAAAAATAACCCTGTAAGGTTCTTATTCTTTAGTGTTAGTGGAAGTTATGTTCCACTATACTAAGAGTGTAAAAGAATTTAGATAGCCATATTTCGAGATGTGTAAATAGACCTGAATACACGCTTTAAGTCCTTTGCGACTTTATTATTATTATTATTATTATTATTATTATTATTATATATTTTCTTTAGTTACATTCCAAATGTGATCCTCTTTCCTGGGTTCCCCTCTGAAAACCCTCTATCCCCTCTCCCCTCCCCCTGCTCACCAACCCACCCACTCCTGTTTTCTGGCCCTGGCATTCCCCTACACTGGAGCATCGAACCTTCACAGGACCAAGGGCCTCTCCTCCCATTGATGACTGACTAGGCTCTAGCTGCATATGTGACTTTCAATTCAAAACACTACAGAAGCTTTGGGTTGGGGTAGATACCTATAATCCCAACACTTTGGAGTTAGAAAGATCAGGGGATCAAGGCCAGCCTACACTATGTGAGACTGGGCTACATAATGATCCTGAGATACAGAATAAAATCAACCGATTAAAATCAACCAATAAAAAGAATCAATTGAATGATTTGTTTATTTGTTTATTCACATGTGTATACTACAGACCATTGAAGTTTTAAATATATTACAAAAGTTAACCAAGTGTAGTATGAATTGCTGCCATTCCTAGTTAATACATGTGGAAACTGGGGTGTTAAACAACTTTCTCCTTGTCATTCAACTAGAAATGTTGGAGCAAGTTTCAAAATCAGACCTGTGACCTCAGAGCATAATCACTTTACCATTATTCTGGACTCATTCTATATTATACATACTTTTTAGGAGTAAAATAAAAATAACATTTGTGTCACTTGTCAGATTTTTACTGTGCAACTATTATACAAAGGGGGAAATCCTCAGGACTGGAAAGAGCACCAAACCAATGCTCAGTGACTGTCTCCCATGCTCTACAGTTCATATTTATACTCCTTCATCACAGGTTCTTCCATGTGTTTGCTACATCAAAACATCCTTTCACCTGTGTCTGCTTGAGGAAACATTCTTTCATGTTTGCTTTATCAAGACATCCTTTCACCCATGTGCCCAGCAAAGCATCGTTTAACATAACTAGCTTTCCAAAGGAAGTTTCCACTTAGTTAACGTGTAAGAAAAAAATCAAAACATATTATATTTCAGAGCTTTGAGCACAACACTCTGAGAAAAATACTAATTACATTGGAAAATATGAAGCACAATTTTAATAATAATAATGTCTAATACACTCTTGTGTACCAAAATGACAACAAGCAATCAAATGACAACATACCAAAATGACAAGTGTTCAAATGAAGAGAAAGAATAAATATTGTCCAAAATTTTTTTCCATTTATTTTTAAAAGATCATGAGTGTCTTCTCTGTGCCAGGTGCTGCTTTGACGCTAAGAACACAATTATGTTCTGTGGGGCTAGCATTCTACTGGGAGAACAAGCAACATATGACATGTAACAAAACAGAAATATGGAACAAAAGCTACAGAGAAAAATAAAGCAAGATAAAGGTGAGAGAGTCGCGGGACTAAAATGATAAGTGTGTATAGTAGGCCTTATTGATAAACTATGCAGAGAAGCTTCTTTTGTAACTGACATCTACGAATGATTGGTAAAGTGTGGAATGCCCTTCTTCATCATTGCAAAGGGGGAGGACTATTAATATAATAGGAAAAGTTGTAAAAAAGAAATATGTCTATAATATTTACTATAAATTTAGGAATTCTATAACTCATTCAATTTTGGGGGAAAAATGTGCTAACATTTCAGAAAAGCATCATCCTACTATATACAAACTTTCAGAAGATAGGAAAGAAAGGAAAAGCTTTGAAACCAGAAAATCTTGATTCCAAAATTACTGAAATAACTTATAACTTAGGTCTAGGCATTCATGAATACAAATATACAAGTCCTAACTAAAACCTGAAAAGGTCAAACCAAATGGTGCTCAAAATACAGGCATCTTAATCATCAATGTCCCAAAAATCTTAAGACCAGTTCAATTTTTAAGAAAATAAGCTTTCAGTATAATAAATTAAAAATAAAAAAGCATTTGATTATCATAGGTAATGACAAATAATTGTGATGGGAATGTATGGTGACTGAACATGAAGTACAGTAGATGGGCTGTGCTGGTTCCCAAAGACTTAAAAGGATCAGAGGAGATCCCACCCTCTTCTTATCCCCTGCATCTTCTGTACCCTGTAGTCATCTATCTTGTCCTGTGGGATCCTGTTATCTACTAGAAGCAAATGGGAAAATATGAAAAATAACTTTTAAAACCTATATTAATCTACCTTTTAAATCAAGTACTTAATACTTGTCAGTTTTAAATCCCAAGCTATCTCTAGCACAGTGAAATATGTGGTTGTATGTGCTAAGGTATAATTCTGATTGTTCTATGTTTATTCAACTGATAAATTAAGTCAATGACATTGATAATTCATAAATGTATAAATATTGCCTATAACTGGCAAGCATTGCAAATTCCAGAATGTGTTTGATTTATGAACTATAGAATAGTGTATTTCTTCCCTAAAGTCAAATGCAGACATAAAAGTAAACTCCAGATATTAGATTTTTACCTAAATCATGAACTACTATGTTTGAAAAAAATCTTATGTTGGAAGAAACTGGCAAAGAAACTAGACAACAGAACATGAAACACATTACTCTAACCAGAACTACTTTCTACTTTAATCTTTAAAAGTAAATTGATGAGGTATATCCATATAGGATGAGGGGAAATATGATCTGAACTGAAAGGAGATAGGAAACAAATATTTCCACCTGGCATATTTTTTAAAGGACTAATCTTTTAGAAAACCTTCGAGACATTTTTACTTAATCTCTCTCTCTCTCTCTCTCTCTCTCTCTCTCTCTCTCTCTCTCTCTCTCTCTCTCTCTCTCTCTCTCCCTTTCCTCTTCACCCTGCCTTTCTCTCAGAGGTATGGGTTTATTTGGCATACATGTTCTGAATCACAGTCCACTGATGGAAGCCAAGGCAGGACCACAAACCAGCTCCTCCTTGTGCCAGGAGCTGATACAGAGATCATGGAAGAAGAATGCTTACTGACTTACTCCCCATACTTTTCTCAGCTTACCTACTGGATGCACCCAGGAGCACCAGCCAAGGAGTGGCCCTACAATGGCCACAATTTTTTTCCTAATTTTGATAGTTTCATTGAGACATAATTTTAATACAATATAATAAGATCAAACTAAGCCTATCACATTGAAATTGGACAAGGCAAAGCAACAGAATGGAATTTCCAAGAGAAGGATCAGAGACCCATTTGTTCACACACTCAATAGTCCCATAAAGATACTAAACTGAAAGCTATAACATATGTACAGAGGAACTAAAGCAGACCCTATGCAGACCCTGTGCTTGCTGCTTCAGTCTCTGTGAGTTTTCTCAGTTGATTTAGAAGGCCTTGTTCTCCTGATGTTATCCTCCATCCACCTTCTCTTAGAGGGGTTGTTCCCTGAGGTCTAAAAGAAGTGATATGATTCAGACAGCCCAGGTAGAGCTCTGTGTCTCAGGGTTTATCTCCCTGAATAATGACTGGTCGTGAATCCCTGTATTGTTCCCATCTGCTAAAAGCAAAAGGCTTCCAGATGATAGTCGAGTAAGGCACTTATCTATGAGTGTAGCAGAATATGTTTAGGAGTCATTTTATTGCTACTTTTTTTAAGACCTATAGTATTTTATTTTCCTCTAGGTCTCTGGGTTATCTTGCCTCTGGTTCTTGATCACCCATGCAGTGTTAGATATGGTTTACATGGACTGGAGTAAAATTTATGTCAGATCAGACTTTACAAAGTTACTCCCACAAGTTTTGTGCCACCATTGCACTAGCATAATTTTCAGGGAGGACAGCATTGTAGATGCAAATTTTGTGGTTGGATAACCTTTGCTCCATTTCCCATCAAACAAATCTGTCTACTTTGCCAGAGGCCTTCTAGGACACCAGGTAAGGTTCCTCCCCCAAGCCCTTAGCAATTTCCTCAAAAGGACACCCAACAGAGATAAACTACACCCTACACCCTATTCTCCATTTCCTATCCCACAACTCTGCCTGCTTTCCTGGAGCCCTGCTGGCACAAGGAACACCAGATATGACAAACATACACAAACACTCACACACACACACACACACACACTGTTCATGCCTGTCAACTCCTCTTAAAGCACACCCAACAGGAATAAATAATATCCATACCCTGAACTCCATCTTCTGACCCACAATTGTGACTGTTTCCCTGGAAGCCACAGATCCCAGGTACTCCATGTCATGCTGGTACTAAAGATTCCAAAACCTTAGAATTCACACAGGCCACAAAAATCCCAGCAGAGACACCCTACTGTACCTATAGAGATACTGATCAGGAGAACTCCAGAACATTGAAGTCAGAAGACAAAGGAAATAAGAACCAAGAGGAAAATCCAAGAAAAACACATCCAACAATAATAAAATAATAAATTAGTACCTAAACCTATTAAAATCACAAAATCCAGATGGCTAGAGGCAAACCTAAGAACAAAATTATCAAGTTAGTGCAATGTGCTACCAACAGAGCCCAGCTATCCTTGTACAGCAAGCACAGAGTATCTTATCACATCTGAAGCACCAAAAAAGACCTAAAATTCAATCTCATGAAGTGATAGAGAGGAAATGAGTAAGTCCCTTAAAGAAATATAAGAAAATACAATCAAACATGTGAAGGAAATGAATAAAACTGTTGAAAACCTGAAAACAGAAATAGAAGCAATAAAGAAAACACAAACTGAGAAAACCCTGGAGAGGGAAAACCTAGGTGAGAGAACAGGAATTACAGAAAAGCAATACCAGTGGAATACAAGAGATGGAAGAGAGTCTCAGGCATAGAAGATATGATAGAAGAAATTGATGTATCTGCAAAAGAAAATGTTAAATCTAAAATTTCCTGACACAAAATATCCAGGAAATCTAGGACACTATGAAAAGATCAAACCTAAGAATAGTAAGATTAGAAGATTTTCAGCTCACAAAAGAAAATTTCCCAAACCTGAATAAAGACATGCCTATAAACATACAAAATGTTTACAAAATAGATAGGAATAGAAAAGATCATCTTAGTTCTGGTCAGCGCCAGCCCAGCACAATCTTGGGCATGAAATCAGCGTGCCCTAGCACACCCAGGATCTTGGGATCACTGGTGAGTGGAATGCAACATCTGTTCCAAAAAATCCCGGAGGGTCTTGTGCTAACAGGAACAGGGACAAAGGAAACCCGCCGAGCAGTGGCTGGGGTTCATTTCCAACTGTGCCAGCCCTGCACCATCTTGTGTGCAAACTTGGTGGAGGGTCCCAAGGTCCCCAGAGGATCCACGCTGCAGACACCCTAGCACACCCAGAATCTTGAGATCACTGGTGAGTGGAACACAACATCTGTTCTAAAAAACCCAGAAGGTCTTGTGCTAGTAGGAACAGGGGCAAAGGAAACCTGCCGGATCAGTGGCTGGAGTTCATTCCAGTCAGTGACAACCCTGAGCCATCTTGGGCATGAACACAGTGGGCCCTAGAACACCAATAATCATGGAATCTCTGAGACCAGTCTACACAGGAGAGCCTTCATCCTAAGCCAGGAGGCAGAGCTGAGACCCAGGCCCATCGGCACCTTCCCCACCAAAGGAGAGTCAGCCTCCAGGGAGGGCTCTGACCCCAGGACTCAGAAGGTGGATCTGACTCCAGACTTCTGACCACCTTCCCTGCAAGAAAGAAGCTTGCCTGCAGAGAGTGCTCTGACCACTGGGACTCAGGAAAGAGTTGGACTCCCAGGAGTGCTGACAGAGGCTAAAGAATCACAGGAGGAACAAGCTCCAGCCAGAGACAGCTAGAACATCTAACACCAGAGATTGCCAAATGGCAATAGGCAAACGTAAAATCTTACTAACAGAAACCAACACCACTCAGCATCATCAGAACCCAGTACGCCCATCACAGCAAGTCCTGGATACCTCAACACACCCAAAAAGCAAGATTTGGATTTAAAAATCATATCTCATGATGCTGATAGAGGTTTTTAAGAAGGGCATTAATAACTCACTTAAATAAATACAGGAAAACACTGCTACACAGGTAGAAGACCTTAACGAATTGCAGGAAAACACTGCAAAACAGGTAAAAGGCCTTAAAGAATTAAAGGAGGACACGGCTAAACAGGTAGAATTACTTAAAGAGGAAACACAAAAATCCTTTTAAAAATTACAGGAAAACACAACCAAACAGGTGATGGAATTGAACAAAACCATCCAAAATCTAAAAATGGAAGTAGAAACAATGAAGAAAACCCAAAGGGAGACAACTCTGGAGATAGAAACCCAAGGAAAGAAACCAGGAACCATAGATACGACTATCAGCAACAGAATGCAAGAGATGGAAGAGAGAATCTCAGGTGCAGAAGATTTCATAGAGAACATGGCCACAACAATCAAAGAAAATGCATAATGCAAAAAGATCCTAACTCAAAACATCCAGTAAATCCAGGACACAATAAGAAGACCAAACGTAAGGATAATAGGTATAGATGAGAATGAAGATTTTCAACTTAGTGGGCCAGTAAATGTCTTCAACAAAATTGTACAAGAAAACTTCACTAACCTAAAAAAAAGAGATGCCCATGAACATATAAGAACAGAACTCCAGAACTCCAAATACATGGGACCAGAAAAGAAATTCCTCTCAACACAAATAATCAGAACAACAAACGCGCTAAATATAGATAGAATATTAAAAGCACTAAGGGAAAAAGGTCAAGTAACATATAAAGGCAGACCTAATAGAAGTACACCAGACTTCACATCAGAGACTATGAAAGCCAGAAGATCCTGGACAGATGTTATACAGACCCTAAGCAAACACAAATGCCAGCCCAGGGTACTATACCCAGCAAAACTCTCAATTACCATAGATGGAGAAACCAAAGTATTCCATGACAAAGCAAATTCACACAGTTCCTTTCCACAAATCCAGCCCTTCAGAGGATAATAATGGGAAAACACCAATACAAGGACGGAAACTAACAGACTGGCTAAATAAACAGGACCCAACCTTTTGCTGCTTACAGGAAACCCACCTCAGGGAAAAATGCAGACACTACCTCAGAGTAAAGGGCTGGAAAACAACTTTCTAAGCAATTGGACCAGAGAAACAAGCTAGAGTAGCCACACTAATATTAAATAAAATTGACTTCCAACCCAAAGTTATCAAAAAAAGACAAGGAGTGGTACTTCATATCATCAAAGGTAAAATCATCCAAGATGAACTCTCAATTGTGAATATCTATGCTCCCAGTGCAAGGGCATACACATTCATTAAAGAAACTATAGTAAAGCTGAAAGTACACATTATACCTCACAAAATAGTAATGGAAGACTTCATTGCCCCGCTCTCATCAATGGACAGATCCTTGAAAAAGAAACTAAACAGAGACACAGTGAAACTAGCAGAAGTTATGAAACAAATGGAATTAACAGATACCTACAGAATAGTTTGTCCTAAAACAAAAGGATATACCTTCTTCTAAGCACTTCATGGTACCTACTCCAAAATCTACCAAATAATTGGTCAGAAAACAGGCCTCAACAGATACAAAAATATTGAAATTATCCAATGCATCCTATCAGATCACCACAGACTAATGCTGATCTTCAATAACAACCTAAATAATAGAAAGCCAACATTCACGTGGAAGCTGAACAACACTCTGCTCAACAATACCTTGGTCAAGAAAGAAATAAAGAAATGAAAGACTTAGTAGAGTTTAATGAAAATGAAGCCACAACATACTCAAACTTATGGGACACAATGAAAACAGTCCCAAGAGAAAACTCATAACTCTGAGTGCCACCAAAAAGAAACTAGAAAAAGCATACATTAGCATCTTGACACACATGTAAAAGCTCTAGAACAAAAGGAAGCAAACTCACGCAAGAGGAGTAGACATCAGGAAATAATCAAACTTCGGGCTGAAATCAACCAAGTGGAAACAAAAAGAACTATTCAAAGAATCAGCCAAACCAGGACCTGGTTATTTGAGAAAATCAACAAGATAGAAAAATCCTCAGCTAGACTAACTAAAGGGCATAGGGATAGTATCATAATTAACAAAATCAGAAATGACGAATGAGACATAACAACAAAGCATGAGGAAATCCAAAACATCATCAGATCCTACTACAAAAAATTATACTCAACAAAACTGGAAAATCTAGATGAAGTGGACAAATTTCTAGAAAGATACCAGGTACCAAAGTTAAATCAGGATCAAATTAATGATCTAAACAGTCCCATATCCCCTAAAATAATGGAAGCAGTCATTAATAGTCTCCCAACCAAAAACAAACAAACAAACAAAAAGCCCAGGACAAGATGGGTTTAGTGCATGTACTGGCTGATTTTTTGTGTCAATTTGACACAGCTGAAGTTATCACAAAGGAGATTCAATTGAGGAAATGCCTCCATGAGATACAACTGTAAGGCATTTTCTCAATTAGTGATCAACGGGGAAAGGCCCCTTGTGAGTGGGACCATCTCATGGGTGGTAGTCTTGGTTCTATAAGGAGCAGGCTGAGCAAGCCAGGGGAATCAAGCCAGTGAAGAAAATCCCTCCATGGCCTCTGCATCAGCTCCTGCTTTCTGACCTGTTTGAGTTCCAGTCCTAACTTCCTTGGTGATAAACAGCAGTATGAAATTGTAAGCTGAATAAACCCTTTCCTCCCCAACTTGCTTCTTGGTCATGATGTTTGTGCAGGAATAGAAACCCTGACTAAGACAGTGCAGAATTATATCAGACTTTCAAAAAGACCTAATTCCAATTCTCAAACTATTTCAAAATAGAAATGGAAGGTACTCTACCCAATTCATTCTGTGAAGCCACAATTATTCTGATACCAAAAACACTTAAAGACCCAACACAGAAAAAGTACTTCAGATCAATTTCCCTTATGAATATTAATTCAAAAATACTCAATAAAATTCTCACTAACTGAATCAAAGAACACATCAAAATGATCATCCAAAATGATCATGTAGGCTTCATTCCAGGGATGCAGGGATGGTTTAATATACAGATATCCATCAATGTAATCCACTATATAAACAAACTCAAAGACAAAAACCACATGATCATCTCGTTAGATGCTGAGAAAGCATTTGACAATATCCAACACCCATTCATGATAAAAAGTCTTGGAAAGATAAGGAATTTAAGACCCATACCTAAACATAATAAAAGCAATCTAAGGCAAACCAGTAGCCAACATCAAACTAAATGTAGAAAACTTAGAAGCAATCCCACTAAAATCAGGGAATAGACATGGCTGCCCACTTTCTTCCTACCTATTCAATACAGTACTCAAAGTCCTAGCCAGAACAATTAGACAACAAAAAAGAGGTCAAGGGGATACAAATTGGAAAGGAAGTAGTTAAAATATTGCTATTTGCAGATGATATGATAGTGTATATAAGTGATCATAAAATTTCCACCAGAGAACTCCGAAAGCTGATAAACAGCTTCTGTGAAGTAACTGGATATAAAATTAACTCAAACAAATAATTGGCCTTTCTCTACAAAAAGGATAAACAGGATGAGAAAGAAATTAGGGAAACAACGCTCTTCATAGTAGTCACAAATATAATAAAAAATCTTACTGTGACTCTAACTAAGCAATGAAAGATATGTATGATAATAATTTCAAGTCTCTGAAGAAAGAAATTAAAGAAGATCTCAGAAGATGGAAAGATCTCCCATGCTCATGGTTTGGCAGTATATATGTATAATAAAAATAGCTATCTTGCCAAAAGCAATCTACAGATTCAATGCAATCCCCATCAAAATTCTAACTCAATTCTTCACCAAGTTAGAAAGGGCAATTTGCAAATTCATCTGGAATAACAAAAAACCTAGGATAGCATAAACTATTCTCAACAATAAAAGAACCTCTGGTGGAATCACCATGCCTGACCTCAAGCTGTACTACAGAGCAATTGTGATTAAAAAAAAAAAAAAAAAAAAAAAAAACCAAAAAAACAAAAAAACTGCATGGTACTGGTACAACAACAGAAAGGTAGAACAATGGAATTGAATTGAAGACCCAAAAATGAACCCACACACCTAGGGTCACTTGATCTTTGACAAGGGAGCTAAATCCACATAAAACAAGAGACACTGAAATTTATAGAGGAGAAAGTGTGGGGAAAAGCTAGAAGATATGGACACAGAGGAAAAAAAATCCTTAAAAGAACAGCAATGGCTCACTCTGTAAGATCAAGAATCGACAAATCAGACCTATAAAATTGCAAAGCTTCTGTAAGGCAAAAGACACCGTTAATAAGACAAAAAGGCCACCAACAGATTGGGAAAGGATCTTTACCAATCCTAAATCAGATAGGGGACTAATATCCAATATATATAAAGAAATCAAGAAGATGGACTCCAGAAAGTCAAACATCCCTATTAAAAAATGGACTACAGAGCTAAACAAAGAATTCTCAACTGAGGAATACCAAATGGCTGAGAAGCACTTGAAAAAATGTTCAACATCCTTAATTATCAGGGAAATGCAAATCAAAACAACCCTGAGATTCCACCTCACACCAGTCAGAATGGCTAAGATCAAAAATTCAGGTGACAGCAGATGCTGGCGAGGATGTAGAGAAACAGAAACACTCCTCCATTGTTGTTGGGATTGCAAGCTGGTATAACCACTCTGAAAAACTGTCTGGCAGTTCCTCAAAAATTGGACATAGTACTACCAGAAGATCCAGCAATACCTCTCCTGGGCATATACCCAGAAGGCATTCCAACTTGTAATAAGGACACATGCTCCACCATGTTCATAGCAGCCTTATTTATAATAGCCAGAAGCTGGAAAGAACCCAGATGTCCCTCAACAGAGGAATGGACACAGAAAATGTGGCACATATACACATTGGAGTATTACTCAGCAATAAAAAACAATGAATTCATGAAATTCTTAGGCAAATGGATGGATCTGGAGGATATCATCCTGAGTGAGGTAACCCAATCACAAAAGAACACACATGATATGCCCTCACAGATAAGCAGATATTAGCCCAGAAACTTAGAATATCCAAGATACAATTTGCAAAACACATGAAACTCAAGAAGGAAGACCAAAGTGTGGATACTTCATTCCTTCTTAGAATGGGGAACAAAATACCCTAGGAAGGAGTTACAGAGACTATGTTTGGAGCTGAGACAGAAGGAACTATCCAGATACTGCCCCACCTGGGGATCCATCCCATATACATCCACCAAATCCAGACACTATTGCTTATGCCAGAAAGTTTTTCTGACAGGACCCTGATATAGTTATCTCTTGTAAGGCTATGACAGTGCCTGGCAAATACAGAAATGGATGCTCACAGTCATTTATTGGAAGGAACACACAGCCCGTAATGAAGGAGCTAGAGAAAGTACCCAAGGAGCTAAAGGAGTCTGCAACTCAATAGGAGGAACAACAACATAAACTAACCAGTACCCCCCAGAGCTGTGTCTCTAGCTGCATATGTAGCAGAAGATGGCCTAATCAGCTGTCAATGGGAGGAGAGGCCCTTGGTCTTGTGAAGATCATATGCTCCATTACAGGGGAATGCCAGGGCCAGGAAATAGAAGTGTGTGGGGTGGGGAGCAGGGCAGGAGGAGTGTACAGGGGGCTTTGGGGATAGCATTTGAAATGTAAATGAAGAAAATGTCTAATAAAAAAGAAAATAACATCTTTTCACATAATAATCAAAATACTAAATGTACAGAAAAAAAGAAAATGTATTAAAAGCTGCAAAGGAAAATGTAACATATAAACAAGTTACATATAAAAGCAGACCTATTAAAATTACATGTGACTTCTCAACACATACTGTAAAAAAACAGAAGACCTGGGTGAATGACATTCAGTCTCTAAGAGACCACAGATGTCAGCCCAGACTCCTATACCCATCAAAAACTTATTTCACAATAGAGGGAAAGAACAAGATGATCCATGACAAAAGCCAAATTTAAACAATATCTATCTATAAATCTAGCCTTACAAAAGATACTAAAAAAAAAATTTCTACCCAACAAAGGTAACTACACCCAAGAAATCACTGGAAATATATACTTCCACACCAGCAAAACCAGAAGAAGGATCACACACATACACACACACACACATACACACACACACACCCACACTATCACTACCACCACCATCAAAATAACAGAAATTGGCAATCATTGGTAGTTAATATCTTTCTATTGATTCCACTGATAATATCTATCAGTGGAATCAATTTCCCAATAAAAAGACACAGACTAAAAGAATGAATGGGAAAATAAGAGCCATCATTCTGATGCATTTAAGAAACATATCTCGTCATCAAAGATAGATATTACCTAAGAGTACTGGCTCAGAAAGGTTTTCCAGACAAAGGGACCCAAGAAGCAAAGTGGAGTAACCATTATAAAATCTAATAATATATACTTTCAATCAAAATTAATTAAAACGGATAGGAAGCATATTCCATATAAATCAAAGGAAATATCTACCAAGATGATATCCCAATTCTGAATATCTATGTTGCAAATGCAAGGGCACTCACATTTGTAAAAGAAATATTGCTAAAGTTTAAATCACACATTGAACCCTACACTTTAATAATGGGAGACTTCAACACACCACTCTCACTAATGGACAGGTCATCCAGACAGAAACTAAACAGAGAAATAATGAAACTAGCAGACATTATGAATCAAATGGACCTAACAGACACCTACAGAATATTTCACCCAAACATAAAGGAATATGCCTTCTTCTCAAAGACCTCACTGACCTTCAAAATAGACCTTATAGTTGGTCAAAAAGCCAACCTTAACTGATATGAGAAAATTGAAATAAAACCTATATCTTATCAAACTATGAGGGATTTAAGTTGGATTTAAACAACAACAGAAACATCACAAAACTTACACCCTCACAGAAAATGAAGAACTGTCTACTTAATGAACACTGGGTTAAGGAATATATGAAGAAAAATTTAATAATTTCTAGTAGTCAATGAAAATGAAGCAACAACATATCAAAACGTATGGGGAACAATGAGAGCAGTGTTAAGAGGAAAGTTCATAGCACTACTTAGTAATTAGCAATTGCTAAGAGTAATATAAGTAATACAAGTAATATAAATAATAAGTAATTATTTAATAAGTAATTAAAATAATTACTGAGAACTCATTCTAGCAACTTAACAGCATACCTGAAAGTTCTAGAACAAAAAGTAGCAAACACATAAGAGGACTAGAAGATAAGAAATAATCAAACTCAGGGCTGAAATTAATAAATTAGAAGCAAAGAGAACAATACAAAT
The DNA here is from genome assembly GCF_978045245.1 of Mus caroli. Lineage (NCBI taxonomy): Eukaryota > Metazoa > Chordata > Mammalia > Rodentia > Muridae > Mus > Mus caroli. The sequence goes on along the minus strand of NW_028227258.1, from coordinate 144,263,975 downwards.
AATAATTTTAAAAAGTTGGTTCTTCAAGAAAATCATCAATATAGAAAAAACATCAGGCAAGCTAACTAAAAGGCAGAGAGAATATCCAAATTATCAAAATTAGAAAGGAAAAGGTGAATATAACAACAGACAACAAGGAAAACTAAAGAATCAATAGGTCTTAATTCTAAAGACTACTCTACAATATTGGAAAAAGCAAAAGGGATGATTTCGTTGATAGATACCATTTACTAAAGTTAAAGCAAGATCAGGTATACAATTTACATAAACCCCCTAAGGAAATAGAAGCAGTCATTAAAAGTCTTCCAACAAAAGAAAAGGTGAGGGCCAGATGGTTTCAGCACAGAATTCTAGCAGATGTTCAAAGAAGAATTAATACAAGTACCCCTCAAATTATTTCATAAATTCAAAACAGAAGAATCACTGCCAAACTAGTTGTATGATCCCATAGTCACTCTGATACCTAAACTACACAAAGATTCAATAAAGAAAGAGAACTTCAGACCAGTTTCCCTTATAAACATTGATGCAAAAATACACAATAAAACACTCACATGCAAAATCCAAGAGCACATCAAATATATCATCCACCAGGATCAAGTAGGCTTCAACCCAGAAATGTAGAGATAGTTCAGCATATGAAAATTCATCATAATACACCATATAAAGAATGCCGACAAAGCCTTTGACAAAATCTAACACCCCTTCACGATAAAAGTCTTGGAGAGATTAGGGATACAAGATGCATTCATAAACACAATGAAGGCAATATACAGAACCAATAGTCAACATCAAATTAAATGGAGAGAAATTTAATTCAATTGCACCTAAAATCAGGGACAATTCAAAGTTTTTACTAGAGCAATAGGACAGCTAAAGGAGATGAAGATGATAGAAATTGGAAAGGAAGAAGATGAAGAATTGTTCTTCATTGATGATATGATAATATAATTAAGTAAGCCGGAAATTTTTAACAGGGAACACCTACAGGTGACAAAGACCTCCAGGAAACCCACTTGTTACAAAATTAACTGAAAAAAAAATCAGTGCACCTTCTTTATACAAACAAAAAGTGAGACTGAAGTATCCATTCTTTGGTCTTCCTTCCTCTTGAACTTCATGTGGTCTGTGAGTTGTACCACAGGTATTCTACACTCTTTGCCTAATATCCACTTATCAGTGAGTACATATCATGTGTGGTCTTTAAGTTACATCACTCATGATGATATTTTCTAAAGCCATCCATTTGCCTGAGAATTTTATGAAGTCATTGTTTTTAATAGCTGAGTAGTACTCTATTGTGGAAATGTTCCACATTTTTTGTATCCATTCTTCTGATGAGGAACATCTCAGTTCTTTCTAGCTTCTGGCTATTATAAATATGGCTGTTATGAACATAGTGGAACATGTGTCCTTATTACATGTTGGAGCATCTTCTGGGTACATGCCCAGGAGAGGTACAGCTGGGTCCTAAAATAGCATATATCCACTTTTCTGAGGAACAACCAAATTGATTTCCAGAGTGGTTGTACCAGCTTGCAATCTCACCAGCAATGGAAAGAGTAGATGCTTCAGTTCTGCTTAGAAGAGGGAACAATATAATCAATGGACATAGACAATGGGAGGGACTTGGAGGAAGAAAAGAGGGGGGTCAAAAGAGGGGCAGAGTCAGTTATGGGAGGAGAGGGAGGAAATGTACAAAGAGTCAGGAAATTGAAAAAGGTGTGTAGCAATGGGGGATGTGGAACTGGGGGTAGCAACTGGAAAATCCCAGATGCCAGGAAAGCAAGAGCCTCCCAGGACCACATGGGAATGATATTAGCTGAAATACACGACAAAGGAGAGGGAGAAACTGTCAAGACCATATCATAGGCATGTCTCCCTGGTTGAGGGATGGGGCCACCCTCCCATTTTCAAACTTTTAATCCAGAATTGCTCCTGTCTAAAGGAAGTACAGGGACAAAGAGTGTAGCAGAGACTGAACAAAAAGCCATCCAGAGACTGACCCACCTGGAGATCCATTCCACATGCAGACACCAAATTCAGACACTATTGCTGATTCCAAGAAGTGCTTGTTGACAGGAGCCTGATACAGCTGTCTTCTGAGAGGCTCTGCCAGATCCTGACAAGTACAGATGTGGATGCTTGCAGCCAACTATTGAACTGAGCACAGGGACTCCAGTGGAGGAGTTAGGGGAAGGACTAAAGGAGCTGAAGGGACCTTTTCTGGCATGAATGGGAAAGGAAGCCCTTGGTGCTATGAAATCTTGATGCCCCAGTGTAATAAAATGCGAGGGCTGTGAGGTGGAAGTGGGTAGGTGGCGGGGGGAGCACCCACATAAAAGCAGAGCAAGGGGGAATGGAATAGGGAGTTTGCTTAGGGGAACTGGGAAATGGGATAACATTTGAAATGTAAATAAATAAAATATACAATTAAAAATAAAAAGTGAGATGAGACATAAATTAGAGAAATAAGAGTGTTCACTGTAGCCACAAATATTATAAAATATCTTGGTGTAACTCTTGAAAGGCCTACATGACAAAAATTTCAAGTCTTTTGAGAAAGTAATTTAGAAAACTATCAGAAAATGGAAAGATATCCCATGCTCATGGATTGGTAGGATTAACATAATAAAAATGATCATTTTACCAAAAGCAATATACAGAGTCAACAAAATTTCCATCCAAATTCCAACATAATACTGTACAGAATTAAAGAAGAATATTCAACTTCATGTGAAAAGATGAAAACATCAAGGATAGCTAAAACAATATTTACAATAAAAGAAATTCTGGAGCTCACTATCACTATCTCTGATTTAAACCTTTACTTCAGAGCAATAGTAATAAAAACTGCATGGTATTGGCATAAAAACAGACAGGTTGAACAATTGACTTGAATTGAAGAACCAGAAGTAAATCCACACACCTATGGACATTTGATTTTTGACAAAGAAACCAAAAGTATACAATGGAAAAAGGAAAACATTTTAAACAAATAGTGCTAGAGTAACTGGATGTCTGCATGCAGAAAATGCAAGTAGAAACATATCAACCTGCACAAAACTGAATTTGAAGTAGATCAAAGACCTCAGCATAAAACTGGATACATTAAGTCTAATAGAAGAGAAATGCCTAAGGAAATAGCCTTGAACACATTCCTACAAGAGACAGCCTCCTGAAAACCAAAATACCAATAGCTTAGACACTAAGATCAACAAATAATAAGTATTACCTGATTGTCTTAGTCAGAGTTTCTATTCCTGCACAAAACATCATGACCAAGAAGCCTGTTGAGGAGGAAAGAGTTTATTCAGCTTACATTTCCACATTGCTGCTCATCACCAAAGGAAGTCAGTACTGGAACTCATGCAGGTCAGGAAGCAGGAACTGATGCAGAGGCCATGAAGAGATGTTACTTACTGGTTTGCTTCACCTGCCTTGTTCAGCTTGCTTGCTTTTTTTTTTTTTTTCAATTTTTATTAGATATTTTCTTCATTTACATTTCAAATGCTATCCCAAAAGTCCCCTATACCCTCCCCCTGCCCTGATCCCCTACCCACCTACTCCCACTTCTTGGCCTTGGTGTTCCCCTGTACTGGGGCATAGAACCCAAGACTACCAGCCAGGGATGGCACCACACACAGTGGGCCCTCCCACCTTGATCGCTAATTGAGAAAATGCCTTACAGCTGGATCTCCTGAAGGCATTTCCTGAAGGGAGGCTCCTTTCTCTGTGATAACTATGGCTTGTGTCAAGTTGACACAAGAGACTAGTCTGTACACTCATGAAACTGAAAAACTTCTATAAGGCAATGTACACCATCAAAAGGACAAAATAGCACCCTAGAGAAAGGTGCTTAACCAACCCTAAATCCATCACAGGGCTGATATCCAAAATATATAAAGAACTCAAGAAAGCAGACAACAACAAAATAAGCCAATAAAAAAAAAAACATGCAATACAAATATAAACAGAGAATACTCAACAGATTAATCTCTAATGGTCAAGAAACATTTTAAGGAAAATTTCAACATTCTTAGTCTTCGCGCAAATACAAAATCAAAACCCCTCTGATATTTCATCTTATATCCTATCAGAATGGCTAAGATCATAAATGCAAGGGACAGTTCATATTGGTGAGGATATAGAGGAGCAGGAGAACATTTCTTCATTTCTAGGGATTGCAAACTTGTTTGTCTGCTTTGGAAATCAATATGGTGTTTCCTCAGAAAACTGGAAATTGATTTACCTCAATACCCAGCTATACAACTCCTGGGTATATACCACAAAGACACTTGGTTATCTATTTTCATAACAGTCTTATTCCTACAACTCAGAAACTAGAAACAGTCTAAATCTTCCTCAACCAGATAATGGATTTTAAAAATAGGACATTTATACAATGAAATGTCACTCAAATGTTAAAAAATAATAATAATTACAAAAAAACCCCAGTAACATCATGAATTTTTGCCAGCAAGTGGTTGGAACTAGATAAGATCATCTTTAGTGGGCTAACTCAGACCCTGAAAGACAAATATCCTATGAACTCACTTATAAGTGGATATTAATCATAAAGTACAGGACAACCATGCCACAATCCACAGACCCAAAGATGCTAAGTAACAAGAGGGGCCCAAGGGAGAGTGCTTGAATGTCACTGAGAAGGAGAAATAAAATAGACATCTAGGATAGATGGAGAACAGTATTGTATGACAGAGGGAAATCAGTGGGATAAAATGGGGGTAGGATGGAGGCAGAGAGTACTGGAAGAGAACTAGAATTGTTGGGACAAGCTATAATCCTAGGACAATGGAAACTTCCAGGAAACTTGAGGGTGTTGCTAGCTAAGACTCCTAGCAATAGAGGATATGTAACCTGAAGGTTCTATCTCCCATAACTAGAAAAGACTTCCAATGAAGGGATTGGAGTACCAACCCAGCCACAAAAACTTCTTGGCTCACAATTAGCTCTGCCTACAAGACTTGCAAGAGTAAAGATGGAGCAGATATTGAGGGGATGGTCAAGCAATGACTGGCCCAGATTGTTATCTATGCCATGTGAGAGAAACCACCCTTTACACTATTAATGATATTCTGCTATACTTGCCCACAGGAGCCTAGCATAACTCATCTGAGCTGCTTCACCCACCAACTGATGGAAACAGATTCAGAGACCTACTGCCAAATAGGGGAATCTTGTCGAAGAGACAGAGTAAAGTTTGTAAGAGCCAGAGAGGTCAAAGACATAACCAAAAACTACAGAATCAACTAACCTGGGCTCATAGTAGCCTGCACAAACTAAACTGCCAACCAGAGAGCATGCATGAGTTGAACATAAGCACCTGTCTTAGTCAGGGTTTCTATTCCTGCACAAACATTATGACCAAGAAGCAAGTTGGGGAGGAAAGGGTTTATTCGGCTTACACTTCCATACTGCTGTTCATCACCCAAGGAAGTCAGGACTGGAACTCAAGCAGGTCAGAAAGCAGGAGCTGATACAGAGGCCATGGAGGGATGTTCTTTACTGGCTTGCCTCCTCTGGCTTGCTCAGCCTACTCTCTTATAGAACCCAAGACTACCAGCCCAGGGATGATCCCACCCACAAGGGGCCTTTCCCCCTTGATCACTAATTGAGAAAATGCCTTACAGTTGGATCTCATAGAGGCATTTCCTCAACTGAAGCTCCTTTCTCTGTGATAACTCCAGCTGTGTCAAGTTGACACAAAAATAGCCAGTACAGCACCCTTGTACATATGTAACAGTTATGCAACTTGGTCTTCATGTGGGACTCCTAAAAACGGAAAGAGGAGATATCCCTTATGCTGCTGCCTGCCTTTGAATCCATTTCCCCTAACTGAGCTGTTACTGCAGCTTGATACACCAAGGCTGGTTGATATTGATGGGAGGCCTCCCATTTTCTATATTTAGTGTTTTGATTATTTTGTGCCAAGGGGACTTTCTTTTCTGGTGGAATATATTTGGTGTTCCATATGAATCTTGCGCCTTTAAGACTATCTCCTTTTACAGTCTAGGAAATTTTTCTTCTATAATTTTGTTGAAAACATTGTTTGGGTGTTTGATTCTGTTTTTTTCTTTTTCCTATATTTCTATTTTTCTTAGTTTTTGGTCATGGTTTAATGTTCTAGACTTCTTGTGCTTTTTGTGTCAGGAGGTTGGTTGGTTGGTTTGTTTGGTTGGTTGTTTGTTTTTCTCTACCTAACATTTTCCTTGACTGGAATATCCATTTCTTCTAGCATATCTTCAATGTTGTAGATTCTCTGTTCTATCTTCGGTTAGTGAAGCTTGCCTTTGTAGTTCTTGTTCAAATTCCTAAAGTATTCGTGCCATAAGTTGAGATTTTCTTTATTGATTCTCTTCACATTTTCAGGGTTTGAAGTGTTTTTTATTTGTTTGCTTCAACTGTTTGTTTGTGTTTTCCTAGATTTCTTTGAGGAATTTAGTCATTTCATTTCTTCCACCTGCTTGTTTCTGGGGGTTTGTTTTGTTTTGTTTTTGATTTAAGAGATTTATTTATTTCCTCTTTAAGGACTTCTATCGTTTGTACACAGGTTATTTTAAGTTTTGTTTTTGTTTGGGGTTTTTTGTTTGTTTGTTTTTGTTTTTGTTTGTTTTGTTGATAATTTCTGCTGTTTTTATTTGTTTTGCTTCAGCTACATTGGAGTAGAATATTGAGGGCTGACCTGCTGATTTTCAATACTGGTAACAGTAATGAGTAATAATATTTCAACTAAGGATAATCATGACAAAGGAAGAACCCGACACCACCTAAATATCTTTTCTAGTAGCAGCATACTCTTGGTGGTTGGCATCAAATTCAATCAGTGAAAAGGACAGAAATGCCAGTTAGGGCTTTCAGTCCTGCCAGACTAGGGAGATTTTGCTTAAATTCAGAGCTATTTTGCTTTACAGAAAGCATGCAAATTCTTCCTACAATTCTGTAGTCAGTATCTTGATGAAAAGTATGTATCCAATGTGTCCAGTCATGGCACTTAAAAAATAGTCTCCTACTGGGTATAATGACCTTTAATTCCAGCACTTGAGAGGGAAAGACAGATTGATCTCTGAGTTCAAGACCACGCTGGTGAACAGAACAGATTCCAGGAAAACTAGGACTATGCAAAGAAATCCCATCAGGAAAAACCCTATCTGGTTTTAGCAATGAGGGGTATATATGCCATATTGGTTTGTATCTTGCTCACATTTTACTCTTAACATTTAACATTCTATTTTCTCTAGACATCCAAAATCAAAAGAAAGATGTCTTTAACATGAACACACTCCTACTGGTCTCCATTAATGAGATATTTATAACCATTGGATGTTCATCTGTGAGCATAAAAAAGCAAAAACTCCCACTCGAACTTCAGAATGCTATAAACACATTGCATCCTTGTTGTACTATTATTGGGTCCATTGTTATTGCACTTTAAAACACTGATCCATCCATTCTGCAGTTTTGGCTACCTTAATATTGGACAATCTTGTGCACATAGTCATACCTCTGTGAGTACTTGTGTGCAACAACTCTATTTTTTCCCCAATTCACTGCTTTATAACAGTCCTGGCACCCTCTGGCTCTTACATATTTGTGCCCCTCTTCCAGGATAATCCCTGAGCCTTAGGAGGAAAAAGGACGTGTGACATAGCTGCCCATTTCAGGCTGAACACTCCACAGTCTCTTATTTTCTGTATTTGGCTTATTTGTGAGACTCCTTATTAATCACTAATGACTACAAATAGAAGATGCTCTGATTAGAACTGAGAACTGCACTAATCTGGGGTACAATAACACATAGAGGGGAGTTTAAAAGTATGTCAATTTAGCAGAATAAAAGTAGTCAGCTCTCCCTAGAGCTATGACTTACCAAGTAATATGTCCTTTGTCCGTTTAATAGTTCTGTCTTCTTGATCAAATCCAGTGGACACCCCTACACCCAAACATACAATAGCAGCACTAAATGGACTCAGAGCATTAAGAACCCTGTAGGCATATTACTCTTGTAACAGGACTCCAGACCTTAGCAAACTGACTCCACGATGCAAGTACAATTCAGTCTGTAAAACGCAGCAGATCGATGGAACGGCCAGACAAAACTAAAGCACAGGTCTAATACATTAAAGTCCATATTTCTGGGAGAATCTCTAAATGTGCCAACCTTGTTTTTTGGCTTTTTTAGTTCTGCTTCTGGCTGACTGATCTTGATAACTGAAGTATGTCAACATGGAACATACATTATATGCTTAAAAACTTACCCTGTAGAGGAGAGGCCCTTGGTCTTATGAAGGTTATATGTCCCAGTACAGGGGAATGCCAGGGCCAGGAAGCAAAAGTGGGTGGGTTGGGGAGCAGGGCAAGGGGAGGGTGTAGGAGACTTTCGGAATAGCATTTGAAAAATAAATGAAGAAAATATCTAATAAAAAAGAAAAAAGAAAAAAAAAAAAGAAAAGAAAAGAAACCATACCCTGTGAAAGGCTGGTAGTATATACAAGGATCCTGAATACTCATTGTGGTTGCTGGCCAACTAATAAAAACTTTCGATTGGCTTAAACCAATGTCTGAGCATTGGTGAATTCATCTCACGTGAATTCCTACAACACTATCCCAAAGTTTCATGATTTCACTGGTATTAAATTCTAGGTGTATGAAAGCAACTAGACAGTGCTCATCTACATTTGTTCAATCATTTCTACAGGAGTAAGTAAAGGTTGACCAGCCCAGGGTTTCTGTGAAATCTCGAAGCTTTTAATGAACCTTATGATAAGAGATTCTTGCCTTGTATTGGACATTCTTTTCTAGAAGTAGAAAAATACTACATTTAAGGAAAGAAAGTCAGAGGAAACAATATAAGGAGGGAATGAAAAATGTGAAATAAAAGAATAAAAAAACATAGAAACCTAGGTATACCACTCAACAAGAAAAATTCTACCTTTGCCTCCCAACTGTACCATAAACTTGCATTATCTGATTCATTTAATTTTTGCCTGAGAGTACTTATACAAGCCCTTTGGGGATGTCAGAGTCTGACACCAAGCAGACATGGCACACTGAAAGACTTTTGTCATGAAAACGATGAATTTTCAAACTAGTTCAAGAGTAATTGAAAATGGAATTCTGAGACAAGCTGAGGTGTGTTTTTAATCTCCACATAAACACATCAACACTTATTTTAAGTCTGCCAGCTATGGATCTTCAAGAAAACACTCAATACTGCTCCTTGTACATTGAGAAGATCGTTGACTTTTCTCTCAAAAAAAATAATAGTACCATCATTCGAAGCAAAAAAATTCTCTTTGTGTGATAAAATATTGCCCTCCCAGAGATTCTGCCTTATATTTTAAGAGACAGAGCAATTCATGTTAGTCTCCAGATTAATGACAGAAAAAAATCTCAAACTTGGGACCATAATATCACAAATTCTTGAAGCTGTTGAAAGTGTAAGAGAGCATTGGATTCAATCCTATTATTCTGTAGGTAAAATGGCCAAACCCTTAAATGTCCCTAATAACCAAGCTGCCCATTACTCTCCTTTACAAAATTAACTCATCTTTTTGTAACAAGCAAGACTCCAAAGTTTTAGAGAAAAATGAAATCATAGTAGGTAGCAGTATCTCTTTAGTTCTAGAATGGTTCTTTTTTTTTAAATCAGAAATGTGCTTATATATTCTGTAGTTAAAATGTGATGCTGGATGTGATTGTGGTCACCATAAAAGTAAAGATAAAGGATGTGGTTTGAAATGCACAGTCCTGCAGCTTATTGATAATACTGTATCCACAAAAATTTATTTGAATCCATACACAAGAACTATTATCTCATCTATTCATTGAAACATACAGTAATATGGGGATTCATTTTTCTCTTTAAAGATGAAGAAATGAAACATTACAGTTCAAAGGTCTGTACCAAATTCTCCGTGAATTTGCTCTGTGAAAATAAAGCACTAGGTGTGAGAACTAATGTTCAAAATAAACACTTCTTAGAGGAGTTACTTGGCCATAAGATTAATGCAAATTATTGAAATTAGCTGTAGGAAATGAGGATATCAACCTATCAGATGAATACAAGCACAAGAGACTATAGATTGAAGAACTTGGTAGAACAATAGTGAAAACTATCCCAAAGTTTAAGAGTAACAGAAAACCTTTCCTACCATCCAGTATGGGTACAACAAGACTGAGGCTATAAGCCTTGACAAGAACTTTTGCATTCAAATGCAAGGTAAAGCACAAAGAACAGGAAAGTCTGTGTAAGAACAGCCTAACACATGTTCATTTGATCCAACTTTTATGCTTTTATGACTACTACAAACTGACAGGACCAGATCTGGGAAGGAAGATCACTGGACTGCACTAAATCCCAGGAGCAGCACATCAGATCCTCTGCTAGCTTGAAAAAGTTCTAGAGCCAGACATGGTTACGTACACTTAAAATCCTAGCACTGCGAGGCAAGGTTAGTTTAAACTTTAAGCCCAGTCTAAACTAAGTAGTAAAACCTAACTTAATAATTTTTTTAAAAAAGGATGTAAGTTTACTATCATTAGCTTCTCAAAATTCCAATGTTTAAACACTGGTCTTGGGTCCCAGATAGGTAAAAAAAAAGAATACAAAATAATTTAAAAGTAAATGGAGAGGAGACAGGAGCCAAGGAGCTGCCTGCAAAAGGAGCCTTCTGATTTCAGTGTGTGCCTGGAGCCAGTCCTATGCCACTGACCCAGGTGGCACCAAGAGAGAGCTAGCCTCCCAGGAGTGTAGACAGTCCCATAAGCACAGGTAGGACCACTACTGCTGTTTAAAGGAACCCACCTGGAACCCTCAGGACACAGGAACCAAGAAGCTGCTTGGGACAAGAGACTTCCGGTTACCATCTGTGCCCAAAGCTGATCCTGTGCCACAGAGCTACATATACAAATACTACCAGAAGAGAGCTGGTCTCCCCAGAGTGCCTACACACCTTCAAGCACTGGTAATACCACCACTTCTCTTCAAATTCCTGGCCCAAGAGGGACCCTTCAGAGGCAACAGAACACAGGAACCAAGGATCAGCTGGAGAAATAACACTTTTGGTTTCTGGCTGCACCTCAGAAGTGATGCTGTACCATAGCTCTCCATACCTAAATTTCTCCCTGAGAGAACTGGTCTCCCAGGAGTACTAACACACAGGATTACAGGACAGACAAGCAATAGTGAGAGAAAGCAAGACCACCAGAGATAACCAGATGGCAAAGGGAAAGTGCAAGAACATAAGCAACAGAAACCAAGGTTACTTGGCATCACTAGAACCCAGTTCTCTCACCACATTGAGCCCTGGTTACCCCAACACAACAGAAAAGCAAGACTCTGGTTTAAAATCACATCTCATGATGATGATTGAGGACTTTAAGAAGGACATAAATAACTCCCTTAAAGAAATACAAGAGAATATAGGTAAACAGGTAGAAGACATTAAAGAGAAAACACAAAAAATCCCTTAAATAATTATAGGAAAATACAATCAAACAGGCGAAGGAACTGAAGAAAACCACCCAGGGTCTGAAAATGGAAATAAAAACAATAGAGAGGACACCAGGACTCAGGTCAGAACGCCATTTTCTCTCCAGTGTCTCTCTAAGGCTGGTCTGCACAGGAAAGCGCTGGCCACAGAAGCAACAGAGCACCTCAGACATGGTCCTACAGTCCTACAGGGATACATCTGCAGCCAGGATGTGGTTCTGATCTGCAGTCCTCTGTGCACCTTTCCTTCCAGAGGAGAGCTTGCCTCCAGGAAGTGCTCTAAACCGCAAGACTCAAGGGAGATCTACATTTTCTCTCCAGTGTCTCTCTAAGGCAGGTTGGCTCAGGAGAGCACAGGCAACAGAGCTTCTAGGACAGCGTCCTATGAGCCTATATCTGCACCCTCTGTGTACTGGTCTCCCAGGAGTGCTGACACAGGTTTAGAGACTCACAGGAGGAACAAGCTCGAGCCAGAGACAGCTAGAACATCTAACACCAGAAACTACCAGATGGCAAAAGGCAAATGAAAGAATCTTACCAACAAAAACCAAGACTACTTGGCATCATCAGAACCCAGTACTCCCACTACAGTGAGTCCTGGATACCCCAACACACCGGAAAAGCAAGAATCGGATTTAAAATTGTATCTCATGATGCTGGTAGAGGATTTTAAGAAGGACATTAATAACTCCATTAAAGAAATTCAGGAGAACACAGATAAACAGGTAAAAGTCCTTAAAAAGGAAACACAAAAATCCCTTAAAGAATTATAGGAGAACACAAGTAAGCAGGTAGAAGCCTTTAAAGAAGAAACACTAAAATCCCTTAAAGAATTACAGGAAAACACAACCAAACAGGTGAAGTTGTTGAACAAAACCATCCAGGATCTAAAAGTGGAAATAGAAACAATACCGAAATGACAAAGGGAGACAACTCAGGAGATGAAACCCTAGGAAAGAAATCAGGAGCCATAGATGCAAGCATCACCAACAGAATACAAGAGATAGAAGAGAGAATCTCAGGTACAGAAGATTCCATAGAAAACATGGACACAACAATCAAAGAAAATGAAAAATGCAGAAAGATCCCAACTCATAACATCCAGGAAATCCAGGGCACAATAAGAAGACCAAACCTACAGATGATAGGTATAGATGAGAATGAAGATTTTCAACCAAAAAAGTGAAAGATTTGTATGAAAAGAACTTCAAGTCTCTGAAGAAAGAAATCAAAGAAGACCTCAGAAGGTAGAAAGATCTCCCTCGCATGAATGTGGACTGGCAGGAATAATACAGTGAAAATGGCCATTTTGATGAAATCAATCTACAGATTCAATGCAATTCCTATCAAAATTCCAACTTAATTATTCACAGAGTTAGAAAGAGCAATTTTCAAATTCACCTTGAATAACAAAAAACCCAGGATAGCTAAAACTATTCTCAACAATAAAAGAACTTCTGGGGGAATCAGCATTCAGGACCTCAAACTCTACTACAGAACATTAGTGATAAAAACTGCATGGTATTGGTACAGAAGATAGGCATGTAGATCAATGGAATAGAATTAAAGACCCAGAAATGAACCATACACATATGGTCACTTGATCTTTTACCAAGGAGTTAAAACCACCCAGTGGAAATAAAACAGTGTTTTCAACAAATGGTGCTGGTTCAACTGGAGGTCAGCATGTAGAAGAATGTAAATCAACCCATTCTTATCTCATTGTACAAAGCTCAAATCCAAGTGGATCAAGGACCATCACATAAAACCAGATACATTGGAACTAATTGAAAAGAAAATGTGGAAAAGCCTTGAATACATGGACACAGGGAAAATTTTCCTGAACAGAAAACCAATAGCTTATGCTCTAAGATCAAGAATTGATAAATGAAGATGTCATAAAATTACAAAGCATCTGTAAGGCAAAGGACACTGTCAATAGGACAAAACAGCAACCAACAAATTGGGTAAAGATCTTTATCAACCCTATATTGAATAGAGGGCTAATATCCAATATATACAAAGAACTCAACAAGTTAGACTCCAGAGAACCAAATAACCTATTAAAAATGGGGTACAGCTGAGTTCATTCTTTTTAATATCCACTTATCAGTGAGTACATATTGTGTGAGTTCCTTTGTGATACACAATGGAGTACTACTCAGCTATTAAAAAGAATGAATTTATGAAATTCTTGGGCAAATGGATGGACCTGGAGGGCATCATCCTGAGTGAGGTAACACAATCACAAAGGAACTCACACAATATGTACTCACTGATAAGTGGATATTATCCCAAAACTTAGGATACCCAAGATACAGTTTGCTAAACACATGAAACTCAAGAAGAATGAAGACTGAAGTGTGGACACTATGCCCCTCCTTAGAATTGGGAACAGAACACCCATGGAAGGAGTTACAGAGACAAAGTTTGGAGCTGTGACAAAAGGATGGACCATCTAGAGACTGCCATATCCAGAGATCCATCCCATGATCAGCATCCAAACGCTGACACCATTGCATTCACTAGCAAGATTTTGCTAAAAGGACCCAGATATAGCTGTCTCTTGTGAGACTATGCCGGGGCCTGGCAAACACAGAAGTGGATGCTCACAGTCAGCTAGTGAATGGATCACAGGGCCCCCAATGGAGGAGCTGGAGAAAGTACCGAAGGAGCTGAAGGGATCCACAACCCTATGGGTGGAACAACATTATGAACTAACCAGTACCCCGGAGCTCTTGACTCTAGCTGCATGTGTATCAAAAGATGGCCTAGTCGGCCATCACTGGAAAGAGAGGCCCATTGGACATGCAAACTTTATATGCCTCAGTACAGGGGAACTCCAGGGCCAAAAAAATGGGAATGGGTGGGTAGGGAAGTAGGGGGGAGGGTATGGGGGACTTTTGGGATAGCATTGGAAATGTAATTGAGGAAAAGATGTAATAAAAAAAATTTTTTTTTTAAATAAAAAAAAAATGGGGTACAGAGCTAAACAAAGAATTCTCAATTGAGGAATACCAAATGGCTGAGAAGCATCTAAAAAAATGTTCAACGTCCTTAGTCATCAGGGAAATGCCAATCAAAACAACCCTGAGATTCTACCTCATACCAGTCAGAATGGCTAAGATCAAAATCTCAGGTGACAGCAGATGCTGGCAAGGATGTGTAGAAAGAGGAAAACTCCTCCATTTTTGGTGGGATTGCAGGCTGGTACAACCACTCTGGTTATCAGTCTGGCAGTTCCTCAGAAAATTGGACATAGTTCTGCCTTAGGACCCAGTTATACCACTGCTGGGCATATACCCAGATGATACTTCAACATGTAATAGAGACAAATGCTCCACTATATTCATAGCAGCCTTATTTATAATAGCCAGGATGTGGAAAAACACAGATGTCCCTCAACAGAACAATGGATACAGAAAATGTGGTACATTTACACAATAGAATGTTACTCAGCTATTAAAAGCAATGAATTCATGAAATTTTTAGGCAAATGGATGGACTAGAAAATATCATCCTGAGTGAGGTAACCCAATCACAAAAGAACACACATGGTACACACTCACTAATAAGTGGATATTAGCCCAGAAGCTCGAAATACCGAAGATACAATTCACAGACCAAATGAAGCTCAAGAAGAAGGAAGACCAAAGTAAGTATACTTTGGTTCCTATAGAAGGGGGAACAAAATACCCATGGGAGGAGATACAGAGACAAATCGTGGAGCAGAGACTGAAAGAAAGATCATCTACAGACTGCCTCACCTAGGGATCCATCCCATATACAGTCACCAAAACCAGACACTATTGTGGATGCCAACAAGTGTTTGCTGACAGGAGCCTGATATACTGTCTCCTGAGAGGCTTTGCCAGAGCCTGACAAATACAGAGGTGGATGCTCTCAGTCAACCATTGGACTGAACACGAGGTCCCCAATGAAGGAGCTAGAGAAAGGACCCAAAGAGCTAAAGGAGCTTACAGGTCCTTAGGAGGAACAACAATGTAAGCCAACCAGTACCCCCAGATCTCCCAGGGACTTAACCAACCAAAGGGTACACATGGAGGAACCCATAGCTCTGACAGAAGGATGTCAGATTTTGATTCCAACCTAACAAGAGTAAGAGACAGCGTTGAATACAGGCCATGAAGTAACTTGCCAGAATCCCAATGTACTTGGCACCCAGGGAGCAATAGATGGTTACTAGAGCCTATTGATATCTTCTTATTCTTTCATTTGTCTAAACATCCCATGGTCACTTCAGATCTGAGCACATAGAAGAGAGGAGACACTAGGAATACTATATTCAGTTCTCTGCTTCGTTACCCAGTGTCTTTTTTGTAATGTATAAAAGGGCTAGATAATTTTTATAATATCACATTTAAAGATGAACTAATCAGTCTCTCAATTATAAATTAAGAAAAAAAGGCATAACTAATTAGAGTCAAAGCCACAGTTAGAGGCCAGGTTTCTGGGCTACTAGCCCAGAGCTTTTAGATTAAATCATGCCATGTCATTGTAGCACCACACTAAACTTAGAGGATAAGAAAAGGGCAGAGCAAAGAGAGGGATGTATTATGCCTCCCAATTCTGGGAAATCTTCCTCACAACTCTTGCTAAACAATTACCTTCCAAGCCCTGTTTTTTCTCAAGTTGTTTCACTTAGAATGACAAAAATTTCACAGTTCTGTTCTATTTTCTTTCATTCTTACCCGATAATGAGAAATTACTACTCAACTGATGGTGGATATAAACATGTGACAAACTCTGGACATTATTTCGATTTCTAGGCTGTATGTAATGTGGTATTTGTTGATGCTTTATTTGTTTTTTTGAACAATAGGTACTGAATAAAATTTTGTTTTCTTAATTAAAAATTTACTTTCAATAATAAAGTAACTTGAAACTTAAAATTAAAAGCTTAAATTTTAATTTATGGAAAAATTGTAGCAATATATTAACTTTTACATTATAGAATTGTTTTTATGACTTTTAGGTTTCATAAATATTTAAGGCCCATATGGTGCAATGCGTGTTTCTGAATCCCCACTATTGGATTGAATATCTAAGCATAGCACATGCTGACATTTCTATGGTTTCAAGTACATACTGTGCCTGACTTCTTCCACCATAGGGCAGCTGTTGAAAAGTAATAGTAAACTACCTGACATATTTTATACTATACACCAGATCAGGAAGAAATAATTTAAGACTTAAAGTTGATCTCTGAAATTCTTACTTCTTTTTTTTGCTGTTTTCATAATTTTTTTTTAATTTTTAACATTTTTATTACGTATTTTCCTCAATTACATTTCCAATGCTATCCCAAAAGTCCCCCATACCCTCCCCCCCCCACTTCCCTACCCACCCATTCCCATTTTTTTGGCCCTGGCATTCCCCTGTACTGGGGCATATAAAGTTTGTGTGTCCAATGGGCCTCTCTTTCCAGTGGACTTACAGCATGGTTACACCCAAGACCTAATTTTATTTTTCAATTTTTCTTAGTGTACAAAATTATAGGCTTTATAATGACATTTCAACCATATATCTCATCATATTTTCTTCATATTTAGTCCTGTTGCCCCTTTTCTCTTCATTTTTGTCTTCGTCCTCCTTCTTCTCCTTCTTCTCCTTCTTCTCCTTCTCCTCCTTCTCTAGTATTTTGTCCTCTTCTTCCTCTGCCCTCCATCTCTATAATTTCCTTTCTATTTTCATTTTATAAATGTGTAGGGCTTTTTTTTCACATCTAGGTTTTTGCACGAGAGGGAAAACATATATTTATCTTAATGATAGATATAGATATTGCCAAGTTCAAATCTCTGCAAGGACCATCTGCTAAATGCAGAAACAACAATCTTCCTCCAGGGGCCTAAGTGGGAGGTTGCAAAAGCAGTCCCAAGGCAAATGGAAGTGCTTGCTCTTTGAGGTGGAAATGCTTCTACCTATTATGTTCCTCCCAGGACCACAGCATCACATACTACATATGACCTTCATAAAATTCCTACAACAATCTCTTTCCTCCATACTTTTTCTATATGATGTAGACAACATATGGCACTACTGAGAAACCCATAATTTAAGTCTAAGTGTCACAGATGCTGGACAAATTCTGGCTTAATTTAATACTTGAAACTTAGTGCAACAGGATTTTGAGACTGCTGGTGAGTGGAACACAGCTTCTGCTCCAGTCCAATCACGCAGGACCTGAGACTGCTCTGGTTGGGGAGAGAGAAATCCAGCCTACATAGGGCCACAAGCCTCTTCCGGTCAGAAAAGCACCGGGGTAGCTAGGGCGCAGGATCGGCTGACACTCGCCAGCTACCCACAACACCCGCCACAGGATCTTAAGACTTCTGGTGAGTGGAACACAGCTTCTGCTCCAATCCAATTGAGCACGGGACCTGAGACTGCATTAGTTAGGGAAGCAGAAACCGGTCTGAGTAGGGCCACAGGCCTCATCCGGCCGGATAGCTAGAGCACAGGGTCGGCTGACACCCGCCAGCTACCCACTACCCCCGCCACAGGATTTTGAGACTGCTGGTGAGTGGAACACAGCTTCTGCTCCAGTCCAATCACGCGGGACCTGAGACTGCTCTGGTTGGGGAGGCAGAAATCTGGCCTACGTAGGGCCACAAGCCTCTTCGGGTCAGAAAAGCACCGGGGTAGCTGGGGCCCAGGGTCGGCTGACACTCGCCAGCTACACACAACACCCGCCACAGGATCTTGAGACTTCTGGAGAGTGGAACACAGCTTCTGCTCCAATCCAATTGCACGCGGGACCTGAGACTGCATTAGTTAGGGAAGCAGAAAACCAGCCTGAGTAGGGCCACAGGCCTCATCCGGCCAGACCAGCACCAGGGTAGCTAGAGCGCAGGGTCAGCTAACACCCGCCAGCTACCCACGACCCTCGCCACAGGATTTTGAGACTGCTGGTGAGTGGAACACAGCTTCTGCTCCAATCTTTAAACAGTGACAACGACAACAACTAACCCCAGAGATTACCAGATGGCAAAAGGTAAACGTAATAATCTTACTAACAGAAACCAAGACCACTCACCATCATCAGAACCCAGCACGCCCACTTCGCCCAGTCCAGGGCACCCCAACACACCAGAAAAGCTAGACACGGATCTAAAAGCATATCTCCTGATGATGGTAGAGGATTTCAAGAAGGACTTTAATAACACACTTAAAGAAATACTAAGGAAAACTGGTAAACAGGTAGAAGACAGTAAAGAGGAAGCACAAAAATCCCTTAAAGAATTGCAGGAGAACACTGCTAAAGAGTTACAAATCATTAAAGAAAAACAGGATAACCTAATCAAACAGGTAGAAGTCCTTAATGAAAAACAGGAAAACACATCCAAACAGATGATGGAAATGAACAAAACCATACTAGACCTAAAAAGGGAAGTAGACACAATAAAGAAAACCCAAAATGAGGCAACACTGGAGATAGAAACCCTAGGAAAGAAATCTGGAACCATAGATACGAGCATCAGCAACAGAATACAAGAGATGGAAGAGAGAATCTCAGGTGCAGAAGATTCCATAGAGAACATCCGCACAACAATCAAGGAAAATATAAAATGCAAAAAGATCCTAAATCAAAACATCCAAGAAATACAGGACACAATGAGAAGACCAAACCTACGGATAATAGGAGTGGATGAGAATGAAGATTTTCAACTCAAAGGACCAGCAAACATCTTCAACAAAATTATAGAAGAAAACTTCCCAAATCTAAAGAAAGAGATGCCCATGAACATACAAGAAGCCTACAGAACTCCAAATAGACTGGACCAGAAAAGAAATACCTCCCGACACATAATAATCAGAACAACAAATGTTCTAAATAAAGATAGAATACTAAAAGCAGTAAGAGAAAAAGGCCAAGTAACATATAAAGGCAAGCCTATCAGAATTACACCAGATTTCTCACCAGAGACTATGAAAGCCAGAAGATCCTGGAAGGATGTTATACAGACACTAAAAGAACACAAATTCCAGCCCAGGCTACTATACCCAGCCAAACTCTCAATTAACATAGATGGAGAAACCAAAGTATTCCACGACAAAACCAAATTCACACATTATCTCTCCACGAATCCAGCCCTTCAAAGGATAATAACAGAAAAAAACCAATACAAGGACAGGAACCACGCCCTAGAAACAACAAGAAGGTAATCCCTCAACAAACCTAAAAGAAGACAGCCACAAGAACAGAATGCCAACTTTAACAACAAAAATAACAGGAAACAACAATTACTTTTCCTTAATATCTCTTAATATCAATGGACTCAACTCCCCGATAAGAACACATAGACTAACAAACTGGCTACACAAACAAGACCCAACATTTTGCTGCTTACAGGAAACTCATCTCAGAGAAAAGGATAGACACTACCTCAGAATGAAAGGCTGGAAAACAATTTTCCAAGCAAATGGCATGAAGAAACAAGCTGGAGTAGCCATTCTAATATCTGATAAGATTGACTTCCAACCCAAAGTCATTAAAAAAGACAGGGAGGGACACTTCATACTCATCAAAGGTAAAATCCTCCAAGAGGAACTATCAATCCTGAATATCTATGCTCCAAATACAAAGGCAGCCACATTCATTAAAGAAACTTTAGTAAAGCTCAAAGCACACATTGCACCTCATACAATAATAGTGGGAGACTTCAACACACCACTTTCACCAATGGACAGATCATGGAAACAGAAACTAAACAGGGACACAGTGAAACTAAGAGAAATTATGAATCAAATGGATCTGGCAGATATCTACAGAACATTCTATCCTAAAACAAAAGGATATACCTTCTTCTCACCACCTCATGGTACCTTCTCCAAAATTGACCACATAATTGGTCACAAAGCACGCCTCAACAGATATAAAAATATTGAAATTGTCTCATGCATCCTATCAGATCACCATGGCCTAAGGCTGATCTTCAATAACAAAATAAATAATAGAAAGCCAACCTTCACGTGGAAACTGAACAACACTCTTCTCAATGATACCTTGGTCAAGGAAGGAATAAAGAAAGAAATTAAGGACTTTTTAGAGTTCAATGAAAATGAAGCCACAACATACCCAAACTTATGGGACACAATGAAAGCATTTCTAAGAGGAAAACTCATAGCTTTGAGTGCCTCCAAAAGGAAACTAGAGAGAGCACACATTAGCAGCTTGACAACACACCTAAAAGCACTAGAACAAAAGGAAGCAAATTCACCCAAGATGAGTAGACGGCAGGAAATAATCAAACTCAGGGGTGAAATCAACCAAGTGGAAACAAGAAAAACTATTCAAAGAATCAACCAATCAAGGAGCTGGTTCTTTGAGAAAATCAACAAGATAGATAAACCCTTAGCCAGACTCACTAGAGGGCACAGGGAAAGCATCCTAATTAACAAAATCAGAAATGAAAAAGGAGACATAACAACAGATCCTGAAGACATCCAAAACACCATCAGATCCTTCTACCAAAGGCTATACTCAACAAAATTGGAGAACCTGGATGAAATGGAGAAGTTCCTAGACAGATACCAGGTACCAAAGTTGAATCAAGATCAGGTTAATGATCTAAACAGCCCTATATCCCCCAAAGAAATAGAAGCAGTCATTAATAGTCTCCCAACTAAAAAAAGCCCAGGACCAGATGGGTTTAGTGCAGAGTTCTATCAGACCTTCAAAGAAGATCTAATCCCAGTTCTTCACAAACTATTCCACAAAATAGAAACAGAAGGTACTCTACCCAACTCATTCTATGAAGCCACAATTACTCTGATACCTAAACCACAAAAAGACCCAACAAAGATAGAAAACTTCAGACCAATATCCCTTATGAATATTGATGCAAAAATCCTCAATAAAGTTCTTGCTAACCGAATCCAAGAACACATCAAAACAATCATCCATCCTGACCAAGTAGGTTTCATCCCAGGGATGCAGGGATGGTTCAATATACGGAAATCCATCAACGTAATCCAGTATATAAACAAACTCAAAGACAAAAACCACATGGTCATCTCGTTAGATGCAGAAAAAGCATTTGACAAGATCCAACACCCATTCATGATAAAAGTCTTGGAAAGATCAGGAATTCAAGGCCCATACCTAAACATGATAAAAGCAATCTACAGCAAACCAGTAGCCAACATCAAAGTAAATGGTGAGAAGCTTGAAACAATCCCTCTAAAATCAGGGACTAGACAAGGCTGTCCACTTTCTCCATACCTATTCAACATTGTACTTGAAGTCCTAGCCAGAGCAATTCGACAACAAAAGGAGATCAAAGCCATACAAATTGGAAAAGATGAAGTCAAAATATCACTTTTTGCAGATGATATGATAGTATATATAAGTGACCCTAAAAATTCCACCAGAGAACTCCTAAGCCTGATAAACAGCTTCGGTGAAGTAGCTGGACATAAAATTAACTCAAACAAATCAATGGCCTTTCTCTACACAAAGAATAAACAGGCTGAGAAAGAAATTAGGGAAACAACACCCTTCTCAATAGTCACAAATAATATAAAATATCTTGGCGTGACTCTAACTAAGGAAGTGAAAGATCTGTATAATAAAAACTTCAAGTCTCTGAAGAAAGAAATTATAGAAGATCTCAGAAGATGGAAAGATCTCCCATGCTCATGGATTGGCAGGATCAACATTGTAAAAATGGCTATCTTGCCAAAAGCAATCTACAGATTCAATGCAATCCCCATCAAAATTCCAAATCAATTCTTCAACGAATTAGAAAGTGCAATCTGCAAATTCATCTGGAATAACAAAAAACCTAGGATAGCAAAAACTCTTCTCAAGGATAAAAGAACCTCTGGTGGAATCACCATGCCGGACCTAAAGCTCTACTACAGAGCAATTGTGATAAAAACTGCATGGTACTGGTATAGTGACAGACAAATAGACCAATGGAATAGAATTGAAGACCCAGAAATGAACCCACACACCTATGGTCACTTGATCTTCGACAAGGGAGCTAAAAACATCCAGTGGAAGAAAGACAGCATTTTCAACAAATGGTGCTGGCACAACTGGTTGTTAACATGTAGAAGAATGCGAATCGATCCATTCCTATCTCCTTGTACTAAGGTCAAGTCTAAGTGGATCAAGGAACTTTACATAAAACCAGAGACACTGAAACTTATAGAGGAGAAAGTGGGGAAAAGCCTTGAAGATATGGGCACAGGGGAAAAATTCCTGAATAGAACAGTAATGGCTTGTGCTGTAAGATCGAGAATTGACAAGTGGGACCTCATGAAACTACAAAGCTTCTGCAAGGCTAAAGACACCATCAATAAGACAAAAAAAACACCAACAGATTGGGAAAGGATCTTCACCTATCCTAAATCAGATAAGGGACTAATATCCAATATATATAAAGAACTCAAGAAGGTGGACTCCAGAAAGTCAAATAACCCCATTAAAAAATGGGGCTCAGAACTGAACAAAGAATTCTCACCTGAGGAATACCGAATGGCAGAGAAGCACCTGAAAAAATGTTCAACATCCTTAATCATCAGAGAAATGCAAATCAAAACAACACTGAGATTCCACCTCACACCAGTCAGAATGGCTAAGATCAAAAATTCAGGTGACAGCAGATGCTGGCGAGGATGTGGAGAACGAGGAACACTCCTCCATTGTTGGTGGGATTGCAAGCTTGTACAACCACTCTGGAAATCAGTCTGGCGGTTCCTCAGAAAATTGGACATAGTACTACCGGAGGATCCAGCAATACCTCTCCTGGGCATATATCCAGAAGATGTCCCAACCGGTAAAAAGGACACATGCTCCACTATGTTCATAGCAGCCCTATTTATAATAGCCAGAAGCTGGAAAGAACCCAGATGTCCCTCAACAGAGGAATGGATACAGAAATTATGGTACATTTACACAATGGAGTACTACTCAGCTATTAAAAAGAATGAATTTATGAAATTCCTAGCCAAATGGATGGACCTGGAGGGCATCATCTTGAGTGAAGTAACACAATCACAAAAGAACTCACACAATATGTATTCATTGATAAGTGGATATTAGCCCAAAACTTAGGATACCCAAGATATAAGATACAATTTGCTAAACGCATGAAACTCAAGAAGAATGAAGACCACAAAGTGTGGACACTGTGCACCTTCTTAGAATTGGGAACAAAACACCCAGGGAAGGAGTTACAGAGACAAAGTTCGTAGCTGTGATGAAAGGATGGACCATTTAGAGACTGCTGTATCCAGGGATCCGTCCCATAATCAGCTTCTAAACGCTGACACCATTGCATACACTAGCAAGATTTTGCTGAAAGGACCCAAATATAGCTGTCTCTTGTGAGACGATGCCGGGGCCTAGCAAACACAGGAGTGGATGTTCACAGTCAGCTATTGGATGTATCACAGGGCTCCCAATGGAGAAGCTAGAGAAAGTACCCAAGGAGCTAAAGGGATCTGCAACCCTATTGTTGGAACAACATGATGTACTAACCAGAACCCTGGAGCTCTTGTCTCTAGCTGCATATGTATCGAAAGATGGCCTAGTCGGCCATCAATGGAAAGAGAGGCCCATTGGATTTGCAAACTTTATATGCCCCAATATAGGGGAATGCCAGGGCCAAAAGAATGGGAATGGGTGGGTAGGGAAGTGGGGGGCGCTATGGGGGACTTTTGGGATAGTATTGGAAATGTAATTGAGGAAAATATGTAATAAAAATATTAAAAAAAAAAAAAAAAGGAAACTCATCTCAGAGAAAAAGATAGACACTACCTCAGAATGAAAGGCTGGAAAACAATTTTCCAAGCAAATGGTATGAAGAAACAAGCTGGAGTAGCCATTCTAATATCTGATAAGATTGACTTCCAACCCAAAGTCTTTAAAAAAGACAGGAAGGGACACTTCATACTCATCAAAGGTAAAATCCTCCAAGAGGAACTATCAATCCTGAATATCTATGCTCCAAATATAAAGGCAGCCACATTCATTAAAGAAACTTTAGTAAATCTCAAAGCACACGTTGCACCTCATACAATAATAGTGGGAGACTTCAACACACCACTTTCACCAATGGACATATCATGGAAACAGAAACTAAACAGGGACACAGAGAAACTAAGAGAAATTATGAATCAAATGGATCTGGCAGATATCTACAGAACATTCTATCCTAAAACAAAAGGATATACCTTCTTCTCAGCACCTCATGGTACCTTCTCCAAAATTGACCACATAACTGGTCACAAAACAGGCCTCAACAGATACAAAAATATTGAAATTGTCCCATGCATTCTATCAGATCACCACGGACTAAGGCTGATCTTCAATAACAAAATAAATAATAGAAAGCCAACCTTCACGTGGAAACTGAACAACACTCTTCTCAATGATACCTTGGTCAAGGAAGGAATAAAGAAAGAAATTAAGGACTTTTTAGAGTTCAATGAAAATAAAGCCACAACATACCCAAACTTGTGGGACACAATGAAAGCATTTCTTAGAGGAAAACTCATAGCTCTGAGTGCCTCCAAAAGGAAACTAGAGAGAGCACACATTAGCAGCTTGACAACACACCTAAAAGCACTAGAACAAAAGGAAGCAAATTCACCCAAGAGGAGTAGACGGCAGGAAATAATCAAACTCAGGGGTGAAATCAACCAAGTGGAAACAAGAAGAACTATTCAAAGAATCAACCAATCAAGGAGCTGGTTCTTTGAGAAAATCAACAAGATAGATAAACCCTTAGCCAGACTCACTAGAGGGCACAGGGAAAGCATCCTAATTAACAAAATCAGAAATGAAAAAGGAGACATAACAACAGATCCTGAAGACATCCAAAACACCATCAGATCCTTCTACCAAAGGCTATACTCAACAAAATT
Organism: Mus caroli; assembly: GCF_978045245.1. Classification (NCBI taxonomy): domain Eukaryota; kingdom Metazoa; phylum Chordata; class Mammalia; order Rodentia; family Muridae; genus Mus; species Mus caroli. Next base: position 144,238,561 of record NW_028227258.1, on the reverse strand, counting down.
GGAGAACCTGGATGAAATGGAGAAGTTCCTAGACAGATACCAGGTACCAAAGTTGAATCAAGATCAGGTTAATGATCTAAACAGCCCTATATCCCCCAAAGAAATAGAAGCAGTCATTAATAGTCTCCCAACTAAAAAAAGCCCAGGACCAGATGGGTTTAGTGCAGAGTTCTATCAGACCTTCAAAGAAGATCTAATCCCAGTTCTTCACAAACTATTCCACAAAATAGAAACAGAAGGTACTCTACCCAACTCATTCTATGAAGCCACAATTACTCTGATACCTTAACCACAAAAAGACCCAACAAAGATAGAAAACTTCAGACCAATATCCCTTATGAATATTGATGCAAAAATCCTCAATAAAGTTCTTGCTAACCGAATCCAAGAACACATCAAAACAATCATCCATCCTGACCAAGTAGGTTTCATCCCAGGGATGCAGGGATGGTTCAATATACGGAAATCCATCAACGTAATCCAGTATATAAACAAACTCAAAGACAAAAACCACATGGTCATCTCGTTAGATGCGGAAAAAGCATTTGACAAGATCCAACACCCATTCATGATAAAAGTCTTGGAAAGATCAGGAATTCAAGGCCCATACCTAAACATGATAAAAGCAATCTACAGCAAACCAGTAGCCAACATCAAAGTAAATGGTGAGAAGCTTGAAGCAATCCCTCTAAAATCAGGGATTAGACAAGGCTGTCCACTTTCTCCATACCTATTCAACATTGTACTTGAAGTCCTAGCCAGAGCAATTCGACAACAAAAGGAGATCAAAGGGATACAAATTGGAAAAGATGAAGTCAAAATATCACTCTTTGCAGATGATATGATAGTATATATAACTGACCCTAAAAATTCCACCAGAGAACTCCTAAGCCTGATAAACAGCTTCGGTGAAGTAGCTGGATATAAAATTAACTCAAACAAATCAATGGCCTTTCTCTACACAAAGAATAAACAGGCTGAGAAAGAAATTAGGGAAACAACACCCTTCTCAATAGTCACAAATAATATAAAATATCTTGGCGTGACTCTAACTAAGGAAGTGAAAGATCTGTATAATAAAAACTTCAAGTCTCTGAAGAAAGAAATTAAAGAAGATCTCAGAAAATGGAAAGATCTTCCATGCTCATGGATTGGCAGGATCAACATTGTAAAAATGGCTATCTTGCCAAAAGCAATCTACAGATTCAATGCAATCCCCATCAAAATTCCAACTCAATTCTTCAACGAATTAGAAAGTGCAATCTGCAAATTCATCTGGAATAACAAAAAACCTAGGATAGCAAAAACTCTTCTCAAGGATAAAAGAACCTCTGGTAGAATCACCATGCCGGACCTAAAGCTCTACTACAGAGCAATTGTGATAAAAACTGCATGGTACTGGTATAGTGACAGACAAATAGACCAATGGAATAGAATTGAAGACCCAGAAATGAACCCACACACCTATGGTCACTTGATCTTCGACAGGGGAGCTAAAAACATCCAGTGGAAGAAAGACAGCATTTTCAACAAATGGTGCTGGCACAACTGGTTGTTAACATGTAGAAGAATGCGAATCGATCCATTCCTATCTCCTTGTACTAAGGTCAAGTCTAAGTGGATCAAGGAACTTCACATAAAACCAGAGACACTGAAACTTATAGAGGAGAAAGTGGGGAAAAGCCTTGAAGATATGGGCACAGGGGAAAAATTCCTGAATAGAACAGTAATGGCTTGTGCTGTAAGATCAAGAATTGACAAGTGGGACCTCATGAAACTACAAAGCTTCTGCAAGGCTAAAGACACCATCAATAAGACAAAAAAACCACCAACAGATTGGGAAAGGATCTTCACCTATCCTAAATCAGATAAGGGACTAATATCCAATATATATAAAGAACTCAAGAAGGTGGACTCCAGAAAGTCAAATAACCCCATTAAAAAATAGGGCTCAGAACTGAACAAAGAATTCTCACCTGAGGAACACCGAATGGCAGAGAAGCACCTGAAAAAATGTTCAACATCCTTAATCATCAGGGAAATGCAAATCAAAACAACCCTGAGATTCCACCTCACACCAGTCAGAATGGCTAAGATCAAAAATTCAGGTGACAGCAGATGCTGGCGAGGATGTGGAGAAAGAGGAACACTCCTCCATTGTTGGTGGGATTACAAGCTTGTACAACCACTCTGGAAATCAGTTTGGCGGTTCCTCAGAAAATTGGACATAGTACTACCGGAGGATCCAGCAATACCTCTCCTGGGCATATATCCAGAAGATGTCCCAACCGTTAAGATGGACACATGCTCCACTATGTTCATAGCAGCCTTATTTATAATAGCCAGAAGCTGGAAAGAACCCAGATGTCCCTCAACAGAGGAATGGATACAGAAATTATGGTACATTTACACAATGGAGTACTACTCAGCTATTAAAAAGAATGAATTTATGAAATTCCTAGCCAAATGGATGGACCTGGAGGGCATCATCTTGAGTGAAGTAACAAATCACAAAAGAACTCACACAATATGTATTCACTGATAAGTGGATATTAGCCCAAAACTTAGGATACCCAAGATATAAGATACAATTTGCTAAACGCATGAAACTCAAGAAGAATGAAGACCAAAGTGTGGACACTGTGCACCTTCTTAGAATTGGGAACAAAACACCCAGGGAAGGAGTTACAGAGACAAAGTTCGTAGCTGTGATGAAAGGATGGACCATTTAGAGACTGCCGTATCCAGGGATCCATCCCATAATCAGCTTCTAAACACTGACACCATTGCATACACTAGCAAGATTTTGCTGAAAGGACCCAAATATAGCTGTCTCTTGTGAGACGATGCGGGCCTAGCAAACACAGGAGTGGATGTTCACAGTCAGCTATTGGATGTATCACAGGGCTCCCAATGGAGAAGCTAGAGAAAGTACCCAAGTAGCTAAAGGGATCTGCAACCCTATTGTTGGAACAACATGATGTACTAACCAGAACCCCGGAGCTCTTGTCTCTAGCTGCATATGTATCGAAAGATTACCTAGTCGGCCATCAATGGAAAGAGAGGCCCATTGGACTTGCAAACTTTATATGCCCCTATATAGGGGAATGCCAGGGCCAAAAGAATGGGAATGGGTGGGTAGGGAAGTGGGGGGCGCTATGGGGGACTTTTGGAATAGCATTGGAAATGTAATTGAGATAAATATGTAATAAAAATATTAAAAATTTAAAAAAAAAGAAACTTAGGATCATAGTGGCAGTGTGCCTCTTGCTGAATGACTGAATAGAATGCAATCTTCAGAGTCTTTCTGAGAAGAAAGAAGAGTATAAATCCTTCATGTTCTTGGTAGTTGATGTCACTGCTCGTCCTTCAAGGTTCCAAATGGTGATGAATGTAATTTTTTTAAGCCACTAAGCAAAACTTATTCTTCTATCACACCGCTAATTGTATAAAGGTTGCTTACTATACAGATATGTTTAGGACAATGTAGAGTTTTAGTGTTTCTTTTCAATTACATAGGGTTGTTTATCTGAGTTAAAACTACCTTCAGTTTTGGGATTTTTTTGTTTTTGTTTTTGTTTTTGTTTGTTTGTTTGTTTGCTTGCTTGCTTGCGGTTTTGCTTTATTGTCGGATTTATCTGCCTAACACTTTTGTCTCTTTCCTATTCTCTCAAGTCCTTCCTCACAGTTCTCTCTTTAAGACCAAGATAGCAACTTTAGCCTACTTATCTCAGAATGTGTCACTTAGTCAGCAAGCCCTCCAAAGGATTAAATTTTTCCATTGACTTTAGGTCACCCAGACCATCAATAGAGCCCTGAACTGTCTTGTCCACCTGACTTCTGCTAGCAAGACCTAGATCGAACTTCACTGTATGCCTTTGCATCTTCTTACTCTGAATACAGGGAGCAGGAGCTTTAGGAGCACAATCTATAAGCTTCATATCAAGACTGGCCTACAGAGCTCCTTTAGAAACTGTACTCAGCAAATGCTCTCTGGTTTGAGCTATGTGTGTCTGATAAAAGCATCAGAAGTACTTTGTCTGCCTTGTTTCCTTAATAGCTTGGCTGTTGCTTTTGGATCTGCTTTGAAGGCTGTTTCTAAGATCTTTCACTTCCTAGTTTCTCTTGTATTCTTAGGATATAGGTTGACTTTCATTTTCTTTCTTTAAACTTCAATTTTATTATTCTTACAAGGTTTCTTCATATCTAAAATTAAAGAGGAGTTGGCATCCTTCCCTGGCGTTATTCTCTCCCCAGGCATCTTCCACAACAACCTTCTATTTTCACTGTAGCCCCACTCTGGAATTCACAATGTAAATTGTACCTGTAAGAACTATTCCCCAGCTGTTTCCCTGAAGAATTTAAAGATATTTTTAAGCCACACACTGACTTTTCAGCTATTCTTCCTGGGTTCTTCTTATAATAAAATCAAGGGCTTTAGAATACATTTAAAAAAATGTTGTTTTTTATTTTTCAGTTAAATGCTGGTTTCATGATTTTGGTTAAATTATTTATCCAGACCATCAAGAATTTGTATCAAAAGTTCAGAATTATATGACACATGATAGGCACTAGAAAAATGAAACCTATTTTATCAAAGAAAAACAATTTCTTATATAACGGCTTTCAAGATGCATCCACAGAAAATCCATTTGGAAAAATAACAAGAATTTTAAATAAGCTTCATCACATTGGCCTTCAAACCCAACACCTTCCTTAAACTGTGATCTGCTTTCTTGCTACCTTTCCTAAAGCCCATGTATACATGAGAAGACAAGGAGAATGGTTTTCTAACAGAGGAGAAAATCTAAAATGAACTACTATGTGAGATTATCTATATTTGCCAACCCTAAACGTTGCTCTGTCTCTATAAACAGTAGTGTTACCATCATTCTGCCTAGAATGTGGATTTAGCACATGAAAATGGCAGGCCCAAATGGAAAGTACCTTATGAATTCAGAAAATAGATTAATCTTTTAAGCCAATTTCTCACCATCCTGATGACACACTGAGCTTAAAGCATGTCATCATGGCACAGTATGTGTTTCCACAGAGAGCACCAGTTCTTTTCCATATTAATAAAATAAATACTGTGAATCAATAAACATCATATTCAAGTTATCTCATATTTTTGTTTTATTCTACTTTGTTCAAGCTCCCAACCTTGAATTCTTCCAATGAGTAGCATTAAGGGGAAAATGGTGAAGAAAGTCCCTACTGAAAAAAGAACCTTATTAAAAATACTGGTACTTATTGGGTAGACAGCAAAGAACAAAGGTTTTTTTTTTAAGATTTATCATTTTATGAATGTGAGTTCACTGTCTTTCAGACACACCAGAAGAGGGGATCAAAACCCCCTTACAGATGGTTGTGAGCCACCATGTGATTGCTGGGAATTGAACTCAGGATCTCTGGAAGAACAGTCAGTGTTCTTAATCACTGAGCCATCTCTCCAGTTCCCCAAAACAGAGTTTTTATACAATTATCCCGTAATATGTTCCTGCTCTTGAGCTTTATAGTTCATTCCTATTGGTATGTGTGTGTGCAGATGTGTATGTATATATGCATATATGATGAATATATCATACACATATAACCTTTGGCAGATGTTTCTTAAAATCTTCTCATGACACCTTTTAACCTATTCATGTATTCCTTGATGCATCAGTATTATTGACAATATCCTATATTGGAAACAATACAAGAAATGAGAAAGATTCTCTCCCTGCCCTTCAATAAGAATATAAACTTCATCTGACAAAAGAAGCTGGGATTCTGTGAGGAAATCTCATAGGTAATGTAGCTAAGAAAACCTTCTAATATCCTATAGCCAAAGGAAGTTCATCAAGTATCCAAGTAAAGAAGATGGGATAAAAAACAAACTAGACATAAGCAGAAACAAATAGGTTGAATTGATGTCAAGATGTTTAAACTTTACAACAGCTAGAGCATGGAGCGAATGTTGGAAGACTATTGTCTATTTTTGGCTGTCTAAATTTCTGGTTTTCCTGTTAAAGACAAATATTGGTTGGTTGTACAATAAGAATGAGAATTAGGGTTATATTTTAGTTTTATTTATGAAGGGTTAAAAAAAAGAAAATAACAGAATTTAAGATTGATGTTTTTAAAATTCATGATATTAATGGTCGCTTTTGAAATAAGGTGTTTATTTAGCTCTAAAATCATTTTTAAAACAATCACAAGCAGATGGTCATAGTTTTGTCACAGACAGACTTTATGAATAAGACGATAGTAAGTGGGAGTAAAAGGAGGAAAGAAACTCTAATGAGTACATGGTAGACAGAACAGGTCACTGCAAAAGGTTCTGGGATGCACTCTCAGTGTCTGTGTCTCAATGAACAGTAGATGTGATGTAGTCAGATGTTCTGAGATCTCATTCTAGAAGCTCGAAGGAGAATGGGCTGTAGATGAGGAAGACAGCACATAGATCAGTGCAATGACTGCTCCAGCAGATCAGGGTGATATGTGGTGGTTCATGCCAAGGCCGCAGCACTAAACAACAGAAAATTTACCAGAAGGAAATGTTTTTGAAGCTGAAGTTTGAGTGTGCAGAGAAAAAGAGAGAAAACAAGAACAAGTGGGAAAGACAACATGAATGATAGGGGATGGATTAATGAATGAAAGTAAGACAGAAAGTAATAAGGGGTAATGACCAAACTTTTCTCAAGATAAGCAAACAAACCTTTGAAGAATAATCTTAAATGGATACCTCTGGCTCCTTTCTGATGTTACCTGGCCAGAAAGCTTGCCTACCAGAAGGTGTAATGTAGTGAAACAAGCCATTTTGATTTTTGTTCTAAGAATGAAAGATATTTTAATGAGCTGTGCTGTACTCCAGTACAACAGAGCATTACATGCTAATAATGACAATGCTAATGGTGACTACTCTTGTGAGAGTGCTTTTCAGCAGGCACTGCTCTGGGCACCCACTAGTCATGTCACTGTGTGTTCAAGCAGCTTTATATCATAGGCATCATCATCATTGCACAGAAAAGGAAATTAAGATCATACCGCTTACAAAATTCACTCACAGTCACAAAATAAATAGTTGATGGGATCATTGGAAGCCAGATCCTTCTTATACACTAATTGGAACTATATCCATGCCAACTTAAAAATAGCAAACTGAGAGGCGAGCGCCTTGGTTCATAAATAAACAAAGGCACAAAGTTCTGAGCTGCTGAAGTTCTGGGGTAAATAGTAGTCAGATTTTACAACATAAACCTTGTCCTATCTCAAAGATATCCTTGAAACGGGAAACGTGAAATGAATGAAAATTACATCTCTTATTCTGTTACTGGTAAAGATGTCAATCTCAAGAAGAGAAAAGATCATTTTATCTTCTACACAGACCCTAGGCCTCAGCCTAGGTTCTCAGAGATCTTTGTTCCTTCAGCAATTATAAAAAACAAAAAAGTATCAATCACTGGTAATTTTAATATATTATGGCAAATACAAAAACAAATATGAGCTAAATACGCGAAATATGTTTCCTAAAAGAGACATACAATCAAATTATATATAAACTAGCAAACAGTTTCATTCCTTCTGGACAGAACGAATAGAGAGAAGGTTCAGAGTATGAAGATGGGAGGTTGGAGTAATGTTAACACAATCGGTTTGAGTGTTAGTAAGCTATGATGAACATTCAAACAAAACAGTTATAAAAGTTCAGTGAGGAAAAGATTTCTTGGAAGAATTTTTAAAAGGAAGCAAATGTTACTTTGTGTTTATTTAAATATTCAGATAAACAGAACTTTATGCATGAGAAAGGAGATTCTCAATTGAACATCTTAGCTGTAGTTTTTCAAACTATAATTTGTACATTCAGAGTTTTTCCGGATATTTAGCTCTGCTTTTTCCCAATACAATTCCATTTGCATGCATTGAATTTCTTCAAATTGGGTCTTGCTGGCGGCTTCATACAAACCTACTCTAAAGGACTTTTCCTAGGAAGAATGGCTTATAATACCAGAATGTCAAAACCTTCCAGGAGTATTTAGGTGTGTTTCCTGGACGTTAAGTAAGATATCATATGCAAACTGCAAATAGAGTGCTGGCACATTAGAGGCACTCAATAAATTTTAACCATTTTGCCATTAAGGTTTATTCATCAACATTGATCACAGGCTTTCTCTAGATGACTAGTTAATCATCAAGAATTTTAAACAACATGTATTTATTGAATATGTCCAAATCTCTCTGCAGGCAACATTGTCTGCTATGTAGATTAGAGTGAATTGATTCTGGGACCACAAGTGCATTCTTTGGAGAGATGATATAGCATTACAAAAAGCTTCAATCTACAAATCCAGAGATTTGGACCTCCACACTAAGAACACATAGTGTTGATCCAGTCATTATTTGAAGTTGAGGAAAACAGTGTTGATCATGACCTAACTCATTTTGGTGGAGGTGAGACTAGGCCTAGACATGGGAGATCCCGACTGTCCTCCTAGTTCCCTTTCTGCAATAGCACCTATATATGGAACCGACACACCTTAGAAAGCACCCTCACTAGCAAAGGTAACTTCCTGCACAAAGGATGCTGTACAGGAATTCCTGCAAACCCAAATCAGCAATTACTTAAAACTATACAAAAAGGTCAGAGACATCAGTGCCAATTTAAGCCATTCTGCTAAATGACTGGCAAATGTTGCTATACTTCCAGACAAAGCATCCATTCTAGAAACTGAAGATGACTACTAAGTAAATGAATTCTAATTTGAAAGTTTGGATGCGTAAATGTATGGCTGCTTAAAATGAAAATAAAACTGGCATAAACACATGGAGATATACTCACATACTTAAAACACATATAAATCTATAAATGAAACCTGTAGAATTCAACATTTTCTACTAAAAGTCATTAGACTGATGAATGTAATTCAACCAGCTGTGATCTGTCCAAGAAAATCATGTATGTTTTATATATGCTCAGTACATGTTAAAACAATCCAAACATTGATATCCAATACATATTACATAGAATTTTTTAAAAGTCACATCTAATTTTGTTGACTTGAATATAAATGTTTTTTACAGAAATGTAAATAATAAGCCTTTTCAAGCCTATTAATGAATTAGTATTTTCTGCAAGTAAGAAGTTCTGTTTATATAGGGGATGAAGAAATCAAGACAATATCAAACCTATACCTGGGATTTGACTCCAAATAAACCTCTGATTATTGATGTAATGTTTTGATCATTGTTGTTACAGCTATGCTTTCAATTTGAATACACTAGCAAGATTTTGCTGATAGGACCCGGATATAGATGTCTCTAGTGAAACTACGCCGGGGCCTAGCAAACACAGAAGTGGATGCTCACAGTCAGCTATTGAATGGATCACAGGGCCCCCAATGGAGGAGCTAGAGAAAGTACCCAAGGAGCTAAAGGGACCTGCAACCCTATAGGTGGAACAACATTATGAACACTATGAACAACATTATGAACAACATTATAACCAGTACCCTGGAGCTCTTGACTCTAGCTGCATATGTATCAAAAGGTGGCTAGTCGGCCATGACTGGAAAGAGAGGCCCATTGGACTTGCAAACTTTATATGCCCCAGTACAGGGGAACACCAGGGCCAAAAAGGGGGAGTGGGTGGGTAGGGGAGTGGGGCGGAGGGTATGGGGGACTTTTGGGATAGCATTGGAAATGTAAATGAGGAAAATACCTAATATAAAAAAATTCAGATGATTATTGCTCTTGTTTAGTTTTGTTTGTTTTATTTTGTTTTGTATTCCTTTTCTCCATTTGAACCTTTAACCCTTCAGCCTCAAAAAGCAACTACAGCCCTAAAGTAGAATATCTGAAGTCAGTTTCAGCCATTAAAAATGAACACATCATGTGAGTCCTAATGTTCAGTCTTTGTTACAGAAGAACTGTCTTAAAATTCAGTATTCTATCTTTCATATTTCTATATTAGCTACAAAATCACCCAGCTATTATACTATTAACTATCTGTGGTTTTTAACACCATATTATCTCTGAAATTTTTAGTTTAATAACATCAATTCTTAGATTATCTACATTAAGCTCTTTATTTTTGCAGTAATAGTCATCTTTAGCAGACATTTATAAATTTTAATATGAGAGTCTTCAAAGAAATTAATGTTCCAGTGAGTAACTCTAAGAAGTAAAGAAGAAATATTCCTTCAATGTTCAAAGCTAAATAGTAAACACAAGTTTGAGTTTCGATGTTTAATTTTAGATTTTATAATTTGATTTTTCTATTTGAGATTACTTCTTGTTATTTAGGTCATCTACCAATATTGGTAAATGTTCATTTCTTTGGTAAATGATTACTTCTTTCAAGACAAAGAGACAGAAAATGAATTACATTAAATTCATATAGATTCATATATATACTTGGATCTAGAATAAACTTCAATATAAGTTGCATAATACCAAAATGTTCTTTTTACTTTCTTTGAGAATTACATGCTAGGTATCATATGTACTAAATGCAATAAAATGAACCAAAAGCTTGATAGTGTTAACTCTGCTAGCTAAATAATGCATAATCTCAATAAAGAACTAGCTAACATTCCCAAAAGTTCTAATTCATGATTTACTTGGTTAGATTGTGAATTGGGAAGTGAAATAGGATAGAAAATGCAAGAGTTCTTAATATAAATATTAAAGATCTAGAAGAATCATCATATTCCCAAATTAAATTTCTTAAAAGCAAAATTGCTACTGCCCTTTTTCAATCCTTTTGTTTCACAGTTTAATTCAACAGAACATTCTGACTCATGTGCATGCTATAAAAAGGTTTGGCCTCAAGCCCATCACTCCACACAGCCATGCAAATAATAAGCAACTCAAGCCTATGTCCTACAGAAAGCCTCCCAAGCAAGCTGATGCAGGAGCCTGAGAGTCAGAAGAGGTTTGGAGGAGGGATAACTAAAAATGCTGAGTACCTGCCCAAAGATAAGAGTAGGTAATGGCCACGGGCCAGGAGGAGAGTGTGGAGTAAGAGAATCTGAGAACATATGGTAATTACATATTTTTTTCAAGAGGAAAATAAATCATGTGAGATATATCTGGTTGATGAGAAAGCACACAAATTTTGGAGACAAAATTGTTTGAATTATTGTCTGGATTTCAAAAAATATTAGCTACATGACCTTGACCAGTATATGTAAGAATCCACAACCCCAACCTCAGCTCATACTTTCTTGTCTCTAAAATGAAAAGTAACCTTGACATGTCCTCATGAGAATGTATGTTCATGGAAGAACCTGGTAAAGAGTCAACACATGGCACACAATAGAATACCATACCTTCCCTCCCATCGTTCCTGAGTCTTACATTAAGTTAGGTTTTTGCTACTATGCAACTGCTATGCTGTCTCCCAAGCAATTTGTACTTTTTAGTTTATGTAATCACTATGTCCACATTATAGTTATATAACCACAACCAAGTCAAAGAGAAACTGCATGAGGATTTGTCATAGGTGGTTTGACTTACTTTGATATATTTTTAATTTATCGAAAGTTGTTTTTATGTTTCAACTTTCAAGTCATTCTCTTATTTTAACAACTATGAGAGAGAGAGAGAGAGAGAGAGAGAGAGAGAGAGAGAGAGAGAGAGAGGCCAAACTGGAATTATCCAGGAAGAGCTGCCCTATCTCTTATCTTTCTAGATTCAAAACTTCTAAATCCATAGGAAAGCTTTGTGATTATATCTAGGAGTTCTCAGAGATACTGTAGGCTCAGTAAAGTTAGGGCAGTCCATCCTATACTAGAACAAAAATCACACTTGCAGTTTGACCTTTTGTATGCCCTCAGACTAACCTCTAGATGTTCCAATGTAAGCCTTACCCTTAGTAAGGGAATTCATCTAAGATGTTGTTTCTTTGAAGAGTAGAACATTCAGAAGATTAAAAAAAGGAGGGAGAACAAAATCAAGTAGTAAAGCTTCATTAAAGGCCTTACCCCGTTAATTTTAAAGCATCACTAACAATGCAAGCTAACCATAATGAAGTTCACATCTACTATCGAGACTGACACACTGTCAAAGAAAGAAGTGAGGAAAAAGAACAAGAGAAAGGGGAAGCAGGAGAAAAAAAATCTCAGAACCAAAAGGGAAGCTAGATCTTTGAGCGCTTTCTCTTTCCAGCTGCAGAATCATTAGGAAGGTGTGAACTAAAATACGAGATTATTTTCCTGACCACTTTGGAGAAGTGAATCTGCTACTGGTGCAACAAATACACAGAATCCTGAAAAATCTGTCCTGCCAATGTGTACAGTCCTTCTTCCATTCAAGTACTATCTAGGATTCAAGACTACCTAGCTTCCCAGATCAAATGTGACCTGGTAGGTTCCATATACTGCTGTGTTTAACTTAGAACACTTCTAATTAAACCCACATCCACAATCTCCAATCCTTCAAAGTGGCCCTGGGATTCCTCATCCCAGGTCCCTGATGATGTGTGTGTACAAACAAAGCTGTTTATCACTGTGTCTCAGAAGATCAGTGAACCAATTTGGGATGAAAAGCTTCTGAGATAGAGTGAAGCCTCAGAAGACTGGTTTTATAAAAGCTTGTCTTTCACAAGAAGATAAAACTCCAAGAAAAACTCAGTATATTAACTGTCACCCTTCAAAAACCAGGACGCAACTAAGGCAGTGCATTGCAACTGTGCATTTTCATAGCTAAGATTCTTTTTATTTTCCCATAACTAAGGACGTTTCCCCCAACCCCTAACGCTTTTTCTTGTAAAGTCTGTTCAAGTAAATACTCCTGGTTTGAAGGTTTTAATTTTAAATATGGTCTTCAGGAATCTGCAATGTACATTTAACTACTGGGAAATAAAACATTGTGTTCATCCAAAAAATAACCTCATACTGCTGCAGACTTGCATGAACTCCAAAGTACCAATAATGACATAAGGTCTGCTTCTACTTGATACCTTTGCCATCAGATACCAAACAAATTAATTTTATCAGAACCTAATTTTCAAGGGATCTCTCAGTACTTAGTAAAAAGCAGAATGATAGAAGAAGAAAAGCTTAAAAATGAGGTTCCTTATTGGCACAAAACGATTATTTTGATAATACTAACAAGGCCACCAAAGCCCTATTTGGTTCCTAGATGTTAGTGCCCTAATACCCCTTTCACACCTTGTGCAGCCCCTAAAGAAATCAAACACATTGATGACTATAAAAGTTTAAGAATATCAGTCTACATTCTAAACCACAAAACCCAAGGACTAAATGAATACCACCAGCATAGTTTAGTTTCTTAGGGTGTTTTCAAATACATTCTTTAACCAAAAGATCAGTCTGAAACATGTAATCACTGATTAATGAATCTGTCTGTGGTGCTGAAACACTGTAAAGCCAAAGAGATAATGAAGAGTATAAGAAAGAAGGAGGCAATACAAGAGAATTCAGAAAAGTAAATACAAAATGGTGAAGTGTTAAATCATATACTTTTTATTTTATAGAAAGTTTTAACACTTGGCTTTGATTTTCTTAAAAAGCAACCATTATTAAAAGGAATACTAAATTCTTATCTTTAACAATATGACAAACACAAGTAAACCACTAGAATTTAAAGCAGTTTAAGCATATACAAGCATATCTTTAAATAACTTGGTAAGATTCTTTAGAATAATTTTCCTTGTCATAAATGATTGAATAAGCACATAGATTTCTGGTTGAGAAACTGATATCAAAGTCAAATGGTTTTCACAATATAATAGACAAAATGTAATTAGTTGAGAAAAATACTATGCTAAGAAAAAGGAACATAGTTTTAGAGAAATGTTTCAGTCTGAATGTCTACTTTCCTTTATTCCAATAAGAATGAGGTATTATATCCTACCATACACAAAAGCATATCACAGATGTTTAAGTGCACATCATATAAACCTAATGAAATTTCTCTTTAAAATAACTATTAGTATACTCATAAAGTATTTAGATTGAAGAATCAAATAAACATATATCATGTGGGCCTCTACTCTCTTAAATATAACTTTGAATCTCTAGTGAGCTGGAAGCTTATGAATAAATAAATAACAGGCTGAACATCTCCACAGAAGTCTTAACTGTATACTGCTAACCAGAATTCTTTAACAACTGAGAAAAACAAAGGGGGGGAACTAAAATCTTTCTTAGCTTCTTTATACCTCCTCCCTATCATAAAAAACACAATTGATTTACTTTTAGATAAAATAAGCACAAAGGCAACATTTTGGTGGAGTTTACAGTTTACTTAATGATAACCTATTGGTTCTAGTTTGTTAGATCATGTCGATATAAATTTACATTGAATGTGACAAAGTAGTTTCAAGATGAAAAGAAAAAAAAAAAAGACTATATGCAACTGCCTTGAAGGAAAATCAAAGAAAACCTGAAATATGACTCCAAATAAACTGACCAGACTAAATATGACTTTTTAAACAAGCACCTCTGATGCCATCTAGCCATTTTTTACAGGTTTAAAAATATTCAACTCTATCAAGATATGTGTTTACCTTTGTAGTTGAAATATATTTAAATATCATTGGTACAAAAAGAAAACAATCCATATGGCTTTTTAAAAGACAGATATATATTTCATGGTAAGTAGATGACTTAGATACCCACAAAGTAATTTTTACCTTGCTTTCTCACATTTCTTTTAGAGTTCAGCCAGATATATTTTATTTTAAAAACTAAACTATGTGTATTACTATCCCAGAATTAATGTTCCTGGAAATAATATTAATGATATCATAAAGATACACCAATTTTAATAAATATTGCCTTTATGGTGAATATTAACAAATAACATTTTTTTCTGTTTTAAACATTTGCTGAATCTATATATGTATTATATCTTTCTACTTTGACAAATGTAGAAGACAATCTAATTTCCATACAAATTCACTGGTATATTTAACAGACTGTCATTACAATACCATTTACTTAATTTCTCTGTTTTTTTTTTAAGAAGATGAAAGAGGAAGAATGAAGGAAAGAATGAGAAGGTATTAAAACCTGTAAGTTTGTGTTAAAATGCTGTGCTATGTAATGATACACATACACATGCAATGCTTTATATGCTCAGATTAAAACTGTCTTCATTTGCTTATTCAATGAAACTCACAAGAAAATATGTGAAAGATCAGCTGCATTTAGTACCTCCTGTCTACAAATAGAAATATCTACACAAATGAAACACACATTGCTCTGCGAAAATTAGGATGTCAAACCAATTGCCAAAAGTTAAAAATATAACCAAAAAAAAAAGCCATGTCCCACATACTAGTGTTTATAATGATTGTATTCTACATCCAAAATATTATTTTTCTGAATCAGACTAGCTTTCCTATCTCTCTCTTGTGTGTGTGTGTGTGTGTGTGTGTGTGTGTGTGTGTGTGTGTGTGTCTGTTAAACAGTCTTGATTATATTTCAGGTGACACACTACTATGTATTGAACAGTTGCCTACCGCTTCTCTGAATAATCCTATTTGCTCATTTTGAGAAAAATTTCTAAAAGAATTATTCATTGTTCTTATCTATGCATAAATTTTAGAAATCATTCTCCACATTTGGACAAAATAATCTTCAAAGTATATATACCTACCGAGAGGAAAGACCACTGAACTTCCTCCTGCCTACTACATGTGAGAGCTTGTCAGCATTCAACTCCAAGGCCTTTATTTAATACCAGCCTTTAAATAATTCAGATAACAGTTGATTACTCCATTGCAAGAACTGTCGAGCTCTGCAAAATCTGAATCACACAATATTTCGTACATAAGAGAAGCAATCTTGAATTGTAGGAATCTAAGTAAAATGCACTTCTTGAGACCAAACCACGCAAACTATTTTAACATTTCTATATATAAAATCTGGCAAATACCAATTTGCTTTACTACCAAGTAATTTTGCATGCTTGCTTTCATTACTAAGACATCTCATTCTACAGCTTAATTTGGTCAGTTTACAATCCCTCATACAAATATTTTCTGTATTAAAAACCTTTCTTGAATCATAACAAGTGAAATGGGTATTCAATATTCCAAAAGTACACATGAATGAAAATTTAAACTTAAAAGAATACTTTCATATTCATCTCTATTTCTTTAGTAAATAATTGGTTAATGTCTGTTAACAACCAAGATTCAATATCTCTCGCCTCTATTCACTTGTAAACACCAGCCTTTACAAAAGAGCTTTGCTCATTTGACTAAATTACAACCTGAGAAATGTGAAACAGTTAATAAGAAAGGGAAGGAAGGAATGAAGGAGAAGAAAAGAATTACTGGCTTACAATTTCCAGTCAGAAAGTGGGAAAATTTTGCCATCAAAAAACTGTCTAGGTGAGTTCTGAGTCGATTATATTAATAAATAAAGCTGATGTAGCAGAATAAGTGACAGACAGACAACCAAGTTACAAGCATAAAATAAGATCTATTAAAAAATAAAACAAAAAACAACTCTGAGCAAAGAAAGCTCTGGTAGTATTGACCATTTAGAACCATTTCTATCCCTAAAACTATTTATCGCTTTCTTTCACTTCAAGAACAGTTCTCTTTACTGTACCAAGCAAGTTCAGTCTTCTATATGGATCATGAAATATCATGAAGTATAAAATCTACAGACTGCGTTCAGTATCCGCAATAAGCACATTTGACGATTGCTCATACCATTTAGAAGCCAGTGCTCACATGACGACTGGCCTGACACCTCATCCATCAGCAGGGTGCCCTCAGCAGAGTGGACAGTCTTCCGTGCACCATCTCGAGTGGAGGCCCAGCTGGGAAACAGCCTTCTTTTCCGATAGCAATTAGATCTTTAAGATCAGACCTTAGCAATTTGACCTAAAGCCATCCTTTCTTGCAAAGTCTTCGGAAGAAAAGACAAGGAAATAAGCAAATGAGAAATGCAAGTCTCTCTGGCCTGATTAAAAACTTTGTTGTGTCAAATAAACTTTGGCCACCGGAGGAAAGAACCCTATGGTTGCTCTGGTTTGAGAAAGATCTGTCCCAGGGTTCTCAATGTTCTCTTCACCTCTCCCACTCTCCCTCTCTGTCTCCTCTCTTGTTTCAAAGGGGGCCTCTGGTCAGCGCTGATTAATAAGTGTTTTTTGTTGTGAAGTGTTGAATAATAGAGGATGGCCGGTGACCCAGTAAAGACTGAACCTTGCTCTGGTTTATTGTGGCAAGCTGAGAAAGGGGCTTTAGGCCCAGGACCGCAAGCACTGACCCGCACACATCCCGTGGATCGCCTATTCATTCTCACAGCCCTGCAGTCGCCCAGGCTCCCATTGTTTGCCAAGTAACAATGGAGGTTTCGCAAGGAACGCAAAGCTCTTTTCAAACCCTCTCTGATGTTTTGCATTTAGGGAAACACCAACCTTCACTTTTTTCTCTCCGCATTTTCCCTCACCTCAGTTAAAGTGGATGGTTTTCGGGGGTGGGGGGGGAAACTTGTGTGAGTTTGGCGATTGTTTGCAGAACACCAGCATCTAACGGAGCCTAGACCGATGTGGGTCGGGGGTGGGGGGTAGGAGCCCCAGAGATTCCTCCCCCCTTCTTCTTCTTAATGCTTTTAGAGAACGGAAGCTGCCTCTGGGGAGAAGGGGGAGGGGAAGGGAGAGAAAAGCGTTTCCTTGGCGCGGTTGCCCGGCGGGGGCTCTGCGGCCGAGGCCGAGGCCAGGCTCGGGGCCCTCGTCGCCCACCACGAAGTGGCCGGTCGCCTACAGCAGCGGAAGGCACCGGCGAGTGGCTGCCAGGTTTCTTTGGCATTGCCTGGGCGGCTCGGTGCCCAGCTCTGGTGTCAACTCCTCCGCTCCCTTAGTCCCTCGGGTCCCACAAGCCCTGGCGGGGCGCGCTGCGGGGCAGCGTCAGACTCAGGGTCCTGGGGGAGTCGGGGATTGAGGGGCGACGCCCCGAGGCCGGGACGGCTCCTCCCGAGACTTCCTTCTGCCGTGCTCTTTCGCAGCTGTTGACTTTCTGTCCTGGGACAGGGGACCGGCTGGGGGCATCTAGGCTAAGTGAGGTATTGCGGAGACCGGACCAGGCCTGCTGCGGCCACCGCCTCTCCGGATGCCTGGTGTCGGCGGCCCCGGCCGGGCCACGGGCAAACACCTGGGCTCGGACCCAGGGTCTGCGAGAACGTGGGCGCCTCCCGCGTGGGGTCTTCGGCTTCTCCCAAACGCTCCCCGCCTTCCTGCACGTGCAAACGTGGCGGGACAGCTGGTGAGGCTGGGCGCGGAGGCCTCAGGGGTTTGGGCAGTTAGCAGCGGCCTGTGGCCCACACTGTGGACGGTCGTCTGGGAGCTTTCAGCGCCCTGGGTAGGCCTAGCGCTCTGGGCGGAGGCCAGGCCAATGACTGCCAGGAGGGGCGTCCTATAGAACCGTGAGAGACGGTCCCCACCCCATCCCCCCCAGGCCTGGTAGGTGCGCTCGATGCCTGTGACCGCTCTTACTCCGCGCACCCTCGCGTTTACACATTTTCCCTGAGCATTGCTAAAGCCGAGTAGCTGTGCGGCCCCGAGGCCTGACACTAAAGTCTGGGTCGCTGCCAGCCGCTTAATGTACCCCAAGAGTGCCTCGATCTAGCTGGGAGCGGAAAAAGAAAGAGGGAGCGAGGAGGAGGAGGAGGAGGAGGAGGAAGGGTGAAGGAAAGAAAACAGGGGAAGGCTGCGAACTCAGGCCAGCGCTGTGGGAGTAGGGCTCATTGTCCAGTTCCTTCAGTCCAATTGATATGCTAATCTCTTTTCTGATGCGATACAAAGAACACCTTTGCACTTTAAAAAGACTTTTGTGCCCTGGCTACAGAAGTTTATTATCCACTAATTAGCAACAACTTCTGGCAATGAGTTGGGTTTCGTTTTCATAAGCTAGCTCTAGCTATGAGGTGTGCAGGGCAGTAAGAGGTTCGCATTTGCAGAGAAACCCTCTTATCCCGGGTTAGAAAGCAATCACTGGCATTGGTTGCTCAACCGAAGTAGGTAGGAGATCCGGATCAAGAGTTAAAGATGTCTAAATATAAAGGCTCCTTTGGAAGGACTTTGTAGGATCCAATTCTGTATTTTCCATCCCCTGAGCTGCCTGGAGGCCATGGCTGTGTCTGTCTGTCCATCTTTCTTGGGTGGACGGGGAGTGAAATCTGTGAGCAAATGTTCCAGCACTAGCCTCTGATTCTTGAGTTTTCCTTGGCAGGTGTTTCTTAGGATAGTGAAGTATGCAGAAGAGGCCCATACCTAGGAAACGTGAGATTAGCTTTCATACAGTCCTAAGGCCTTCCTAGAGCTCTGAGGCAAAGCTAGTATTGCCAGAGCTGGAAAAGGAAGAGGCTGGGCAAAGTACCTGTCCTGGGTGGTCTGAAGTCGCCACCCCACTGAGCCATCTCTGCTGGCTAACCAAAGCTAAGCACTGCAACTTCCCCGTGGTGGGCGGGATACACTGAACACTCTGACCTGGCCCCTCCACAGGTCAGGCACGTCCTTGAGGATCTTTAACAATCACACATCCCAGTTCAATAAACCGAAAACAGACAGAATGAACATGATCAGTGAAAAGATACAGGGAAGGAAAATGATGTAGCTAGTGCCTCCCCAAATCAAAGTCCTCTGCCCCGATAAAAAAAAAAAAAAAAAAAAAAAACACCGATCTTTAGACCTGCTTTCTGTCTGGATTCCAGGCAAAGAAATGGTATTTTGTCAAGTAATTCGAGCCCCCACTCAGCACTTTACAAACATGTTATACAAACACACAAGAATGTATCTTTTCTTTAGAATGTTTTATTTCACATTTTGTTTTATTTTGTTTTGTTTTACATTTCCAAGCATCTTCGTAGAAACGTTTGTTGGATATGTCAAGCAGACAGAGGTAGAGCTCAGTTACAGCCCAGTTCACTTAGCTCTATGCTAAGGGTGAAACATGGCCTAATTCAAAAGCCCAGGGTGACTTAGAGTATCAGAGTGAACATTTACAGTCAGGAAGTGGTGACATGTCCTGTTTGGTTCCCATTGGGTGGTACTGAAGTTGCACCTCTCCAATGTTCCAGTGTGAGGGTTCTTAACTAGAGCTGTTAAAATGAGAAATTGGGGTAGGAGATGACAGTAGGACTTAGCAACAAATTGCTAACAATTCAAAGTTGTTTGTGGTAAGGGATTCTACAATTTCCCAGAAGATGGGAGCACGAGGAAGGAGAAAACACTCCTAAGTATCTTCCTAGCAGTGGCCTTGTATGTGTGTGTGTGTGTGGGGGGGTGAGTGAGAGAGGGAAGTGGCCTTGCCACCCTGGCCACCTTCATTGAGGTAGAGCGATGGCTTGGTCTGGATTCTTTCTGAAAGAGAAACTGCAGGAATGCAGAGTTGCTCTGCGCCCCAACCTACTTAAAGGAGTGGGAGCCAAACCCCTGCGCCCAACAACAAGCAGCATTTTCCTTATCAGAAGCCCTCTGGGACTCAGCAAGCTTGATAGGCTCTGGCTCTGATGTTCCATAAGGCCCACTCTGTGGCTGGAAGAAACATGATCAAAACCCATGAACTCAGACTTCACTGACCACAGAGTCCTGCCTGGAAGAGTTGAAAACATTCTCCCAAGCAAGGTCTATTTGTAGAACTCCTCAACCTAGTGTCTGATAGCAAATTCTGATCCTATTTCATATTAAGAACATACTTATGTTTTTATTTAGTCCCGCAGATTTTCCCAAAGGACTTAATTTCTTCCTAAGGCAATTTTAAAAATTCAGAATATTATTGTGTTTTTTAAAAGGAAAGAAACAGAAAGGCTCTCATTTAGAGCACTGAGGGATGTTATCAGTGTGACCTTGACATGTAAATGGAGAAGGGACACATAGGTTTGAGTCCAGACTCTTGTCTTCTTGAGTATCTGAGATGTTCTGGGGCTAGCTAAGAACACAGACATGAGGAGGGATTTGTTTTTAAAGGTTACCATTAGCGGTTCACTAGCTGAGGTTAGGAATTTTGTATTTTTATATTTCGTGAAATTCATGATTTAATTATACTCCTCAAACAAATTAAGGGCAGGCCTTCTACACAAATTGGAGGCAGCTAAATGCTCTTTTGTGCCTGCAGCTCTCGGATTGTTAAAGAGGCTGCTGATGCATGAGAAGAAGTGACTGATTTAACTCATTGGGATGCAGGAAGCGACCTGCCCTCTTTTGAAAAAAAAGTGAGAGAGAGAGAGAGAGAGAGAGAGAGAGAGAGAGAGAGAGAGAGAGAGAACACTAGCTTTAGAAGAGCAAGAGGGTGAGTGACAGAGGAGAGGAGAGGAGAGGAGAGGAGAGGAGAGGAGAGGAGAGGAGAGGAGAGGAGAGGAGAGGAGAGGAGAGGAGAGGAGAGGAGAGGAGAGGAGAGGAGAGGAGAGGAGAGGAGAGGAGAGGAGAGGAGAGGAGAGGAGAGGAGAGGAGAGGAGAAATACGGGGGCAGGGGGTGTGTGCCAAACTCCTTCTTTGCTGAGTAGAAAGCTTCTGAATTTCAAGCAGAAAGTGGAAGGAGCTCCACAGAGCAATATCTTGGGCTGCGTGTGCAGAGCGCAGACAATGAAAATCTCCGCCCCCTCCCCCATGCTCTCTAGTCTACAAGATTTTTTTCTTTCCTTCACAACGATGGAAGCTATGTAAAATCAAATACACAGAGATGTACATACTTTTTTTTTTTTTAAAGCACAGACTAACAAACCAAAGGACCTGACCATGGATTATTCAAGGACGCACCTGCTGTAAGTACTGTCTGTCTTTTCCTGGGTTTTTAAGCTCTGCTTCGCGCGGTGAACTGAGTGTTCCTTTTGTGAGCAGAGTTGCTGCCTGTGTCTGTATGTTTTTATTTGTAGGGGCTTCCTGCACTGTTTTTGTTTTGTTTTGTTTTTCTGTACCTAAGCAGCAGCATTTTACCTAGGTTAGTAATAGAGTCCTGTTATTATGCTGTGGATTGTAGCAGTGGGCTGGGGGCAGGGGAGGCGCACAGATCAGGGTTTCCCGCGCTTTGAGCATCCTTAAGAGTTGCTGCCAGCTTAACATCCTCCCTGAAAGATTGGTTCCTGTCGCTCAAAGGGTAGGACTACAGGGCTACCGGACAAGCTCTGGGGTCAGGATGGAGTCAGAAGGAGAGATCTTAGACTGGGAGATGATGGGCCTCCATCCCCACAACACACCTAGCTTAGAGCCCTCTGCTGCCCACCGCTAACACCCCTTGTCTTGGGAGGCTTAACACGGCCCTGAGCAGCGCTGCTGCTGGAACCGAGCCTCTCCTGCATTTTTTTTTTTTTATTTAACTTAAACCTTAAAGCTGGGATCTTCTAGACATCAGGGCTAAGTGAGGATGCCTCTGTGTGTGTGTGTGTGTGTGTGTGTGTGTGTGTGTGTGTGTGTGTGTGTGTGAGAGAGAGAGAGAGAGAGAGACCAAACAATATAAATTGCCATTCGCGGAAGATATTTTCTAGACTCTTGAAAATATGCAAGAATTCTGCGGCCCATGCTTCCTTTGTGTAGCAGGCAGCGCCAAGCGCTTTGTGCTTCGCAAGTAGAAAATGGCGAGTCCTATTGTGTTTAGGCCATTTTCTTCCGGTACAAGGATTTCCCAAGTTTTCAATACTTTGAGGGGCAGGAGCAAGAAGCAGCCCTCTTATACCCAGAAAAGCAAAAGCGGAAGCAGCTATGGCTGGGCCCCTTGGCCCGGTGGGTATGGGCCTTGCTTTTAAACCAAGCATCTGTTTCCCTGCTGTCCGGATACTTGAATAGAAACAATTTGTACTGGTCGGTGCCCTCTAAAGATTTGTATGAGTTCTAGAGGGCATTAGATCATAAGTATGTGGTTATACACATACATGAAAATAATACCTCTCCTCTGATAACCTGGAGAAAATGAAAAAAAAAAAAACCAATCATTTGGGGGTGGGGTGGTGTATTGTGTTTTTCCCTTTCTCCAGTCATCCCTGGGAGAATCACAGGACACGATTATTTTTACTCTACTGTGTCAGTCTTTAGATTTTTTAAACCTAAAATGAAATGCTATTGGTACTGGGGCAAAGAACTACTGAGTAAGGAGCCTTAGTCACTTCATCACCATGCTGTCCTCACTGCCTTAGAAAGTGCTGGGGTTACTAGGGGGATTCTCCAGAACCAGCTCATTGTAGATTGAGATAGCTATCTACACTGCCCACAGCTGTATGGATATACAACAGAGACAGAACAATCTCCCAGAGGAGTATTGTTCAGTTCTCTTTTTTTCCTTGGAGTATCCATTTTATAAATTTTCTTGATCTAGCTAAGCCATATTCAAAAGTAAACAAAGATGACTCTACAAGACTAAAGAGCTCTGTGTTACTTTTCTTAGCCAGAGGGGAGGGAGGGAGACAAAGTGGGCAGATGAAAATTTTATATCCTATTTATTAAAGATCTTTGTATAGGTACATTGAGCGATCGTTTGTCAGTTCAGAAATAATGAAATGTAACCCTCTCCCCATTTGATTCTGGTACTTCATTTGGTGACAAATACAGAAAAAAAAAATGAAAACAGCTGAATGATGAAGAAAGGGGGCTCACATACTATTCTCCTCCTTTTATATAATCTTAAACTGTTAAGAAGCCAAATCAATGCAGAAACACATTAACTTAAAATTTTCCAGAGTACTGGAGCTTGTTCCTTCATGTGGATCAAAACCATGGACAGCGAATTTGTTATTAAGCAAACCGACTCCAGCAAAATTGTGTGTGAAAGGAAAGTTTACGTTCATAGCATCTGTTGGAGGCAAAGAATTTTTTATTTTATAACAATTTGGAATAAATCTTGAATTTAAAATACAATTAACATTTGAATTTAAGGCATGCTGTATGCATTCTACTACGTTTTAAGGAAATGATAATTCATATCTACAACATCTGTCCTTTCTCATGGATGTGACTTTTTAAAAATCAAACTAAAGGTCATTTCTACCTTATGTCACTAGTAAATTACAGTTTTAAATACATTCATTTTGGTATGGGCTGTTTGTTATAGGACATACAGCTGAATAGAGAAAGAGAAATTTTATATTTTGCCTGGGATTAGCTGGATGACACTAGAGCAAATTAAATAGATTTTTATCAGTGACTAGGTTTCCAAATGCATAGAATTGGAAAAATTAAATGCCACTTTGATAGACAGGGATAATATGAATAGAGATATGACTCCCATACCCCCATTTACTTCTGCACAGACACTATAGTGCATAACTAACTGTGCAGTGACTGGTTTAGAAGGACACCCACCCTACCCCCCAGGAAAACAACAGACTTTCACGTACATATTGACCCAGGTTAGGGCACAGGTTTGGTTCACTGTGGCTCTGTGTCAAATAACTATATTGCTTTTTGCATGGGTTTTGTTACCTTAAACTTTTCAGAAGTGAAATTAATCACAATTATTTCTCTTGTGGATTATATAACTGCTCCCTTAAATTTTCACTTTCAACCCTGTGACTTCTGACTTATTTTGTAACCAGTCTTCTTTGTGACCTGCAAAGGCCTGGAAGATCATAGAAATCATTAACAACACACATGTTAGAACAATAAAAAACAATTTACATTTAAATTTGAAATAAAATTAAAGTGATGTTGAGATTTGTAAGGCAATGAATTCCGGATCTTTAGCCATCGTGCTTGTCCAAAGAATGAAACTGCAATTCTTTGAATGTCCTTGTTTCTTAGCATAGATGATAGATATGGTTTAGACACCCGCATTTTAAAATTTTTAAAGCATTTGAGAAGGATATTAAATGGAATTTGGTGGTAGTCTGATCATTTCATAATGGGCTCTTGTGGTTCTTGTAATGGTGGCCCAGGGCTCTGGTAGAAAGCAGAGACAGTTTGGGAGTCATTGTTTAGGAAGGTGCTCCAGCCCGGTTTCATTCATAAGAATAAGCATAGAAAAATTTAGACCTTGGCCTGGGAGAAGGACATTGGTGGGGACGAAAGATGCAGATACGCCTTAACCATAAAATTAAGAGGTGGTCGTTCTTCTGGAGCTTAGCTCTGCCCAGGGTGAGGTGTTTGCTGTGCGTGCCAGATTTTAGATGAGGACTGAGAAAGTAGTACTGTCTCCATTTTAGGAGACAGGAGCCAAGTGTGGTGACTTTGACTTGTGTTGAGCCAGCCTGGACCTTGACTGGGGGCTGTGCAGAAGGCAAGAGACTGAGGAGCTCTGTCTTAGATGGTTGTATTGGGGCCAGTGTGGTGAGTGCAGGGGAGTGTAAGCAAGGGCAAGGAGGGTGCCCTTTGCTTTGCCCAGGCGCAGCTCTTGGGGGCTGCGCGCCTTCTGCAGCTCTTTGGTTTCAAGGACACAGCGAGCTGTTCAGGACTTTGGGAGCCAACATCTGTCTGACTGGTGACGTCAGCAGCCCGTGTAATCCTCTTGTGCTGAAGGCAGATGCCTTATTTGTTTGGCTGGAGCGAGCCATTAATCCCTAATTCTGGATCAGCAAGCGAGGGGGAAAGACCGGACCGCTACGATCCACCCCCTCCCTGCCCCCACCACCCATCCTAAAGCACCTTATATCGCGGAAACCACTCAGCCTCCTCTTTCCTCCGAGAACAAGCGGAGCAGCCCCTGAAAACGCTTTGGTCCTCTGCAGGTTTGAGCAGAGCTAGCAGCTCTTTCGCCTTTGGATTTCTAGGGCTATGCCTATATGAAATTCTTTATTTCATCGATCATTTCGATTTTCATGCGAGAACTCTTCAGTCTTGCAGTTTGCAGGATTCTAAACCAAGAAGGGGTGGAGATTGGAGAATGCGGTTCTGGCGTGTGGTCTGAGGGAGGGGTTAGACGGGTAAGGGCGCGCGGGATGCGCAAATCGCTGAGACTGCACAGAGGACAATCTGAGGACTCGCTTTCAAGACTCCATCTCAGGAAACCATTTCTCTCGTCCTGACTGCATCTTCTCACCTTCCGAAGCCGGGATTGAGTTCGGAACTCCCCCTGTCGCCCCGCACATTGCAGGGGCTCCCCGGGCTCGATTCTATAGGTCCGGACAGCCGGTCACCTTGGCTCCCTAGAGTGATTCCTCCCACCTCCTGTTCCTCCTCTCCAGTCTCCCCCTCCTCCCTCCGTCTCCTGCTCTAATTCTGCGCTTTGATTCTGTTTTTCAGGGGGAGCGCTCTGGGGTCTCCGCACAAAACCTGCTTTTGAGCCCTTTGGCTTTCTTCAAGCGAGCGCAGTCCGTCCATCCCCCCTGGCCCACCCAGCCGCAAGGGATGCTGTGAAAAGAGCCGCTGCTTGCCGCCTCCGGCCTGCCGTCCAGAGGGCTCCGCCCGTAGAGGTCAACTCCCCTCATTCTTCTTCTTTCCATCTTGCCCTCCCTCCGCCGAGCCCAGACTCGGATCTCCTCCTGACTCCCGCCGCAGTCAGAGAGAGCGCATCTGCTGCGCTGCCCTTAAATCTACGCCCAGAGCGGGCTCAGACCGATCTCTGCTCTCCAGAGCCGGAGGAAGCCCGAGCAAGCAGCCTTTTCTCTTCGCAGTAAAATCATAGCCAGACCAGATGGGCCCCAGCTCTCCCGGGACTCGGCAGGTGCTGTTGAGTTAATTTTTCCGCAATACAAAGAAGGAGGACCCAGCCGGCCTGGGATTCTGATCTTTTCCCAAAATTTCCCAACCAAAATCGAGCTATCAAAGGCGTATATGTGTGTTTGTCGGACATACAAACATGCATGATTATATCCGCTTTTTCTGCTAGATCTCTGGCAACGGGGGATGAGTGACAAAGGTTTCTGCAGCAGAACACTCATGGTGTGGTCCTTAAAGACTTGCCTTTCCTTACAAATGTCTTAGGACGGCATTCAGGGCGAACCAACTCAGTTAATTGCCTTCAGTAAAATAACACGATTACGAAATTAGATCTGTACCAGAGGGGTAATTAACTTCGATCCATGTCATCATTTGAAAACTAGATTTATAGACATATGTATGGGTTTTAGGTGCGCTGTAAATGGCATGCAGATGTATGCATAAGAATCGCAGACTCATGCACCCTCTACTCTTCAACCTTGCAGACTAATTAATGGCAACTCTGACAGATGTAGCGGGAGGAAAGCTGAGGAGGGAGTACTGCTCAGAGTTACAACTCTAGGAGTAGGGACTCCAAGCCTAGAGCTCCAAGAGAGGGTGAAGGGCAGGGAGAAATTATAGTAATAGTTGCAATGAGTCACTTGCTTCTAGATCAAGATCAGAGACTCTGCTCTCCGTGTTCACAGCGGACCTTGATTTAATGTCATACAATTAAGGCACGCGGTGAATGCCAAGAGCGGAGCCTACGGCTGCACTTGAAGGACATCCGAGAGAAGTTAGGAAGGGTGGGGAGAAACAATTCTAGAATGAACCCATCCTGTGCGACACAAGGACCCCTCGCATTGATTCAAAATCTTTAGAATGCAAGACAGTCAAATGTTTTTCAGCGAGAATCTGGGAAATCCGCATGCATATTCCCAAGGGGAATATTAGAGGTTTCATTGACAGCTGTCAGGAGAGCTGTAGTTCCCATTGGTGCAAACGGTCTAAGAGTTGGCACTCAGAGAGTGCTGGCCTTTTCCAAATAAAATAGATTGAGATTGTTCACAATTCTGGGTCGAACTGGGAAAACAAAACGAATGAGAAGGGTGTAGCATTAAAGAAACCCCAGACCACACTGCATAAGAAACCTCAAATGACTCAATTATCAGTGAAAATAGGGCCCCCGCCCCAAGCTTTTCACTAGTCTCCCATTCTCTACCCAGTCTCATGGTAGCCTTGACTGGATTTAAAGGGCCAAGGCAAAGTGACAATACCCAAATCAGTCAATATTGTCCAATAAGAGGGAAAGGCCAAGTCAGGAACTCTAAGACTTGGTAAATTAATTTATTTGGAAGACCATGAGGTACTTAGTTAAGGTAGGCTCCATAACCTGAAAGCCTAAGAAAACCACCGCTGAGAAAGAGCCTTGACGGAAGTCTTTGTTCTGTGGTGGCCTATCTGGCCTGGGAACAAAGGAGAGGCTGGAGAAGGATAACCCAAAGTGGCCGCACCCTCCTCGCCTTGCTGGCTGACAGGATCATCTTCCTCTTCCTCTTTCTTTTCCTCCTCCGTTACCCCCCTCCCCCTCCTCTTGTGGTAATTCTGCAAATAAGGCAATAGAATTATAGAATCGCTTCTTCTCTACCCAGCCCCAAACCCCAGGATATTAGGTAACTTACAAATAAAAACCTTGAAATACGGAAAGATAGGCTAAGCAGTATTTTGCTGAAACCATCCACTCTGACAATCAGCTGATTTGGCCGGAAACCCGAGTAGTTAACAAAATGTGCTAGAGAGAGATTAAATAG
Organism: Mus caroli; assembly: GCF_978045245.1. NCBI lineage: Eukaryota > Metazoa > Chordata > Mammalia > Rodentia > Muridae > Mus > Mus caroli. The sequence goes on along the minus strand of NW_028227258.1, from coordinate 144,210,224 downwards.
ATTTTTTTTTCCTCTTAAATCACTATCTTGAAAAGAGAAACACACGGTTTTCAGTTGAGGATCTTATCTCAGATATGGTCACCAAAGATACCTCTCAAAGGACCCTAGAGTGTGCCTCAAAATATATTTAAAAGGCTCTGACTGAGGTTGATTTAGTGACCAGAGCAGGCAGGAGTAGAGCAGCCTGCAACCACTCTCTCTCATGGCTCTCAGCAAGGCTTTCTGTGGGACTGCTTTCCTTACTGAGTTCTGAGGCCTAGACCCACAGAGTGGCAGGGTGATGGTGCCCAGGAGCTGGCAGTGAGCAGCACTCCTCACAGGAGGTACTGCAGGCCTAGGAGGCCTGAATCCCACAGTGCAGAGAAAACCATACTGCAGAGCACAGCTCACTACGGAGGCAGAGTAGCTTACCAAATCCCATATAATATGAAGATTTGTCTTAGGAATCCTGGGTCAAATGTATCTGAATTAATGCATTCAACATATATTTAAAATTATCAGCATTCTAATTTAAATATTGAGAGTATTGTATGTAAATAGTAAAATATTAAGTTCTATATTGAGTCATATTTGCAATGGAAAGAGTAATAGACAATAGATTGGTCTGTATTCAGCCGAGGGCCCAGGAAAGAAAATGCTCCATGCTTGAATTTCTTTGTAGATTCCCATCATAAATACTGTCAAACATCAGTCATAGATAAACTAAACAAAGCTGTAAAGAGAGACAGTGGCAGTGAATTTTACTTGGGCATAGAAATGGTCCATAAATGAACAATGGCCTAAAAAATATGTTTTTATACCATTTATTCTCTTCCACCTGAATGGTCCAAATGTAGCCAATGATTCAGGAAAAAATGAGGTCAGAAATTATATTCTTGGGGGTCTAGTTCCTATTCACTCCATCCTAAAACGGTGGCTTTTAGTTTTGTTTTCTGATTTTAAAACTCTGTAAATTAGGATCTTTATATCCACAAATTTTAGGTTTGCATGTGATTTTACACAATATGGGGGGTGGGTGATGGCGATATCACACTTTGTTGGGACAAGAGCCACCTCAAACACAAAGAACCCCCCCCCATCCTCTTGTGTCACTGAAAAAAAAAAAAAAACAGCTCACCAGAAATGGGAATGGGTTTGAAGTGCTGAAGGTTGTCACGGATGCTCCTCCTTCCAGCAATGACCTAGTTATTCTGGTGGTCTCTCCTCACAATCCCCTGAGCTCCTCACAAAGCAAAAAGGGTCTAACAGTCCTGCTTACATCAGTGTAATTCATATTACATAATAAAAACACAGTAATACTCCCCAACCGAATCCTACTTGTTTACAGCAGTCCTATACTCTCGCTTCAGAAAGCTTAATTGGTCAAAAAATATATTTTCTAAATAAAAATGAAACTTGTAATATGAAAGAATTTAAAAAGTAAGGGAGCAAGTACAGGGCTTAGTCATCTGGTTGCTATGATTAAATCCAGTGTGGTTATTGATCCATGGTGTTTATGTACTTTTAAAATTAATTATTTTCATTTTTTATAAGTAATCACCCAACTTAATGTCTATTACAAAATTTCCCTGCTATGAAATTCTGTGCTCAGCAGTTTTCCAGCAAAACAGCCCAGGTGGACAATTAGAGAGCTTTGGTGCAGAGGACCATGGGAGTCCTTGAGCAATCACAACTTTCATCTAGTGGTCTGAAATTAGAGCTTCTCGGGATAATTTAGGAACAGCTTGACCAGTTGAGACTCTCAGGGACAACCCTCCTAGGGAATAGTGTGTTTCTTCAGGGAGTAAGATGCTAGCGCAGGAAACCGAGGCATCTGGTGTCAACAACGCCAGAGCGCCCTCTGCTGCTCCCAACAAATAGAACACTGGTTTCCGAAGCCAGATGGTTAAGAGTTTCAATAAGCCCAGGAAGCAGTAAGCTCTTAGGATGATTTAATCTGTGGAATTTAAAAGCTTCCATCTTATTCTTCGTCCGAAAAGGCTACCCGATTTTCATCGGGACCACTCCTGGGATGGTTACATTCTGAGGCGAGAGGTCATTGTTTAAAGCAGATTGTCGATTCTATTGGTTGTATTTCTGTGTCTTTTTTTTTTTTTTTAATTTTATAAAAAAAGAATATGGAATTGTAAATCTGAGGGCAAAGTCTTTCTACTAGGCAACTGAAAAAGAAATAATTGTCTTGAGTTTTGCACATAACTGAAGTCTTATGATAGGAAATATCTGAATTAAAATAAAGATACCAAGCTCAAGGTGTTTACTTATTTTTGAAGGGCACTGAACCAAAAGTAATGCCTTACATAAAGAATGATTGTGCTGATTTTGTATTACTATTAATGCCAATTTTCAAAGATAGGCTTTGAATAAGAAAATGATTTATGTTTGAGGAAGAAGCTGAAATTTTTGAGTCATATTAATTTATCCAAAATTTCACCTCTGAAATCTTCCTAGTAAGTACTCAAATGGCAAAGCTACCAGGAAGTAATCGGTTATAAACAGAACCATCAGGGATGCAGAGACGGAAGCAGTGTGTGCAGACCTCTAAGTGTTATTTATGGAGTTTATGTATGGAAAAATCTATTTGAAATAAAAAATAGGCATGTTGAAAAGTTAAAACATTTTTAATTTTATGTTTTATTAGGCTTATATGGAATAAAATAATGTATAACTGTATTACTTCAGCACCATGAATTTAGAAGTTCCAGCATATTGTGAAGCAGACACATCTTTGCTATGAAAACTGACTCACTACATCAGTGCTGGTATAATAAAATGCTTCTAATGATGTAGTTGTTAAATTTTCTAAAATAAAGATCAGTTTATTTTGTGATGGCACAATGAAAGAGATGTTTAATTTTTACCAGATTTTAAAATAAAGCTCTTAAAAATATTAAGCTAAAATTAAAAAAAATATGATTTTACAATTTGTTTTGTGTGTGGGGGGGCTAACTCTTGATTACATGTTAAATCAACTTAAATATTTAACAAAGCTTGTCAAGTTCCATATAAGATCAGTATGTTTGTCTTCTGAACCCTGGTTTTGCACAGCAAGCATTAGCAATTCATAAGAAATTAAATGAAGAAAAGAAAACTGTTATGATTCCTAATAATAACTGTTGGTATGTTATTTTTCTAAGCATTCCTTTGGAAATGTGAAATGTTTATCTTACATAATTTAAATTTCTTCTGAAATAAATTCATATCTATCTCAGGAAATAAAAAACTAGCATAATTTTTAATAGTTATTACAAATTTGAAGACAGGTTCTAATAAATAAAATGTGTAATACAAATAAAAACTTTTTTTTCTCATTTAAAAAACACCCACTCACCGAAAGGTGGGCAGTGAGCAGGATGTGAAGAGAATAGGTAAATGATAATAATAATAATAATTAAATAAAGAATCACTCTACTAGAAAAAAGAGAGAAAGAAAAAGACAGGAGAGAGGGAGAGACAGAGAGAGACAGAGAGAGAGAAAGAAAGGAAAGAAAGATTTTAAAATTGTTTCTTCGATGTGTGATAGATTTTCCTCAAGCCGATAACAAGCACCAGTATTCACCTTTCAACTGTGTATAGATGGGATTTTAAACATGTCCTTTATATTTGTGTATCTGAATTGTGCCTAAAAGATGCCTACTTCCCTTTACAGATTTAGAACCCATGGAAACATGCACTTCCACAGAAATAAAATTCTTTCGAATAGCATATTTATGGAAAGCACAAATACAACACAAAGAACAAACTACTAATACTCTTAATTAATGATTAATCACAATAGTTATGCGATTTCATAGTTAAAAGTAACAGGAATTAATACTTGTGAAACACACACATCCCTACTCATGGGCTTTCGATAAGAAAGTCAAGTAAGCCAATTTACTTAGTACCCTCTGTATCTTTTACCCAGTATCCAAACTCTCCTGTTGCTGTAATTTCTACTCACTGCTTTTAAGTAAACAATTCTAATGCAATAATATGGCCAGGTAGGAATTAAAAATACAGTGTTTTAAGAACGAATTAAATAGGATGTAAAGTTGAAATTTATTAATGCAAAATACCAGGTCTGTGACTGCAAACCGCAGAGAAGATATTCATATTTAAGAATAATGTTAAGAGTTAAAAGGCCTTCATATTGAAAGCAGGTGGTATTATAAAGGCCAAACAGTGAGAATCACGCAGGAAGAACTGACACCTGACTTCAGTTATGCTTTACTCTGCCTGAAGAAGGAACCATAGGGATGCAGGAAAACCTCAGGATGGCCAGGCTGCACACAAAGGGTGCTCATTTATTGGACATTCAGCAGTTTTAGTCTGCTTTAAAGGAAGTTGGAGAATACATTTGTGAACCCACTTAAGAAATTATTTATTGATTATTCAATTTCAGTTCTATGAATTTGAAAGGCAAATTTATCTTGTCTTTATTTCCTTTTTATTAGTCAACCAGAATTTAATTCTTAAAAGGTTACTTTAAATGTAACTCTATACATAGCACACATTTTATAATTGGTTGAATGATAACACATTTTCTTCCTGCCAATTTCTTTACACTTAAAATCAGAGATATGTTAAAATTAAACCTAGGTAAATTGTTCCTTACAACTTTCAGTATTCCTAGTGACAATATATTTAGAAAGACAGGGAAATTCATTTAGATAAAATCTCAATGCCTTCTTCCTGCAAACTCAGGCTGCTGCTGCTTTAGAGTGAAGAATGATAAAGTGGTGTGCATAGAGACTCTAACTCAAGGTCAAGGGAAGGGAAGGGCCTAATGCTCCCATGAAAGCGATCTTGTATAAAAGCTCTGTGGCCTTCATCTGCCAGGCCTGGAAAACCTTCATCTGTCTTGAATCTCACTCTGCTCTCTGACACAAGTTACAGTTATCCTGGCAGTATCAGGTAGAGACGAGCTGCCAGGCCTCCAAGAATAGTCTTCAGTATATGACTCTTACAAATTAATGTATTTAAACGATAGCGATTCCCATTATACAAAAGAGGAATTTATTTATTCACGGACACCTAGGGCCTTTCGCAAATGATAAGCAGTGTTCAACCACTAAGTTATATCACTCAGATGTAGAGGGTGGGAAGGTGGGAGTGGGTGGGTGGGTGGAGGAAGAGCCTCTTGATGCAGGGGGAAGAAAGATGTGATAGGGTGTTTCCCTGGAGGGAGGGAAACTGGGAAAGGGGATAACATTTGAAATGCAAATAAAGGAAATATCCAATAAAAAAAAAAACCCTTACTTTTGCAGAGATTTCAATTCAGAAAAAAACAAGTATTTATAAATGTCTTCTATACTTTGGGAAGTTGTTCACGGAAGATAAGGAAAGGAAGGAACGAAAGATGTGGTGCATATTTACAGAACTAGCTGTGCTTTAGACGCGGCTTGAATCCACCCTTTCTACAATTATCTGATCAGAAAACCTATATAATGAAATCAAATGGGACAAGAGGACTATTAATAAAGAATATCTAATAAAATGGCAGGTTATTCATTCCAATCTACTTGTTGTTGCAATAACTTTATACATTAATTAACCATTTTCTAAAACCACAGCTTTCTTTTCTCACATGAATAAAATTATTCTACACTAGCCTACTTCTGCATACTGTTATCTCATTTGTTTACCATGCTTAGTGTGGTAAGTGATGCACAAAAGTCAACGATGTTGAACACACCTATCAGTCCTGGTGCAAAGAGCAAGTGTGAACCACGGAACTTGAACATATTTTCATTCTAATGCCTCAATCTGGTCATAGCTGACAATTACACAAGATTTCTGAAAATAAAACACAGATCTGTTAATTTCTTCATTGGGTGTTTGCTTTCTTGTGACAGGTCCCTCTTCAGGTGTGGGAACTTCCATAATAAATAGAACAGACATGATTTCTATTGTGGCGGAGATGACTTTCTTAGCATTATATCATCCACTCTCCTGAACAAGATAATGTTTCTGATTTAAACCCTTTTCTTTTAAGTGTCCAATATAAGCATTTGGAAGGAATATTTTCATGGTAAGAACAATTATGCTTTGTGAAATTAACAAAACCAGTGCACAGACCTTGCCTTTTGATTCCCCTTCCTTCCTTGCGTTCTTAGTAACACTGAATACTTTTGCTATTCCTTTCAACACTGAAGAACAGCTGAGGAGTATAGATCACAGTGTGCTCTAATGTTGACTGTGAAGTCCTGACTTCTGACTCAGATGTGCTTCACCAGTCATACCTTCTTCGATGCACACATTTGCTGCCTTCTTAGTAATGTTCCGAATCAAGTGTCAATTCAAACTCAGTTTTTGGTCTCATTTCAGCTCACTTTATTTTTATTTATTTATTTTTTTGGTGTGTATTTGTGGTATAAGTATGTGTATACAGGTATGCATACTTGTGTATACCCAGAGGTCCAGGTCAGGTTTATCATCTTCCATCTCATATTTAAGACAAGATCTCTTACTGAACTCTAACTCACTAATTGGAGAGAGCACAGGGATTTTCCTGTCTCTGCCTCCAAATGCTGAGATTATAGATGCATCCAGCCATATCCAACGTTTTTCATGTGTGTTGGAAAGCTCACCTCAGGTCCTTATATTTGCAAAGTAAGCACTTTACCCGGGCTTCCATCTGTATTTTATTTTAATGAGCCAAGTCATAAGTTGTCAAAATTACATATATTTTAAAATCTATTTTCATTTTATAATAATGATGATAACAATAACAATAACTGTATAGATACCAAAAAGTAGATGACAATACCTTAGCTATATGTATCATTTTAGGCTCAAGTACATCTCCTGTCCTGGTCCAGTAGAGTACTAACAGATCTTTACTTTCATAAAATTTACCTTCTATTTTTGACAGGACTTTAACAACATCATTTAGTTTTATTGTATTAACTAGCAATATATTTCTCATTTTTTAATTTAGTTACTAAATTGTCTATAACTACATCAAAATTTAATGACTTCATTATTTCAGTGTTCAAGATAAACACCAACGAATCTCTCAAAAGACTATTCCAAAATGATCTCCAATATGTCATTTTCAACCTGTTTAAACCATATCTTTAACTGTGAAGGTTTCAGAATCTAAAGAAAACATGATCATTTTTCTAACATTTTTTTCTTAAATGTTGACCATCATCTTAGCCAAGTCTTTGAAAATGGTCAGAGCTTTCTTCCAGATTTTTCCAAGGCAATAACATGCGCCGTGTATATCAATGAGATAAAACATCTTTCTCAAAAGTTCTCATTATTTAATCCATCAAATACCATGAAGATAGGAACCTCTTCAGTTCTGGGACTCTAGTGATATAATATAGTAAACTTTGCAAATAATATATTGATGCTGGTATCTGGGGTTCTGTGTTTTAAACACTTGAATAATTTTTAATACTTTTCTTTCTGTTGGATTTTGGTTTTGTGGAAACTGATTACTGACTCTCCAAAATGTACAATAAAAGTTATAGCCAGGTTAAAATGTGGGTTATAAGATCCACTCTTGACGATTCGTTTCAGCTGTTCTGAGACCTGCTAAATAGGCATGAGAAGTAGTTCTGAAGCTATTTCTCTATAGGTTTAGGTCAGTCTCCCTTTTGGCTTTCTAAACTAAGGGAAATAAATAATTCCAAGATCATGAATCTTATTACTCAATAAGCACACCTTGAAAGAATGTATATTTTGAGCAAGTGTTAGTCTTAGCATGAAAAGTGTATTGGTCTGAGTTTTTCAAAAACAAATGACAAATTGGGGGTTAAAAGTGCATTAGAGAAAATGTTTGTGCAAGAGAAAATAGTGAAGGAAAGAGTAATCTAGGAGGGATCTCAGATGGCAATAATTTTGACCTGTAATAAAAAAGAGGCAAAGAGTTGTCTATATGCAATGAACGGGCATATGGGATGCCACAGAGAGGAAAGTCATTGCTAAGATCTGAGTTGGTTGCTAAGTAATTTGCCAATATTTATTATCATTTAAAACTAGATTTTACATGAATGAGATCAGCAATCAGTAAACGAGATAAGAAAGTCAAGAGGTACAGAATGATTTGCGTTTCTCTCCAAATGCTTTAGGGATAGATGAGATTATGGTGCAGTAATAAGCGAGCCCAATATTCAATTGTTTGAAAGAACAAAGGTTGTTATCGTCCTCATATTACATGCCTAAGGTAGGTCAGAATGGCCTCCTGGATAAAAGTATGGGATGCTAGCTAAGTGAGACTTCATTGACCATAAATACCATGCTTTCAAATTAAGATCTTCTATAATTAAAAAATAAAAAAGTAAAAGCTTCTACCCTGAAGACATAGACATGATTTCCATTCTGACTGCATTGGTTAAAATTAGTTACATGGAACTGGCATAAGTCAGAATCTCGTGATTATCTGGAAGTTGACAGATGCTGATGAAGAGTGATTTTACCAAAAGGAGGCTTCTTGCAAGCATTCTCACTATGTTATATAGAGGCTGACTGTTTCACCTTAGAGGGTGCTGGGATTTAAGATTCTTATGTGACTAAAATAGAATCTGATTTCACATGCTTTTTGCATATTTTGAAGGCAGTGAATTGTGGCAGACAGGGCTTAAACAAAGGATCATGAAATCCCTTTAGGATAAAAATAGGCTTCCTCTGAATTTCTGTGTGATTTTAAAACTCAACTGACCTTTCTGAGTCCCTGTTTTCTCATTTGAAAACTAAAAAGAGTAGAATCAGATATTCAAGATATGTTCTAGAAAGGAATCAATTCTAATACCAGTCACATTAATAACAATAGAACGACAATAGGGTATAGTACGTATAATAAATAAACTGCTGAGAGAAGCTGATTTCTACTTCTGATGAAGGAACAAGAGACTGCAGTTTAAAGACTGGATTTTTGGGCTTATTAGTTTCTTTCAAGATGCTTCCCAGGTATTTTGAGAGTAATGGTATTCTTGAGGTATCTATGGGAGCATGCCCAGGACACATCTGCTATAGCTTCATTCTTTATAGGTTTGATGCTGAGACACATTCTCCCCAACTCCTTACTCCTTACAGAGTTCTAACAGGGCCAAAAACATGGTATAACCAACACAAAGATTCCCTCTTAGATGCTATCTATCCATATTCACATTCCAGTTCTCTGGAATGTCTCCCAAAATGTTATCTGCCTACCAAAATATTTGTCTTAGTAATTTCTGCAGGAAACCTAGTCTAAGATTTCAGAATAATATTTGTTAAATAAGAGATCATAGGATCCAAGAGGAAAGGACTTACAATGGTCCAAAATTTATCCAGTGTATGACTTCGCTGCAGAATCGTTTTCAACTTCTCAAAAATCATAAAGGGCCAGACACAGTGATACACATCTACAGTACCAGAACGTGGGACCCAGAAGCAAAAGGATTATTTCAAATTCAAGACTTGCCTAGTACATTTCAGTAAGTTCCATCTCACCACTCCAAAAGCTAAGTAGTAAGACTGTCTGAAAACAAAAGAGAGAAATATCCTTCCCAAGGGTATCACTCCTGCATTATCAACCATGTAAGCCAAAGAAAGAATGGGATTTTATGTAAATATAAAAAATCTAATCCAACCAGTGGCAGCTAAGTAAAGACCCTCAGAAACAGCAAAGGTGTGGTTCTGTTTCCAACTCTGTGATTGTGATAAAAGAGACGGAAAAATCCCTAAGGGGTATCTAGATTCCCATAGTTCTGCAGGGAGTTCAGGATTCCCGGTCATTAATCTGATAAATTCTGACATGCAAACACGAGGAAAAGAATAAACTGTGGAGATCTCTATAGTCAGTGAATGAAGATATGCTTGCAAGACATATAGTGCATGTACTTATTATGCAGAGAAGCAAATAATATACACAAAATAGAGAAAATGCTGCATGGTGTTGTTTGAAGAAGCCAGGCCATCACCTGGCACATAAGCTATGCCAGTCTTACCTCTCCAACATAAATGATTGCATGCTGCTGTGACGCCAATGTGCAGCCAAGAATGACAATAAGCACATAAAAGCTACAGTAAGAAATTATACAACTGAAGTACATTGATGAGATTTAAAAAGACTTATCACCCGCAAAAAGGCTGAGAATGGGAAGAAACCAACACTAACTCCAACTGCATTAGCCATCATTTAAATATACAAACACTAATTTTTTTAACTTTTTCCAATTTTTATTAGGTATTTTCATTTACATTTCAAATGCTATCCTGAAAGTCCCCTATACCCTTCCCCCACCCTGCTCCCCTACCCATTCACTCCCACTTCTGGGCCTGGTGTTCCCCTGTACTGGGGCATATAAAGTTTGCAAGACCAAGGGGCCTCTCTTCTCAATGATGGCCAACTAGGCCATCTTCTGCTACATATGCAGCTAGAGATACGAGCTCTGGGGCTCTGGTTAGTTCGTATTGTTGTTCAACCTATAAGGTTGCAGACCCCTTCAGCTCCTTGGGTACTTTCTCTAGCTCCTCCATTGGGAGCCCTGTGTTCTGTCCAATAGCGAACTGTGAGCATCCACTTCTGTGTTTGCCAGGCACTGGCATAGCCTCACGAGAGACAGCTATATCAGGGTCCTTTCAGTAAAATCTTGCTGGCACATGCAATAGTGTCTGTGTTTGGTGGTTGATTATGGGATGGATCCCCGGGTGGGGTAGTCTCTGGATGGTCCATCCTTTTTGTCTCAGCTCCAAACTTTGTCTCTGTAACTCCTTCCATGGGTGTTTTATTTCCTATTCTAAGGAGGAATGAAGTATCCACACTTTGGTCTTCCTTCTTCTTGAGTTTCATGTGTTTTGCAAATTGTATCTTGGGTATTCTAAGTTTCTGGGCTAATAGCCACTTATCTGTGAGTGCATATCATGTGAGTTCTTTTGTGATTAGGTTACCTCACTCAGGATGATACCCTCCAGATCCATCCATTTGCCTATGAATTTCATAAATTCATTGTATTTAATAGCTGAGTAGTACTCCATTGAGTAAATGTACCACATTTTCTGTATCCATTCTTCTTTTGAGGGACATCTGGGTTCTTTCCAGCTTCTGACTATTATAAATAAGGCTGCTATGAACATAGTGGAGCATGACAAACACTAAATTTCATAAATAATTTTGCTCTAGCTGGTGGGTGAGACATTCTTGATAATGCATTTATTTCATTCAGTAAGAACGAGTTCTTAATATACCACATGATAATCAGTAGATTTAAGATAAAGTGATCTTGTTGGAATGGTCTGTATTCTTTGGCATTTGATATATACTTAATTATAAAACAGTATAAATACATGTAATACAATGCATGTGAATACATTACAAACTTTTACAATGTCCTAGAGTCAAGAGAAAGTTGTCTTAGCCTCTGTTTTAAAAGTTTAATACACAGTTATTTCTGATGAAACTGGGTATTTTATTAAAAAAAATTTTAGCAATTGCTCAGAATGAATCAGTACCACATACATGTAAGAGCTGAACTGAAGGAGATGAGAGCCCTTGAGAATGAATGATATTAGAGCTGCTCAAGGACTACTGCTCATTATTATACTATCTCATACAACAGCAATACAAACAGTAGTCCCCTCCCAAATTATTGTAATATTTTAATTATCTTTCTAGCCTATATAATACAGTTCTTATCATTTACATGTTTAACTCAGTGAGAGGTAAAAACAACTCCTATGCAACTGATGTCTATTTTTACATGACTCTGCCTGATAGGAAATATGCTGCTCAAACCAACTAGTTCCTCTAATAATTGAAAAACCTCTACAATGTACGTTCACGCAGTTTTCAAACCTTTTGTTTTTATATTCAGCCTTCAGCAGTTTGTCCATCCAGCAGAGGATACTGATGTTATAATGCTACAATTTTTAGAGTTTTCTCTAGTGTTGATGTGCATACAGTTCATATGAATCTCTTATAATCACAATAACATTACAATCAAGTTTCCTTGCTCTGAATAGTTCCCAGAGAATTTTTATCCAAGGAGTTTCAAAGCCTCACAGCTGTACTTTGGTATATCTATCATTTCCTCCATATACAGATGGAAAATGGTGGTTCAATCAAGTGGTAAGAGGTCCAAGGACAGGACGAAGCTGAGTCCAGTGGGAACTCTCATCTTGTGTTGCATTTCCTCCCCCCCACGTGCTAAGGGGGTGTTTCTTGCTAGTATGTATACAAGCAACACATAAGCATCTACTTACTGAGAGGTAAACCAAGTTGCTGTCCCTACACAGTAGCATTTATATATCTAAAGCAAAGGTCTCACTGTTAATTCTGAACAGGTGTTGATTGCTGTGTTTGATATGGAAAGTAACTTCTATCCATTAGAATTTCACAAAACCATAATTGAGTCTCCTTGGAGTATAATTATGTTGTAGAAGCCCTCTGACTATGCCTCTCAAAGGAATATTAATGAATAGCATAAGAATGCCTTTCGGCCATAGGGACAGAGTTCCTTTGCTCATTTAAGGATCAGTTTGAAGATTCAAGAAATTGAAATGAACTCAAACGAAAAGGACACCCCAAAATATCTAGGAAGCTAACACTGCAGCTCCTCATTGCATTTTATTGTAGAGTCATCAGCAGGAGCTGAAGGAAACCTTGGTGTGTATCCTCTGATAGTTACATTCTGGCTTGTGTCAATGGCAGTTGAGCAGTCAGCCTTTCTCCGTGGAGTGTACATTTTGACCCATTATTCACAGCCTTTCTTTAGAGCAACCCCACCTGTGGGTCCCAACCCCCACAGGGGTATTTTATAGTAGATATCTAATATTTACACTATGATCACACAGAAGCAAAATTACTGTTATGGAGTAGCAATGAAGCAATTTTGTGATTGAGAGTTACCACAACATGAAAAGCTTTATTAAAGGGTCACAGCATCAGGAAAGTTGAGAAGCACTGTTCTAGAGCAATATTTTTTCATGAATAGCAAATAAAAACTGTCACATATCCTTGAATCACTGTCACCTGTCTACATTCATAGGATATAATGTCCCTGGGACTTTTTGTTTGGTGATGAGTTTTAAACCTCTCAAAATCTTGGGTGTGAAAGTATCCACTCTGTCATAGAGATGCCTCTCCCGCTCTTGCATTTTTAAGATGGATCTTGACTATGGAGCACAGATCCATCCACCACGAACCCACTATATATTCCAGACTGTCCTCAAATTTGCAATTTCTATGCACCAACATCCGATGGACTGGGGTTACATTTATAAGCCACCACATTAGCAATTTTGTAAACATTAAACGCATGATCATTCTTTCCACATGTTTTATTTGCCTCTTCAAAGCATGTGTCAGTAATCCTGTATTGGATTTTATTTTTCCCGATATAAGATGTCCTTCTTTCCTTCTCAATACTATCTGTAACCTACCATTGTATTCTGCCAATGATCAGATCAAATTTCATTTATTCAGTCTTGCATTTTCTAGATTCCATAGTAAATTTGTTAAGGGTATAGATTCCAGGGCTAGGGCAATGGATTTTGCAACTTAGGTATATTGTAAACATGCATGCTTACAAAATTGTTTACATAGTAAGCACGCAATCAGTGCTCACTGAAGCATTACAAAAACCGACAAAGAATTAATGGATAAGGATAATTTCAAGCCTCTCTTTTGATTGTTGTGAAAACAGAAATAGGTATACACATTTGGTATTAAAAAATTGTTATGTGAAATCAAGTAATTTTGGGGTTCAAAGATTTTATTAAGTGTTTTCTGTTACAAAATGAGAAACAATATTATAAAATATCTGTGAATGTGAGTTACTTTCCCTCTCCACAACATGTTGGTGTCCTTTCCAGAAAAAGTTTACTAAGTTCATAGCAATGTAATTCTTACATTAAAACTCAGCAATAGTTAATATGATTCTTTCCCAGTTATATTACATTTTCCTGTTATCTTGATATGCCTTTTGAATTGTCCTGAAGTCTCATATTTTTGTTCATCTTAACCAGAGACTTTGTGTTCATGATATTAATGTAAAGACAATTATATTACTGTTTATAACTTATAATTATAAATACACTATTAGAGCTTACTGGAAGAAAAAAGAGGAAGAAACGAAGGAAGGAAAAAAAGGAAATGTGAATTTTCCCCCATGTTAGCTTTTCCCCAACATTCAAACACACTCTTGGACCATTCCCCTAGGTGGAAAATAAATAGGACAAAAGCATGCACATTAGAAAGCTTAGGTTCATCTTTTGGTGGCTGTATCATCTCAAGTTGTTTGCTTGATACCTGTAGTACTTGATTTCATCATTCACTAAATAGGGTTACTGATCCTCTTATTTAGTGTGTAAGGATGCAATAAAATCATACATAGAAAGCAGCTAGCACTGTGCCAGGATCATAGTGAATCCTAGACAAATGTTGATTTCTTGATTCATTCTCATTGTTCTTGTTTCCCTCACACCTTCCTTTGTAGCCTTTCTCCAACGTCACAGTTCTGATTATCCTTCTTTCTTTTTTATCTTGCCTAGCACCCCACTGAGATAGGGTGATTATGTGTATGCTGAGGAAGAGGAGAGCCTGCAGGATTATAGAAAGCTTTCCTAGGAGCTCAGTCAGTGGTTATTAGGCTCCCATGGCCAGTCAGGGCTGAGTTTGATAAAAGCAGAAAGCAAGCTTTGCAAAAAGCCTACTGCTGGCAAGTGTGACAAGGTTGAGGCGCTCAAGACTTTCACATGAAAAATAAATAGGGATTCTATTTTTATCGCCTCCATTCCCAAGAATAGCTTTGAGAACCAAAGAAGCCCGTGTGAACATATTAAGTTTTTAGAACAGTTAGACACAAAGCTTCTACACTGATATCTAAAGGCATAGAGAGATAATGCCATTCCCAGAGGCCAAACAAGATGTAAAAGTCTGAGAAACTGGAGCAGAGATTAAAGGATTGGGGATGTACAGTGGACAAATGTTCTGATATCCTATAAAAGGAACAAAATTAGAAGTTTAATGTGGCTTGAGATCTGATTGAAACATGAAGCTGATGTTGCAATTTTAAATACAGAAAACCAAGGGGTCTGAAAACAACAAAAACCTGTGATTTTCTATGTGTATGTATATATATATATATATATATATATATATATATATATATTGTTATTCAGACGACATTAAGAAACACAAAGCAAAGTCGCCACATCATGTTCCCATGCGACCCCTAAATGACTAACATGTATCAAATGCTAAATACCAATGAAATCTCTAAACATTTTGTGCATACTAATTTCACTATTCATGACAACCCTAAAAGATTTATACTTTCTTTAAAAGATTTTCTGATATTGCTGGTTAGGGAACAAAGCTTTAGATACTTATTTTATTAAAGCTTACATACCTAATGGATAGCAGTACGGAGAAAATAAGACATATAATTACATATAAAATATATCTGCTGAGTTCAGGTGCAGTGGCAAACACCTGTAAGCCCAATAATAGAAAGACAGGGCAGGTGGATCTCTGAGAGTTCCAGGCCAGCCAGGGATACAAACTGAGATGCAACCTATAAAACAAAACAAAACAAAAATATATACATGCTGAAAACACTTATCCTTTATTTTCTTCATCTTTTATTTTAGTATGAAAGGAAAGTATTTTATTAATTGGTCAATATTTTGGTTTTCCATTTGCTTATCTCTCTTGTATTTAAAAGAGTTATCTGTCCTCTTTATAAAGGTTTAATATTATTTTGTACGTGAATTTCTCTCATTATGTTAAGAACATATTTAGTATCACACACACACTATATATATATATATATATATATATATATATATATATATATATAACAAATGAATGAGTGCTCAAGTTAACAAGATGATGCTTCAACATGTCTAAGTCCATTTAAAAACTTTGTGTGCATTAGGCATTTTCTCCACTAAGGGAGTATTTCTCTGTAAAGCCCAAGATGACAATTTAACAACACAGAAATTTGCAAAATATTTATAGTGGATAACCTTGGAGTACTTTTGTAATCTTGTGAGAATTTTTCTCTAAATTTACCAATTACAGAATTTCAATAAACTTAGTAATAGAACAATAAATCCTGATTTTCTCATCAGGACTTGTAAATCCATTTTCTCACTGTTCTACTGGTTGCGTTAGTTCTTAGATATTTGACTTAATCAGTTACTAACCTCTCATGTGTCTCTCCAATTTCATCAGTTGCCAATTTAATCCAAGTTTTCACACAGTCTCAAGGTCCCTCTCTTTCAGACACCCATCTTTCAAAAGTGGAAATGTTAACATATTTGATATATGTCTGGTTCGAAGAAAATATGGTTGGGAGTTACCAGTGGAAGTTTTCTCTTCTGAAGCATAAAATAGCTTGATCAATTAAAATAAAATTACTGCATTTTTGTGGGTACCAAAGGTTTCATTACATTTGAAAATAAAGTAAAAGTTTTACTGTATATAACTTTAAATCAGCCATATCCTCCAGCAAATTTGGAATGTTAAAATTTAATGTATTTGTCTGAAACCTGATTAGTGGAGACCCTAAGAGCTGAATTTCAGTCCTATGGAAGTTCATAGTGTACCTAAAATATGAGAAGTAGGGTTGAGCACTTTATCTCTGTTACTAAAACATAACACTTGTCACAGGATGTGTGCTTAGATGAAGATGTTATAATGTGCAGAAAATATATATGATCAATTAAATAATAAATATTATAAAACTATTATATGTGTTCCATATAAGCTAAGTAACAATGTTACTGGTCTTTAAAGCTTTCTAAGTATCTTCTAATCTCCTTGATGTTCTTGCTGTCCTATGTTAGGTTGGCACTATCCTAGCTTTTGTGTTATTCACTACCCTACACTATTTTTCTTTTTTAATAATTCAATCACTTATATGATCCTGAAGCACTGAGATGCTTATATTTGAGACACAGAGTTTATTTTAGTTTGGTTTTGTTTTAGATAGGTGATATCACAATATTACTCTATCAGAAGAAAAAGTCTAGAAAAATAGATGTTGTTGGAGTTCATTTTAATTAATCTCACAGTCAACAAAATGTTCTTCTGAAGAAGCCAGTGAGAATGTCTCAGCTGAATGCTAGTCCTTCATATGGCTGAGAAGTGTTCCAGGCTTTCAGACAGAGGAACCAGGTCAATGAAAACAAGTCACTCTGCATGGAGAATTTGAAGCCCAAATCCTTTGACCTGATGAAAAAATCTAGTACACATGACAGCAAAGCTATCAGTGAATCAAAGGAAGGCAGTCTTAGATGATACAGTGGCTGCGTTTACCTGGCATTTTGTTCTCACTGTAAGAATCAGTCAAATGCTTTGTAACTGGGATGCTCACAACTCATTTGATGCATACCTTTATGGGCTTTTATGTTATGCTCAGAATTCTGGGACTTCATGAATGCATTTTCTTGGAAATTGTTTTTCCATTAAAACCTGTATTCAATGCCCTATTTCCTTTGTATTTTCATTGTTTGTGATTGTTCTTATTTAGAAACAGTTATCCTCCATCATTTTCTTAAGAAATTATTGATAAGAGCTTTCAAACAGGTCAACTGATTCTTATGTGTTTGAAGATATTACGTGTCTCCCTTTATGCTGGTCATGTTGGACTGTGGAAAAACCATAGTTTGGGAATAAGATAGGTAGTCCATTTTAGAGGTAGTCTGTTACATCGTTTTTTGCCTTTTGTGTTTCAGGGACATCTAAGGTTAGTTTTACTTCAGATCTTTTGGATTTGAAAATTCAATGTTTTCTGCTCCAGAATCCCCCCTCCCCTCTCATTATTCTAAAAGTTAGTCTTTAAGGTGGGTCAAGTTCCATTCAAAATTTTCAAATTCTATTGCTTAGTGTGGTAGAACTCTCTCAGATTGTTACTATAGGTCTTTCTAGTCTAAGATGTTTGGTATATTATATGTATTCTCTCTGTTTTCACTAGTATTTTAATATAGAAAGATGAAAGCCACATTTCACATTTCCCCTATTTCCTTTCTTTAAGTGCTTTTTTTGAGATTATGATATATTATATAATTTGAACCTTCTCTTTCTTTCCTCCAAACCCTCTTATATACGTTTTGTTCTCTTTTAAAATTCAGGCCTCTTCCTGCTTTCCCCCTTCAACTACTTTTGAGCCTCAGGCTATGTTTATATCTGTCAGCCTGGATTCACAGACAAGAGCATAACTGTCTTCGGAAAGCTCTATCCAGCAGCTGACCAAAACAGATACAGAGATCCACAGCCAAACAGTAGACAGACCTCTGGAAGTCTTGTAAAAGAATTGGGGACATGGAGAGGTTAGGGACCCCACGAAAAGACCAACAGAATCAACTAGTCTGGACCCTTGGGGGTTCCCAGAAACTGAACCACCAACCAAAGAGCATTCACTGGCTACACCTACGTGCCCGCCCACGCACACATATGTAGCAGATGTGCAGGTTGGTCTTCATGCTGGCTGCCCAGAAACTGAGAGCAAGGACTTAGTCTGACTCTGTTGCCTGCATATGGATCTGTTTTCCCTTGTCTGGCCTCTGTGGGAGAGGATTACTTAGTCCTGCAGTGACATGAGATGCCAAGGTGTGTTAATACCCATGGGGGTACATCCCCCTTCTGTCCTACTTGGGGATCCATCCCTTAACCAACCACCAAACCCAGACAGACACCATGGCAGATGCCAACAAGTGCTTGCAGACAAGAAGGAGATTTTTTAAAGTCAATTTCTAGCTCTAGGCCTTCTGAGCCCTGTGTGTAGACTGCATGGTGTCTTCAGAAATACATATCATCTCTCACCTCTAGGGAGCAAACACAGACAATAGCAATAGCTCTGAGGGCTTTGCTCTTGCGAAGAGCATTTTCATACAATCAGATGGTAATTTTTATTTAAATTGTGTATATGACTCCTAAAACATTATAAGCTATTACTGTTGCCCTTGGTTGCTCTCCAGAAGTGTAAGGAAATCTCTTATTGTTTAAGAGAGAAATCATGTCCAGTAATGGAAATCCAGCTAACTACTCAGTACTAATGAAGTCACAGTTATTGGAGGAGAACCTGTTACAACCACCACATTACTAAACCAGCACAGTCTCTAACTACTTTCTAAATACCCACAGATAAGTCTGTTCCATCATCTCCTATCAGGGAAACTTCTCTAGGCATCAGACATAAACCATTATGGAAAACCATAAACAAAGACAATATAGAGTTTTGGGGCCCAGTCCCAATGGATATAGCTAAACTACAACTACCAAAATTAAGGCTCATGGATAATTGCTGAATAGGAGCAGAAAGATTATGAGAACACAAAGATCTTAGAGTGGCTGTGAGACTGACTCCTAAGAATGTCAGAAACTATACCCATACAGTCTTCCTAGCATGGATATATAAACATGAGCTAAACAAAAAATAATAGGCAAACCATGGAGAAGGAAAGTCCAGGAAGGATCAACCCTACATAAAGAACTACAGGTAACTAAGGAATGTTAAGAGCAGGAGAAATAGTGTTCCTTGGGGAAACATACCCTGACATGTGAGCTTAGTATATGTATACACATATGTGTATGTGTGTGTTTAATACAAATTATATGTGTATTTAATATATATTCTTATATAAAAACAACTAATGAAAAAAAGAGGCCAAGAGTTTAAAAATGAGCAAGGAAGGCTATATAGGAGGGTTTAGAAGGAAGAAAGGGAGTGCGTAAATGATCCAATTATAATATAATCTCAGAAGTCAAAGAAACTATTTTGAAAAAATAGGTTTAATTAAAACATTTACATATAATATTTGGGATCTATTTATACTAAAAATATTTTTCATTATTGGTATAGATTTCAAATATAACTGGGAGTCCCAAACTCAGGCTATGAAGCTATGGCATCTAATCTAATACAAGTTTGAGTTAAAGAAACAAAAATTAAAGCTCTGTAGTAAAGGTAATTGAGAGCTTCTGGGAGTCAGCATGGTGATCAAGAATATGTATCTGTATATAAGTGACTCACATAACCAACATCAGCAAATCATCCTCTTGCATTAGTTAGTAGTTAACACAAAAATCTACATCTGGACAATGTGGAGAGAGAGAGGGAGAGACAGAGAGAGACAGAGACAGAGACAGAGACAGAGAGACAGAGAGACAGAGACAGAGACAGACAGAGAGAGAGAAAGAGAAAGGCAGGGGAGGCTAAGAGAGGGAGGGGAGAGGGAGAGCATTCAGTCCTAAATGGTATGTCTTCAACAAACTCCTTCCCTGAAGGCTCAGGGAGAAGAAGTTGAAAGACTGTAAGAGACAGAGGTCACTAGATGACCCAAAGAAAGCAGTGTCTTCCAAACACAATAAGAGTGAAGCAGCTATGTCTGCATCACAAGACCTGTAAATGTTCAAACCAGATGAAATCTTATCACTATGAGAGAGAAATAGAAACATGGACCAATTTCTAACCAAGAAGCTATCTGAAATTGATATTTTCTGGCAAAGAAAACAAACAAACAAGCATGAGTTTTCTCCAATGAGGTCTCACTGAGTTTATCAATCACTCTTCAGGACTGGCCCCATGCCTAGGAGGCTAACACAAGATAAACATAATGATTTATTTGTAAAATAAGAATAACACATCAGGTGGGGGGGTCAGGAAGATCTGGCAGGAATTGGGAAAGGGGAAAATGATGATCATACATTGTCTGAACACATTTTTCAATAAATTTTATCAAAGTAATGTAATAAAAATGAAGAAAAGGATAGCATATTTAATAAGTGAATGCATAGAATACCATGGCTACTTAGAGGTTGGGGAAACAAAAGAGATATCCTATGATTCCCCTCAGCAGATAAAAGAGAGTCAAAGGAAAAAGTATTCTTATGTGTTCGTAGGGTATCATGTCTTTGCTCTAGGAATTCATTGTGCTTAGTGAGACCAGGAGACCCAACATTAGCCTTCACTGTAACAAGCATAGTAAAATACTTGACATTGAGAGTACCAAGTCTAGAGAAGATCATAAAACATAATTTAAAATAAATTTACATTAAAGTTATTAATTTTGGTTCAGGGACTCATTATATTGCTCAGTCCTTCCTCTTAGAGTTCTGGAATTACAAACATGAACGATCATCCATAGCAAATAATTATGTTTCAAACAACATTTCTTTTATTAGACTCAGACCATTTTTTAGTAGTTTCATCATTCTCCAACCCCATGTTCTTTTATCTGTTAGTGCCTCTAGGTAAAGATTTAGTAGGCTTTCAGAAAGTCTTTGTAGTTTCAAAAAATTCTTTAATGTTGCTCCAAAATTGATTTACCATCTCTTGGATATTCACTTTTTTATGTTTTTTGTTTAAATTTTATTAGATATTTTCTTCATTTACATTTCAAATGTTATCTCCTTTCTGAGTTTCCTCTCCAAAAGTCTCCTATATCCTCCCCCTGCCCTGTTCCCTAACCCACTCACTCCTGCTTACTGGCCCTGACATTCCCCTGTATTGGGACATATAATCTTCTCAAGACCAAGGGTCTCTCCACCCATTGATGGCTGACTAGGCCATACTCTGTTACATATGCAACTAGAGACACAAGCTCTTGGGGGGGGGTGAACTGGTTAGTTCATATTGTTGTTCTTCCTATAGGGTTGCAGACCCCTTTAGCTCCTTGGGTACTTTCTCTAGCTCCTTCATTGTGGGTGGGGGTTCTGTGTTCCATCCAATAGATGACTATGAGCATCCACTTTTGCATTTTCATCTTCATGGAATAGCCTATATTTTTGATAAGACAGAGGGTGTTTGTTTGTTTGTTTGTTTGTTTTGGGAATTTACTTTTGTCCACTATACACCCTAGGTTTGTGAAGTGTTTTGTCTGGTCATCTGTATGCCTTGGAGTTCTGCATCAGAGCTATACAGGAAGATAGAGTCAGTAGAACATATGTGATATGTTGGAGGAGACACATTGTGGATATTGGCTCATATGGAGACTGAGACTAGATCTGATCTACCAGGATGGAAACCATGAGATTAACAAAGAGACCATCTTCTATTTCTTTCTGAAATTTTCATTTTTTTATTCTATTAGCTTGAAATAGAAACTTTTATTTCAATTTATTCAAAATTAGGTTTTTTTAAAGAAGAAATTATTGAACTGAGCTATATTTCTATTGCTATGATAGCACATCTTTTTTAAAAGGAAAGTGTTTATTTCTGGTTTACAGTTTCAGAGGATTAAAGTCCATGACCATTGTGGTGGAGAGCATAGAAGCAGTTGGGCATGGTTCTGGAGCAGAAGCTGAGAGCTAATATCTTGGAAAATAGCCATGAAGCAGATTTATGGACACTGGGATTGGAGTGAGTATTTTAGAACCTCAAAACTAGTCCCCAGTAACACCTCCAATAAAGTCACTTCTAATCCTTCCCAAACAATTCCACCAACTGAAAATCAAGTATTCAAACTGATCTCATTCTGGGGCGATTCTCATTCAAGCCACCATATAATGCTAAGAGGGAATACTCAGTGTTCACTTTTCAGACTTTGTTTGACAGAAAAGGACCATGAGGCCATATGTTCAGTAGCCTCTCTCCGACTACCTTCAACCCTGAGCTCTGTATAGCTAAGTTCCCTTTTAATGCATGACAGGGAAAAGGAAAATGATGGCATAATGATTTTATATATTGTTAACTTCCTGAAAATTACATTTTTTTTATTGTTTGAGAATTTCAAGCATGAATATAATGTGTTTCAATCAAATCTCAATCTCTCCCCTTTAAAGTCCTGACTACTATGATACCAGCAGCCATCAATTGCAACATGGCTCCTCAGCCAGGAGAGGGCCTTCATGAGCCTTTTCCCTTTCTGTGCTGGGATTTTAGCCAATACTATCTTGTGTAGGTCTAATGCACATAACCACAGAAACTGGGAGTTTATGTGTGTAATGGCTCTGCCATGTTCAGCAAATACTATTCCCCTTCAGATGACTTCTACTTCTGAGCCTATTCTGTAATAATCCCTGAGCCTTGGGGGAGGGCATGTGATAAAGGACTGTGCTTTAGAGCTGAGTACTCCATAGTCTCTTACTCTCTTCAATAGACTCCTTGTGTGTCTCTGTATTAAATATTATTTATCTATTGTTAATATACTAACTTAAAGTTTTCTGTGCATAAAACAAAGTACAAAAAACAAAGTACAATAATAATATTATTATTAATATCAAATACAAATTAAATATAATAAATACATAATTATAATTGTAAATATATGTTTGTTAAAAATAGGAATGATAAATGTGAGAAAAGACCACTTCTCTGGCAAATGAACAGCCTTGGGATTCATCCTCAGCACAGAATATATATGCATATAACATATCCCTTCCCAACGCTTCCAAGTCTTGTCAGATAGTTTGAAGTCCACAAGTTTTTGTTTTTGTTTTTGTTTCTGTTTTTGTTTTTGTTTTTGTTTTGTTTTGTTTTACATTTTATCCTGAGCAAATAATGTCAGCTTCAGGATAAAATGTAATAAATAGTCTTTGTGGCTATGAGATACAATATTATACAGTAACTGAGATTATGTTAACAAACAAATTTTATATGGATTTCTTTTCTTTGGTAAGGTAATTGGTAAAATGAAGGTTGAGGGTCCACTGTATTGGTGCCAAGCAATAAAAGGAGGTTGAGTTTCATGACCTCAAGTATAGAAAGCAAGCAGTCACTGCTTACAGAGGAAGGAGTCACAGAATCTGTTTCATTGAAAATAACACAATAGTCACACAGCAACTAGACAGACAGTGTGGGAGCAAAATACAGACTGAACCAGCACACTTGGGTTCAGTCTTGTAGGTTGTTGTCTTTCATGTTCCAGTCCAGGCTGCCCACCTTTTAATTTTTTTACATACAGAGAGCTCTGTAATGGTTTAAAATGATTTTGTCCTTTATAATGTAGTGCTTGCAGCAGTTGATGAATCTACCATCACTAAAATAAAGAACTGAAGAGAACTCTAATATCTTTGACCACCACTGTAGCAATTCATTACCTCTTTCTTCTTTTTGTTTACTTTTTCTCATACAATATATCCTGACAGAAACCTCTGCTCCCTCCCCTCTCTCCTCTTCCTCCCCTTCCTCCTCTCCCTTCCTTCTCTCTCCTTTCTCCCCTCCCTCCATTCTTCCCAGCACTTCTGCTATTTCCTTTGTTCTCCAAGTCCACTGCTCCTTCCCTTCCCTTTAGAAAAAAGCATGTCTTCCAGGGATATCAACCAAATATGCCATAACAAGGTGCAATAAGACTAGGCAAATAACCACATATCAAGGCTAGACAGGCAAGTTATTATGAGGAAAATGGACCCAAGAGCAGGCAAAATAGTCAGAGATACTCCCCACCCCCACTGCAAAGAATCCCACAGAAACCACAAGCTAAACAATCATGACATACATACAAAAGTACTAGCTCAGACCCTGTGATTGCTGCTTCAGACTCTGTGAACCTCTATGAGCACCACTTAGTTGATTGTGTGGACTGTCTTCTTTTTTTTCAAGTGGTCACTATCATTCTCATGCCTAGTGGTGCTCAGGAAAACAGTTGTCTCATTTTTCGACACTGTTAGGAACTATGAATTGCAGAGGAGACCTTTGATAACACCTAGAAATGTTTTTGATTGCCATGATTAGGAGATGGGCTACTATTGGAATTTAGCAATAAGAGGCATGGGGTGCTTATAAATGTCTTACAACATAGAAGATATGATCCACACCCAGCAATAAAGTGTATTCAGGGCCAAATGTCAGTAGTTTCCTGTATTATATCAGAAGACAAGTGGAAACTACCTTCTCTCTTTCTGTTTCCGATTTCTACCTTAAATGTAAAACTTGTAGTCCTAATTTTCACCGCCTATAGTAGACTTCTGCCCTGCAGACAGCTCCCAGCACTAAGGCAGGTGCTCAGGAAATGATGATTTCTTTTCAGTCCTTTGTCAACTATCATTAAGGTAAAGTCCAGTTTGGTACACACAGCAAACTATTTGACTCCAGTAAATTCTTTCCGGGGATACTTTCCATTGTACAACGGAAGGCCAACAGAAAAAGAAACAGAGTTTTCTCTCTCTTGTATATGTGTTTAATTTCTTCTATTTTTTTAAGATTATAAAAGATTATACCATTTCCTCTTTCCCTTCCATTTCCTCGCTCCAAATCCTTCAATATGCCTTTCCATTTTTCCTCTCTTGAAAATATATACCCTCATATTTTATTAAGTTGTTGTTACATGCATATATAAATAAATAGATATGCCTAAGAACGACATGTTCGGTCTGTATAATCTTAATTGTATGTATGTTTGCAGGACTGAGCATTTGGTGTTGGATAACTAATTGATGTGCTTGTTCTTTCCTGGGGAGACTATGTCTCCTCCCTCACCATTTCTATAGTTCCTTGTGTAGGGTTGATACTTCTTCGACTTTATCCTGTCTACTTTGGCATAGCTATTGTTGTCCTGGGTCACCTTGTGTTTAGGAGTTTATGTTAGTGAGGCTTTATGGGTGTTAGCATCTGACATTGCTAAGAGACACAGTTCCCAGCAACTCCCCTTATCTTCCTGTTCTTCTGGCCCTGTCTTCTGCAATATTCCCTGAGCTTTAGGTATGGGAGTTGTTTACTTCATTTAAAGAGTGGTAAAGAAATCTTCCTTAATCATCAGGGAAATGCAAATCAAAACCACCCTGAGATTCCACCTCACACCAGTCAGAATGGCTAAGATCAAAAATTCAGGTGACAGCAGATGCTGGCGAGGATGTGGAGAAAGAGGAACACTCCTCCACTGTTGGTGGGATTGCAAGCTTCTACAACCACTCTGGAAATCAGTCTGGTGGGTTCTCAGAAAATTGGACATAGCACTACTGGAATATCCAGCAATACCTCTCCTGGGCATATACCCAGAAGATGCTCCAACTTGTAATAAGGACACATGCTCCACTATGTTCATAGCAGCCTTATTTATAATAGCCAGAAGCTGCAAAGAACCCAGATGTCCCTCAACAGAAGAATGGATACAGAAATTATGGTACATTTACACAATGGAGTACTATTCAGCTATTAAAAAGAATGAATTTATGAAATTCCTACACAAATGGATGGACCTGGAGGGCATCATCCTAAGTGAGGTAACCCAATCACAAAAGAACTCACATGATATGCACTCACTGATAAGTGGATATTAGCCCAGATACTTAGAATACCCGAGATATAAGATACAATTTGTGAAACTCATGAAACTCAAGAAGAACGAAGACCAAAGTGTGGACACTTTGCCCCTTCTTAGAATTGGGAACAAAACACCCATGGAAGGAGTTACAGAGACAAAGTTTGGAGCTGTGACGAAAGGATGGACCATCTAGAGACTGCCATATCCAGGGATCCATCCCATAATCAGCTTCCAAACGCTGACACCATTGCATACACTAGCAAGATTTTGCTGAAAGGACCCAGATATAGCTGTCTCTTGTGAGACTATACCGGGGCCTAGCAAACACAGAAGTGGATGCTCACAGTCAGCTATTGGATGGATCACAGGGCCCCCAATGGAGGAGCTAGAAAAAACACCCAAGGAGCTAAAGGGGTCTGCAACCCTATAGGTGGAACAACAATATGAACTAACCAGTATCCCCCGGAGCTCGTGTCTCTAGCTGCATATGTATCAGAGGATGGCCTAGTCGGCCATCAGAGGAAAGAGAGGTCCATTGGTCGTGCAAACTTTATATGCTTCAGCATAGGGGAATGCCAGGGCCAAGAAGTGGGGGGGGGGCGAGTGGGAGGGAGGGTATAGGGGACTGTTGGGATAGCAATGGAAATGTAAATGAGGAAAATACCTAATAAAAAATAAGAGTTAAAAATAAAAAGGAAATCTTATTCACAGGTTGATTGATTCTTATTAAAGAAATTCATCAACCTGAAACTTAATAGGGTTTCCCAGTAAACCCTCTTAGAGAGAATACCAGAATTCCAGGAGGAATGTCTGGTGCCATCGGCCTGGGGTGATTATATAAGTCTCTTAGACTTTAAATTAGAAACTACTGTGCTAAGATTTGAACATTACTTCAAAAGTCTCTTCAAAATGTTCTTCTATGTTATTTTCTCTTAGTTATCCTAAACATTTTGGATATGTGTTTTCTCCCATCCTTCTCACCAGCTAATACTAATTTGCTCATCAATGACTTAACTCCAAAGCCAATTTTTAAGGAATACTTTCCCCCAAGCTGAGACTGTACCAACCAGGCAGACCTCCTACTAAATGCTTTTGGAACACAGCATGACTTTACCTCATGGTGATTGTCACATCAACTCCAGGATTATTTGCAAGAGTAGAAATCTTAGCTTTCTCTCTCAGCATGATATAAGATATTAGGAGAACCGGGCTGCTTCTCTTTGGGTATCTTCTGATACCTAGATGTGGGAACAAAGCAGGCAGAAAGCAGGCACTCAGTAAACTAGTGACAAACCAGTTTCCCTCAGTGAGATGAGCAAAATCATGAGAATTAGAGTGGGTTTCAATGTATAATTCAAGGGAGGTAAGTCATGAAGGCATTTATGCCTGACATGATAAACACTGCTAAGCCCACACCAGCCCATCTAGGTCCAAAACTAGACATACGCACCCACTGTGGAAATTTGTAGCAATAAAGCTGGTTGCCTGATTTTCTGTTTTCTCTTCCAGTTTCTATCTATGTCCTCACCTCATCCCACCTCATTATCTTTTAAGGAAAAGGTAATCTGTACTTTCTTATCAAATCAACAATAATGAAACAAAAACAAACAAAAAAACCTGAAACCAAAACCAAACTTACATTGTTGAGATGGCTCAGCTGGTAAAGTACCTGTTTACAAACACCCAGATCTGAGGTCCATTCCCAAGTGGATGTGGTCCTATGTGTGATAATCTCAGCTCTGAAGAAGTGGAGAATGATAGATCTTTGGGGTACCTCAGGAACAATATCCAAGACTGTGCTCCAGGAACAATACCCAAGGCTGTCCTCTGCTCTCCATATGCACACACACACACACACACACACACACACACACACACACATAGTTTGTATTCTGAGTGTTATGTCTTTTTCAGAACTGATTTTTCTTTTCTTGATTTCCTTTTTTTAACGAGTTGGATAGTTGGATTTTGTTTTTATTTTTGTCCTGTTTTGTTAACTTGAGATAGGGTCTGGCTGTGCTCTTCAGGCTTTCTCCAACTTGTGGCTCCCTGACTCTGTTTAGCTCTCCGAATGCTGGCGTTTATAGACATGTCCACAACATTGACCTTTGCCTGACAATTTTTTACATTTATCCAAGTACTTTTTTATCTTTTTGTTAAATCTTTCCTATCTTAGCCAATCTATTCTCTCCATCTAAGTTTCTTAAAAACATTATCTTTATCTTTGTATTTGTCTCCTCATCTTCCACAGCTGTTCTCCTGGAATATTTTTAATGAAATAAAAAATGTTAGCTTTATTTTGCAACATTATATTGAAAATGTCTGATGCATATCTCAATGTAACACCTTTGCAGCCTCAGGGGCATGATGCACTTTGTTCCTTTTAAAACTTTCTCATGGATTCTCTAAGGAGGATGCCCTCCGGTGTCCCTTCCCAGCCCTGCAATCATCTTCTCTGAAGCTACTCTGTCAGATGGGCTTCCTGTCTTACGCCATTGCTGCTCTCCTCAAAGATCTGCAATTCCTGACAGATTCTCTTCTGCTTTCCAGTGAGTATTTCTAGTAAAAAAAATTTTAAAAATATCTTTTCAAGAATTAAAATTCCCAGCAGGGAAGCAGTAGTGCATGCCTTTAATCCCAGCATTCAGAACGCAGAGACAGGTGGATCACTGTGAGTTCGAGGCCAGCCTGGCCTACAGAGTCAGTTCCAGGACAGTCCAGGTTACACAAAGAAGTCATGTCTCAAATCCAAAAGAAAACAAAACATAAACAAGCAAACAAGCAAAAAACCAGATAACAACCGAATAAAAATCCCCAAGCATGCTGAAGGAGATGGATCAGCAGCTAAAAGCACTTTGTCACACAGACCTGAGGACCCGAGCCTGGAGCGGCAGCACCCTGACATGGTAACTCACATCTGTAATCCAATACTCCTAGTCATGTCTCTCTGCATGGACCAGTGCAATATCTGACTCATTGGTCTTATTGCATGTCTGTCTGTAATTAATTGTTAGAACATAGGGTTCATATAAAACTACCTCTGTGCTAGATCCAAGACACCCACTGCTCTGTGATAAGCAGCAAGCTTACTGTCTGTGCTTCTTCAGGAGAGCAAGGTTCGGTGCCAGTTCCCCTTCCATGTCCCATATTCTCCTGGACCATTCCAGGTACTGTTTCCTCGTTCGACACCTTTTCCCCCCTCAAGTTTACTATCTTTCCAGGGGAAGACATTTTATATCTAAGAACGGGCTAGATCAGTACGAATGGCTTTAACTGTCCTAGAAAATATCCAGATTTTCTTTATCAGACTCTACTTTCCAATAAGACATAAATAATCCCAGTGAAGAGGGAACATTGCCTGCTGCATACATATACCTCCTAAGGTGTCCTTCCTTCTTTATTTCTTTCCTCTCTTCCTCCTTTCCTTCCCAGCTAACTTTGAATTCTATAATATAATTTAAGTGCTGTATGAATCAGTATCCCTTCTCCAAAGAAAGACAAGATTGTCAGGGACAGAACTGTGGGAAGTAGGCATAGGGCTTGAGAAAATGAATCTGGATGGTAAGGAAATGCTGTTTATATTGGTAGAGACAATGGAGCCTTGTGTTCAGACAGACGATAGGGTTCAAACAAAATGCAGAGCAAAGATCAGATGATATTAAGGGGCAGACTGGTTAACCCAATTAAAGTGCTCAGGATAGAGATGAGAGAAAATATGTAGGTGTGGTCTCTTTCTATGGGTTGTGCATAGTTATTCACTTCAGCTTTCCTAGTCTAAGGCAGCAACAGCCCTTCGATGACAATTACAAAGACTCTTGGGGAATTGGGAAGTCATTTGTGACTAGGTGAAGGTTTGTCCTTGTATAGATTTCACTCTAGCATATGGTTCTCACATTAGATCCTGTTGGCTTGAGGTGAGCAAGGGATGTGAGGAGTAGGAAATCGAAGCCGGGTAGTGTACACACAGGGTGCTGACATTCAAATGTTCATGTCAACACAGCTGCCACTGCTGAGATTTTGCCTGCCATCTATCAGAGGACTGGAGAGGAAATAACATTCTAATAGTCTTGGCATGAGAGTAATTTAGGAAGAAGGGCTTGGAGAGTGAACTGCTTGGAAAATTCAACACAAGGACATGACTTTGGAATTGAATTGTATTAGCAATATTTATGAAGGTTTTCGTGAATATAGACATTTTATACTTTTTTTTCAAGTTGATTAAAAACAACGTTGCTTTATAATGAATATTGAGACTGGACAGTTTTTTCCTTGAAATTGTCTGCCTATGATTATGATAAAACTAAATAGCAAAATTACGTTTATAACTACTGCCTTTCCTTGCCTATTCAAAATCTTCTATCCTGAGAATGTATAAGAATCTTTTGTCCATGATGTGGGCATGGCAAACTTTTAGGCAGGTTCCTCATTTCCTAGCTTAGCCACTGCTGCCATCTAGTGGCAGTAAAAAAGCATCAGTAAAAAGGTTAATTCAGCCTTAGAATTTACAATACAATTCTTCGATATCACTAATAATGATACCCACAAAGCTAACTGCAACCTGGTAATAATTATGCTATGTAATTTAAAGTTATGAAGACAAATAAATAGAAAAACTTACACACACCCGTATATAATCTGCAAGTAAAATATTCAGCATTGAGACCCAATATCTACTAAATATTCAGGGAAAATCCCTTGTATATTAAACACAAAGATAGGAAAAATGATGGATTATTAAATTTTCTCCAGACTTTGAGAAAAATGATTTTTAATTGGGTTACATAGCAAGATGGAAACCAAATTCTTGCCTGGAACTCGAAATTATTTCTTCATCATCATTAAGAGATAGAATAGTAAAGTCTCAGATGTGAAAACTCACACTCATCTTTAGGGTTACTTTCTCCTTAGACTTTCCGTTAATTGTCCAAGGCTGTGTACATAAAGACTTACTTGGAAATCTATCCTCTGTAGAGTGATAAATTCAAGAATCCGATGGGTCCAGCATACCCTGGGTCTTTCTAGAGTGTCTACCTCCTGCACAGGACCTCAGGTGGGGTGTGAACCTACCTCTAGATACCTGTGAGAAAATTAAAATATTAAAGGTTTGTGGGTTCCTTGAATTTGATTAAATTGCACTTCCTCTCCTCTCCTCTCCCCTCCCCCTCCCACTACACTGCATTATTCTCTCTCACATTATCTTTATAAGAGACGTTAAGAATTAAATGCACTTGATATTTGTTCGCTTATTTAGCCAATGATTAGTTCCTTAAATATCCATCACAAAACTACTGGGTGAGAAGCAATGTGCACAGGGCAATGAGGCCATAGTCTCCATTCCCAAGGAATTATAATCCCAACGTTATAAAATGTTACTTTATTTTAATAACAGATAATGTTCCACCATGAAACTTAGATAGTGTTTATCCATGGAAGCTGACATGATAGAAAAGTATGTAAGTATTCTTGGATTTCAGAGGCCAAAGAAAGCCCAGCAAGCCAAGCGGCTAGGAAAGAAGTCACTGTTTTAAAGCATTGTCACATTGCTTATGCAGTGCAGAGTGTCTAATGGTTTGGATACATTTAAGTACGCCACACAGGTCCATATTTTGAAAGTTTGACCCTCAATATCATGGTGTTGAGAAGACAGAATCTTTTCAAAGATGGAGCGGATAACTAGATTATTGGGTCACTGCCATCAAAAAGATGAATCAGCTGTTGTCATATATTGAGTTATGTCTCACAATAGAAGGTTGTTATTAAGTGACAGTCAGGTTCACTTGTCTCCATTCCCCCGTGAAACCAACTTTCTTTATGCCTTACCCCAAGCTACAATCCAGCCAGGGTGATTTTTTTCAAGAGGTCAACCTAATATAGCCTTTCCATACTGACTTTCAGCCTTCTAAATTATGAGCTAAATAAACCCTTTATGCTATAAACTATTTTTATAAAGATATTATTCTCAAGTATTATGCCACAGCAACCAAAAATGGAGTGGTATAACTTTATTATGTGTCAGAGGAGATAAAAGGGAGATAACGTAATTCTGTAATGGAACTGTTAACGGGCCAACAAGTAACCAAAATGCCTACATTATGAACAAGTGTTGATAACCAGGCATATATTTGTTCATCAAAGTTAGAGTGTAGAAGTCCAAGGACTGTATTTGGTTGTGAATAGAAACTGTGAAAATTTGTAAATAATCAAGAAAAAAATTGCTAGAGTAGTCCTTTGGGAAAGTTAATGGAAGGACCAAACATAATCTGCTGGAAAATATAATGGAGAGTAACGGAGAGAAGTTGGACTTTCATATCTGATGGGGAGACAATCTCTGTAGGACTGAAGGTATATGAGAAACCTCAGAGGTAGGACAGACAGGACTTTGAACACTTAGATTTGGGGGGGGGGGAGAGAAAAGAGAGGAAAGAAGTTGAAGACAACTCTAGCTAAAAAAACTAGAAATGTGAGAAAGTTAATAGCATAATGGAAGGCAGGGGAGTGAGAGACCTTGGTGGAAACACACCACTGAAAAGTCATGTGCTGCAAACATGCACACTGTTATCAGAAACACATGATGTACTAGGTCAAAGAATCAGAGGTCTGGAAGATGTCTGTAAAAACTTAAACTCTATTACCATGTGTGCAGAATCCATAACATAGAGGCTTCCATAAAGAAAGTAAGGTAAGAACTACTTAAATACATACATAGTTAAGCACCTTAGCATACTGGGGACCAATCACAGCATACTCAGATAGTCTATTTATTAAAACTATTTGACTCTTTCTCTTTGAACATTGTTAATTTTTCATGCTGGTTCTACTCAGAGCTCAACAAAATTCTCATTCATAAGATACTGTATCTGTTATTTCACAGCAGTTCAGACCTTCATTTTCCTTCTTTTAGATAAACAATTACTGGTCCTTTTATTTATTTCCCCATGCAAAGTTATTTGCAGGTTGGTATCTTGATAATTTAATAGACTTTGTTTATATCTTCTTCAATATGTTTGTATACTTCAGACATACCAAACACACTACCCAGGAAATCTTCAGTACATACTATGTGCCTATCTTGCTGTAGAGTTCACCCCCTAAACCAATATACAGACTTCTTCTATGAGTGAGCATCTTTGCAGGAATAAAACCTTTCTTTAAAATTGATCACAGTTTAGAGTGATGAAAAGATACTCCTTTATTTAAAGTTATCACTTGACTCAGAGAACCTTGTCTTAGTTTATATATTTGCTTCATAGACCATCTCTATTTCAGAGACTTTAGTTTGTGTATAATCATAAAAAAGGCCCTCTTTGACATCATTCTATCTTTACTGTATTGTGGATTGCCTTGGTGTTGTTTGTATTTTAATGCTAATTCTGCTTCCCACAAAGGGGCTGCCTCCAACTAGGAGAGAGTCACTTACTGAGGTGATTTCATGTGAACCTTCTCCCATTTTTAACTGGTAAAATAAAGGTTTGTGATTGGGCAGTAGAAGGGAAAAGTGGAGCTGAAAGTTTTAGAGAGGTCTCTCTCTCTCACACACACACACACACACACACACACACACACACACACACAGAGAGAGAGAGAGAGAGAGAGAGAGAGAGAGAGAGAGAGAAGATGGAATCAGGAGAAGAAGATAGAGCTGCCCCATGTGGTCTGGAAGAGCCACAAGTAGCTAGGCATTTCATAGATGGGCAATAAGCAGTGTAGGGTACATTTGCCCAATCTAGGTGTGCAGCTTGAGTTTTGTGTTCTTTATGGGGGCATTTTGGGGTTGGAGATTTACTGTTATGGATCTGACTGGTTATTACAAGTCTCTAGTGCTATCATTTTATCAGGTGCAGGCTAGCCTCAAGGGCTAAATGGCCTGGGAAATGTGAGAGTCTTGCCAGCAAACTAGCCAAGGGAACTATGGGGGCAGACAAGACCACAGTTGCTGGTGCTTAGCTGGTTTAGCTTGGTTTGCTTTTTAAAACTGCATGCTACAAAACTGTACTTTAACTTTGAACTTTGAACTCATTCATACAAAGAATGTTTGAATAAAAGCTATGATGCTTCTTTTCTTGATATTTTGATTTTTTACAGAGAATATCTTTGTTGCTTTCTAGTCACTTGTACGTTTTTCTGCACTCAGTATTTAAAATGCTAAAGCAGACTCATTAAAATTAAAAGAGCTGAATGAATTTCATGTCTACTTAATATCTGGAGTTTTGCTAGACAAATGAATAGATAGATATATCACTTTTTGCTTTCAGCATTCCTGTAAACCCTTAACAATTGAATATGTCAAAGACTGTTTATGAATATAAATTATATCTATTAAAGTCTATCACAGAAGAAATTGAAACTGTATATCATTAAAATGTATCATAAAACCACAACATATTAAAACAAATATCAAGGTTTTCTAAAAATATTTGCATTTTGTGACAAGTTTGGCATTGTTCTATACTTTAACAAATGTCTTTTGGTGTCTGGATTAATAGAAGACAGCAGAATGCTTATGTCTGTCTCCCTCATTGATCTGTTTTGAGATGTAGTTTGGGTTGAAGAATATGAAGAAAATCCAACCTTATCCCACTGTACAGTAGAAACAACAGTATGTTGTAGCAGACACTATAGGTAATTTCAATATTCTTTGAGAGTGTACCAAAAATCCATCAAAAGGAATTCCTTAAAGTTAGGGATCAATTCTAAGTCTAAAACTGTTTTGAATCTTCATGTTTTCATCTTTAGGCAAATATTGGTTCATTGACTTATCTCTACTTGTGCAATGTTCTAGTTTAACTGGAAATTGTTAATAAGATCACCTTTCACACATGATTAGTTATTCATGTACTGGAAAGCTGACATTCTCATGGTGGTGAATTCAAGCTCTCATAATGTCTAATCCTAATTTGAAAGTTTCAATTTCATCAGTGGTTATAAAGACTTGTAAAGTTCTTTCCTTAAAGAAGAAGACAGACACCTGCTTCTGTGCTTTGAAGAAATCGCGTGCCAGTCATGCAAATCTGAATACAGATAATGTTCCTGTCATTCTCTCAGTAAAATGTAATAGTCTGAGTATTCATAGGTCTAGATTTTATAAAATGATAAATTGCTACACTCTCATTAAAAACATTTTCCAGTAAATCCAATTTTTTATTTTTCCTTTGTCAAAAGGTGGGGTGTTGTAGAAATAGCAAATAGAGAATAAGTTAGAGGCTACTGCCAGTCTTTTGACTCGTATGATTTTAATTTTGCATCATTAGTGCAAATGTCAAACTTGTAGAAAGAGTCCTGTAACATCTTGATATGTTTATGACAGCTTTGTTGGCCTCAGGGATCTTCATTGTCTTTAGGACTGACAGAGACCCACAATCCAGGCTTGGGGAACTGCCAAAGTAGAAGACAAATGTGCCATAAGTCATTTCCATCCTTAAAATTTTCTCAAGTATTCATTAAGTTGCATACCCAGGCGGGATCAAGCCCATGATCTGAGGACATCTAAATCCCAGTCCCCATAGTCACTCGGTCCCTTGTCACTTACTAACTTAGCCCACTTAGTTGCAACTCGATGCTTTACGTAGATACTTTGCTGATTATCTTACACAACTGACGCTGGGCAAGAGGATACCAATAGTAGTGGCTGCTTTTCTTAAAGTCTGCAAATTCACTGTGGTCCATCGTAGAATCATGAGACTGCTGTCAGGTACTTTAGCTTCTTATAAATGTCTAAAAGGAGGCTTACAAATGAACACTTTGGTCTTAATCAAACTCAAGTTCTAACTCACTCCTATAGACTCCTTTCTGGCAAGAAGCCAGAAAGACTGGGCAAGACTCTGGAAAAGGTTACAATAAAAAGTAAAGTTAAGTTTTCTTCTACTTTTCTTGAGCTTTGTAGGGTTTTAAGGAAGAAAGACCTTGCTTTTTACCAAGGAAATAATAAAGGGAAAATATGGCCTGGCAGTTCTGATAAAAGAACACTGAAGAATTATAGTGATTTTCAAGAATGGGTTGTTCATACCCTTGGGAGAGCCATATGGTACATGCTCTAACACTTGAATCAAACCTCGTAGTTTACAAGTACTACCATAATATTTGTTCATCACATCTACTATACTCAGCAAGAGAATCTTTATTAACTTACTTAGCCAGGTAATTGTATATAGAATAGCAGTGGACATTAGATTTTGTGCCAGTCAATTAATGTCTTGTATTACTTTTTTCATGGCTGTGACAAGACATGCAGCAGAAGTAACCTTTGAAAAAAAGGAATTATTTTGGTTCCTGCCTCCAGAGGTTTCAGTATATTTGTACAATGGTGAGGCAGAACATCCTGGTGGCAGGAACACTGGGAGGAAGCTGTTCACTTCATGGCATGTTAGGAAGCAGGGAAAAAATATCTATGCAGGGTACAACCTTCATTTTTACCGTTTTCTTATATCCTATTTACCACCAGTGTACCAACTGTGTTGCCTACATTTAGAGAAGGTCTTCTCCCTTTAATTAACCCTGTGCACACATTCTCAGACATAGCCAGACTGTACTTTACTGAGCTCCTGTGTCCATCTCAGTCCAATTACTTTGATAATCAAGATTAGCCATTCTGTAACCTTTACATTTTCCTTATAATACACACACACACACACACACACACACACACACACACACACACACATATTAAACCTTATAGGTTTTTCTGTCTCCATGTAGTGATGAAAAGGAAAAGCAAGTACTAAGATGAAAAACTGGCCAAGGGAAAGCAAAACCTCATCTCAAAAGACAGAAAATAAACAAGGAAGGAAAGAAATAGAAGAGAAGTGGGCAAGGAAGGAGGAAAGATATTTGGGAAAAAATGTGTAAGTCACTCAATTCTGTTTAATATCACACAGAAAAAAATAGAACTTAGAATAAAGATTCATTTGAAGCTGAGGTTCTTTAGAATTGAGAATTTGCTTAGAAAGAGATGGTTAAGTTGTTTGACATGTGCAGCCCTTAAGGAACAAAGGAAACCAACCCTGATTTAGCCACAAGCAAAGGCAGCCCCCCTCCCCGTGTGTGTCTGTGTGTTTACTAGATTCTGTGGAAAGTTGGGGTCCCAGAAAATAATCTTCGACTTCCTACAATGTTTCCTATGATCATTGCTGACAGTGGAATAGTGCTGCTCTCAGCTCTGTAATGGTCAAAACTATGAGTGCTCGACAGCAGAGATTTTGTCAAAGTAAGCTCTACTTCTGGTTATATTCTCCACTCCTTCTGGCCCCAAATAGCAGTGACACAAATAATGGTGGCACTGTTCATTGCTGCACCTGAACATGTGTAGATCTCAGATAACTCCTGGTTCTGTCCCGAAGGGCAAATATGGTTCCTGAGAAATCTAGACTAACATTCTTCAGGCTCTAGGGGAATAATTTCTCTAATTCCAACTATAAATACTGCTGAGGCTAGTTTCCTCCATTACTCTCAAGCCTGAGCACACAAGCCTGAATCACGTTAATTCTTACAGGATCCCATAGGTTTTACACAGAGATAAGTGCATGCTCTCTGCTTTTTTTTAGTGGAACCTCTTCTAAAACTCAACTGATGGTTGGAAGAACTGATTCGTACTTCAGCACAGCTGCTGCAGGCTTAAGGAAGGCACAGAATCCTGTTGTAATCATTACAGTGGCCACTAGATGGCAGTCCTGAGAGCTACCCATCATTTTAAAGAAAGTTAACAGAAGGCTTATCATTTTCAGAATTTTAACATTGTTGCTCTGTCTTTACACACCAGTCCTGTGATCTTAAAACTATGATTCCAAATATTTTCATCTGGGAAAACTGGTCTTCAGAGAAGCTCACGGACTGTCCCATGCCCGGGATTTAGTAATTTAGTAATTAAACTTTCCTAAACTCTTTATATTAAAAATATACAGAAACTCTAGAATTTTCAAGCTTGAACATTGGGAAAGAGAGACTCCAACAACTTAGAAGGCAGCTACATGCTCCCTGGATGGTGGCCCAGCCTCTGTGAGTTCCCATGATCCCACATTAATTGACTCTCTGGGTCTCCTGTGGTGTCCTTGACCCTAACAACTTGTTCACTTCTATGCCCCACTCTTCCACAACACTCCCTGGGCTTCACCTAATTTAACCCTCATCTTTAAAAATAACATGATTTATTGGTGGAGAAGGCGGTGTGCTCCTAAACCGGATAAACAGCTTCAGTGCAGTAGCTGGATATAAAATTAACTCAAACAAATCAGTGGCCTTTCTCTACACAAAGGACAAGCAGGCTGAGAAAGAAATTAGGGAAAAAACACACTTCACAATAGTCACAAATAATATAAAATACCTTGATGTAACTCTAACTAAGGAAATGAAATATCTCTATGATAAGAACTTCAAGTCTCTGAAGAAAGAAATTGAAGAAGATCTCAGAAGATGGAAAGATCTCCCATGCTAATGAATTTGCAGAATTAATATAGTAAAAATGGCTATCTTGCCAAAGCAATCTCAAGATTCAATGCAATCCCCATCAAAATTTCAACTCAATTCTTCACCAA
The DNA here is from genome assembly GCF_978045245.1 of Mus caroli. Taxonomy (NCBI): domain Eukaryota; kingdom Metazoa; phylum Chordata; class Mammalia; order Rodentia; family Muridae; genus Mus; species Mus caroli. The sequence goes on along the minus strand of NW_028227258.1, from coordinate 144,171,579 downwards.
GTTAGAAAGGTTAATTTGCAAATTCATCTGGAATAACAGAAAAACTAGGATAGCAAAATCTATTCTCAACAGTAAAAGAAGCTCTGGGGGAATCACCATGCCTGACCTCAAGCTGTACTACAGAGCAATTGTGATTAAAACTGCATGGTACTGGTACAGCGACAGACAGGTAGATCGATGGAATAGAAGTGAAGACCCAGAAATGAACCCACACATCTATGGTCACTTGATCTTTGACAAAGAAGCTAAAACCATCCAGTGGGAAAAAAAAACAGCATTTTCAACAAATGGTGCTGACACAACAGGCAGTTATCATGTAGAAGAATGCGAATTGACCCAAACGTTTTTTTTTTAGTTTTAATTTTTCTTTTTTTTTTAAATTTTAATATTTTTATTACATATTTTCCTCAATTACATTTCCAATGCTATCCCAAAAGTCCCCCATAGCGCCCCCCACTTCCCTACCCACCCATTCCCATTCTTTTGGCCCTGGCATTCCCCTATATTGGGGCATATAAAGTTTGCAAGTCCAATGGGCCTCTCTTTCCAGTGATGGCCGACTAGGCCATCTTTCGATACATATGCAGGTAGAGACAAGAGCTCCAGGGTTCTGGTTAGTACATCATGTTGTTCCAACAATAGGGTTACAGATCCCTTTAGCTCCTTGGGTACTTTCTCTAGCTTCTCCATTGGGAGCCCTGTGATACATCCAATAGCTGTCTGTGAACATCCACTCCTGTGTTTGCTAGGCCCCGGCATCATCTCACAAGAGACAGCTATCTTTGGGTCCTTTCAGCAAAATCTTGCTAGTGTATGCAATGGTGTCAGCGTTTAGAAGCTGATTATGGGATGGATCCCTGGATACGGCAGTCTCTAAATGGTCCATCCTTTCATCACAGCTACGAACTTTGTCTCTGTAACTCCTTCCCTGGGTGTTTTGTTCCCAATTCTAAGAAGGGGCACAGTGTCCACACTTTGGTCTTCATTCTTCTTGAGTTTCATGCGTTTAGCAAATTGTATCTTATATCTTGGGATCCTAAGTTTTGGGCTAATATCCACTTATCAGTGAATACATATTGTGTGAGTTCTTTTGTGATTGTGTTACTTCACTCAAGATGATGCCCTCCAGGTCCATCCATTTGGCTAGGAATTTCATAAATTCATTCTTTTTAATAGCTGAGTAGTACTCCATTGTGTAAATGTACCATAATTTCTGTATCCATTCCTCTGTTGAGGGACATCTGGGTTCTTTCCAGCTTCTGGCTATTATAAATAGGGCTGCTATGAACATAGTGGAGCATGTGTCCTTTTTACCGGTTGGGACATCTTCTGGATAAATGCCCAGGAGAGTTATTGCTGGATCCTCCTGTAGTACTATGTCCAATTTTCTGAGGAACCGCCAGACTGATTTCCAGAGTTGTTGTACAAGCTTGCAATCCTACCAACAATGGAGGACTGTTCCTCTTTCTCCACATCCTCACCAGCATCTGCTGTCACCTGAATTTTTGATCTTAGCCATTCTGACTGGTGTGAGGTGGAATCTCAGGGTTGTTTTGATTTGCATTTCCCTGATGATTAAGGATGTTGAACATTTTTTCAGGTGCTTCTCTGCCATTCGGTATTCCTCAGGTGAGAATTCTTTGTTCAGTTCTGAGCCCCATTTTTTAATGGGGTTATTTGACTTTCTGGAGTCCACCTTCTTGAGTTCTTTATATATATTGGATATTAGTCCCTTATCTGATTTAGGATAGGTGAAGATCCTTTCCCAATCTGTTGGTGGTTTTTTTGTCTTATTGATAGTGTCTTTAGCCTTGCAGAAGCTTTGCAGTTTCATGAGGTCCCACTTGTCAATTCTCGATCTTACAGCACAAGCCATTACTGTTCTATTCAGGAATTTTTCCCCTGTGCCCATATCTTCAAGGCTTTTCCCCACTTTCTCCTCTATAAGTTTCAGTGTCTCTGGTTTTATGTGAAGTTCCTTGATCCACTTAGACTTGACCTTAGTACAAGGAGATAGGAATGGATCGATTCGCATTCTTCTACATGTTAACAACCAGTTGTGCCAGCACCATTTATTGAAAATGCTGTCTTTCTTCCACTGGATGATTTTAGCTCCCTTGTCGAAGATCAAGTGACCGTAGGTGTGTGGGTTCATTTCTGGGTCTTCAATTCTATTCCATTGGTCTATTTGTCTGTCACTATACCAGTACCATGCAGTTTTTATCACAATTGCTCTGTAGTAGAGCTTTAGGTCCGGCATGGTGATTCCACCAGAGGTTCTTTTATCCTTGAGAAGAGTTTTTGCTATCCTAGGTTTTCTGTTATTCCAGATGAATTTGCAGATTGCACTTTCTAATTCGTTGAAGAATTGATTTGAAATTTTGATGGGGATTGCATTGAATCTGTAGATTGCTTTTGGCAAGATAGCCATTTTTACAATGTTGATCCTGCCAATCCATGAGCATGGGAGATCTTTCCATCTTCTGAGATCCTCTATAATTTCTTTCTTCAGAGACTTGAAGTTTTTATTATACAGATCTTTCACTTCCTTAGTTAGAGTCACGCCAAGATATTTTATATTATTTGTGACTATTGAGAAGGGTGTTGTTTCCCTAATTTCTTTCTCAGCCTGCTTATTCTTTGTGTAGAGAAAGGCCATTGATTTGTTTGAGTTAATTTTATATCCAGCTACTTCACCGAAGCTGTTTATCAGGCCTAGGAGTTCTCTGGTGGAATTTTTAGGGTCACTTATATATACTATCATATCATCTGCAAAGAGTGATATTTTGACTTCATCTTTTCCAATTTGTATCCCTTTGATCTCCTTTTGTTGTCGAATTGCTCTGGCTAGGACTTCAAGTACAATGTTGAATAGGTATGGAGAAAGTGGACAGCCTTGTCTAGTCCCTGATTTTAGAGGGATTGCTTCAAGCTTCTCACCATTTACTTTGATGTTGGCTACTGATTTGCTGTAGATTGCTTTTATCATGTTTAGGTATGGGCCTTGAATTCCTGATCTTTCCAAGACTTTTATCATGAATGGGTGTTGGATCTTGTCAAATGCTTTTTCCGCATCTAACGAGATGACCATGTGGTTTTTGTCTTTGAGTTTGTTTATATACTGGATTACGTTGATGGATTTCCGTATATTGAACCATCCCTGCATCCCTGGGATGAAACCTACTTGGTCAGGATGGGTGATTGTTTTGATGTGTTCTTGGATTCGGTTAGCAAGAACTTTATTGAGGATTTTTGCATCAATATTCATAAGGGATATTGGTCTGAAGTTTTCTCTTTGTTGGGTCTTTTTGTGGTTTAGGTATCAGAGTAATTGTGGCTTCATAGAATGAGTTGGGTAGAGTACCTTCTGTTTCTATTTTGTGGAATAGTTTGTGAAGAACTGGGATTAGATCTTCTTTGAAGGTCTGATAGAACTCTGCACTAAACCCATCTGGTCCTGGGCTTTTTTTAGTTGGGAGACTATTAATGACTGCTTCTATTTCTTTGGGGGATATAGGGCTGTTTAGATCATTAACCTGATCTTGATTCAACTTTGGTACCTGGTATCTGTCTAGGAACTTCTCCATTTCATCCAGGTTCTCCAGTTTTGTTGAGTATAGCCTTTGGTAGAAGGATTTGATGGTGTTTTGGATGTCTTCAGGATCTGTTGTTATGTCTCCTTTTTCATTTCTGATTTTGTTAATTAGGATGCTTTCCCTGTGCCCTCTAGTGAGTCTGGCTAAGGGTTTATCTATCTTGTTGATTTTCTCAAAGAACCAGCTCCTTGATTGGTTGATTCTTTGAATAATTTTTCTTGTTTCCACTTGGTTGATTTCGCCCCTGAGTTTGATTATTTCCTGCCGTCTACTCCTCTTGGGTGAATTTGCTTCCTTTTGTTCTAGTGCTTTTAGGTATGTTGTCAAGCTGCTAATGTGTGCTCTCTCTAGTTTCCTTTTGGAGGCACTCAGAGCTATGAGTTTTCCTCTTAGAAATGCTTTCATTGCGTCCCAAAGTTTGGGTATGTTGTGGCTTCATTTTCATTGAACTCTAAAAAGTCCTTAATTTCTTTCTTTATTCCATCCTTGACCAAGGTATCATTGAGAAGAGTGTTGTTCAGTTTCCACGTGAAGGTTGGCTTTCTATTATTTATTTTGTTATTGAAGATCAGCCTTAGTCCATGGTGATCTGATAGGATGCATGGGACAATTTCAATATTTTTGTATCTGTTGAGGCCTGTTTTGTGACCAATTATGTGGTCAATTTTGGAGAAGGTACCATGAGGTGCTGAGAAGAAGTTATATCCTTTTGTTTTAGGATAGAATGTTCTGTAGATATCTGCCAGATCCATTTGATTCATAATTTCTCTTAGTTTCTCTGTGTCCCTGTTTAGTTTCTGTTTCCATGATCTGTCCATTGGTGAAAGTGGTGTGTTGAAGTCTCCCACTATTATTGTATGAGGTGCAATGTGTGCTTTGAGATTTACTAAAGTTTCTTTAATGAATGTGGCTGCCTTTGTATTTGGAGCATAGATATTCAGGATTGATAGTTCCTCCTGGAGGATTTTACCTTTGATGAGTATGAAGTGTCCCTCCCTGTCTTTTTTAATGACTTTGGGTTGGAAGTCAATCTTATTAGATATTAGAATGGCTACTCCAGCTTGTTTCTTCATGCCATTTGCTTGGAAAATTGTTTTCCAGCCTTTCATTCTGAGGTAGTGTCTATCTTTTTCTCTGAGATGAGTTTCCTGTAAGCAGCAAAATGTTGGGTCTTGTTTGTGTAGCCAGTTTGTTAGTCTATGTCTTTTTATCGGGGAGTTGAGTCCATTGATATTAAGAGATATTAAGGAAAAGTAATTGTTGTTTCCTGTTATTTTTGTTGTTAAAGTTGGCATTCTGTTCTTGTGGCTGTCTTCTTTTAGGTTTGTTGAGGGATTACCTTCTTGTTGTTTCTAGGGCGTGGTTCCTGTCCTTGTATTGGTTTTTTTCTGTTATTATCCTTTGAAGGGCTGGATTCGTGGAGAGATAATGTGTGAATTTGGTTTTGTCGTGGAATACTTTGGTTTCTCCATCTATGTTAATTGAGAGTTTGGCTGGGTATAGTAGCCTGGGCTGAAATTTGTGTTCTTTTAGTGTCTGTATAACATCTGTCCAGGATCTTCTGGCTTTCATAGTCTCTGGTGAAAAATCTGGTGTAATTCTGATAGGCTTTCCTTTATATGTTATTTGGCCTTTTTCTCTTACTGCTTTAGTATTCTATCTTTATTTAGAGCATTTGTTGTTCTGATTATTATGTGTCGGGAGGTATTTCTTTTCTGGTCCAGTCTATTTGGAGTTCTGTAGGCTTCTTGTATGTTCATGGGCATCTCTTTCTTTAGATTTGGGAAGTTTTCTTCTATAATTTTGTTGAAGATGTTTGCTGGTACTTTGAGTTGAAAATCTTCATTCTCATCCACTCCTATTATCTGTAGGTTTGGTCTTCTCATTGTGTCCTGTATTTCTTGGATGTTTTGAGTTAGGATCTTTTTGCATTTTACATTTTCCGTGATTGTTGTGCCGATGTTCTCTATGGAATCTTCTGCACCTGAGATTCTCTCTTCCATCTCTTGTATTCTGTTGCTGATGCTGGTATCTATGTTTCCAGATTTCTTTCCTAGGGTTTCTATCTCCAGTGTTGCCTCATTTTGGGTTTTCTTTATTGTGTCTATCTCCCTTTTTTGGTCTAGTATGGTTTTGTTCATTTCCATCATCTGTTTGGATGTGTTTTCCTGTTTTTCATTAAGGACTTCTACCTGTTTGATTATGTTATCCTGTTTTTCTTTAAGGATTTGTAACTCTTTAGCAGTGTTCTCCTGCAATTCTTTAAGGGATTTTTGTGCTTCCTCTTTTCTGTCTTCTACCTGTTTACCAGTGTTCCTTTGTATTTCTTTAAGTGTGTTATTAAAGTCCTTCTTGAAGTCCTCTACCATCATCAGGAGATATGCTTTTAGATCCGTGTCTAGCTTTTCTGGTGTGTTGGGGTGCCCTGGACTGGGCGAAGTGTGAGTGCTGGGTTCTGATGATGGTGAGTGGTCTTGGTTTCTGTTAGTAAGATTATTACATTTACCTTTCACCATCTGGTAATCTCTGGGGTTAGTTGTTGTCGTTGTCACTGTTTAAAGATTGGAGCAGAAGCTGTGTTCCACTCACCAGCAGTCTCAAAATCCTGTGGCGGGGTTCGTGGGTAGCTGCCGGGTGTTAGCCGACCCTGCGCTCTAGCTACCCTGGTGCTGGTCCAGCAGGAAGAGGCCTGTGGTCCTACTCAGGCCGGTTTTCTGCTTCCCTAACTAATGCAGTCTCAGGTCCCGCGTGCAATTGGATTGGAGCAGAAGCTGTGTTCCACTCACCAGAAGTCTTAAGATCCTGTGGCGGGTGTTGTGGGTAGCTGGCGAGTGTCAGCCGACCCTGCGCCCTAGCTACCCCGGTGCTTTTCTGACAGGAAGAGGCTTGTGGCCCTATGTAGGCCGGATTTCTCTCTCCCCAACCAGAACAGTCTCAGGGTCCGCGTGATAGGACTGGAGCAGAAGCTGTGTTCCACTCACCAGCAGTCTCAAAATCCTGTGGCGGGGGTCGTGGGTAGCTGGCGGGTGTCAGCCGACCCTGAGCTCTAGCTACCCCAGTGCTGATCCAGCTGGATGAGGCCTGTGGCCCTAAATTGACCCATTCTTATCTCCTTGTACAGAGTTCAAGTCTAAGTAGATCAAGGAACTCCACATAAAACCAGAGATACTGAAACTTATAGAGGATAAAGTGGGAAAAGCCTCGAAGATATGGGCACAGGGGAAAAATTCCTGAACAGAACACCAATGGCTTATGTTATAAGATTGAGAATCATCAAATGGGACCTCTTAAAATTGCAAATCTTCTGTTAGGCAAAAGACACTTTCAATAAAAGAAAAAGGCCACCAAGAGATTGGGAAAGGATCTTTACTAATCCTAAATCTGATAGGGGACTAATATCTTATATACACAAAGAACTCAAGAAGCTGGACTCCAGAAAAAAAAAAAACATTAAAAATGGGGTACAGAGCTAAACAAAGAAATCTCAACTGAGGAATACTGAATGGTTGAGAAGCACCTGAAAAAAATGTTCAACATCCTTAATCATAAGGGAAATGCTAATCAAAACAACCTTCAGATTCCACCTCACACCAGTCAGAATGGCTAAGATCAAAAATTTAGGTAACAACAGATGCTGGCAAGGATGTGGAGGAAGAGGAACACTCCTTCATTGTTGGTGGGATTGCAAGCTTGTACAAACACTCTGGAAGTCAGTCTGGGGGTTCCTCAGAAAATTGGACATAGTACTACTGGAAGGTCCAGCAATACTTTTCCTGGGCATATATCCAGAAGATATTCCAACTGGTAATAAGGACACATGCTCCACTATGTTCATAGTAGCCTTATTTATAATAGCCAGAAGTTACAAAGAACCCAGATGTCACTCAAAACAATACATTTATGAAATTCTTAGGCAAATGGGTGGATCTGGAGGATATCATCTTGAGTAAGGTAGCCCAATCACAAAAGAACACACATGATACTTACTCACTGATAAGTGGATATTAGCCCAGAAACTTAGAATACCTGTGATGGTTTTTATATCCTTGGACCAGGGAGTGGCACCATCTGAAGTTGTGGCCTTGTTGGAATAGGTGTGACCTGGTTAGAATGGGTGTGTCACTGTGGGTGTGGGCATAAGATCCTCACCCTAGTTGCCTGGAAGTCAGTCTTTCACTAGCAGCCTTTGGATTAAGACAGAACTCTCAGCTCTTTTTGTGCCATGCCTGCCTGGATACTGCCATGCTCCCACCTTGATGATAATGGACTGAACCTCTGAACCTGTAAGCAAGCCCCAATTAAATGTTGTTTTTCATAAGACTTTCCTTGTTCATGGTGTCTATTCACAGCAGTAAAACCCTAAGACAGAAGTTGGTATTGGGACTGGGGTATTGCTGTGATAGGCCTGACCATGCTTTTATTTGAAAGAATGTGGATTTGGGGACTTTGGATTTGGAAAGCAGTGTAATGCTTTAAATGGGGCTTAATGGGTCATCCTAGTAGAAATATGGAAGACTTTGTTCCTGGGAATGGATTGAACTGTGCTGACCTGGGCCAAGAGATTTCAAAGGAGAAGAATTTCAGAATGTGGCATAAAGACTGGTTTTGTGGTATTTTGGTGAAGAATGTGGCTACTTTTTCCCCTTGTTTGAAAAGTTTGCCTGAGGTTAAGGTGAAGAGACTTGAATTAATTGCATTGACAAAAGAAGATTCAAAAAAGCCCAGCAGAGACTTTGTTCTCTGGTTAAGGCTTATGAAGAGAAGTTTGAACAAGCATAGCAAGCTTAGAAAGGAAAAATATAAAATAATACGGTTCGAGTATTAAAGGGGTACCAGGAAGTGAAATGGAGCAAAATCTTGTGTTCTAGGAGATAAAAGATTAAGGGAGTAGGACCTTGGGACAAGATCCTACCAAGCTAAATTTAGATCAGGCATGGTGATACACACCTTTAATCCCAGGAGACAGGCATGCTGATCTCCACGTTCAAGGCAGATCTACAGAGAAAGATCCAGGAGAGCCAAGCTTAGGCAGTGAAGGAGTTGGAAAACAGAAAGCCAGTGACAATGTAATAGTACAAGGGGGTCATGCAAGCAGCAGAACTCAGCAGCTTCAGCCATGTGGCTCTGGCTCTAGAGTTAAGAATGGAAGGAACTACTGGGAAAATTGATGCTGGTTAGCTGGAGCTAAGGAATTAGCAGTGATTAAGAAGAGACCAGCATCACTGAGGTGAAATCTTCTGGAAATTGTTTTCTGGGAGCACAAAGAAGCTGTGTTCCAGAGATACCCAAGGTTGTACCTCATGCTGCGGCTGGACTTGGTAATGTGTAAGACTCACTCAGGTGGTACTGTTTGTAAAGGAATGAAGGGATCATGGAGAGAAGCTGAAGCTTAGCACTGTGTGAGGCCAGCAAAGGCCATTGGAGAAGGTGAAGCCTCAGCTTCAGCTGTAGTTGATGGCCCAGGACTGAAGGGGTCATACAAAGGATTTGAGGATTGGCACCCTGAAGAGAGCCTATGAGAGGCTATTGGTGAAGCCTAGTTGGAGTGGAACACAGTGTATTGGAGATGTCAGTACCATGGGATGATCACCAAGAACAGCAGCCGTACTGGAGTGGATCAACCTGAGCTTAGAGTGCTACAGAGGGCAGAGCTGGAAAAGTGATGGATGCCAGCCCTTAGGAGGAGTCCAAAAGATCAAGTGGAATCCCAGACACTGAAACAAGAAGCTGTAACATTGAAATTGCCTTGGAGACTCAAAGATGTTAAAGATGCCAGAGCCATGGGATACATGCTGAGGAAAGCTGCTAACAGGGAGTGGAACCAGCCCAGGAGAAAGCAGTTTGTTGCTGTCAACAAAGATGAAAAAGGAGTGGAGATCTGAAGACCACTTTGACATCAACCATGGAGATCCAGAGCTTCGAGTTTGCCCAACTGATTTCCTGCCTTGCTTTAGGGATTACAGTTAATTGAGTTGAACGAATCTCAGAAGAGACCTTGAAGTTTCGACTTTTAACATTGTTGCGACTGCTATAGACTATGAGGACTTTGAAAGTTGGACTAAGTGCATTTTGCATTATGCTATGTTAGTATGGCCCCCATAGACTCATGTTTTTGAACAAGTCTATGGGGATCAGGGAGTGGAACGTGATGGTTTTTGTATCCTTGGACCAGGAAGTGGCACCATCTGAAGGTGTGGCCTTGTTAGAATAGGTGTGACCTGGTTAGAATGGGTGTGTCACTGTGGGTGTGGGCATAAGATCCTCACCCTAGTTGCCTGGAAGTCAGTCTTCCACTAGCAGCCTTTGGATTAAGACATAGAACTCTCAGCTCCTGCTGTGCCATGCCTGCCTGGATACTCCCATGCTCCCACCTTGATGATAATGAACTGAACCTCTGAACCTGTAAGGCAGCCCCAATTAAATGTTGTTTTTTATAAGACTTGCCTTGGTCATTTTGTCTGTTCACAGCAGTAAAACCCTAACTAAGACAATACCCAAGATACAATTTGCACAACACATGAAACTCCCAAAGAAGGAAGACCAAAGTGTAGATAGTTTGTTCCTCCTTAGAATGGGGAACAAAATACCCATGGAAGGAGTTACAAAGACAAAGTTTGGAACTGAGATGGAAGGAAGGACCATCCAGAGATCCATACCATAATCATCCACCAAACACCGACACTATTGCATATTCCAGCAAGATTTTGCTGAAAGGACCCTGATATAGCTGTCTCTTGTGAGGCTATGCCAGTGCCTGGCAAATACAGAAGTGGATGCCCACAGTCATCTATTGGATGGAACACAGAGCCCATAATGAAGAAGCTAACGAAAGTACTCAGGAACTAAAGGGGTCTGCAACCCTATAGGTGAAACAACTATATAAACTAACCAGTACCCCCAGAGCTCATGTCTCTAGCTGCATATGTAGCAGAAGATGGCCTAGTAGGCCATCATTGGGAGGAGAACCTCTTGGTCTTGCAAACTTTATATGCCCCAGTACAGGGGAATACCAGGGTCAGGAATAGGGAGTGGGTGGGTTGGGGAGCAGCACGTGGGGAGGGGGGGGAGTATATAAGGGAATTTCGGGATAGCATTTGAAATGTAAGTGAAGAAAATATCTAATAAAAATTGTTCAAAAAAAACAATGTGGTGTGCTGTGTGCACTCGCTCAGCAAGTTTCAGATCATGAGATAACATCTGTAGATTTAGTAAAGCAGCATCTGCCAAACATGAAGATGTTTAAAAGTTCTCCAAAGGCCCTGAATCCATGGTCTAGTGGTTAAAGTGTTGATGAGGACAAGAATTGAGTTTGCTGTGCAGATCCTACTTAAAAACATGAAGGCTGCAGTATGTACTTGTAAATTCTAGTGCTTGGGATTGGAGGCAGGATCTCTGAGACTTGATGGCCAGCTAGTCTCTCAGTTCATTGAGAGACCCTATTTCAAAACATAATGTAAAAAATGGTAGAGAAAGACACCTGACATCGTTTTGCATATCCATGCACTTATATGCACTTTTGATCAAGTACACACATAAGCAATACACATACAAAGAACACACACACACACAAACACACCTATAAGCCCCTAAGCCATCTGTAGTGAAAATCAAGATTAGACTCCACCTGCACCCAAAGACAATGTTGAGAACCACAGTCCTCTCTTCAGGTGAAGAACAGTGACTAGGACAAAGTGTGAAGTCTTTTGACTTCCTGCTAGATGTTCTCCTCACACATAATGAACTAGACATCATAATGCAAGAGGTAAGGACAAATGGATTAAAGAAACACCTATGCCACCACAGTGAAAGCATTGTCTATAGCATTCATTGAAAATTCATGGTTACCATAGGATCAGGAAGCAATAGTGTCATCATTCATAAGAGAATGACCTTGAGCTAATGGCTTGTATATTTGTTCATACTGGAAAGCCCTACTCCTGATGTTCTTCCTTCCCACCACTGTTCAATGTGTGTAAACTCTGAACATCATAATGCGTTCACCTTGGTGGAATTTTAGCTCAAAGTTTAATGGAACTTTTTATTCTTCCTAAGTGACATTCTTCCATGCATAATCATTCTATTATTATTTTTATCTATGTTAAAAGTTTTATTGATGCTGAATTATCAACTTATACCATGAGTCTCAGCTTCAGAAGAGAGAAATAATGAAGCACAAGATGGCCAGCACACTAAGACACAGCATGATGTAATAGGAATAGCTCTGGTGGACATCCTTGCTGGGAGTCTTACTTGGATGAGTAATTATGAGAGAATTTTTACATTTTAATTTTTATCACTTTTCTGTGTATTAGATGAATGTCTTAGTTAGGCTTTTACTGCTGTGAACAGACAAAAATCTAGGCAACTCTTATAAATGACAACATTTAATTGGGGCTGGCTTACAGGTTCAGGCAATTATCATCAGGGTGTGAACATAGCAGCATCCAGGCAGACATGGGACTGAATGAGTTGAGAGTTTTGCATCTTCATCTGAAGGCCACTAGAAGAGTGACTTCCAGACAGCAAGAAGCAGGGTCTTAAATCCCATGCCCACAATGACACACTGTAAAGGGTGGTTCTGGTGCTTTGATCAGAAAGCTGTGTGTTGCTGATGCTGAAAGTCCTCGCCCTCAGTTGGTTTTTGATCTATAATAACATTGTCAATAGCTAATGACTGAGCATGGGGAAGGATACTGAGAATTGTGAGAGTAGGAAACAGAATAATCTAGAGAGAGACTGAAAGAAAGAGGTGACCCAGTAGCAGAGGAGATAAAGCCAACCAGCCACATGAGTTTCAGATAAATGGCCTCTGAACACCCCCATCCCCACCCCAGGTCTGGGATAGAAGGGAAAGATTTAGGACTGTCCAGTCATTGAGTTAGCAAAGGCATTTTGAGAATAAATGGAGCATATGTGTTTGTTTTTTATTCACAGATTTGAGATAGTTCCTGGGCAGGTGAGAGCTTGTGACTCACTGGGAACAGGAAAAGGTGTAGTTAAACCTACGCACTATAACACACTTCCTCCAACAGGGCCATATCTGCTCCAACAAGACCATACCTGCAAATAGTGCCACTCTTTGGGCCAAGAATATTCAAACTACCCTGACCTCTATACGCTTGTTCAAACATGAGCTCCTATGGAGGCCTTATTTAAGCATAGCACAGTACAAAATATGGTTAGTCCAACTCCAAAGTCATCAGAGTCTATAGCAGTCTCAACAATGTTAAAAGTCTAAAGTTAAAAGTCTCTTCTCTGATTTATCCAATCACTTAACTGTAATCTCCAACGAAATACAGGAAACCAGCTGGGCAAACTCCAAATTTTGCATTTCCATGGGTGATGTCAAAGTAGTCTTCAGGTCTCCAACTTTTTTTTTTTTCATCTTTGTTGACTGCAATAAATTTTTCTCTTGGTCTGGTTACACTCCATGTTAGCAACTTTTCTCAGCAGATATATCATGACTCTGACATCTCGAACATCTTGGGGTCTTCAAGAAAACTTCAACATTACAGCTACTTGTTCCAGTGTCTGGTGTCCACACATGAACTTCTGGGATTCTCCAAAGGGCTTAGGTCACTTTTTCAACTCTGCCCTCTGTAGCGCTCTAGTCTCCAGTTGACTCTACTCCACTGTGGCTGCTATTGTTCTTGGTGATCATCCCATGGTATTGGCATCTCCAGTACACTGGGATCTTTTGCTGCAAGTAAGCTTCACCAATAGCTTCTTGAGGCTCTCTTCATGTTGCAATGCCTCAACTTCTTTACATGATCCCTTCAGTCTTGGGCCATCAACTGCAATTGAGGCTATACCATTACCAATGGCCTTCCCTTGTCTCTCACTGTGCCAAGACTCAGCTGCTCTCTAAGACCCCATTTATACCTTCAAAATCAGTACCACTTGAGTGATTCTTATACATTCTAAAGTAGAGCTGCAGCATGGTACAACCTTGGCTATCTCTGGAACATAGCTCCTTTTGCTCTCAGAAAATACTTGCCAAATTCCATGTCTGTAATGCTGATCTCTTCATAATCACCACTAATCGCTTAACTCCAGCTCACTACCATCATTTGTCCTAGTAGTACCTTCTAGTCTTGTCTCTAAAGCCAGAATTAAATGACCAAAGATGCCAAGTTCTGCTGCTTGCTGGGACTTGTACATGGTTCCCCTTATCCTATTATTAGCTTTCTTTTTTCCAGCTCCCTCAATGCCAAAGCTTGGACGTCTTGGAACTTGCTTGGTAGATTAACGCTGAACTCAGAAATCTACTTTCGTCAGTCTCCTAAGATGAAAGGTGTGTCCTACCTTGCCTGGGCCTAAACTCTTCATAGCCACTATGCCTCAAGATCTTCATGTAAAGAAAAGATCGGGTCAGAAGCCTGTATCTTCCAGCCTTAAGATCTGGATCACAGGTGTTCCCTCCATTTCTGGATTATACTTCATTCCACATGTTAATCAAGTTGGCAATCAGCAATAGCCATCACAAACATCTAATTATTTCTTTAAGATTTATTTATTTTATATATGTGACTACACTGTCACTTTCCTCAAATACACCAGAAGAGGCATTGAATCCCATTACAGATGGTTGGGACCAACCATGTGATTGCTGGGAATTAAATTCAGGAGTGCTGTAAGACCAGTCAATGATCTTAACTGCTGAACCATCTCTCCAGTTCCAAGATCACCTCTTTTTTGTTTGTTTGTTTGTTTGTTCTTGTTTTTTGTTTTTTGACTTTTCAAGACAGCCCTGGCTGTCCTGGAACTCACTCTGTAGCCCAGGCTGGCCTGGAACTCAGAAATCTGCCTGCCTCTGCCTCCCAAGTGCTGGGATTAAAGGTGCCCGCCACCACTGCCCAGCCCACCTCATTTTTAAGAGCCAATGGAAATGGATAAATAATGGTGGGATAATCCAATAGGATTGGTTCAGGTAATTTTGTATAGGTAATAGAAATCATCTTTAAATAGGACCTAGATTTTTGACTTTCCAGATTCTAGCATTATGAATAACACTTTTATAATTATTATAAGTAACTTGATCTGTGGTACTGTGTTTCTACAGCACATAGCAAACACTTTCCAAGAGTTTAAGTATAAGGGCCAAAGTTAACCTGTAAACCCCATTTGCCCAAGGATAGATAACTTTCCAGAAGGCTGGAAACTATTATTTATATGAGAAAACAAACCACATGTTTTTACTCCCCTAAACAAGTTTGTTCGACTCAACTACACCAGATGTGCTTGATCACATGTAGATGGAAGATTGTGAACAAGAACTATATCAGGATGCATGCTTACCCTTGATTGGATACAGACAAGAAGTATGTAGGCAGGAAATAACAAGATATATGCTTGTCCTGATTGGACCTGATGGAAAATACAATGGCATTGTGGATGGACTTTTTAAAACCTCCTCAAAATGTGACTCCTGACCATTTCCTGGGAACTCTGAAATAGACATGGTTGGAGTCCATCAACCTGGCCAGTGTTTAATTAAAGCTTTCTTTAAATTTGGCTTAAAATCGTGGTAGTGGTCTTATTCTCATTCTCATTAGACAGTATTAACATAAGCACACTTCAAAGATCACCTGTTGGTATTAGATAGCTGCAGGTCAGAGTAGACTTATGCTTGAACTCTACTCTTAGTCAGCTAGAGGAGCTTAAGTGTTTAGTGATAGTACAAGGAAAGTGAGTTCCCATGACTTGGATGCAATCTGGAGGATATGAGAGACTTTCCTGGAAATACTGAAGATGTGCTGAGTGGAAGGGAAACTGGATTCACAATCAGAAAAATGGCATGTATAAAGGCATGAAAACTTATAATATCACAAGAACAGTAGAGAGTCACTTTGACCAAACAGAAGGAGGAACTTGAATATGTGGGAAATTAAGATGAGTAGCTATACTTCATCAGTCATGGCTTTGAAAGTTATTTGGACTTCAAACTCTAGACAGACAGATCAACAAGATTTGAAGCAGCAAATTAACATAACCATATCTACTCTTTGGAAATATCCTATGCTAGGTAGTATGAATATCACAGAAGTAGGAAGGAAGCAAGCAGGAAACTAAACTGCACATTACACCAGCCCAGTGCAAATAGGATCAGTAAATTCTTAAGGCACCTGAAATCATGGAAGTGAGAGAGAGAAAAAGAGAGAGAGAGAGACCCAGATTCAAGAGAATTTGATTCTGCATGAGGAAATGTCAGGTCTTTGTGGCAGGTTCATGTGGCTTTAGACAAGAGAGAAAAAAATGAGGATACCTTGGGTTCCCAACATGTAGAATTCCTCCAAGAAACAGATATAACTTGTTTCAATTTGTTGAATTGTTTCAATTATTTATATAGGGCATATATTGAATGCCTGATCTGGGCCAAAAATTTATGCTAGATGCTGTGGATAGAAAAACGAGTTTGACAGAATGTTTTCCTTAGTTAAGAAGACAGACACATATGTAGACAATTTCAACACAGTGTAATAAAATTACTGTAAAGAGATGAACGGGAATTGTATTCTGGCGTGATTATTCATTTTTACTTCCAGGGTGTCATTGATTTTTCTGTGGCCCTCAAGGAAACACAAGACCAGGTTCCCCTTGGCTTTGAGACAATCATCTCAGCTATCACAGCATATGTTCCAGAAGAGAATATCTCTAGACTATTGTCAGAGACTGAGTCTCATCCTGGCTGAGACAAAGCCTTTTTCTAACTTTATTAGATATTTTCTTCATTTACATTTCAAATGCTATCCTAAAAGTCACCTATACCCTCCCACGCCCTGCTCCCCAACCCACCCACTCCTGCTACCTGGCCCTGGTATTCTTCTGTACTGGGGCCGTTTTCCAACTTTAAAGTGCCCTAAAATAAATACTAAACCTTCACAACTTAATTAATCAAACCATTACACAATTTTCTCTGTTCTCTCTAGGCCTTCAAAAAACAAAACAAAACATCTTGTATGAGACCATATCCCTCATCATAAGCCCATAATATATACTTAGTTTAAGTATTTTCTTAGGATCTTTATCTGAGAAAAGAAAAAGCATATGGCATTTTCACTCTAAGCTCTCATGAAGAATCATATACTTTTAGTTCTTGTAGAAACTTTAACCTCCATTATTTGTAAATAAGCTTAGCACAGTGCTTATGGATTAAACATTGGTCTATGCAATTCACACACACACACACACACACACACACATGAGAGAGAGAGAGAGAGAGAGAGAGAGAGAGAGAGAGAGACCACAAGACATTTCATATCTTCCTTGGATCTTCTTCAGTTATGACTTTTGGACACTATAGAAATAGTCTTGTTAGGACTTGAATAGACAACATGGAGAAAGTATAAATTCGTACATTGCCATAGTTCTACTTACAGAAGTAAAACAATTGTCCAGTGTTAACTATTTAAATGTCAGAACTCCAAAGCCCCTGGCATCTCAGCCACAATCTTGTCCCTGGGCCATCATCTTATAACTAACACTCTTGTTTCTTCTACTATGTTGCTTCCATTCCCGTAATTGACTTGGGACATTTTGTGATAGGGGTCTTTCCAGACATTTTATGATGGGGACATTCCATTGACATCAATATGATACCAAGTGATAAAACCGGTTTAGCCTGTACACCTGGGCAAATACTATTTGGGGTTTTTAGTTTTATAAGCCCTCTGTTTCCCAAGAGTAAATGAGACTTGATCAGATTTTTGTCTTGTCTCCTTTCTTTGTGTCTCCTTTCCCTTCCATTCGCACTCCCTCCCTAGAAACCCTTGCTGTTTAGTCCTGCAGGTCCGGGCAGCCTAAAACAGTGGTTTCTGTTATGCTTCCAGAGTCTGTGGATGTATAACTAGGATAAAGAACTGTAGGGATAATTTGGATACAGAGTATAAAGAACCAAAGTGATGTCTGAGGGGCTATAGTCATCTCAAACCTAGTTCACTGAAATGCAGTTTCTGTGCTAGGAAGACTTGGACACTAAGATAGTTGACAATGTACATGAGTACTGATTTCTCTACGTTATCTTCTGGAAACTTCAGAATAGCTTTATGACTCACATGGAATTCCAGACACACTAGTGATCCCACAGACAAGGTAAAAGCAGTGTAGCTTGCTATGATTTCACCTAGAAGTCACATGGTGTCCCTTTTACAAAATTTTCTCAATTGGTTGAAATAGTAGCCACCTCCTAGACACTTGCTGAGGAGACAAACTTTATAACTTGTTAAGTTTGGCAAAGGCACAATGAAGGACTGATTATGATGGGATATATCTTTAGAAATTGCAACTTTGTACAGTTATTAAAAGTTAAATTTAATACTTAGAATACATTTTCCCTTCTCAAGCATTCCAAGTTTTCAATATTTCCACATTATATACTACAAGTCTCAATGTTCCCTCTCATAGGTCTTACTAGCTGAACATTTGTTATCTGGAGACAGCACAGTGCTTTCCAATCAGCAGGAAACAAAATCACAAGATATAATCATGTAATAATAAATGACTTCAGTATCCTGGAGTACTTCTTGATATATTAGTGCTTTTGTTTGTTTGCATGTTGAGTTTTGTAACCATTCAAAATGTTGCCTCATAGGAATGGAGAGAGTGCCCCTCAAGTAAGGCAATAGCAGAAAATCAATCTTCGTCCAATAGGAAAAGTAAAATGAAGGAATCAAAGGAGGAAGCTGAGGGTCACTTCTATGTTTGAATCTGTAATAATTCCTCAGGCTTGTGGTCTGAATTCTTTTTACCCAACATGTGACATTAATTTTGGTGGCAGTAGAACCCATAAGAAGTGGAACATCATTGGCAGAGATAGATAGGCCACCAGGGATAAAAGTCTGGTTCTAGCACATTCTCTGCTTCCTGGTATGATGTCACAGGACTAGTCACCATGTCATGTTTCTACTTCCAAAGATGCATTGTCTCCTTCTTGCTACAATGGACTAAAATCACTTGAAATCAGAAGCCAATAATTTTCTTCCTTTAAGTTGTTTGTGTCGTATTGTGGTCACAGCAATGCAGAAGTAGCTTGCAAAAGATTAGTTCCAGGAGTGGGGTAGTTGTTGCAACTAAGCCAGACTATTTGCTTTTTAAGCTTTGGAAATTAATTTGAGTCAGGAATCTTTGGAGTTACAGATCAGAGACCCCATAAAATGCTGTAAAAATGGCATTAGTCAGGCTAGTTATAAAATTGTAGCCTGCAAAAACAGAGTGAATAGACCTCGAATTTAGTACTTGGTGTACAATATAGATATTGTTCAATAGTTTTAGCTAGGTTTGCAATAAAATTTGAACAAATAAAAACAATAAAGAAGAAATAGAAAATGGCCAGTCTGATAAAAGACGCTGTGATTGTTAATTAAATCAGTGTCTTACAACAGAATCCATGGCAATGGGGAGACAACTCTGAAGATAAAGCACTTGCTGTGCAAGAATAATGAATTGAGTTCAGATCTTCAGCATCCATATACATGCTGGGTGGGTCTGTTGCCCTCCTATGGTTCTAGCATTCAAACAGTGGAAGAAGTTGCCTTGCTCTCTTCTCTCACAGGTTCATTGGCTGGTAGCCGATAATTAGAATATCAAAAGCCACAGTTAAAAAGATAAAGAAACAAGTAGACATTTGCTAACATGAAAGGGGATCATATATTTGGGATCCCTATGATGAGCAAGTAAGGGACATGGTTGGAGTTTGGGGGTAGTTTCCAATCTATTGGGTGCGGGAATTAGAGAAAAGGCCTCTCTTTTAAATATAAAAATCAAGTGGTATTCTACAAAGAAAACTAGGCACTTGAAGGTGAATGGATGATATTCTTTTAAACTATAAAACCCTGATAGTTTTAAACTGTGATAAGACATGGTCTTTCTTCTCTAAACTAACTCTGCTTTTAGGCAAAAAGCAGAGTTCAGACAGTCTCTTCCTGTTTTCATTGACTACATTCATCTTCAGCTCAAAATAACCCTCATGACAAAGTTACATATTTTAGGGTGGCATATTTGAAAATCTTAAGTCCATAAAACTCCTTAGCTTGGGAGCTTGCTGGAAAGTCAGAATCTTTCTAGTCACAGCACAGAGGATTTCTCCATAATTATATACTAGAAGAATCATGGATTCTCATATACAGCAATCTATTGTTAAAGGCTCTTTTGCAGGGTGACATGTTTGGTTTATGTGACTTCTGGGTGTAGACAGACAGCAAACATTCCATATTTTTGGAAATGTATTTTCTAGCACTACTCTAGCCTTGCTATGTGGCCTCACCTTGAATTGTGAAACTATCACATGATTTAGATCCCCAGCAGAAAACTGTGCTTGAAGCTGATTTTGTTTTGTTCAAATGGAACCCAGATTCTAGGTACATAACGATGCACCCCGGTGTTATTATCAGCATATTATGGCTTTGATGATGAGAGAGAGCATGTTCAAGTACATTCCATTCTTCCCTGGGTTAATCTCACCTATGCTCTAGTTGGTCGCAAAGCCCTGAATGAAAGCAGCATGTTCAGCGTTCACCTGCTTTGCTTCTTTGCAGCATATTCTAAGGTTAAAGGTCAAAAGCAGGACCTGGTTCTCCACTATAACTCACCTGAAACAAAAAGTTCTTTGCTTTTCCTAGCCCCTGTTGTGCTTTCACAAGAGAGGCTCTGCGGCCTCTGCACACTCGCCCCTGGAGCGGCTCCCTTCCCTCCAGCCTGGAAAGGGAATGTTCAAGCGTGATAACTATATGCCTTTTGCTCACACCCCCACCCAGCCATATGTTGTTGTTTTTCAGCACAGTTAGATTTTTTTTTCCGGGATGGCAATATGTTGTTTTTTCGGGTTGCTGCTTGTTTGGAAGTGCTTTTTCTGAGTCTTGTGGTCATGAGAAATATGCTGATTTCTAGGATCAGCCTTTCTGACCATACTTCATATTTCAATAGAGGTTGGTTACTGCCTGATTAAGGACCCTCAAAACAAAAAGGAATTTCCTTTTTTTCCCCCAGAAAATCCTCATCATCTTAATTCATCAGCTTGCAAAAGGCCTTCAATCCCCCACCCCCCAATGAAGCTGATAAAAGTCTTTGGTTTTGTTATATGTCTTAGTTCCCTTGTCACATTCACCTGTAAAACCAAACTTCCTTAAACTTTCACTTTTTAAATATTTTCTGTTCTCGTTTGTCCCTGAAAAGAAGCACATACATTTCCTTCTGTGCTTATCATGCTTTTACTACCTGGAAAAACCCATCCTAATACCTCTACTTACAGACACTGGACATTCACACTTGTGATTTTAGTTAACTTGCCTGCTCACAGAGCCACCTAGTGGCAAAATCAGGAAAGTGCAGATACTGTGTAGTCTGTGGGTAAAATTAAGTCTCTGATAAGGACCTCTTTCCCAAATGAAGCTAGCCATGATCTGCCTCCACATATAGCTGCTTCCTTAGAGTCTGAATTTAATCAGATTCTCATTATTTATGTATGTATCTTACCTTATGTTAGATGTAAGGGCCTTGGCTTGCTCCTGCCTTTATCCTGTGAAGTGACTAATTATATTGGTTCTAGACTCAAATAGACCTAAATTTGAATCCAGGGCAGACTCAAATAGACCTAAATTTGAATCCAGGGCAGTACACCCTACATACTAAGAACCCGGACATGTAGATGGAGGGAGTGCTCCATTTGGAGGGAGAGAATTATCGCAACAAAGTACCTACAGATAGAAGCAGACATCTGTCCCTTTAATGTACATTCCTCCCATGTTTTGTCTGCTAAAATGGTGTGCCTCTCTGGGAAGCTGCTTCTAAAGCATCAACTGTAATCTGTACTATGTTTCCAGTTTTTGACTCACCTTAACCTTGGAGTAGCACAGTGCAATTATTATTCTGTCTTCTGACCTATGGCTCCTTACATCATATCTTAACATGAGTAGAAGCTGCAGTATGGCTGTACTACTGGAGAAATTATTTTCCTATGGATAAATAACTTTTTTGTTAGTAGTTTGAGACACTCTTTTTTTTTATAGCCCTGGCTGTCCTGGAACTCACTCTGTAGACCAGGCTGGCCTTGAACTCAGAAATCTGACTGCCTCTGCCTCCTGAGTGCTGAGATTAAGGGCGTGTGCCACCACGCCCGGCTCGTAGTTTGAGATTCTTACACAACCTGTTTTGATCACATTCACCCCTCCCACTCCTTCCAGACCTGTTTCCTTTCCTGTTTATGCAACCTCTCCTTCTCCTCTTCCTCCCCCTCCTCCCCCTCCTCCCCCTTCTCCTTCGTAGTCCAATTTGGGCTACCTTGTTGGTTATGGAGCTACTGGCAATCAAAAGCTGCTGATAAAGTTGTTTTCCTTTAAGAACGTTGCCCATAGTAAGATGGCTAGGATCACATAGAGGACCCCACAGCCATGAAAGTAGTTCATGTCTGTAAATGCTGAATTGTAAAAGTTATCTGATCTAACATTATTTACAGGGTACTTTCTGCATTTTAGACTCTTTCTAAATTCACAACACTTACTTAAGCAAAATATAAGTGTTATTATATTAATTATGCCATGCACTGGTTTTTATCTACCTGTGTTCTAAAAGGGTACTTTTGATTTTTTAAAAAATCCTAACAACAACCCTTTGAAAATGAATTGTTATCCCAACTTTGCAGACCAAACTGAGCCAGGACTTTGAACTAACAGAAGTGTGCACATTCATATGAAGTCGACCTGGATTTGAATACAGGGGAGTCTGATATGTTTTCCCCTTCATAGCTAACATTTCTTTCTATATTGCAAATCTTTGAGATTTGTAGCTTTAAAGTATGTTAAAAGAAAAGAAAAAAGTACAAAAAAGGAAGCTAGAAGTGCCTAAGTGTTTATCTATACTTCATTTGTCTTAAAAGTAATATACAGGACTTTGAGCTAAGCCCATCTGACCAGTGCAATTGTAGTTTAGTGACCTTTAACCTTGTTGGGGACATGGCAGGAAGTTAAGGAACAACTATAGGAGGCCCAATGGCTTGATCCCGTTAGAAAACTATATCCCCATTCAATTAGCATTAGTACAACAAATGCAACTCCTGGGTGGGGTCCTGTTTCTTACTCCTTGAAAAGAGGAAATCTGCCGGGCGGTGGTGGCACACGCCTTTAATCCCAGCACTTGGGAGGCAGAGGCAGGCGGATTTCTGAGTTCGAGGCCAGCCTGGTCTACAAAGTGATTTCCAGGACAGCCAGGGCTATACAGAGAAACCCTGTCTCGAAAAACCAAAAAAAAAAAAAAAAAAAAGAAAGAAAGAAAAGAGGAAATCTTGGAAGCCATTTTGAATGTTAAGTACCATACTAATTAGCATATGATTAGCATTACTATTAAGCAAATTTCTACCTACCAGTATAACAGTACTTGTTTGATCTTTATTGTTAAACTTGTAGAGGGAATTAAGGAAAGATCTAAACTCAAGTTCCAGGGAACTTCATCCCCATACCAGAATAATGACACCAAATTCTACTGGATTTATTAAAAACCCAGGTTCCAAAGAGCCTGAGACATTTTTCTTATGCCCTAATAAATTTAAACTCTTTTCAATTAATTCCCCTTGTGACCATCTCTGAATTCTTTCTCCAACAATAACAAGAAATATTTTGTAGAAGGAAATGAAGAGACAAGAAATAGAAAGGAGAAACTTTGTACATTAATTCCTGTCACCTAAGCAGATAGACAGAATAATTGTTTATTTTTAATTCAATTTGTTTTCACTTTAACTGCCCATCACAAACTTTTGTATCACGTTCTAGAGAATGAAGTTATGAATTTCACAGATATCCTACATATGATATTTACACACACACACACACACACACTTTTTATGCTATGAAAGGATGCTATAAAGAGAAATACGGTGCCACAATTTGAGTTTGGCTTATACTGTATTGACTGTGCATTTAAAGAGTCTTTCCGTTTTCCTCTCTGGATGAGTTATGATTCCCTGGTCACAGGTGAGGTGCCCCCCACATGCTCTGTGCTCTGCAGAGCTAGCACAGGTACATGCATATGACATTTGCAAGATCCAATTCCTATTTATAACAGATCTCTGCAATTGCCTTCTCTGCCAGTACCTTTTCTCCTTTCCTTGTACATAAGGAAAAAAAAATTCAAACTCCTCAGATCTTATTTCTGTTGCAGCCAAAGATGCTCTTATGATGCTTTGAAGCTGCCATTGATGTTCTGGTTTGGAGAGAACACAGCAGAATCACAGTGTTCCACCCTGCTGGCCCTCTCATGTACATGAAGCAAAGCCCCGGACATGGGCAGCACCTTTCTATGATTTAGGAACTTAAAAGTACAGAGCCAGCCTTTTATGTTGGCTGCAGGACAAGCCTGAACTTTCACTCCTCTTTCTTGTTGTTTTTCATGATTTTCATTTTTTTTCCTTTTTGGATAAAGTAGCTTTTCCTCCCAATTTTCAATATTATCTTTGTAGTTTCTTTTATCTTGAGCGATCAGTACAATGATGTAATAGAATAGAGAAAAGCATGGCAGAAAAGCATGACAGAGTGCAGTAGTCATAGAGACTGATTTTAAGTAGATTTGAGGGGTAAAACTCTGAAAAAGTAGTATGTGAGCAGTGGTGACATACCACCCAGGTGAGGGACTGGCATAGGGTAAAGAAAACCTCCCTCTCATCTCTGAAGACACAGTAAGCAAGTCTTTCGAAGTAAATTAACAGAATTGTCTATATGTATCCTACAGAAAAAAGGTAAGCTTGCTAACATTCAACAAGACTTTAAGTCTATATTCCATGACTTAGAAGAGAGAAGTAGCACCTATAGAAACTCAATAGAGATGAAAGGACCCAAAGAACAGATAGCCTGAGACGGATTGCTTTGACTCTGGGTGTCATGTCATCTTTGCTTCAAGTTTATCTTCTTTCATATATTACAGAGACGGCTTGTGATCATTGCCTTCCTTTTGGAAGAACACCGATAAGGAAACCTCAGAAAAAAAAACCTTCCTGGACTTTCGAGAAGGAAAAGATGGAGATGGAACAAAAAGAGTGAAAAGATCAACAAGACACAACACTGGCCACAAGACTACTTTGGCAAATAATGAAAGCAGCTGAAAAATAAGTTTCTTCACAGGTCAATCTAGCCTTGGAGCAGCATATACAGAGAGAGGTCGGAGCTGAGGGAGCGTCAGAGAGGAACACAGGAGAAAGAGAGAGAGAGAGAGAGAGATCATGCAGATGCAGTTCATAGTTCCTTGCCTACTACTGTAAAGAAGTCCACTCTTTGACAGTAATCAACATAGTAACTTCTGTTGTGCTTTGAGAAGAGTTCATGCCCTAACATGTCATGGACAAGCATCAGGGTATCTTTTTCTCTTTGTTTGTTTTTGTTGTTTGTTTGTTTATTTGTTTGTTTTGTTTTGTTTGTTTCATTGTTTCTTCCTTCCTCCCACTCTCTTTTTTCTCTTCCTCCCTCCTCCCTCTCTCCTTCTCACCCTCCCTCCCTCTCTCCCTCTTCCTTCCTTTTCTTTTTCTTTCTCTCTTTCTCTTTCTCTCTCTTTCTTTCCTTTCCTTCTTTCTTCTTTCTCTCTCTTTCTTTCTCTCTCTCTTTCTTTCTCTCTCTCTCTTTCTTTCTTTCTTTCTTTCTTTCTTTCTTTCTTTCTTTCTTTCTTTCTTTCTTTCTTTCTCTCTCACACAGTACATCCTATCAGTAGCCCCTTTCCTCTCTATTCCTCCCAGTTGCCACTCCTTACCTCCCCTCTCCCCCAGATCCAAACCTCTCCATCACCCATCCATGTTTTCCTTCAGAAAAAAGCAGGCCTCCCAGGGATATCAACCAAACGTGGTATAACAAAACTAGATACAACCCTCATATGAGGGTTAGGTGAGGAAACCCAGTAAGAGAAAAGAGGTTCAAGAATATGTGAAATATGGTTTATTCTAATACCAATGTCAGGAGTACCACAAAAAACACCAAACTAAGAACCACAACATATTTGCAAAGACCTATATTGCTCAAACTCATTCACTTGTTCTGTGATTGCTGCTTCAGTCTCTGTGAGAGCCTATGAGCTCTGCTTAGTTTATTTGCTGGGTGCTGTTTAAGCCAAAGGCTTAAGGCTACCTTTGAATAATGATGTTAAACTATAAAACCATAAGATGATGAAGTTGTAGGACAAGGCTGCTGGGAAGTGAATTATTGATCAGGGTGAGGTGCTCAAAAATGAAATTAATGCATTTAGAAAGAGACTCTATAGAAGTCCCTGCCCCTTCCTTCCACTAGCTAAGGATAAAGTAAACATGGGAAGTAGAGCATCAGACACTAAATTGGCTAGCATCTGGGTCTCATGTTTCTCAGCTTCCAGAGATATGAGAAATAAAATTCTATTTTCTACAGCCTATTCCCTTACATCTTTTCCTACTATCCTGGGAAGATACCTTAGTACCTTTGTGTGTGTGTGTGTGTGTGTGTGTGTGTGTGTGTATGGGTGTCCTAGAATAAGTTGCACAATGCATTTTTACCTGGTTTTCACTAACAGAATGAGAGTGGTAATAAAGTGGCTGATGGTGCCCATTGTTTATTGTGCATTTTGAAAGAGCAAGCTATTTCTGAAAATGTTTCTAAATAGAAAATATTAAGACAATATTAATATGAATTTTCTTTTGGCCAGGAAGATCTCTAAAGAAATGTAAATGCTATTTAGAATGCAGGCAAACTATGGTTTATAAGATGGCAGAGCTATTATCATCCTGGAGCCTTAAAGCATATTACTCAAGCAGATAAACTTTGAAGAGGTGTGGTGAGAAATGTCCTAAAATGCAAGCTGTGCTCAGAAGAGCACCACACTGGATCTTTGAGCTTCATGCCATTACTGAAACAAATTACCATAAATGAGGAGACCCATAATGTTGTGCCCAGATCTAAAAAATCACCAGGAATCACAACTTCAATGTAAGCACATGAGGGTCTTTATTTAAGCTCAAGCTTGGGTCACCAACCTTTCTGATGGAACAGGAAGGAGAGTGAACCCCCAGGTCTAGATGAGGGTGGTTTATAAAGGAAAAAAATGCAAGCAGGGGTTTCCAAGCCTTGGCATTACATGGAAGGGTAAAGGAATGTTGGTCTTTAAGCTAATTGGTTTACAGCACCTGGTTAAACCACAAGGAGGGAGCATACATCCAAAGGAGCACCTTGACCTGGGAAGACTTATGTTTTCTTAGCCCAGTCTGTTGTTATCAACCAGCTCCAGCTGCTGTGTCTATTTTGAAACTGCTAGGGACATTTCATGATTTTTCTCAAACCTCAAGGGAGTAGGGGACATGCCTCTCTAAGGGCAAGTTAACTTAGAATGGAGTCTTA
Source organism: Mus caroli (assembly GCF_978045245.1). Lineage (NCBI taxonomy): Eukaryota > Metazoa > Chordata > Mammalia > Rodentia > Muridae > Mus > Mus caroli. The sequence goes on along the minus strand of NW_028227258.1, from coordinate 144,144,656 downwards.
AGAACAAAATGGAATTTATTCTGCTATCTCATTCCCTTCAATATCAGTTCACAATTATTTCTCTGCTAGTTGTACAGGCCCAGAAACCTGAAATCAAAGGTGTACCAGATTCTTGATGTTTTTAAAGGCTCCCAGGAAGAGTCTGCCCTGCCGATTCTGGGTGCTGCTGGCTTAAGTTGTGCCTGGAGGTTTCATGATCTTGGCCTCTATCTTTATATAGCTTCTTCTTTCTGAGTGTTTCTTCTCTTATGTGGACATTTGTCATTCAGAACCCTTATGAGCAGGTAGGTAAAGCTGTGAAATTTGAGTTTACCCTGAAATGAGTGGGAACCTTGAATAACAGGGTGAGACTCACATTTTAGAAAATCTTTTCTGGCTATGCAATGGAGGTTATGAGTGTTTAGTTGTTGTTGTTTCTTTTTTTGTTTGTTTTGTCTTGTCTTCGTGGCAACTATATGAAAAAAAATAGTATAAAAGGGAAAAGTTCATTTTTAACTTATGGTTCCTGAAGTTTCACTCCAAGCTTGTAAGCACCTGCAGTTTGGTCGGGAGGGAAAGCAGAACCTCACAGCAGCATGAGCACAGAAAGCTGTCTCATTTCCTAGTGTTGAGGAAGCAGAAAGAGGTGGTGAGGCTGGATATAGTACCAAGGGTACAGAGGCTCCAATGACCTACTTCTTCCATCTGTGCCTTAGCTCCTAAAGCTACAGATTCCCATCAAACAACACGGCTAGCCAAAAGCCTGGACTGCAACCAAAAAGTGCTGTTTGTATATGTCAGTCGTAGAGGGACAGCTCATACTTAAATACACAAAAGACCATTTAGTTAAGTTTATTAGTGGTACCATCTAAGATCATGTCAAGCACCATCATTGTGTGGTTATCATGAGAACCCTATGAATTGGTCACAGTTCAGATGAAGAGACTGAGGAGAGATGATCATATCCTCTTCGACTGTTGGGTGGGTACAAGTGGATGCAGGCAGATAGGTCAAGGGGAATGGACCCAGAATGTAGGAACATATCAAAGAGACTGTATGACCATCAGGGAATACTGATTGGCCAAGTTTTTGGCAATGGAAGAACCCAAATTTTTCCTAAGGCTGCATTAAACAGATGGATGGAATGAGGTAGTATTCTGTGGTCATAAATAGTTGTGAAGAACAAGAGCTTCATTTTAAAAAGTTAGTGCTTCTAGAGAGTCTAAACTTGATTATACCACTATATGCTATTTTATGATGAACAAGCAATACACCAGTAGGCTACAGAGAGAATCCCTGTCTCAAAAAAAAAAGAAGAAGAAGAAGAGAAAAGAAAAGAAAAGAAAAGAAAAGAAAAGAAAAAGAAAAAAGAGAAGAGAAGAAAAAAAGGAAAGAAAAGAAAAGAAGAGAAAAGAAAAGAAAAGAAAGGAAAAGAAAAAAGAAATACACCAGCTCTTTTCATTATGGTTAATGGAGACATATCTCACCTGCTACCTGGGACAGTGTTAGGAGGGCTTTCAAGGAATTACTAGAAATACATTTTCATTTATTTTTATGCAAAGAAGAGAAATACATTTTCTTCTCTTTGGCCATTAGTCTGTCTTCTCTCCCCCCATGTCTTTCTTCTTCCCTTTTTCTATTTCTGACTACAGCTTATACCATATACCATGGAAACTATTAAAAAGATGAACAACCATGGCAGCAACTTTCACCTATACATTAAGAAGATGAACATGAGCAGAGACCCTTGGGGGTGTCTATGAGACCTAATTTACCCAAATACATGTTGAAGAGTTGCTTCTTTTTAAATGTTCTTTGATGCCATGGATCTCATGGATGTTTACTGAGCTTCAGATATGTGCTCCTGAGGTGTCCTGAGGTGTCTGATCCACTCTCAGGAAGCAAGTCCATGACCAGCAAAACTCAGCAGGCTGGTGGAAGAGACAGACTATAGCAATTAAAAACATGCAACCAAATGTGGCCATTTCCAGCTGCTCCTTTTGATCATAGCATTTGTGTCTATTCCAGTCCATTTCCAGCGTGTTGCCATCTAGTGACTTACTTACTTTATAAAACTGGACTAAATGGAAGTGAAAGAAAAATGACCCATCACATCTTTCTTCCTAATCAGTTAAAAGGGAAATGTAGGTAAAATTTTTGTAAGAACTAATGAAGGGTAAGCTACACATTATATTTGGGTCATTGGGTAGCAAAAGAAATGGATAGTTATAGTAAGTTTCAAACCTAAGGGGCTTAGGTACCTATTTAGCATATCAAAGCAGACCTGCCTTCCAGGTTCTCCCAGCAACTCTCAGTCCTTACCTACTACAAAGTATGGCTCCACCCTGAATTGTGCAGGCCAGGGCCTGGGCTGCCTTTCTCCAGTAGGCTGTCCCTTACATAATTCAGACATTTTGGTTACTGCTCCCTTTTTTGAACCTCTCGTACATTCAGCTTCCTGGCTGTTGTTACTCTCTCTCCCTTCTCCTTCTCCTTTCCTCACAAAGTTCAGAATCTCTGGACTTTCCCAGAAGTCTCTGCCTCTTGCTATGCTCATTCACATACCTATAATAAACTTTTCGCTCCACCATTCCTAGAAGCAGTAATGTCCTTTCCTTTCCTTTTTCTTTCTTTCATTTTTTTTTTTTCATTCAAGTTAGAAGTAAAATTATACTTCAACAGACATGTGCATGTCTGGAATCCCAGCACTTGGGAGGCAGAGGGCTAGTTTAAAAGCCAGTCAGGACTACCTTGCTAGACAGTAAGTCAAACAATATCATCATCAACAACAACAATGCACACACATAAACAAAGATGAGGTAGAATTATATATCTCTTGAACTCAGCAACTTCAGCATATTCTACATTTGGGGTACAAGTATGTGATTCTCCACTAATATCTCCCCTAGGTTATAGAAAGAAGTTTCAGACTTAACAGCCTAAACTCATTTCCAACCACCCAACTACCAGCATCATTTCTTCCTCTTTGGCTGGGGAAAGAGTACATGCATCCACAATTACTCAAAAGTAATTTTTGATTTGTCTCAATTCTTTGTATACCAAACTGACAGTAACCTCTAGAGTCTAGCATCTAGTAAGTGAGGCCACAAAAAATACACTAGGTATGATGGTTGATTGTGATTGCCAACTAAGAGACATGCCACAGGGCAGATCTCTGAAAGTGTGTTCAGAAGGATTAACTTCTAGGCGAAGACTCTTCTCCAGAGCAGGAAGAACATTTGGGAGGTAGACCACATACGAAGAGGTCAAAGGGAAAAACAGTGCTGTCTGTATTACTTTGGTTCTTGCTGATAAGGACAGGTACTTCTATTGTTCCTGCTGATGCCATTACTCCCTGACATCCTAGTTCATCTTATTTTGATTTTAATGTGAACTGAATACTAGCAGCTATCCAGGAGACTTCAAGGTCTTCCTCATAAGATTGGAACTTCTTAGGGACCTGGGTTCATGGACTGAAGAGCTATTAGTTTCTTGATCTCTCTGGTGTGAACTGGCTATCATTGACTACTCAATCACTATTGGTATTGGTTGCAAGCCATTCTAGTAAATACTCTTTATAATACATATACAATCTATTGGTCTTATTCCTCTTGAGTATTGGGTTACTGAATATAATAAACATTGGCCACCTCCACGTCTCCAACTATAAACTCAATTTTCTTGATTCCTGACCAGTTTCCTACCTGGTCATTCTGTCTCCTTTCTTTCTTCATCCCCATCCCCCATCTTCTGTCCTCCATCTTCCAAAAGGTTTAATTTCAATAACATTTTAAGTAGATCATGAACTTCCTCCAACCCCTCCGTGATTTCCCATTACAACAGGAATAAAGAACAGTTTTATTCCCAAACCTACCAGACTCCTTATGATGCAACCTCTACATATTGGACCTCCTTGCCTTTCTCTCACCTTTTGCTTTACTACCTAGGATCTTCTATGTATAATCTAGACCTTCATTCTTATCATCAATAATCTGAAGTGCAGGACTCTGTACTTGCTGATCCTTCTACTTAGTTCACAATCAAAGCACCACCCTCTCTAGTGATCACCTGAGTTGAATTTTTAATCCAGTAAATTGCTACATTGCCACACTTTATCTTCTTTAAAACACTGGAATGTATCTGACATCATCATCATCATCATCATCATCACAAACGATGTCTCACTGTAAGTCCTCTGCTATTCTGGAACCAAGGATGATCTCAAACTCATGACCTATCTGTTTTAGTCTTCCTAGTTCTGGTCATCTAATTTGTCTGGCCTGGTATTTGATTTATTTATATTTCATATTTGATTGTTAATAAGTTTGATATCTCTTTTCAGTGCAGAGGTGAAAGTTTCTAGAAGGTCTGACCTTACCTGTACCTAACTCAGTCATAATTTTATACTTAGTATCTACAAGAAGAAATTGTTAAGTGGCAGGCCAAATAAAATATGGACTGACTCTTCATTAATCCTAGTGGATACTTAAAGGGAGCAATTAGAATGATAAAATAAAATTGAAAATACTAGAGAAACAATGCAAAACACTTATTATTTTGCAGGAGACCTGTTACAAATACAGAGAAAGAAATGGGGATATTGTTAAAAGGTTTTGCTGTGCCAATGCACATTAGATAAGTAGTTGTTACTTACTAGTTGGCTTTGTGGGGAGGTTGGCTTTGGAGGTGCTTACATTCAACTTGAGGTATCACTGATTTTCAGTAATAATCCTGCTGAAACATCTTGCGCTTTCCTGTGTAGTAACCTTCTTGGGCTTCCCATTGTACTTATAAAAATAAGTCCTCAGTTTTTAGAAAGAACAACATTTACGAGGGGCGGGGGTTATCACTGAATACAATTTTTATGAGTAATGTAAAGAGAGATAGTCTCCTAAGTGTAGAAGACATGAACTAGGATAACAAGTGTTCATGAGAGAAGCACCATTAAAAGGATCTTTAATTTTGTACTTGTGGATTTCAGGAAAATAATTTTTCATCCAGCCTTAAGGGATACAGTTAAACTCAGAAAGCAGAGTATGATGATGTGGGAGAAAATAAAGGAACCTGCTGTATTTTGTGTTCTTTACTGAGTCTCATGTTCTTGGTAAGTGTACTGGTTAGTTTTGTGTCAACTTGACACAGCTGCAATTATCACAGAGAAAGGACCTTGAGTTGAGGAAATACCTCCATGAGATCCAACTGTAGGGCATTTTCTCAATTAGTGATCAAGGGGGAAAGGTCCCTTGTGGGTGGGACCATTTCTGGGCTGGTAGTCTTGGGTTCTATAAGAGAGCAGGCTGAGCAAGCCAGGGGAGGCAAGCCAATAAAGAACATCCCTCCATGGCCTCTGCATCAGCTCCTATTTTCTGACCTGCTTGAGTTCCAGTCCTAACTTCTTTGGTGATGAACAGCAGTGTGGAAGTGTAAGCCAAATAGACCCTTTCCTCCCCAACTTGCTTCTTGGTCATGATGTTTGTGCAGGAATAGAAACCCTGACTAAGACAAATTGGTACCAGAAGTGGGGTATTTCTGTGACAACCTGACCATGTTTTGGGGAGGACTGTGGAAGGACTTTGGAACTTTGGGCTTGAATATCCATTCATTATTAAGAGCTCTGTCAGATGTTTTGTAGGAGCTTGGAAGATAATGTTGAGAAGAGTGCAGAAGATGGAGGCCGGGCTTGTGAAATTTCAGAGGGAAAATTAAAGACTCTCTTCAGGGCCATTGCTGTTTTGATTGTGAAGATTCTGTAGTTCTGGTTATCTGGGGCTGAAGAATCAGCTGTGATTAACAAGATACCAGAACTACTAAAGCAAAAACTTTGCATTACTGGGACTATTGATGCTGGTTAGCTGGAGCTAAGAAATTAGCGGTGATTAAGAAGAGACCAGCATCATTGAGGTGACATTTTCTGGGAACTGTTTTCTGAAAGCACAAAGAGGTTGTGTTCCAGAGATAGCCAAGGTTGTACTCCTGCTGCAGTGGGACTTGGTAATGTGTAAGGGTCACCCAGGTGGTACTGGTTTTGAAGGCATGAAGGGGTCATGCAGAGCAGCTGAGGCTTGGCACTGTGAGAGGCCATGGAAGGTCATTGGTGAAGGTGCAGCCTCATTGAAGGCCCAGGACTGAAGAGGTCACGCAGTGTTTTGAAGATGCCAGTACCATGAGATGACCACCAAGAGCAGCAGCAGCAGTGGAGTACAGGCATCTGGAGCCTAGAGGACGACGCCTGTGCTACAAAGGGCATGGCTGGAGAAGTGACCCAAGCCCTTGGAGGAGCCAAGAAGATCATGAGTTGGATCCCAGACATTGGACGGTTGGAGATTGATTTTTGCTTTTGATTGTGACTGTGCCCTGATATTTTCCCTCTTGAAGGAAGAAACTTGTTTTAGTGGAGCCCACAGTTAGGAGACTTTTAATTGTAAAAAGACTTTGAATTTTAAAAGAGATGGATATTTTAAAGAGATTGAAAATTTAAGAATATGTAAAGACTGTGGGAATTTTAAAGTTATTTAGATCTTGGGGATGAATAAGAATGTAAGGGTTGAGGCTTACTAGTGATGTGTTTGTGTGTCAAGTTGACAAGGGGTCAATTGTACTGGTTAGTTTTGTGTCAGCTTGACACTGCTGGAGTTATCACAGAGAAAGGACCTTCAGTTGAGGAAATGCCTCCAAGAGATCCAACTGTAAGGCATTTTCTCAATTAGTCATCAAGGGGGAAAGGCCCCTTGTGGGTGGGACCATCTCTAGGCTGGTAGTCTTGGGTTCTATAAGAGAGCAGGCTGAGCAAGCCAGGGGAGGCAAGCCAATAAAAATATCCCTCCATGGCCTCTGCATCAGCTCCTGCTTTCTGACCTGCTTGAGTTCCAGTCCTGACTTCTTTGGTGATGAACAGCAGTATGGAAGTATAAGCCAAATAAACCCTTTCCTCCCCAACTTGCTTCTTGGTCATGATGTTTGTGCAGGAATAGAAACCCTGACTAAGACATAATAATAATTGAAGGCATTGTGTTAAAGAAGTCAAGACTATATGCACCAGGAAAATTAGACAATAGTCTAAGTCCAAGCTACATAAAGGCCAGTAAGAGGAAGCTATTATGTTAACTAGAAACCCACAAGAGGCTATAACGGGAAGGAGGTTTTGCAGGAGCTAGATTGCCAATGTGCCTTACAGCAAGTGAAATACTCCTGAGGGTGCAAGGGAAATTTTAGGTTACATTGGATCCTCTCTGCTTTTGTGTCACCTTTTATCTCCAGTTTTTCTCCCCAAGCTTCATGAGTCTACAAATACTTATACATGTCTTCAACAGGAACTCCTTCATGTCTCATAGGAGCAAAGCAAATTGAAAACACAGAGCATCCAGTTTGTAAATAATGAAATACAGAATAACACTAAGCAGAGTTTGACAAACTTCTAGGCATGATGTGATATGGGACTCAAGCATCCTGTACCTTCTCTGACTTTGAGGGATCAGTGACTTTAACTCATTATTTTAGATACATTTTGAAGATTTTATGACCAGTTCCTTAAGAGTATCAATTGTCTTGATCAATTAAAATTACATTTAAATTTGTCATTATATTGTGTTGTAAGATTCTAGGGAAACTTAGCTTACCAGAGAATCCCTGAGTGAACAATGCAGAGTCAAGAATTGATGCAAAAAGCAAGAGGAATTTATTGTTTGAACATGTTGGGGTCACCCTGAACATGAACAGAAAGAATAACCACATGTACCCTGTCCTGCAAGCCTTTATACAGTTCTCAAGGCAGCAGTCATTAGACACAATGTAATGGACAGAAGAGTGTGACTTTAAACTGATTGATCTTTAGGGAATGAGGTATGTGGCCAACAGTCTCAGAATGTGTCTATGAGCTCTGGGCTTCCTCTACCTGCAGTTGGCCAGTGGTTGGCCCCTCCTCCCTGTGGTTTGAGGAATGTAATTAGCCCCTCCCTTCCAGAGGGGAGGGGTGCCTATGACCTTTCTCTTCCATGAGGGGAGGGGTCTGGTGGAATTTTCCAAAGTTTCTGAGCTGACCTCTTCAGTGTCATTTTCCTGATGATTAAAAGTAGATCTAGATACATTTCAGTACTTATACTCATGCTGAGATGACATTTAAGGTAGTTCCACTAAGCATACCAAAGTAGAAAACCAAAAACCACAAAGATTCAGCATATTAAACCCCATTCCACCAACTTTGTTTCAGGGTAATCAACCAGGCAGTAAGAGTTTCAGATGGCTTCTCTGGTATGTACCACCTCTAGGGTTTTGTTCCAGGATAATTTCCTCATTGACGTGAAGTGGTCTAGTATGATTATTCCATAGATGATATGTGGAAGTGTGAAGGACCTTAAATGTAGTGTTAGTGGTCCAGAGAATATGACATCTCAGAAATATTTACCACCCAGAAATATATTTAAGTGTTGGGAATTGGTTGTAATGCTTTGTCTTATTTCAGCTCCTAAAAGCCACTCTTTCAGACCTGAGGGTCACTGCCCCCAGCTGGCTTTGATTGAAATAATGAATTGCCATACAGCCAATGACTGGGCAGGGAGACAGGGCAGGACTTTTAGATTGCATGGGCAAGGGACCAAGAGATGGGAAGGAGAAAGAAATCATTAAAACAGGGAAGCAAAAAGGTGAAACTTAAAGGCCCACCAGCCAGGAAAGTGGCCCTAGGGGCCATTTCCCTCATTGGGTCTGGGTAGCAGAAATGAAATGTACACTAAAAGATGAAAAACAAACAAATGAAAAAACAAAAATTTTTAAAAAAGATGATAACTCAGGAATACTGGAGGAGTGTTTTCTAGCCACGGGGAGGTTTAGAAGTGACCAGCCCTTAACTTTGTCAGGGCATATCAAAATTAGTTGGCAAGTGTGTGCCTTTCATTTGCAAATCCAGAGAGTTCTTGGGCAGGTGCAGCATAGTTGAGACCCACTGGGAGCCAAATTACTAATTTGCTGCTACACTTATGCCCTTCTTTAAACTTTAAAACTCTTCTTTTAGAGAACTTGCAACATATCTCAGATGATTGGCATAGATGTCCCAGCAGATAAAAAGATCCACAGCTGAGGTTGTTGTTTCTTTCTACAGCTAAGTATAGTCACACACTATCTATCCAGCCCCCATTTGAAGTTTCTTGAGATAGTGACTTTTAAAATCTCATTCATAGATTTATAATTGATCTTATAAAACATAATGTCTTACTGTAGGTAATTTTAGAAGGAAAGTTTCCTCAGACCTCTACCTTCTAACAACTAGTGTGCATATAAGATCTCTGGCTCCTGGCAAGGTCACCCTACTCATGAGTGTGAGAATGCTTCCTCCCTGTCTCTCTCCTCCCAGTGTGTTCCAATCTACCCCTGGGCATTAAGGCAACATGACATAAGAATATATTTTCTAAATTTGCATAAAATGAGTACTTCACAGATGGGCAGCACATGCTTCCCATAAGTCCAGTGTGAAAATGGCTTGATAGCACTTGTCGCTACACACACTCTCTCCACATTTCTGGCACACACACATCTTAAACAAACAGGAATTGCGACAAGCAAAACAGATGGGCAACAAAAAAAAAAAAGTTTTCAAGGCACGCTTCCCAAAATTCTCCCTTGAACATGAGACTGTATCACTTGTCACAATAAATCTGAAAGTAGTTTGGGTATTAACAGACAGCCTTTCCTGAAGGGGAAAGCTTGAGATATTCATTTCCATAACTCAGGGGAAAATGTTGAAAACACCTTTGCCTCCCTTAATTATGGAGAGACAAGCTCTTATCCTCTCACATATAGGGTGGTTTTGCTAATTGTGTAGCACACTTTCTCTGGTATCCTCTGGGTTTTTTTGTTTTGTTTTGTTTTGTTTTGTTTTTTTCACTATACCAAAATAGATGTGGTATAACTAGAGAGCAGAAGGGGGCTAAAGCATATTTCCTGTTCTCCACACTGTCAGAAATGGTTCTTGACTCATTTATCTGCTGAAGCTGTGATGAATCAGGTAGTACTTTCCCAGTTTCGACATACCCATGCTGAAAAATAAGAGCATTATAGCTCTAATAACAACACTAAATTTTAAAATTTCTTGGAATGAAATAGAAAGAACAGTGGATGGGAAATCATGAGACCAAGGCTTTTGCCTCCCCTCCCCCCCAAGCCGCCCTTTAACAGAAGTTCACTCACATCAACTTAGCAAGCCCCTTGAGCTCACTGGACTTACATTGCACCTGGTTAATTGGTCCATCAATCCATTGCTACTGGTTTTACTTACACTTATTACTTTAAAGCCAAATCTTCATGAAAATCAATGGTGTGTGCAATCACTACTGCTATTCTAAACACTGATTTCTCTGGGTACCAGGTCAAGGCCACATTGCCTCAGCTATGGTAGCCTGCAGAGGTCAAACAAGGTAAGAATACTGTTAAGGACACACTCTAGATCAAGTACATTTAACTTTTGTGGAACTTCAGACTTTCATAGTGCTCATGTCTTCTGATGTAAAACAATGTCATGTATCAGTTCCCTCTACCTACAAAGCGTGTCAATCACATCACAGCTCAGCAGTATTCTTCACAAAGGCTGAATTTGTTCAACTAAGATTTTGATACATCAAAACCAAGCATTTAGAACTCTACAACCCAAAACTGTCCATAATTTCTCAAAGAATTTCTTCGTAATGGCCTTCTTACACTAGACCACGTGTTACATATATGTTTACAACTTCAATACATAAAATGAAAGAGTTAATGTTACCACCCATGGTGTATCAGGCACTGTCGCAAACACTTACCTTTAAATCCATGTAGGAAACCCATGGAATAGATATTATTGTCACCTCCAATTTACACAGAAAAATATGAAAACAGAAGGAGCAAGGCCAATCCCTTCAGTTTCACAAAGGAGAGGCAAAGCTGGTTACAGATTTGTCTGAGAAAACTAATGGTCTAGGTAAGTTCTGTTGTTTTGATTTTCTTCATATTCATAGTATTTTCTGTTTGCCTATTTTATGTCATAAAAATATGGTGAAAGTGAAATAGATTTCCGTTATTCAAATCGTGAATCTTCTAATGTATCATGACAGCCAATGAGAAACCTAATGCTGAGACTGAAGCCTCTGGATTCACCCATGTTCTGTTATCAAAGAAGGAAACTCATCACTTTACTTCTTAAGGACAGGAAATTTGTTTTCATGGCTGTTGCTGTTATTGGGTGATTATTATTGATGTATGTGAGTATGTGTATCCTGAGTCAGAGGACAACTTCATGAAGGTCATTCTTTCCTTCTACCATTTGGACTCTGGGAATGGAACTTGGGCCACCACACTGGGTTAACAGCAAGCTACATTACCCTCTAAGTTCCCTGTTGGCCCTGTTTGGTGTTTTGAGACAGGAACTCATATAACTCAAGCTGTCCTTAAACTCATTACACAGACAAGGAACAGATAACCCTGAGTTCCTGTGCTTTCTGATTGTGCTACCTCATCTGGCTAAGATGTATTACTATTTCATTACTTTTATTTTGTTTTGTTGTTTTTCACACAAAGATTCATTATGGAGCCCAGGCTAACCCAGGACTCTTGCTTCTTTTTCAATGTTGGGATTACAGACACGTGCCATCACACACTATTCTCTGTGTGTGTGTGTGTGTGTGTGTGTGTGTGTGTGTGTGCATGCATGCTCACACACACACGTTTTTAATGATCTGCAGTAATAAAGGCAAATGAAATCTTTAATTGGTTCTTGTGTAATATTTATTTTGTGATATATAATTTTGGCTAAAAATATCCCTTTTCAGAAGACAGTTTGTTATGGTAGTGTGAAGTACGTTTATCTTGCTAGTAAGTGTGGACCATAACGTAGTTAGGAATAAGAAATATGAAGTGTAATAAAGGAAGCTAATCTGAACAAAGCATGTGACATAGGCAACCTGCCTAGTGGGAAGTCTACCCACTGACTGTCAGCAGTTAATTATGGAGATCATTAAATAGACTGGGAAAAACACACACTCTTTATAACATGGATTTCTAAAATCATCAAAAGTATAACACTCAAACTTTTGATGTTTTCTAAAGTCACTTTCTTTTCAACCTACCAGGTTAATCTTCTAAACTCTGAATTTACCCTCAAAGCTACTTGTGAGAAAATGCTAGTGTGACATCATGGTAGGCCTTTGGGAACAAATTCCAATAATTTGGAATACTATGGTGGAATCTTTCCTTCCTGTTTGCAGGAAAAGGCAAGCTCAGGGAGCCAAATCCCTCATCCAGATAATTAGCAACTCTCCAAGCTGTTAATTGAGGACATGTGTGCCAAACTTTCTTGGCAACCTCAGTCAGACAGTTGTAGGTGGTCAGTCCGTCAGTCACAGTTGAAGAGTGCCAGAGTGTGTTCGGCCCTGCATTAAAACTCGGCAATAAAGACAGATCTGATGTGCTCTTTGACTTGAAAAAAATAAATGTGCTAAATTGTTTGGAAATTGGCTGTTCTCAGTCCTAAATTTGGTGAGGCAAAGAAGAACGTGATTTCATTAACCCTATCTCTTTCCATGATCTTCAATGGTAAAATTACTTCCTTCTCCATTTTCACTGTCAATTTGGAGGAAATTTCAAGAACTGGGTACAGTTCTGTCTAAATTCAGGTGACTAAGTCGAGCAGGATATGAATGCTAATGTGAAAAAGACAGATTCTGGCAAGGGATCATTCACAACTTGGAGTTATCCAGAACGTTCCTCCAGTTTCTAGCATATTTCTGCAGGTTTACATGCAGTTACTTAATCCCTTCCCAGTGTTCATGCACAGTCACCATGTAAGTACACAATCTTGATTAAAGATGGAAGGAGGATGAGCAACAACGGAGCTAGGAAGAGAGACACTAGGTGAGACAGAGCAAGTACCACAAGGGGCACATCAAACAGTCCACAAACCCAAGACAATGCAGAGAAAAATAACTATCTGATTTTTGGGTGTGCCAAAAAGAAATGAATATGTGTCTTGGCCCAAATAAAAATCTGTATGTGTGTCTGTGAGTGCTGGGTAAACCCCCTGAAGTCAGAGGCAGAGCTTCGTGTCCTGCTTCATTCCTTGACACTTAATTCCACCAGATAAGATCTCTGGACTTGGAGCTAGACCAGTGGCCAATGAATCCAAGCAGTCTTCCTGTGCCTGCTTCCAGTCTAAGTAGGGTTAGAGCTGTATGCATCTATGGGTGCTCAGGGAGTTATGCATCATATGCACTCCTACCCACTGAGCCACCTCCCAGCCCCAAATCACAAACATGTTTTGTGAGAATAATTTTGCTCACACAAACGAAGTGTGTATTCCTTGGTTTTAAACTGACTCCTACGATTTAAAAATGTTTGACTTGAGCTCACAATAGAAAGGAATGAAAGAATAGGTGTTAAACACTGTGAAGGCAAGTTCAGAGTTAAAAACTCCCTGAGGAAGCACAGACTTCCTGCTTGCAAAATGAGAGGAACAAAAAAGTCCTGAGGCTCCGCAAATATTGGACAAAGTCATTGTGAAGTAAAGTGCATTCAAGGTTTTCAAAATTACGGTCGGTTTTAGTGAGTTGCAATTCGCTAGGAGGACATGTTTGTGAAACATGTGAAAAGTGAGTAGGATCCAGCCACAACTTTAAGTGCATGGGAATACCTCAGCTATAACACATTTGAAGAAATTTTTTTTTACTGTGTTGTTAGCTACTTTACAGTTTAAAAAAATAGTACTTGACATTTGAAAGTGAAATGATATGTGCAAAACATTAGTCAGATGGAGCGTCTTGCTTTGTGAATGAACTGTGTGTAGTCTGAACAAACTAGATCTAAGGCTTGGTAGCATCAGCCCTTCAGTCCATGGACATAAACCACACACCCATAGCACAAGATATTTTAACCATATTAAACTGCCCAAATCAGAAATGTATTGATAATAAAAGCAGCTTACTAAGGAAGAGGAAGGAAAAGCTCAGAGGAGGAAATGTTGATCTATGCTAACCTTAAAGTTCAGTATGAGAAGCTCTAACCCTCTGTGTTACATGTCTTGTTCACATCAGTACTTGTAGCACACAGTAAGAACACAGTCAATGTCCACAGGCTTGGAAGTTTAAATTCCTGTTCAGGTTTATTTGGATCCTTTGTTAGAAAGAACTATAAAAGCTTTCATCTCTAAAACCTTCCCAGTAGAGAAAAAATGAGAGTTTTTATCCTATCTTCACATCAGAGACTCAAGGATATAATCTTTTCCTTTTCTGGCTAGGATTTCACAATTTGGAGTTCAGAAAATAGAGCATGGGAATCTATTACATCAATACTCTGAAACTACATAGGCACAATGACAGGAAAATCATGCAGTAGTCTGAGTAGTAATTTCTACTTCCATAAAATGATGACGAATACTTATACCCATATTACCTCTGATAATTAACTCTATTTGGTAAATTGTCATATATGTTAATGAACTAGTATAATCTCTTATGACATTTGAGATGAGTTTTTAAATGTGCTTATGACAGCATCCCCACTCTTTCTTCTTCCTCCTCCTCTTCTCCTCTTCTCCTCTTCTCCCCTTCTCCTTCTTTTAAGTAGTGTCAGGATGTTTTAGCCAAAATATTTTCAAATTAACCAATAATTCTGTGACAAATTAATTACAAAATGCATCTGTTTTTTTACCTCAGCAAGATATTTTCCTGACTTATCTCTTTTAAAACTGTATTCTATAGACACTAGACACTAAGAAGACCTTTCTAAATACAAAATCTTGCTGAGATGTTTCAAAATGCATATCACCCCAGCACAGCCATTGGGCAGGCTGTTCTTATAGGCACTGGTTTTCAAAATAGGTTGCATGAGGTTACCAGGTCATGGCGTATCTTCTGCATATGCTATCATATTGGCAGAAAACCAAGATACCAAATGGACATATCACTGTCTGTGGGATCACTGTAATGACAGGCTGACTCCTTGTCCATTAGATATGCCACAAAGCTGTGCTATTGTAAGACATATTTATGGACAATGAGAGATGTCTTCTTCTGAACAATACTGGAAAGAGGTGGCAATCTGAACCAATGATTTCAACCAAGTATAGATGGAGAGCATTAAAAGAACAGAGGAGTTGGACAACTAAGAAAAGCTCTTGCCATGCATGTATAAGGACTAAAGCTATGGGCCCTGGCATCTATGTAAGTAGATAGCTGGTGTGGTAGCCCACATGTAATCTCAGCACAAGGGAGGCAGAGATAGGGCATCCTCAGAACAAACTAGCTAGTTAGACAGCCAAATTGAAGAGTTCCAGATTCAAGAGATCTTAAATATATATATCATAGAAAGCTATTAAAGAAGACAACCTCTATCAACTTCTGACCTCCATACACCCATGTACACACTGCACACAATGCCCCCCCCCCAGATAATATACAAAGAATTCTACCTATATGTATAGGCATTTTTTGTTGTCATAACCCATAAACTGTGCAGTATTATAGCAATTTGCACAACAATAACATGCTAGGAGATGGTACAGATAATACAAATAGTTAAGGGTATATGAGAGGGTTGTGTAAAACTGCACCATTTCCCATAAAGAATTAGAACATCTGAAGATTTTGGTGTCTCTGGATGTCCTAGGACAAGTTACAAACAGATTTCAGGGGATGAGAATACAAGTCTAACTATGTGTAAATCATTAGTCATCCATAACCCTTGAACTAATTCCCTTCCTCAGATTGTATGTATCTAGTATTTTCAAATAAGTTTAATGAGTTCTTTATTGCCCTGAATGATGCCCAACTATTTCTTTAAGTCTGCCATAATAAAGTACCACAATGCTAAAATTTAAAACCACAGTGATGCATTTAATATCCCACAGCCACAGCTAGAAATCTGAACCCAGGGTTTCACTATGGCTGTGCTCCTTCTTATATGTATTCAGTGAGTTTTCCTTGCCTCTCTCCAACTGCTAATAACTTCCTGACTGTCTTTGTATTCCTTGGCTGACAGTTGTATAATTCTTATCTCTGCTTTCATCTTTACTTGGAGTGTTTTTCTTGTGTCTCTGTCTATACATAGCTGGCTCCTTAAAATGATACACGTTACACTGGATTATGAATCCATACTCTTCAGGGAAGCTTTTTTACATTCTGTATTCATAAATTCTACTGATGGAATTTAAAGGTGCCAAATAATAGCATTGTCATGAACAGAACTTTTCTTGTTAATATTGCTTAAACAATACAGCACAGATTTACATAGTGTTAAGTAATATAATTAAAACAGATGACATGGTAAAGGTTGTGTCTATAGTGTATGTAGACACATAAGGGACTTAAGGATCTGTGTTTTTGAATGTTTTGGTTGGTAGTTGGAGTTTAATGTATATTTTATTGCAGACAATTTACTTTGTAATCTGGAGTGTTGATGTTTTGATTACATTAATCCAGGTATATGGTCCCCTTTGTTAGAAATACAAATATTACAATGAAGATAGTAAAAAGTGATTAAATGCTAAATAACTGATCAAGAAACAAGGAATAATACCAACATTTTTCTAAATAAAAAAAATTAACTTACGAGAAGAAAACACAAGACTAGTTTTTACCTCAAAATATAAAGAAGGGTAGAACTGGAAATTACTGGGGGCTTTCTGCATGGGTTCTCTTAGTGAACATTTGCCCATACAAAAGGCTGAAAGTCTGGGCTAAAAAAGGAAGAGCCAAAGCCTGTGTGCTATAGCCTATTCCCTGCCTGACACTCAGTGGTGACTGTGGAGAACTGCAGCTTTTGACCTGTGGGCTTATTAATGCAGGGCTTGGTGAGGGAAACACAAGTCTGTGGGCGTTATTATTCTTCACATCCACAGAGTACTCGTCTTATTCAAGAACCCAAACAGCTTGCTAAGAATTGACCCCGGAAAAGCTGAAAGAAGGACCATGGAAGCATCGCCCAGTTAGTATGTGGTGACTGTTATAAGAAACAACAAGCATATTCTCTCATTCAGGCATGTACTGTCACTTTGCTTTTCTCATCTGAATCTTGCATGGGTAATATAATAAAGTCAGCATGAGTGGGTAAAATCTGGGCAAGAACTTAACAACAACAACAAAAATCCAAATGGGATCATTTACTGGGACATATTTGATAACACAAAAGGAAAAAAAATTACTCACTTCTTTATTCAGAAATCCCACTTCTATGTAACTATTCTTATGAAGGAATAATTTCTACAGTAAAATACATCTAGGATTTGGGTAGAAAAATAAACATCATATTATTTGTTTTAAAAATTGGGGGTGAGGCAAAAACTGTTATGAAGAAAGTTTTCGTTCCAGTTAATTTTTATCAAAATAATTATATGTAAAAAAATTTGTGTCAAGAAAAAAATGGAATGTGTGTGTGTGTGTGTGTGTGTGTAGTGCATACCCAAGGCTTTGATATGCCAGACTACTGTTTTCCACTGCATCATACCCACAGCACTTCATAAATATTTAACAACAATAATATACTCAGACATAACCAAAAGTTTTTAAGAGAAAGTTTGTATAAAAATGTTGTAGTTCAAGAAAATAATTCTACTGTGGTAAGCATCAGAATAATAACAGTAGTTTTATCCAGGGAGTAACAATATGAGTTAAACTACTATCCTGATAAGAACTTTGTTGTAAAGATTTTTAAAATTTCATGCCTCTAATCTTACCACTCTGAAAGCTGAAGACAGGAAATTATGAGAACAATGCCAGTTTGGTCTTTAGAAGCAAAAAACTAAAAATGAAAGGCAGGAAGGATGTATGGGGCACAGAGGTCCTTGTGCTAACAGATAACCTCTAGGGAAACAAGGAATGCTAAATGTGCTGTTGTCCATTCAAAAGAAGAAATGTACAATATATTTCTTCTGCTCAGAAGGCTTAGAATGGAGGTGGTTAATAGCCTGGTGACTTCTGCAGTCTCTCTATGATCAAGGTCATACTTGGCTTGCCCAGACTGTTATGTTTATCTGAGCTATGGGCTGCAGACTTTTATCGCGGTAATTGTCTCTCAGTAAATAGAACCAGTCCTTATGGGAGATGTCATGTGCTTTTACAAATGGGAACAGAGGTGGTTAATATGTTGGTGACCTTTGCGATATCTATATGACAAAACTACACTAGAGCCTCCCCAAGATCTTTAAGAGCTTATATGTAGTCAATCTAAAGAACCCATCTTTTTTTAAATGATTTATATATATTTTTAATTTATTAGATATTTTCTTTGTTTACATCTAAAATGATATCCAGAAAGTTCCATATACCTTCCACCCACCCTGCTCCCCTACCCACCAACTCGCAGTTCATGGCCCTGGCATTCCATTGTACTGGGGCATATAAAGTTTGTAAGACCTAGGGGCCTCTCTTCCCAGTGATGGCTGACTAGGCCATCTTCTGCTACATATGCAGCTAGAGTCAAGAGCTCTGGGCCATTTGGTATTCCTCAGTTGAGAATTCTTTGTTTAACTCTGTACCCCATTTTTAATGGGGTTATTTGAATTTCTGGAGTCCAGCTTGTTGAGCTCTTTGTATACATTGGATATTAGTCCCCTATCAGATTTAGGATTGGTAAAAATCCTTTCCTAATCTGTTGGTGGCCTTTGTGTCTTATTGACACTTACCTTACAGAAGCTTTGCAATTTTATGAGGTCCCATTTGTTGATTCTCGATCTTACAGCACAAGCCATTGCTGTTCTGTTTAGGAATTTTTCCCCTGTGCCTATATTTTTGAGGCTTTTCCCCACTTTCTCATCTATTAATTTCAGTGTCTCTGGTCTTATGTGGAGGTCTTTGACCCACTTAGACTTGAGCTTTGTACAAGGAGATAAGAGTAAATCAATTCTCATTTTTCTACATGATAACCACCAGTTGTGCCAGCACCATTTGATGAAAATGCTGTCTTTCTTCCACTGGATGGTTTTAGCTCCCTTGTCAAAGATCAAGTGACCGTAGGTGTGTGGATTCATTTCTGGGTCTTCAATTTTATTCCATTGATCTACCTGTTTGTCACTGTACCAGAACCATGCAGTTTTTATCACAATTGCTCTGTAGTACAGCTTGAGGTCAAGCATGGTGATTCCCCCAGAGGTTCTTTTATTGTTGAGAATAGTTTTTGCTATCCTAGGTTTTTTATTTTTCCAGATGAATTTGCAAATTGTCCTTTCTATCTCAGTGAAGAATTGAGTTGGAATTTTGATGGGGATTGCATTGAATCTGTAGATTGCTTTTGGCAGGATAGCCATTTTTACTATATTAATCCTGCCAATCCATGAGCATAGGAGATATTTCCATCTTCTGAGATCTTCTGTAATTTCTTTCTTCAGAGACTTGAAGTTCTTATCATACAGATCTTTCACTTACTTAGTTAGAGTCACACCAAGGTATTTTATATTATTTGTGACTATTTTGAAGGGTGTTGTTTCCCTAATTTCTTTTCAGCCTGTTTAATTTTGTGTAGAGAAAAGCCACTGATTTGTTTGAGTTAATTTTATATCCAGCTACTGCACTGAAGCTGTTTATCAGGTTTAGGAGTTCTCTGGTGGAATTTTTAGGGTCAGTTATGTATGCTATCATATCATCTGCAAATAGTGATATTTTGACTTCTTCCTTTCCAATTTGTATCCCCTTGACCTACTTTTGTTGTTGAATTGCTCTGGCTAGGACTTCAAGTACTATATTGAATAGGCAGGGAGAAAGTTGGCAGCCTTGTCTAGTCCCTGATTTCAGTGGGATTGCTTCCAGCTTCTCTTCATTTACTTTGATGTTGGCTACTGTTTTGCTGTAGATTGCTTTTATTATGTTTAGGTATGGGTGTTGAATTCCTGATCTTTCCAAGACTTTTATCATGAAGGGTGTTGAATTTCGTCAAATGCTATCTCAGCATCTAAGGAGATGATCATATGGTTTTTGTCTTTGAGTTTGTTTATATAGTGGGTTACTTTGATGGATTTCTGTATATTAAACCATCCTTGCATCCCTGGGATGAAGCCTATTTGGTCATGATGGATGATTGTTTTGATGTGTTCTTGGATTCGGTTTGCAAGGATTTTATTGAGTAAATACATATGCATCAATATTCATAACAGAAATTGGTTTGAAGTTCTCTTTCTTTGTTGGATGTTTGTGTGGTTTAGGTATCAGAGTAGTTGTGGCTTCATAGAATCAACTGGGTAGAGTACCTTCTGTTTCTATTTTGTGGAATAGTTTGAGGAGAGTTGGAATTAAGTCTTCTTTGAAGGTCTGATAGAACTCTGCACTAAATCCATCTGGTTCTGGGCTTTATTTGTTTGGGAGACTATTGATGACTGCTTCTATTTCTTTAGAGGAAATGGGACTGTTTAGATGGTTAATCTGATCCTGATTTAACTTTGGTACCTGATATCTGTCTAGGAAGTTGTCCATTTCATCCATGTTTTCTTGTTTTGTTGAGTATAGCCTTTTGTAGTAGGATCTGATAATATTTTTGATTTTCTCAGGTTCTGTTGTTATATTGCCCTTTTCATTTCTGATTTTGTTAATTAAGATACTGTCCCTGTGCCCTCTAGTTAATCTGGCTAAGGGTTTAATCTATTTTGTTGATTTTCTCAAAGAACCAGCTCCTGGTTTGGTTGATTCTTTGTATAGTTCTTTTTGTTTCCACATGGTTGATTTCAACCCTAAGTTTTATTATTTCTTGACTTCTACTCCTCTTGGGTGAATTTGCTTCCTTTTGTTACAGAGCGTTTATAGGTGTGTTGTCAAGCTGCTAGTGTATGCTTTCTCCAGTTTCTTTTTGGAGGCACTCAGAGCTGTGAATTTTCCTCTCAAGACTGCTTTCATTGTGTCCCACAAGTTTGGGTATGTTGTGCCTTCATTTTCATTAAACTCTAAAGAGTCTTTAATCTCTTTTTTTATTTCTTCTTTGACCAAGTTATCATTAAGTAGAGTTTTTTTTTTCCTTTTTTTATTAGATATGTTCTTCATTTACATTTCAAATGCTATCTCGAAAGTGCCCTATACCCTTCTTCAGCCCTGCTCCCCAACCCACCCACTCCTATTTCCTGGCCCTTGCATTCCCCTGTAGTGGGGCATATGATCTTCACAAGACCAAGGGCCTCTCCTTCCAATGATGGCCGACTAAGCCATCGTCTGCTACATATGTTGTTGTTACTCCTGTAGGGTTGCAGACCCCTTCAGATCCTTGTGTACTTTCTCTAGCTCCTCCATTGGGGGCCCTGTGTTCCATCCAGTAGATGACTGTGAGCATCCACTTCTGTATTTGCCAGACACTGGCATAACCTCACAAGAGACAGCTATATCAGGGTTCTGTCAGCAAAATCTTGCTGGCATATGCAATAGTGTCTGGGTTTGATGATTTTTTTATGGAATGGATCCCAGGGTCGGGCAGTCTCTGCATGGTCCTTTCTTTTATCTCAGCTTTGAACTTTGGCTCTCCGTCCATAGGTTATTTTTTTCCCTCTTCTAAGGACAGACACATCCACACTTTGGTCTTCTGTCTTGAGTTTCATATGTTTGGCAAATTGTATCTTGGGTAGTCTAAGTTTCTGCATTAATATCCACTTATGGATGCCAGCATCTGCTGTCACCTGAGGTTTTGATCTTAGCCATTCTGACTGGTGTGAGGTGGAATCTGAAAGTTGTTTTGGTTAGCATTTCCCTGAAGATGAAGGATGTTGAACATTTTTTCAGCTGTTTCTCACCCATTCGGTATTCCTTAGTTGAGAATTCTTTGTTTAGTATTGTACCCCATTTTTTAATATGGTTATTTGATTTTCTGGAGTCGATATTCTTGAGTAATATATATATATATATATATATATATATATATATATATATATATATATATATATTGGATACTACTCCCCTATCAGGTTTAGGATTGGTAAAAATCTTCTCCCAAATTGTTGTTGGCATTTTTGTCTTATTGACAGTGTCTTTTGCCTTAGAGAAGCTTTGCAGTTTTATGAGGTCCCATATTGTTCTAGAGATTTTAGGTATGCTGTCAAGCTGCTTGTATATGCTCTCTCTAGTTTCTTTTGGGAGGCACTCTAAACTATGAGTTTTCCTCTTAGGACTACTTTCATTACGTTCCATAATTTTAGGTATGTTCTGGCTTCATTTTCATTAAACTCTAAAAAGTTTTTAACTTCTTTTTTTAATTTTTCCTTGACCAAGTTATCATTGAGTAGAGTGCTCAGCTTCCATGTCAACACTGGCTTTCTATTACTTATGTTGTTATTAAAGATCAGCCTTAACAGTGATGATCTGATAGGATGTATGGGATAATTTCAATATTTTTGTATGTGTTGAGGCCGCTTTTGTGACCAATTATATGGTCAGTTTTGGAGAAGGTACCATGAGGTACTGAGAAGAAGGTATATTCATTTATTTTAGGATAAAATGTTCTGTAGATATCTGTTAAATCCATTTGTTTCATAACTTCTGTTACTTTCAATGTGTCTCTGTTTAGTTTCTGTTTCCAGGATCTGTTCATTGATGAGAGTGGGGTATTGAATTCTCCCACTATTATTGTGTGAGGTGTAATGTGTGCTTTGAGATTTACTATAGTTTCTTTAAAGAATGTGGCTGCCCTTGCATTTGGAGCATAGATATTCAGAATTGAGAGTTCATCTTGGTAGATTTTACCTTTGATGAGTCTAAAGTGCCCCTCATTGTCTTTTTTGATAATTTTGGGTTGAAAGTTGATTTTATTCGGTTTTAGAATGGCTACTCCAGTTTGTTTCTTCAGACCATTTGCTTGGAAAATTGTTTTCCAGCCTTTCACTCTGAGGTAGTGTCTGTCTTTTTCCCTGAGGTGGGTTTCCTGTAAGCAGCAGAATGTTGGGTCCTGTTTGTGTAACCAGTCTGTTAGTCTATGTCTTTTTATTGGGGGAATTAAGTCCATTGATATTAAGAGATATTAAGGAAAAGTAATTGATGCTTCCTGTTATTTTTGTTGTTAAAGTTTGGATTCTGTTCTTGCGGCTGTCTTCTTTTAGGTTTTTGAAGGATTACTTTCTTGCTTTTTCTAGAATACAGTTTCTGTCCTTGTGTTGGCATTTTCCCTTTATTATCATTTGAAGGGCTGGATTCGTGGAAAGATATTGTGTAAATTTGGTTTTATCATGGAATACTTCGGTTTCTCCATCTATGGTGATTGAGAGTTTTGCTGGGTATAGTAACCTGGGCTGGCATTTGTGTTCTCTTAGAGTCTGTATTACATATATATCTTCTGGCTTCCATAGTCTCTGGTGAGAAGTCTGGTGTAATTCTAATAGGTCTGCCTTTATATGTTACTTGACGTTTTTTCCTTACTGCTTTTAATATTCTATCTTTATTTAGTGCATTTGTTGTTCTGATTATTCGAATTTCTTTTCTGGTCCAGTCTATTTGGAGTTCTGTAGGCTTCTCGTATTTTCATGGTCTCCCTTTCTTTAGGTTAGGGACGCTTTCTTCTATAATTTTGTTGAAGATATTTACTGGCCCATTAAACTGAAAATCTTAATTCTCATCTATACCTATTATCCTTACTTTTGGTCTTCTCATTGTGTCCTGGATATCTTGGATGTTTTGGGTTAGGATCTTTTTGTATTTTGCATTTTCTTTGATTGTTGTGTCCATGTCTTCTATGGAATCTTCTGCACCTGAGATTCTCTCTTCTATTTCTTGTATTCTGTTGCTGATGCTGGCATCTATGGTTCCTGATTTCTTTCCTAGGGTTTCGATCTCCAGAGTTGTCTCCCTTTGGGTTTTCTTCATTGTTTCTACTTCAATTTTTAGATCTTGGATGATTTTGTTCAATTTCATCACCTACTTGTTTGTGTTTTCCTGTAATTCTTTAAGGGGTTTTTGTGTTTCCTCTTTAGGGACCTCTACCTGTTTAGTAGTGTTTTCCTGTAATTCTTTAAGGGATTCTACCTGTTTAGCAGTATTCTCCTGTATTTCTTTAAGTGAGTTTTTAATGCCCTTCTTAAAATCCTCTACCAGCATCATGAGATATGGTTTTAAATCTGAATCTTGCTTTTCGGGTGTGTTGGGGTATCCAAGACTCGCTGTGGTGGGCTTACTGGGTTCTGATGATGCCAAGTGGTCTTGACTTCTGTTAATAAGATTCTTATGTTTACCTTTTGCCATCTGGTAATCTCTGGTGTTCGATGTTCTAGCTGACTCTGGCTGGAGCTTTTTCCTCCTGTGATTCTTTAACTTCTGTCAGCTCTCCGTGGAGTCCAACTTGCTCCTGAGTCCCAGTGGTCAGAGCACTCTCTGCAGGCAAGCTCTCCTCTTGCAGGGAAGTTGCACAGAAGTCTGGTGCTCATATACACCTCCTGAGTCCTGGTGTCAGAGCTCTTCCTGGAGGCCAACTCTCCTCTGGAGGGGAAGGTGCCCAGGGGACAGGTTCTCAGCTCTGCCTCCTGGCTGAGAGTGGAAGCCTGAAAGGACCCTGTCCAAGAAGGCCTGTTGCATCTGCTGCCCACATGCTATCCTGTGTAGACTGGTCTTAGTGATCCAATATACTGTGTGTACTAGTGCCTGCTGAGCTTGTGCCCATGATGGTGTGGGGCTGGTGCTGACAGGAACGAATCCCAGCTGCTGGTTGGGCGGGTTTCCTTTGTCCCTGTTCCTACCGTCACAAGACCCTATGGGATTTTTGGAACAGATGTTGAGTTCCACTCACCAGTGTTTCCAAGATCCTGGGTGTACTAGGGACCGCTGAGTTCACGCCCAAGATGGCACAGGGCTGGCCTGGTGTAATTCTGATAACTCTGCCTTTGTATGTTATCAGACCTTTTTCCTTTGCTACTTTTAATATTCATTGTTCTGGAGATTTTGTGTTTTGATTATTATGTTATTTCTTTTCTGATGCAGTCTAATTGGTGTTCTATAAGCATCTTGTATGTACATAGGCATTTCTTTCTTTAGGTTGAGAAAGTTTTCTTTTGTGATTTTGTTGAGAATATTTTCTGGGCCTTAGAGCTGGGAATCTTCATCTTCTATTCCTATTATTCTTAGGTTAGGTCTTTTCATGGTATCTCACATTTCTTGGATGTTTTATATTGGGAACTTTTTAGCTTTAACATTTCTTTGACTGATGTATCAATTTCTTCTATTGTATCTTCTACATCTGAGATTCTCTTTTTCATCTCCTGTATTCTTTGGTGATGCTTCCACCTGTTGTTCCTGTTCTTTTCCCTAGGTTTTCCATCTCCAGGATTTCCTCAGTCTGTGTTCCTTTTGTTTCTATTTCTACTTTCACATCTTGCCTAGTTTTATTCATTTCCTTATTCTCTTTGATTGTGTTTTCCTGTACGTCTTTAAAGGGTCTATTTTTATTTCCTTTTAAAGGCCTCTGTCATGTTTATAAGATTGGATTTAAGGTCATTTTCTTCTGTGTCAGTTATGTTAGGACCTCCATGGCTTGTTGTTGGAAGGTTGCTGTGCTTTGGAGGCATCCTATTGCCCTGGCTATTGTTGGTTTTGTTCTTTTGAGTGCCTTTAGCCATCTGGTTGGTTTTGGTTCCTGGATGTTCTTGTTGGAGTAGGTATTGGGAGAGGGGTGAACCTAGATGTTTCTGGTGTGGCACACTTCTAATGGGTATCCTTGGGATATACATTTCTGGATATGCAGGTCTGTATCTTTCAGTATCCTCAGGTCTGATGAATGTAGGTGGAGAGGAGTCAGGAGAACGATTTCCTCCCAACATAACAGTCTGCTCAGGGCAGCTTGGCTTGGCCCAGAGGGCACATAGAACATGGAAGATGGGTTGGGGGAAGGCAGTTTACCTGTATGGTTCAGGAGTGTGATAGAGATGGAGGAGATACAGTGGAAGAATTGAGATCACCCAGGGGTAGCAGACTGCTTTAGGCAGCTTGGCTTGGCCCAGAGGATTTAGAGAGCAGAGACAATGAATAGAGGAAGGGAAGCTTACCTGTTTGTTTCAGGAAGGAGTCTCATGGATGTGGAGGATAGGTGGCAGGAGAATATAGGTCCCCCCGGGATAGCAGGCTGGTCAGGTCATAATAGTTTCTTAATACATCCTTAGGGAAGCTCAGCCATGACTCTGAAGCCCAAGGAATTCCTAGGCTAATGAGGGTACAATGGCATCTAAGGAAGATGGAACTCTAGGTGGGACGAGTCTGCTTTGTCTATATCTTGGTCTCTTCTGTAATTTAGCGGTCTTTTAGTGGAGATACTCAAAAGAGTATGAACAAGGGCAGAGTCCCAGTCCCATCATGGGGAAATCTTGTCTCTTAGAAATAAGATAATGGGATTTTTTTTTATCTTTATTCAGGGTAGGGAAATGCTTCATTTTAAAGTTCTGTGTCTGAACTTAAGCTATATCAAGGCAAGTTGAAGAACCTGTTTTTTAATGCTGAAAAATTAGAATTAAATTAGAATTTAGAATTAGCCAGCCAGAATCAGTGTAGATGATTCTAGTGTTGTTAGCAGCATCTTCAGCATTGTAATCTGTAGGCAGCAGAATATATGCTTTCTTTTTTCCATCAGATATTACCAGTGCATTTACATTGGCCACATCTATGTCATAGACGTTTGACCAAAAGCTAAGGTACTTGAAGCTAAGAAGGCAGTGCTGAAAGGTGTTTGCAGCCACTATATATATATATATATATATATATATATATATATACACACACACACACACACACACACACACACACACATCACCATCTTCAGCCATTCAAGACCTTACAGTTTTAGAGGCAATTTAAATACTGTCACAAGGGCAGGCCCAGAAGAAACAACAAACTTAATCACTATGCCAGTATCAAGCAGTTTTGTCTATGTTGTCAATGAAGTATTTTTCCCCACTTTGAAGATCAAAGCCAGGGTAGTAGAGCCTCTCCTCTAAATACAAAGGAAAGAGCTTCTACACTCTGCAGATTTTATTTTCACATTTTCACATTCCCAGGGTCTTCCTCCTCATGAGTTTCTCCTGTTGGGGACGGGGGGTGGGGGGGCTGGTTTGGAGTTGGTCACACTTGTTCCTTGTAAAAATCCATGTTAATGACCTTGGTGACCACAGTAGATCTAGAATGAAAATATCTCAAGTCCCTGAAATTCTGAATTTTAGCAACAATATTGAGCAGCAAAAGATCCCTATCAAGATTGTCCTAAACAGGCAGCTATGTTGCATACCTCTTCTCTATCATAACTTGCAGTCTCAGGAATTATGAAGGCTAAAAAATGGGGCTTCAGGATTACAGGTTCAAAGGCTCCTCGAATACTGGCTTCTGGCTTCTTCCAAGACCATGGAAAGCTTCCAATAGTTTGGGAAGTAGAACAAAATACTACTGCCTTCATTATTTGCTCTAAAGCATTATGTTCCTGCCACCTCTTTTTCATTCAGCCTTCTTGTCACTAGTGTATACTTTCTGTGATTCTTCTTTCACAAGGTTTCAATGATTCTTTATGCTAAACCTCCCCAAACATCTTGTGACTAGTTCTCAATTTCTCAAAATTACAGGAAACTGATTTTGATACAAGAAATAAAGGAAAGAATGATTTCATGAAAATAATTCTGACTATTCATTTCCATTCACATGTGTATATTCCTTTTATATTAGTCTTTTATCTTTGCAATAACTGTTGTGGCTATAATTTGTCTTTTGATAGTTTTCAGAGACTACTGCTACCTTAGAAGTAATACTGACAGACACAGTATTACCATGCCCCATTCTTCAGGGAAATTTATGCCTCTATCAATAGTTGCAATTTTCTAACTATACCTAAATTTGGGAGCGCCTCCCTTTTATGCCAAAGTATAAATATACAACTTTGGAGTTGATCTTTAAATGTTAATGCTTTGCTTTTGTTCCCGCCATTTTAAAAAATAGAATTATCTTCATGTGGTTAAAATGATCACTCCTGCTCTAAAGTAATTCCATCAGCACTGCATCAAAATATCGCATGGAGATATTCTTCCTGGAGTTCTCACTTAATTTCCACCCAAAAGGATAGACTCTCTACTGTACTCTCCCACTCGCATGCCCCCTCCCCAGGTGCATACACACATGCAGAGCTCCTGGAACAAACAGTAGTACATAAGCTATTTGAGATTCATACTTTCTCTCTTTTTTGAAAAAACAGTTTAGTTTTGAAAATTATGTATTCTTTAAGCACCAAAGAGTGATTTCATAACCATGTGAGGTATTAAGGAAAGAAACTTTCCAATAGTTAGGCAAAATCACCTATGGATAAAGCTTTGTTAAAAGCATGAATGTGGGTTAATCTCTAGATAATAATTGAAAATTATGCATGCCATTTGGTTTGACTGAGCTTATAATTGCTGGCACATTTCAACTCTGACTTCTCCTATGACCCTGCTATTCCAAGCAAATAATTCTTGAAATGATTTCATCTTAATAACCCTTCAAATGCTTCAGTAATGGCCTTCTGTAACCAAAAGGGAGACTGTTCCTCATTGTAGAATGCCCACATTGACTCATCTCCACATAGGACAAACTGTTATTTTGGTCACTGATTTTCTTGAAACACAATTAGTGCCTAAACATCCATCTTGGAAATAAGCACTGCTGGGCATTATTTATGAATACTAAAGTCTTAAATGATTCAGATTCAGCTTTTGTCACATCTGCAATAACTGTATCCATCAAAAAGAGTACATTTTAGAGAACAAAATGTTAAGTTAATTTCCTGAAGAATTTATACAGTGTAATATGTGTCACTTTCTCCCACATGTTTTTCAAGAAGTCATTACACACTTCTAATAACCTCATCAGAAAACTTCTGTTTGAGATAGGGAGTGAATTTGGAAACACATTATTGTGATATGCATCATAATATTTGGAAAATACAAAACCCACAACTCTACTATATCATCCTAAAGGCTTGATGAATTCTGGGAAATGCTTCAAATTTTAATTTATATGTTTCCCTGGAAGTCAAAGGAGATGAATATTCTCTTTCTGATTACATATGCAACTGGACTACCCTTTTAAATCTAGATAGACATTATATTAAATGCATTGATGTGTATGTTCATGTGTGTTAGTTTAGTTGGATTGTTTTGGGTGATGGAAACTAGCCAATACATGGGATTTTGTTATATAATGTGAGGTAGTGCCAAATGAGAAAAATGAAGCAAAAGGGAGACCAAGTAATTCCCCAAATGTAATCATTGAAGACAAAAGGCTTTCTCTCATCTCCCAGATTTAAGGAGACTACCCCAGTCTTACAGGAACAATGTTAATGGAGGGTTGGAGAAGCATAAGAGTCTCTGGTACTGAGTGATAGATTAGTTAAGTCAGTCTCTACTTACTTTCTCTTACACAGTTGTCATTGTCTTTCATGTCTCCTGTATATTTTCTTATTGTCTCTCTTAATACTCCCTTAGTGAAGCATAATTAACCAATGAAAACTTCATGTGGCAAGTGAAGAACCTGAGGGAAAGCATAAACCAAATTTCAATATGTGCTGAAACATCATGTAAACCTGAAATCATGGTTATAAGAACCAAGGAGTGGGAAGAAAGGAAGACATGCTTGAGACATGCATTTAAGATTTTCCAGTTTTGCTGAGTATAGCTTTTTGTAGGAGGAGCTGATGATTTTTTTGTATTTCCTCAGTTTCTGTTGTTATGTCTCCCTTTTCATTTCTGATTTGTTAATTGGGATATGTGTCTCTGTACCCTCTAATTAGATTGATTAAGGGTTTATCTATTTTGGTGATTTTCTCCAAGAATCAGCTCCTGGTTTGGTTGATACTTTGTATAGTTCTTTTTGTTTCCACTTGACTGATTGCAGCCCTGAGTTTGATTATTTCCTGCCTTCTGCTCCTCTTGGAACTATTTGCTTTTTTATGTTCTAGAACTTTCAGGTGTACTGTCAAGCTGCTAGTGTATGCTCTCTCCAGCTTCTTTTTGGAGACACTCAGAGCTATGAATTTTCCTCTTAGTATTGCTTTCATTGTGTCCCAAAAGTTTGAGTATGTTGTTGCTTCATTTTCATTAAATTCTAAAAAGTCTTTAATTTCTTTCTTTATTTTTTCCTTAATCAAGTTATCATTGAGTAGAGTGTTTTTCAGATTCCTTGTGTATGTGGGCTTTCTACTATTTTTGTTGTTATTGAAAACCAGCCTTAGTCCATGATGATCTGATAGGATGCATGGGATTATTTCAATCTTCTTGTATCTGTTGAGGCCTGTTTTGTGATCAATTAAATGGTCAATTTTGAAGAAACTACCATGAGGTGCTGAGAAGAAGGTGTATCCTTTTGTTTTAGGATAAAATGTTCTATAGATATCTGTTAAATACACTTGGTTCATAACTTCTGTTAGTTTCACTGTGTCTCTTTTTAGTTTCTGTTTCATGATGTGTCCATTGCTGAGAGTAGGGGTGTTGAAGTCTCCCACTATTATTGTGTGAGGTGCAATGTGTGTTTTGAGCTTTAGCAAAGTTTCTTTTATGAATGTGGGTGCCCTTGCATTTGGAGCATAGATGTTCAGAATTGAGAGTTCATCTTGGAAGATTTTATCTTTGATGAATATAAAGTGTCCCTCATTATCTTTTTTGATAACTTTATGTTGAAAGTTGATTTTATTCAATATTAGAATGGCTACTCCAGCTTGTTTCTTAGGACCATTTGCTTGGAAAATTGCTTTCTAGCCTTTTACTCTGAGGTAGTGTCTGTTTTTGTCACTGACGTGGGACATCAATGAGAGGAGAGGCCTTTGGTCTTGTGAAGGCTCTATGCCCTAGTGTAGGGGAATGCCAGGACAGGGAAGCAGGAGTGGGTGGGTTAGTGAGCAAAGGGAGTGGGTATGGGATACTGGGGCTTTCATAGGGGAAAGAAGGAAAGGGGATAAAAATTGAAATGTAAATAAAGAAAATATCTAATAAAATAAAATAATATAAAATAAAAAGAAATGCATTTAAATTTCCTCAGCTACCAGAGAAAAGTGTGAAAACAAATATTAATGTCCAATATTCATAGATTGGCCTGAAGCCAAATAGTGGATGGAGTTTGGGGATCCTTATGGAAGAATTGGAGAAAGGAACTCAGCAAGAATTGGGGACAGGAACTCCAGAGGAAGACCAACAGAGCCAACTAACCTGAGCTCTTGGCATTCTCAGAGTCTGAACCACCAACCAAAGAACATACACAGGCTGGAAATAGTCTTCCTTGAACATATGTAGCAGATACTCAGCTTGACCTTCATGTGGGTCCTGAACAACTGGAATGGGGCCTATCCCAAAAGCTATTGCTTGTACTTAGAATATGTTCTATTAGCTGGGATGCCTTCCTTCGCCTTAGTGGGAGAGGAAGTCCTAACTTCATAGAGACTTAAAGAGCCTGGTGGGGGTGAATACCCAGAGGGACCCCTACCTGCTCAGAGGAGAAGAGGAGGGGTTGGGAGAAGAATTGTGGGAGGGATAGCTGAGGGGGGACAGTGAGAGCAGGATACAAAGTGAATAAGTAAGAAAAATAAATAAATAAAATTAAAGGAAACAGATTGGCCCAATAAATTTAGCAAATCTACACTAAAGAAAACCATGTAGCAATTCAATGCCAAGTTTACAATTAAAAAAATTAGACTGTCAAGGTATCTGAATTTTAAAATCTGAAATACTCTGGGCTTATTCCCTGAAAAGTATGTACATGTTAACACAGGAACATTGAAAAAAAATGAAAAAAGAAAAGAAAAGGATAAGAAAAAGGCATTGTCTGTTCTTCAAAAGCCTTCTCTGCAGTGCTCCTTCCCAAACTATCTGCCTCCTAGTAAAAGACTCATATTTTTGGACTTGAGTCCAACAAAAACTGTCTTTTACACCAGAAACAGAGCTCGAATCAGATATATTTGTTGTATAGAGGGCAGGATTCCCCAGTTTTTGCTCTGCTGAGATAAGCTCTACCCATCCCCCAGATCTTGTAAGTGTATTCTGTCCCGGAAGCTGGGAAGAACAGGGAAAACTTCTGGTCATCTTTCAAAAGTGTTCTGCAGAAACCATATGCATATTTCCTCAAGTGGTTTGGAATGAATTTTACATTTCTTGGACAAGTGCACTGTGAAATGCATTTGTATGCTGTTAGTTTCCCTTTTCCGCAAAGCATTCTATTACCAGGCACATTCCCATGAATTATTAGCTAGTTGTTCACTAAAAGCTGAAAAGTTGCTTTCTTCTGTATTTATAGAGGATTTAAAAACCCAGAGCTACAGATTTCTGAAGCATTTTCTGCAAGGTCACTCCTTGTGTTTGAAGGGCAGAGCTTGAGTTAAAATGTATGATCCCTGACTGGCCCTACCTGAGCTCCTGCACTGGACTGGACTGCTTCTCTACAGGGCAACCTAACATGTCATCAGGGGCAGATGTTGCCTGTCACTCTGAATATCCATCATATACATAAGAAGGTGCAAGTACAAAGAACAAGTGAAAAATAGTTCTTATCCAGTTATCTAAATCCCTTTCCCAAATCGAGGCTTGGAAATGAATGCCAGGATAATGTCCACACTGTGATCATTACCTTGCTTCTTGCTGCTAGCTGCTCAGCATGACCCTGAGCCATGTTCCCTGACACTAACCACAGCTATTCAAAGAAAGAAAGGTAAGATTGTGTTAATATTTGTCAAAGCAATGAGGACATGGAAAGATGATAAAGAGTAAAGCATCTGCTGAGTGATGAAAGCAAGACATAGGGCTAAGGGTTTGTGCACATCCTAAGACTTGTTATAGCCACCTTTTACACTGCTATCTATTCCTTGGCCTCTTTCATTGATAAGTAACTATGGTAATAAGGAGTGGACCTTTGTGTTCACTAAGAAAACTGTGTTACGAAGTGATCTAAAATACTTCAAAACTCTACCTCTTTATCATGCCAAGGGGAAATTCTAAAAGTAAATTCCTGATAAATACAAGATAAGCAACCATCTCTAGGTGGAATTTGCTTCTCGCCCTAAAATTATTTCTAGCCTATGCCATGGATACAACTGTATTACTCTCATTCATCCATTTGGCCAATAAACTCTACCTATGCAAAACCTAGCTTTACCTTCAGAACATACATAATCTGAAGGATTGATTGCCATTATATGATCTAATTAAGTAGTATACCACAATTTGAAATGCCACTGTAGCCAAGAGCCTAAGAGAATAAAAATAATCTCTATCTTACTTTAAAGATACCCTTTATTTATAAAAATTTCAAAATTATGGGAGAGTATAGCTGGTGAGATCCCAAGTAAAAAGAGACCCAGAACAATATATAAGAAGTCTACATCCTAATAAGCTGTTATTAGTGCTGCACAGATGCAAGACAAACTTAAATTGAAATAGGAAGTAAAATTTATATATACACCAATGCTAGCACATTTTATTGTAAATCGATGCCAGAAACGAAGGCATTGATTATCACTAAAGCAATACAAAAGTATTCTTAAGGAAGTAAATCAAGAAATACACTTAAGGTTAGTTTCTTTTACATTTTAGTTATAAACATTGGAAAGTATATAGGAAGGAAGTGAAGAATGGAATTGTAAAATATAAAATTGATACCACTATATGGGTTGCAGACAAGAGCATGTACATGTGTGTGCACAAGAATATGTTTGAGTCTTATATGGAACAAAGAAAATTTGGTTTCTTATTTACTTAACAATAATGTCAAGAGGGGCAAAAATGAGTGTTTGAGCATCAAATGATAAACAGTGTATGAGAATTGCCCACAGTTTATACACTGTGGAATCTAAGAAAGAGATTAAGATAGTCAGGCTTTACTGCAGCATACTGAGAGTATTTTCTTAGGAAACATAACATTTCCAACAAGAAGTAAGTAGGAAAAAACAGAGTATATGTATAAGAAAAGAACCATTTGATGTGATATCACACCACAACTTATCATGAAACTGAATGATTGGGATCAAGTTAAGCAATAGAAATTTCTAGATGTAACAATTTAAAAATGATGTAGAATAATCATATTTTTAAAATTACAAATGTAAAATTATTTTATTTTCTTCAACCTGCCAATGAACAGAAGGACTTATAGGGCGAAAAATGACTATGTAATAAGTAATCATGATTTAAGTCAGTGAATATAAGAAATTGTTTAGGTGAAAATAATTGAAACATGGAGTCTTTTGATAGCTCAGTGAGGCCTCCTAGCTATTGTAGTGATGAGACTTCTAATGTGTTCCATGATGGTTACTCTTTACTTTCAAACTGACAGAATTTAGAGTTACTATGGAAACATCCAAAGGGATGAGTCTACAGTGGTATTTCAGAGATGTTTGAACCAGAGCAGGACTTTTCATATTGAATGTTCTTTGCACTATGCCATGTAGTTACAGACAGAAGAAAAAGAACAGCTCAGTTAAGCAAAGAGGGTTCTCTCATTTCCCTCTCTGCTTCGTGATTGCTGATGCAATGTGAGAAACAGTTTCATATGCTTAACTCCTCCCAGAATGGGCTATGCCATAATATGATAGATCAGAATAAGCCTTTCCTTTCTTGAGTTACTCCTGTCAGACTTGTGACAGCATTCAGAAACATAATAAATATACTTTCCAATATTACATATTATATGATGCTATATCATATATCACATCTTAATCTTAAGGGTCCCAAGAAGACACACAGAAGAAACAAATTCTTTTACATCTTTCTGCTGAACCAGTTATTTGCCAGTTTTCCTTATCTCTTGATTCCATTTCTAAACCAGAGTTTTGTAAACACCATTGGAAATGTTTTTATAGCATGTTGTGAATTCTGAGTGCTGGATGCTAGATGTTCTGCTGTCCTCCCCAGACCTAACTCTTCCTGTTTTTAGTGCTGACTTTCTCAGATATTGTTCAGTTCTTCTGGTTTTTATTTCATTTGAAAAATATTTTAAGAGTTTAGGGAAAAACATGGATAAAAATGAACTAGCTAGAAAGATAGTATTATTGACACCAAAAAACATTTCTACAGATGTAAAGAAAATTAAATGTATTCAAAATAAGAACATGAATAAAGTTTTTTTTAGCATAACTGTCCTCTGAGAGGCTCCACACATCAACCCATCAACAAATGGAAAGAGACTCAGAGACACACAGTCACTTATAAGATGGAGCTCAGGAAGTCTTATGGACGATTTGAGGGAAGAATTGAGAGATCCATAGAGGACCAGGAATCTACAGGAAGACCAACGGAGTCAACTAACCTGGACCCTTGGGGGTTTCCAAGAAATTTCTTACCTATTTTATACTTCTTTTTTCAAGAACTCCTTTTTTTTTTTCACAGCCATAGGCCAGTTAGTCTCTTATGATTTTTAATTTTATAATTAAAATATTAAAATCGTCCCTTCCAACCTATACCCTCAGGCAGGGCATGTCTGCCCCTTGAAGACCCCACAGTTTGAAGGCCTCCTAGGAGACCTGCTGCAGCCAGGGCCATAGATCACCCAGGAGAACTGCAGCAACCCAGGAACACAGAAGGCAGGCTCCAGACAGAGATACCCAGGCTACTTAACTCCAGAGATAACCAGATGGCAAGATGCAAGTGCAAGACCATAAGCAGCAGAAGCCAATAGACTTTGGCACCATCAGAACCTAGTTCTCCCACCACAGAAAGCCTTGGATGCCCCCAAAACACCTGTAAGCCACAATGCTGACCGAAATCCTCTCTCATGAAGATGATAGAGCCCTTTAAGGAGGATATAAATAACTCATTGAAAGAAATACAGGAAAACACACATTAAACAAGTAGAAGTACTTAAAGAGGAAAGAAATAAATCCCTTAAAGAAACATAGGAAACAGAAACAAGTGAAGGAATTGAACAAAGCAGTCTAAGACCTAAAAATGGAAGACAAAACAATGAAGAAATCACACATGGAGACAACCCTGGAAATGGAAGACCTATGAAAGAGGTCATGATCTACAGATGTAAACATCAATAACATAATACAAGAGATAGAAGAGAGAATCTCAGGTGTAGAAGATGACTTAGAAGATATTGACACAAAAGTCAAAGAAAGTACAAAGCATAAAAAACTCTTAACCATAAACATCTAGGAAATTCAGGACACAATGAAAATACCAAACACAAGAATAATAGAAATAAGAGAACAGGATTCCTACTTCAAAGGGTTAGAAAATGGCTTCAACAAAATCAAAGAAAACTTCCCTAACCTAATGAAAAAGATGGCCATATATGTACAAGAAACCTACAAAACACCAAATAGATTGGATCAGAAAAGAAAATCCTCTTGTCACATTATAATCAAAACACTAAATGCACAGAAAAAAGAAAGAATACTAAAATCTGTAAGGGAAAAAGGCCAAGTAACTTATAAAGACAAACCTATCAGAATTATACCATACTTTTTTTTTAATTTTTAATATTTTTTATTACATATTTTCCTCAATTACATTTCCAATGCTATCCCAAAAGTCCCCCATAGCGCCCCCCACTTCCCTACCCACCCATTCCCATTCTTTTGGCCCTGGCATTCCCCTATATTGGGGCATATAAAGTTTGCAAGTCCAATGGGCCTCTCTTTCCAGTGATGGCCGAATAGGCCATCTTTCGATACATATGCAGCTAGAGACAAGAGCTCCGTGGTACTGGTTAGTTCATAATGTTGTTCCAACAATAGGGTTGCAGATCCCTTTAGCTCCTTGGGTACTTTCTCTAGCTTCTCGATTGGGAGCCCTGTGATACATCCAATAGCTGACTGTGAGCATCCACTCCTGTGTTTGCTAGGCCCTTGCATAGTCTCACAAGAGACAGCTATCTTTGGGTCCTTTCAGCAAAATCTTGCTAGTGTATGCAATGGTGTCCGCGTTTAGAAGCTGATTATGGGATGGATCCCTGGATATGGCAGTCTCTAGATGGTCCATCCTTTCATCACAGCTCCAAGCTTTGTCTCTGTAACTCCTTCCATGGGTGTTTTGTTCCCAATTCTAAGAAGGGGCACAGTGTCCACATTTTGGTCTTCATTCTTCTTGAGTTTCAATAGAGACCCTAAAAGCCAGAAGAACCTGGAGAGGGGTCTTGAAGACCAAAAGAGAACACAAATGCCTGTGAAACTCTCAATCATCATAGATGTAGAAACCAAAATACTCCATGACAAAACCAAATTTAAACAACATTTTTCTTCCAATCCAACCCTATATAGGATTCTAAAAGAAAAATTCCAACACCAAAAAAAAAAAAAAAGCAACAAATTATCATCTCACAACAAAGACAAAAGGAGAGAATTACATACACATAATGCCACTGTACTGGCTGACTTTGTGTGTCAACTTGACATAGGCTAGAGTTATCACAGAGAAAGGAGCTTCAGTTGAGGAAGTGCCTCCATGAGATCAAGCTGTGGGCTATTTTCTCAATAAGTGATCAAGGGAGGAGAGCCCATTGTGGGTGGTGCCATCCCTGGGCTGTTAATCTTGGGTTTTATAAGAGAGCAGGCTGAGCAAGTCAGGGGAAGCAAGCCAGTAAGAAACATTCCTCCATGGCCTGTGCATCAACTCCTGCTTCCTGACCTGTTTGAGTTTCAGTCCTGACTTCTTTTAATAACGAACAGCAGTTTGGAGGTGTAAGCTGAATAAACCCTTTCCTCCCCATCTTGCTTCTTGGTCATGATGTTTGTGCAGGAATAGAAACCCTGAACTAAGATAGCCACCTACTATAACAAACATAACAGGCATTAACAATCACCTGCCTTTAATATCTCTCAATATCAACAGACTTAATCCCCCCCACAAAGGCATAATCTAACAGACTGGATACACAAGCAAGATCCAGCATTTTGCTGAAAACAAAGGTAGACCTAAGAGTAAAAGGCTGAAAAAATAAATAAAAAAAGAGGTTTCCAAGCAAATGGTTAAAACAAAAACAAAAACAAAAACAACAACAACAACAACAAAAAAAAAACCAAGTGGGAGTTGTCATTCTCTATCCAATAATATAGATCTTCAACAAAAAAGATATCAAGCAAGATGGGGAAAGACTCTTCATATTCATCAAAGGAAAAATACACCAAGACAAAGTCTCAATTGTGATCATGTATGCCCCCAAATGCAAGGCCACTCACATTCATAAAAGAAACTTTGCTAAAGCTCAAAATAAAGACTGAACCCACAGTAATTAGTGGGAGACTTCAATACCCTACTCTCACCAATAGATAAAATAGGCCATTGAAACAGAAACTAAACAGAGACACAGTAAAACTAATCAAGGTTATGAAACAAATGGATTTTACAGATATCTACAAAATGTTTCACCTTAAAATGAAAGAATATAAATTCTCAGCACCTCATGGTACCTTCTCCAAAATTTACCATATAATCAGTCACAAAATAAGCCTCAACATATACAAGAAGCCTGAAATAATCCCATGTTTCCTATTAGACCACCATAGACTAAGGCTAGACATTAATAACAACAAAAACAACAGAAACCCCATATAACCATGGAAAATGAATAACTCTTTACTCAAAGATAACTTGGTCAAGGAAGAAATTAGGAAAGAAATTAAAGTCTTCCTAGAATTCAATGAAAATGATGACACAGCCTACCCAAACTTAGGGGATGCAATGAAAGCAGTACTAAGAGGAAAATTCATAGCATAAATGCTCTCATGAAGAAATTAGAGAGATCCTACACTAGCAACTTAACAGAACACCAGAAAGCCCTAGCAAAAAATGAAGCAAAGACACCCAAAAGGAATAGAGAGCAGAAAAAAGTCAAATTTATGGTAGAAATAAACCAAATAGAAGCAAAGAGAATGATACAAAGAATCAACAGAACCTTAAGCTGGTTCTTTGAGAAAATCAACAAGATAGATACCCCCAGAGGGCAGAGAAACAGTATCCAAATTAACAAAATCAGAAATGGAAAAGGAGACATGACAACAGAAACTGAGAAAATTAAAAAAAAAAAAAAAAAAAAAAAAAAACAGATCCTACTACAAAAGCCTATACTCAACAAAACTGGAAAGTCTAGATGAAATGTATGACTTTCTAGATATCAGGTACCAAATTTAAATCAGGATGAGATAAACCATCTAGACATTCCCATAATCCCTAAACAAATAGAGCAGTTATTAAAATCTCCCAACCAAAAAAAAAAAAAAGCCGAGGACCAGATGGGTTTAGTGCAGAATTCTATCAGGCCTTTAAAGAAGACCAATACTATTCAAATTATTCCATAAAATAGAAACAGAAGGGACACTACCCAATTCATTCTATGAAACCACAGTTATGCTGATACCTAGACCGCACAAAGACTCAACAAAGAAAAAGTACTTAAGACCAATTTCCCTTATAAATATCAATGCAAAAATACTCAATAAAATTTTTGCAAACTGAATCCAAGAACACATCAAAGCCATCATTCACCATAATGAAGTAGGCTTCATTCATCTCAGGGATGCAGGGATGGTTCAATATTTGAAAAATCCACCAATGTAATTCACTATATAAACAAACTTAAAGAAAGATAACATGATCATCTCATTAAATGCTGAAAAAGCATTACAAAACCTCTTCATGTTAAACATCTTGGAAAGATTAGAAATTCAAGGCCCATAACTAAACATAATAAAAGCAATAATACAGCAAATCAATAGCCAACATCAAACTAAATTGAGAGAAACTTGAAGCAATCACTCTAAAATCAGAGACTAAACAAGGCCACCCACTGTTCCCTATCTATTCAATATAGGACTCAATGTGCTGGTCAGAGCAATTAAACAAGAAAGAAGGTCAAAGGGATACAAATTGGAAAAGAATTCAAAGTATCACTATTTGCAGATGATAAGGTAGTATACTTAAGAGACTCCAAAAATTCCACCAGAGAACTGCTACTGCTGATAGACAACTACAGCAAAGAGGCTAGATGTAAAATTAACCCAAACAAATCAGTAGCTTTCCTCTACTCAAAGAGTAAACAGATTGAGGAAGAGTGAAGGGAAACAGCATCCTTCACAATAGTTACAAATAATTTAAAATATTTTGGTGTAACTCTAACCAAACAAGTAAATATCTGTATGACAAGAAATTCCAAATCTCTCAAGGAAGAAACCAAAGAAGTCAGAAAATGGAGAGATCTCTCATGCTCATGGATTGGCAGGATTAACATAGTAAACATGGCCATCTTACAAAAAACAGTCTACAGATTCAATGCAATTCCATCAAAATTCCAACTCAATTATTCACATATATAGAAAGAGCAATTCTGAAATTCATCTGGAACAACAAAAAGTCCAGGATAAGCAAAACTATTCTCAACAATATGACAACTTTTGTAACTGACCTCAAGCTATACTACAGAACAATAGTGATAAAAACAGCATGGTATTGGTACAGAGACAGACAGGTAGCTCAATGGAATAGAATTAAAGACCCAGAATTAGACTCACAAACCTAAAGTAACTTGATCTTTGACAAAGACTCCAAAAGCATCCAGTGGGAAAAAGACAGCATTTTCAACAGATAGTGCTGGCTCAAGTGGTGTAGGAATGTAGAAGAATGCAATATGATTGATTAGATTATCTCATTTTAGAAAGCACAATTCCAGGTGGATCAAGGACCTTCACATAAAATCAGATACAATGAATCTAATAGAAGAGAAACTCAGAAAGAGCTTCAAACAAATCAACACAGAAGAAAATTTCCTGAACAGAACACCAATGGCTCAGGTTCTAAGATCAAATATAGAAAAATGGGATCTCATAAAATTGAAACACTTCTGTAAGGGAAAGGACACTGTCAATAGGACACAATGGCAACCTGCAGATTTGGAAAAGATCTTTGCCAGTCCTACATATGATACAGGGCTAGTATCCAATATATACAAAGAACTCAAGAAGATAGACTCCAGAAAATCAAATAACCCTATGACAAGTGGGTTAAACAGCTAAACAAATAATTCTCACCTGGGAAACCACAAATGGCAGAGAAGCACCCAAATAAATGTTCAACATCCTTAGTCATCAGGGAAATGCAAATTAAAACAACCCTGAGATTATACCTCACACCAGTCAAAATGGCTAAGATCAAAATCTCAGGTGACAGCAGATGTTGAAAAGGATGTGGAGAAAGAGGAACACTCTTCCATTGTTGATGGAATTACAAGCTGGTAAAACCACTCTGGAAATCAGTCTGGCAATTCCCCAGAAAATTGGACCTGAGGACCCAGTTATACCACTCCTGGGCATATACCCAAAAGATGCTCCAACATATAACAAAGACACATATTCTACTATGTTCATAACAGTCTTATTCGTAATAGCCAGAAACTGGGAAGAACCTAGATGTCCCTCAACAGAGAAATGAATACAGAAAATGTGGTACATTTACACAATGGAGTACTACTCAGCTATTAAAAACAATGACTTCATGAAATTCTTAGGCAAATGGATAGAATTATAAAATATCATGCTGAGTGAGGTAACCCAATCACAAAAGAACACACATGGTATGCACTCACTGATAGGTGAATATTAACCCCAAAACTCAGAATACCCAAGATACAATTCACAAACCACATGAAGCTCAAGAGGGAAGACCAAAGTGTGGGTGAAGTTTGCTGGGACCCTTTAGAATGCATCAGAGACGTGGGAGGCAAGAGCCTCTCAGGACTCAAAAGTAGGGACCTTAGATGAACTGCCTAACAGCAGGGAGAGGGAACTTATAGAGCCCACCTCCACCAGGAAGACAGGGCATCAAATAAGGGAGGGGGCCTCTCGAAAAACCTAAAAAAAAAAACAAAAAACAAAAACAAAAAAAAAAACAAAACAAAACAACAACAAAAAAAAACAGTCACAACTCTGATCCATAATTATTCGTTCCTGAAAGAATTACAGGGATGGAAATGGAGAGGAGCCTGAGGAAAGCAAGGTCCATTGGCCTTCCCACGACCTTACACTGTTACTGATGCTATGGAGCACTCACAGAAAGGGACTTAGCATGACTGTACCCCTGAAGACCCAACAAGCAGATGACAGAGTCAGATGCATATCATTTCACCCATCCAATGGACAGAAGCATATGGTCCCTGTTGTTGAATTAGGGAAGGCTGAAAGAAGCTGAGAAGGGCGATCCTGTAGGAGGACAAGGAGTCTCAATTAATCTGGACCCCCGAGAGCTCTCAAACACTGGATCACCAACCAGGCAGCATACACCAGCTGATATGAGGCTGCCATCCAGAGACTGCCCTAATACACATATGTAGAGGACTGCCTGGTCTGTGTTCATTCAGAGATGATGCACCTAACCCTCAAGAGACTGGAGGCACCAGGGAGTTTTAGAGGTTAGGTGGAGTAGGTGGTGGGGACATCCACATGGAGACAAGGGAATGGCGAGTAGGTATGGGTTGTGGAACAGTCGGCAGAGAGTGGATGGTGGTGGGGACAAAATATAGACTGTAAAGAAATAATTTATATGTTAAAAAATAATAAAAACATTTTCAAAAATTAAAAAAAAAGATGGAGGAACAAAATAATCTTGGTAGGTATAGAGACAAAGGGACCTTGGAGGGAGAGAGGAAAGGGAAGGAAAAAGGGAGGCAGAATCAGGCGTGGACGAACACAAGGTTGAAGTGCACAGGGTCAGGAAATTGAAAAGAGGTGTGTAGCAGTGGAGCATGGAGAACTGGGGATAGTCACAGAAAGTACCAGGTGCCAGGAAAGGAAGAGTCTCACAGGACCCAACAGGGATGACATTAGCTAAAATACCCAACAAAGGGGAGTGAGAATCTGTAAAGTCTATATCCAGAGGTTAAGCAAGGCCCGGGGTGGAGAGATTGGGCCATCCACCCATCTCAAAAATGTTAATCTGGAATTTTTCCTGTCTAAAGGAAATGCAGGGGCAAAGAATGGAGCAGAGACTGAAGGAAAGGCCATCCAGAGACTGCCCCACTAGCGATCCATCCCATCTTCAGACACTATTGCTAATGACAAGAAGTGCTTGCTGACAGGAGACTGGT
The DNA here is from genome assembly GCF_978045245.1 of Mus caroli. Lineage (NCBI taxonomy): Eukaryota > Metazoa > Chordata > Mammalia > Rodentia > Muridae > Mus > Mus caroli. Next base: position 144,101,721 of record NW_028227258.1, on the reverse strand, counting down.
ATAGTTGTCTCCTAAGGGGCTCTGCCAGAGCCTAACCAATACAGATGAAGATACTGGTAGCCAACTATGGGCCTGAGCACATGGACCCCAGTGGAGGAGTTAGGGGAAGGACTGAAGGATCTTAAGGGGTTTGCAACCAACTAGACCTTCCCAGAGCTGACAGGTACTAAACCACCAACCAAAGATTATGCAATGGAGGGACCCATGGCTCCAGCTGCATATATAGCAGAGGATTGTCTTATCTGGTATTAATGGGAAGTGAGCTCCTTGGGCCTGTGGAGGCTCCATGCCCCAGAGTAGGGTAATGCTATGGTGCTGTGTTACCTCATTCCAGCCTAGCAAGGCTGGCTGGGACCATCCACCATTGAGGCGGAGCCACCTGCTATGCTGCTTCTCATCCCTCTCCTTTGATATGCTGCTACCTGCCACCTGCCTGAGGCTCACCAAGATCTTCCAGAGTTAACACCAAACTGTGATCTTCATGAGTTCCTACTAAAAGGCTGATCTGTCAACTTCAAAGGAACTTTGCATGACTGGGAATGCCTCTTCTTTATAAAGCATGTTTGCTGACATTAAAGTTGAGTCTTGATCAGAATTCAGTCTTGACTCCATTTCTTTCTTTACCCGCCTAGATCCCCTCTTTTCTTCCAGATTCCAAGATGCATCCCAGGCTCGAACCGGGACATGAGAGCCACAGGCCAGCCCCAACAGTGGTGTAGTGGGACTGGGTGGGTGAGTGGAAGAGCACCCCTACAGAAGCAGGATGGAGGGGGGGGGGGGATGAGATAAGATGCTTGCTGAAGGGAAACTGAGAAGGGGTATAACATAATAAAACTACCAATTAAAAAGGAAAATGCAAAACAAGTTCCCTTCACCCCTTCATCCCCCCCAAAAAAACCAATAAAGAAATAGGTCATGGATTTGAGGAGGATTTGGGAGTATAAGAAGTATAGAAGACAGTAGTGTGTGTGTGTGTGTGTGTGGGGGAGTATTATAAAGAGTACTAAGGTATAAATATCTTTTAAAATTAAATTTAAAACACCAGGGTACAGCACACCAAGAATGACATTTCCCAGAGCAATGTGTCCATCAGCTTCACTTCAGAGACAAATGATGGTGACTTAGCATTTCTTCTTCTTTTAACCTCTAAATGCCTGCTTTGAATAATTGCCATTTTTTTATTCTCTCATTCATTCTATTATTTAGTTAGTACAAGAATGAAATTTTATTAGTAAATGCTTTTAAAGACACACATATGCATATGCTTGTACATATGTATGTAGATATAAAATGGTTTTTATTTAATATTATTTTCTCTATCATCTCAAGTGATTTTCTGTTATTTTAAATATTTTCATGATTTGTATAGCCTTCAACATTTTCAGAATATCTTTTTCAAGCCTTCATAGCAAAAGACTGTAAGTTGCTCTATCTTGAATTGAGTTACAATCTAAATTTGCATTGTTTTATCTACTGTAAGATTGACTTTTCATCTTCTGCTTCATTCTCATTATTTCCATGAACTTTATACCTCTCTGAGAGGGAAGAATTATGGGAAAACTCATGTTCCATCTCTTAGACTATTCCTAGTGTGTAATGACATCTACCCAAATTATTGTTCTATCTATGGCATGTGAGGTGGGAGTTTCTATTGCTGGCACAGGGCACATTTTTTTGTAGTATGTCCAAGGATTTACAAATTTAATTAGCAAACTAATTTACCAAGTGAATTTGCATTTTTAAAAAGAAAATATTTTATTTTAATGAAGGGACATGGATGAGTAACTTGATATACATAACAGGTTGATTATCATAGAATCATACAGCTGTGTGACATCATTTTTGCTTCTTATTTAGGGACATAAATATACACAGAAGGAATTATTCTTTTTCTGGCCCATTCCCGCTCCTCTCCTTTCTTCCCCACTACATGTCAGGGCCTTGTGCACAGCTTTTGTGAGCAAATAAGAAGGCTGCAGCACACTGTTCCCAACAGTTTCCATGTCTGGGTCATGACACCGCTTTATCACAAACTCTGGATTTGTGAGACAGCTTAAAAACACCAGCCAGGACACTAAAGTAGACTGAGAACCAGTCAGTTTCCTAAATTCTGGAAGCCGTTCCTCAGATCATGATAATATTAAATGACATACTAGTTTATAACTGCTGAAGTTTCATAATTCCCACATGGTCTCTGTTTTGCCACCTATAACACAAGCTATGTAAGAATTACTATACTTTATATCTTAAGTGAAATCCTGGATTGCAAGTGGTTCCATGACACTCACAAAAGGATCATTTCTTCAATGGCCTAGGCTATTTTCTCACCTGCAAAACCAGCAAGAGGCCTCTCAAGTCCATCTGCTGGTAGGCATTCAGATCTTCATGGAAATAGTAGTGACATCTCCTGGAGGCAATAGCTTGTAGCACAGAAGAGAAAGAGAAAGACAGAGTAATTGTCACAAGTGTCTTAAGATTCCTGTTGGAAGCTGCATTAGCTAGTTGCAAGATTTGTAGAAAAGAACAACTTACAGAAGCTACAGTCCTACAATGCTGCTTCCCCAGCCCACTCCACCAGGAAGCAGATGCTTCAGAATATGCAGGAGCTGTCTTCCAACCCAACCTTCCCAATTTCAGTACTTCCTTGAACATCAACACCTCTTACAAAGTAAATAAATCTAAATGATTCAGGTGTTCCTGTTTTTTCTTTCTTTCTTTCCTTTTTTTTTCCTCCTCAGACTTATGATGCTGCCTGACCTAAAAGATAATTTTATCTGACTAAGTTATAGATCATTAAGCTGAAAAAAAAAAGTTTGCCTGTTACTGCTGTTTTTCCATCTTGCCCCATCTTGTCTCATTAGCAGGAACTGATTGAGCATGAAGGTGTTCTCTGGCTGTCAGTAGATAAAGTAGATACTCTTGGCTTTCATCTGTTCTGAATTCTCCTTGTCTCATTATCTTCCCAAGGTCGAATTCTCTGACACAGAGGCTGCTTGCTTAGCACTCCATCCTAGCAATTATCTGCCTGGCAACCTTAACCACAATGAGGTTTCTCAGCAGCAGCAGCACAATAGTGTGGGCACCAGAATTCCTGATCTGAGCAGAGCATCTTCAAACTCCTTTCTCAAATATTACAGAATCAAGATCTATATGACTTATTCAGTGTTGAAGCCTGTTTGTTCCAAGGCCCCATGCTATTGTGATATACTGAATAAGCTAAAACTTCATGCAGATAGTAGGGTCACAATGTTCAGGCTGCTATATTGGGGCAGTTATTACCACACTTTGGTGGGGGAGTCTCATCCTTAAATACACTTGGTGTTTCAACAAAAGGAATATAGCTGCAAAGCTACATCGTCTTGATTTATAAATCTGTCTTTCTTTCTCCATTAGTAAAAACTGCAAGATCAATCCTACTTGCTTTTGTGAAGCTGTCACATTGGGCACATGCCCTGGGAACATTCTTCCAACAAGAGCTATTAGCAAAAGTGAATTTTGTCAGAGTAACTGCCTGGCAAAGTTCTTTGGGGACGCTATTACTTTGTAGTAAATGTCTGTAAGGAAAAGAAAGAACCACACTTTTAACCTAAACTACTTAGAGGTAGGTCTGGATTGAGGCCACAATTCCCTTTGTGTATTTGAAGGTGAATCTCAGCCATTTGTACCTGCACAGGAACACACAGCTGCTGACAAGATTATATTTAGGAATTAAAGGTTCCGTCAATTTACATGTCAATTCATTAAAACTATCCATGCCTTTTTCCATAGTGGAAAAAATATGTACAAATGTATACTTCTCTTCATGGAGGGGTGACCAATTCATCTGAGCGATGCCCAGGCCAACAGGCAGTGGGATACGGTATGAGCCTTCTGCAAGTTAAATAATCTGCTCACCAGGAAAAACCCAGCCATCTGCCTTCTTTTAAACATAGCCCTATGACTTTTCTGTGTAAACAGAACACTCCTTGGTCCAAAAATGGCTGAAAAAGCCATTGCACACCCTGTACTCTATAAACTCCCAAATCTCAAGACTCACCCAGGTCCTATGGGAACATCAATTTTGATCTCATCATGAAATAATCAAATAACAGGATGTGAGTGATTTCTTTCTCCTTGTCCCACAGTAAATCTGTAAACCTTAGACCAAAAAGAAATATCCCTCAAGAGCTCTTCTTTGGTAAAGAAGTGGTCCCAATTGCATAAATATCTATGTAATAGTAGTAAAAAGCCACAGCCCTATAGTCTGATAAGAATCTGCAGGTTCTGTATGTAGCTTAAATTTCTGTGCATTTTTTGTTTTGTTTTGCATCTTCAATATTCGGGCCTGTGAAAACAAGGCTATTCAATCCAATAACCAATAAAACCAGTAATCTAACTTTAGTATTGAATATCACAACAGCTTTTTTCTTCTTCCAAACCCTGCATTAGTCAATAATCCAGTAGATTCTCTACTTTATTTGTAGAATCATCTGGAAGATCTTAGATGTTTCTCTGCATCAAACTTTGCATGATTAGTAAGGAAGAGTATTTAGAAATGAATGACCTAAAATGGGGTCACTTCATTATTAAAAAAAAAAAAAAACTTACTATTTCATAGAAACATGAGGTATGTTATGTTTTCTGTTTCTATGATGAACTATTATTACCAAAAGTGACTATAGGAAGAAAGATTTTATTTAAACATACAGGGAATCAGAGTAGGAAGCCAACCAGGAAAGGAACCTGGAGGAACTGAAGCAGTAGTGGAGTGCTGCTTACTGGCTTGCTCCCCAAGACTTGCTCAGCCTACTTCTTATATGCTCCAGGACTGCCTTCCCAAGAGCAGTACTACCTAAAATATCCTGGAACCTCATACATCAATCACTACTTCAGAAAATGTCCCACAGGCTTGTCTACAGGCCAATCTTGTAGAGGATTTTTCTCTATTATGATACCCTCTTCCCAGATTACCCTAATCTGGGTCAATTTGACACAAATCTAGCCAGCACAGAGCGATTAACCTTTTGTTGAATGTTAATTACGTCTTTGCATGGTTCATGTGGCTTTCTAGACAATTTGACCCACAAGTAAGGTAGAGTCTATCATGACATAAGAAGCTAGAAGCTACAAATGATGGGCCAGTTCATTGTCTGCATCACTAAGCTGTGAAAAATGGATTACATTCTTCTAACTAAAGCCAAACGTAAAAATGCTGATACTTAAGTAGTGAAAAAAAAACTATATTTCTCAATGTTTTTCTTATTTTCTTTGTTTTTAAACATACATGGGAAATAACTATATTATGTTAGGCTCAGTTTTATCTATCAAGATATGTAATAATAATGAGTCCTAGAGCAGATAATATGCTAAAACTTAAATGTGTCTCACTGTATCCTCCCAACAACCCAGTGACAGAAGTACATTTATAATTACAACTTTTCATACTAGATAATATTTTATATTTTATAACACTTAGCAGAGATGATAATTGTTGCAATCAATACTTTAAATAAGTCCATGCATGAGAGATATATTTAGAGAGATTGAAGCACTGTGAGAAACAAAATATTTTTAGTCTTAGGTCACTAAATTGTACAATGACATCTGAGCAGTTCTAATATGCTTTACAGTCATCAGTACTTCTTGCACATTGACTCTCCTTTTCACTATTGTCTACTCTAAATTAAGTGAAAACAATGAAGTTGATAAAATATACAGTTTTATCATTTCTGTTCTAAGGAGTTAGGGGTCTTATGAGTATAGCCATAATATTCATGATAAGTAGACCCATAGGGAGTACTGTTTGAAGGGACAACATAGGATTTGTTTGTTATAAGCCTCCTCTCACTACCACGAGGTTATTTTTATTTATAAACCTTGTCTGCATTTTGATTTAACAGGACAGCAATTTTCCCCAGCATGTTGGAAATGAAGGTATACTGGAAGCCTGGTGTGCGCTGGATTTCCTTCTTTTGGAACTTTCATTCTGTCTGTTTGCCCTTTTAAAAGGTGAGACACTACCTCCTGATCTTAGAAAAAAGCTCAAGAGAATCTATTACCATAAAGCATCACCAGGAGGCTTATCATATCACTTGACAGTATCACTTTAGCTAATGTTGACTTAGTGTTTCTATTACAAACCCAATTTACTGAAGAGGGGGAGCGAAGGGGGAAGAGATGGATTCATATGTCAACCCAGTGAAATGACATGAGGCTGAAAGCAGGTGGCCAACCAGGGTAGAACTTTTAAGCTACGGCACTTAAGGGAACTATAATTCATCTATCCTCTGAACTTCAATTATTCAAAGAAGCACAAGCATCTGAAAGATTAAGTGAGAACCAATGGCTACTGAAGTATCTCATCCCTGTCATCAACTACACAATCCAAGATAGAAGAAGAAAAATAATATGTAAGAAAGGAAATAAATAAGGAACCAAGTATAAGTGCTATTTCTGATGTTTATCTGTATCTGGATCAAGCCATTACAGTTTACATAAGAAATGGAAGATCTCTTTAGTCTATGAACCATAATGTCACTGATGCTGCCAAAGTAGGTCCCTGTAAGCACAGAAGGAGATCAGTCTAAAAGTGTTCATTGAACAAGGTCCCCAATGAAGAAGGTAGAGAAAGTACCCAAGGAGCTGAAGGGGTTTGCAGCCCCATAGAAGGAACATCAATATGAACTAATCAGTACCCCCAGAGCTCCTTGAAACGAAACCACTAATCAAAGAAAACACATGGTGGGACTTGTGGCTCTAGCTGCATATGTAGCAGAGGATGACCTAGTTGGTCATCAATGGGAGGAGAGGCCCTAGGTCCTGTGAAGGGTCTATGCCCTAGTATTGGGGAATGCCAGGACCAGGAATGGGAGTGGATGGGTTGGAGAGCAGGGGGATGGGGGGAGAGGAGAGAGGATAGGGGATTTTTGGAGGGGAAACTAGGAAAGGAGATAACATTTGAAATATAAAGAAAATATCTAATAAAAAATTACAAAACAATTAATACAGATAAAAAAGAAGTGTACACTGAAGTTCAGTAGTCACAGTCCAAAGAAGAAACAGTATCCCAGCCTTCATTACACAAAAGTAATCCCAAATCATTTAGACTGAACCCCTCCCCCTTCGCTCTTTCACATCTCTAATGATTCTTCTGTAATTTTCATATCCTCCCATATCCAGCATATGAAACAAAATTGTGATACTTGACTTTGTGAGACTGACTTATTTTTCTTAATATGATGATCTCTACACTTCCATCCAGTTAGTAAATATCCCATAATTTTGTTTGTTTTTATGACTGAACATATATATATATTTTTTCAACATTTTCATTGTTCATTTATACTTTCACAGGCACATAGACTGACTGCATAACTTGAGTGTTGTGAACAGAGCTAAATGTGGATATCTCTTTCCATAGGTTGACTCTGATTCTTTGGGAAAATGTCCAGAAGTGGTCTGCCATACTTAGGCCTATGGCAGTTGTATATGTATGGTTGAGAAACCTCCATAGTGATTTCCATTGAATATAGTCTAATCTATACTTTTTTACCAACAGCGTGAAAGCGTACATGAGGCTGCTTTCCCTGACATTGACTTATTTTTATTACCTTGGCAGTAGTCATTCTTGTGAGTATAAGATGGGATGTCAGTGTAGATTTGATGCATTTCTTTGGGTGGGGAAATCTTTCCATATTTTTCATAGCTACTTGTACTTTATCATTTGAAACAAACAAACAAACAAAAAATTATTCAGTTAATTGGCCCACGTTTGCTCTTTTGGTTTTCAACATTTTTCATTTTATAAAAAAAAAATAGTATTTTAGATTTATCCCTGTCAGATAAATGTCTACTTGTAGATTTCTCCAATTCTATGAACTTTCTCTTCACTCTGGTAATTACTTCCTTAGTTCTGAAGAAGCATCTTTTTCCATTCTTATGTATTTATGCACTCTCTCACATGTTACAGCAGGTATGTGGAGAGAGCTGGTTTTCTCTCTACTGTGAATTCTGGAAATTAAACTTGGGTCATTAATTTTGATAGCAAGTACCTTTCTCTGCTGAACTATTTTTGCCTTCGCTTTCATTTTGTTTGTTATTTTGTTTGATTACTTTTTGGTTGTTTAGTTCTTTTTTTTCACAAGAGACTTTTTAAATTTAATTCCATTTATCAATTCTTTTTGTTATTTACTAGCATTGAGATTTCATTTAAAAAGCCAGATTTTACCTAGATTTTTAAATGCATTCCTTCTGTTTTCTTCTTGCAATTTTAAAGTATCAGATCATACTCATAGTGAAGATTTTTTTAAAAAAAATTTTACTTTTATTTATTTTATGTATATAAGTACACTGTAGCTGTCTTCAGACACACCAGAAGAGGGCATCAGTCCTATTATAGATGGTTGTGAACCACCATGTGGTTGCTGGGAATTGAACTCAGGACCTCTGGAAGAGCAATTGGTGCTCTTAACCACTGAGCTATCTCTCCAGCCCCCCATAATGAAGATTTTAATCTATTCTGAGTTGATCTTTGATTATGTTTATGCTCTACCTTTTTAATTCTTTTCTCTCTCTGTGTTGTAAGTGGTTTTGTTTTCCAGGTTTCTTTTTCAGTGTGTTTCTTTCTATCACATAAGAATTCTGAATTGTTTTGACATTGTATCCTGGTACCTTGCTGAGTGTCTTTATCAACCCTAAGAGTTTTCTGATTGCTTCCTTAAGATCTCAAATATAGAACTACAATGGGTGAAAATGAGGATATTTTTTCAATTATATCCCATTTTTTCTCTTGTTTTATTACTCTGGTTAAGAATTCAAACTGGACCTAGACTCCCCCCTGGATATACAGATCAGACTTCATGTGAGTCCCCCAGCAAATGGAACAAGGACTGTCCCTAAAGATGTTGCCTGTCTGTGGAATCTATTCCTCTGGATTGGCTGTCTTGTCTGGCCTCAGTGGGTAAGAATGTGCTTATCCTAGCAGAGACTCAATTTTCCAGGGTTGTAGGGGATACCTATGGCTTGCCTCCACCTTCTCAGAGGAGGAGTCAGAGCGTTTGGGGTGGGGAAGATTGTGTGAGAGGGACACCAGGAGGAAGGGCAAGGCCTGGATGTAAATTGAATAGATAAGTTAATGAAACAAAAAGAATTCATGTAATACATTAAGAGCAAAGAGACTGGACACACAGGTCTCACCATTGATTTGAGTAAAAATTCTTTCAGACTTTTTAAATAGAAAGAGGGTAGGTAGATGATAGATAGACAGATAGATAGATAGATAGATAGATAGATAGATAGATAGATAAGAAAGATAGATTAAATATAGATAGATGATTATTACTGATAGTAGTAAGGATTGATCTTCAACATGTTAAGCAAAAGCTATAGCACTGAATTATGATCTCCAGTCTCATTCAGCCTAATGCCAGCTATAGATTATTTATGCATAGTCTTTATATGTTGAAGTGTATTTAATTTCTAACTTAATCTAGAGCTTTTATTTTGAACACTTTTGGATATATTGAGATGGTCATATGACCTTCATCATATAACTTTATAGTTATATAGTATATTATATTTATTGGTTTACATATGCTATCATTTGCATCTATAAAATTGAATTTATTATATATATGTACACACACACACACATATATATATATATATAAAACCTGTTGAATTTAGTTTGCAAGGATTTTACTGAAGAGTTTTGTGTCTGTATTCATCAGTAAAATGGGTCTACTTTCACAGTTTTATTCATCATTTTTGGTTTTGGTAACCAGATAATATTAACTTTGTAAAGTAGCTATGGAAGTCCTAATTTGTAAATTATCTTGAAAAGCTTTGGTTTTCATTAAAAAAAAATATTCTGTAAAATTCAGCAGTGAATCTGTCCAGTCACCATGTTCTTTGTTTGGGGAGTGTAGCAAGCATATGAGGTCCTGAGTAAATGTGTATATTGACATGAACATGAACTTAGATCCCATGAAATACCTTCTCTGTGCAAGGCCAAACACAGATGCTTATGAACTGTTGCTAAAACTAGTGTGTACAGAAATCATCAACTGCCGCTTCCTCCTCAAGAAAGAGTGAAACCTGAGATCCCCTACAAAGATTCCCAACTGAGATTAGCTAACCCACTTCCTCCTTGCTTGTGCTGTGTATTACACACACACACACACACACACACACACACACACACACTGAGCTTCTGGGTTATTGATGGTTGTACTGGCTAGTTTTGTGTCAACTTGACACAGCTGGAGTTATCACAGAGAAAGGAGCTTCAGTTGAGGAAATGCCTCCATGAGATCCAGCTGTAAGGCATTTTCTCAATTAGTGATCAAGGGGGAAAGGCCCCTTGTGGGTGGGACCATCTCTGGGTTGGTAGTCTTGGGTTCTATAAGAGAGCAGGCTGAGCAAGCCAGGGGAAGCAAGTCAGTAAGGAACATCCCTCCATGGCCTCTGCATCAGCTCCTGCTTCCTGACCTGCTTAAGTTCCAGTCCTGACTTCCTTGGTGATGAACAGCAGTATGGAAGTGTAAGCTGAATAAACCCTTTCCTCCCCAACTTGCTTCTTTGTCATAATGTTTGTGCAGGAATAGAAACCCTGACTAAGAAAATGGTGTTTCTTCATTAGTGAGCACAGCCCACCCATCCCAGTTTTTTGGTAGGTGTTTATCATTTCTTTGTTACCTGTCATCCTAATCAGATCAATCCCTAATCTATTAAGGTGAGTCTTAATAGATTAAGGAGGAGTCTTCCTAGGAGTCTTTCTGCTTGTTGTAGTTATGTTTAGCTTTCACACATCTTTGTGGTTCATTTTGGCAGGTCATCTGTGCCTTGAAATGTATCCATTTTTTTTCTAGATTTCCTAATTTATTGGAATATAATTTCAAAACAGTTTTTAGTAATCCCCTTGACTTCAATACCTTTACAAAAAAAATGTTGTTGTTGCATTGTCTGAAAGTTTTTCAATCTTTTCAAAGAATTAGCTGCTTCTTTTACTGATTCTTCATAGTGTCCCTTTGGTTTCTATTTTACCATCTCAATTTCATTCTTAATGTTTTTTGTTTTAAATTTTGAGTTTTATTGATTTTTCATTTTATAAGATCATGAAGTAGAGCATTTATTTCTAATCTTAGATTTTTAATTATTTTTTATTCATACTTATACATGTTTATCTCTTTGTAGGTATGTTATAAATATTACATGAGCATATATACATATGCTCATGCTTATATAAGTATATATATATATATATATATATATCTCCATGCATGACCATATATCACATATATAAATATATATGCATGTAGCAATAATTAATGAAAATAGGCCACAAATTTAAAGAAAGCAAGAGGGTTATATTAGAAGGTTTGGAGGGAGAATGGAAGAATAAATTGAAAAAATGCTTATCAAAAATAGTAGAAAAATATATCAAATTTCTTCTTACTTTACAAAATATGAATGTTCTTCTGAACATTCTCTAAGAAAATTTTCCTTTGAAAAACTCTATGAAAATTAATCTTCAATGATATATTAACTAATAATTAGAGTTTTAAAAAAATGGGATGAGGCAGGAGAAGCTGTTCAGTTGGTATAAGGCTGGCCTGGCAGATCTGAATCTGCAAATTCCACTTGAATTCTTTTCTGTATATTTTATGTATTTATTAAAGTTTATTACTAAGACTTTATATGCTGTTGGTGCTTTTGTTGCATGAAATTCACTATATAAAAATTGATGGTTATATACTTGTAACTTCTCATATTCTTCTCTCTTTGTTAAAAGTAGTAACTTAATTAACCCCTGGTAATTACATTTGATTTAAAATCTTTATTGACATGTGAAAATAGAAACTCTAACTTCTTTTTAGATTCTAGCTTTGGTTTTTGTTTGTGTTATGCTATTTTTGGTAATAATATGTGTTTCCTGTCAGTATCAAATGGTCGGATTTTGGCTTTAATACAATTAACTGGTGCACATCTTCAAATTGGATCATTAATGCTATTTGTTTACATGTGGAGTTTTCATTTAGAAAATTTTTATGATTTCTATAATATTTTAAGTTTTATATTAATTGTTTCCAGTGATTTGTTTTCTTTCTCCTTTATGTATACGTAAAAGAATTTGTGATTTGCTATATTAATAATATCCCACAATTCATTTCCTCTAATATTTCCTTCATCGGATATATTTTTAAGCTTCTTTGTGTGTGATTGCCTTTCTTGTCTGTACGTAGAATTTATTTAACTTTTATAAAGTCATGGGTTTTATTTCAATTGTAATTATCTTGAAGGGACTTTTGGTCTACTAATTTTAAACAACACCTTTTCACTGATCTCAACCCTACCCTGGTATGTGTAACTTTTCACTAACCTGCTCTAGTTCTGGAAACAGGCTACACTACCAACCCACACTCTGCTTTAATCCATGGATAAAAGACAGACACACAGTTGTTCAATTTCAACTTGCCTTCTTGGCACCATTGTTGGGTATTACTATCTCCTGCCTGGAAAAGCACACCCTTTTCAATATTCTTTACTCTGTACCTCCCACCTTCCCTAAACTTTAGTTGCTAAACTCGCCTGGCCTGCCTGTAGGACCGGCCTTTGTGACCACTCTGTTTCAAGATCTCTCAAGGCTAGTCAACTTTTCTCCATCAGAAGCCTGGCAAACTCTATCTCTCCTTCCTTGCATCTGTCCCATCTGTCCCTCTTCCTCCAGTAGTTGCTTTTTTTTTTTTTACATGTTTTTATTGATTATTTTATTTATTGACATTTCAAATGTTATCCCCCTTCCCAATTTTCCATCTACAACCCCACTCTCCCTTCCCCTGCCTCTATTAGAGTGCTCCCTGGCCTGCCCACCCACTCCTGCCTGAGCACCTTGGCATTCTCCTACCCTGGGTCATCAAGCCTCCACAGGATCAAGGGGCTCCCCTCCCAGTGATGTCAGATAAGGCAATCCTCTGCTACATATCCAGCTGGAGACATGTGCCCTCTGATGTGTACTCTTTGTTTGGTAGTTAAGTCCCTGGGATCTCTGAAGAATCTGGTTGGTTCATATTGTTGTTCTTCCTATGGGGTGGCAAATCCCTTCTGCTCCTTCTGTCCTTGCCCTAACTTCATCATTGGTGTCCCCAGACTCAGTCTGATGCTTAACTACATGCATCTGCATCTGTATTGGTCAGGCTGTGGCAAAGCCTCTCAGGAGACAGCTGTACTGGGCTCCTGTCTGCTAGCACTTCTTGGCATCAGAAATAGTGTCTGGGTTTGGTGTCTGAATGTGGGATGGGTCCCCAGGTGGGGCAGTCTTTGGATGGCCTTTCCTTCAGTCTCTGCTCCACACTTTGTCCCTGCATTTCCTTTTGACAGGAGGAATTCTGAATTAATATTTTTGAGGTGGGTGGGTAGCCCCATCCCTCAACTGGGGGCCATGCCTACCCACTGCACATGGTCTCTACAGGTTCTATCTCCCCTTTGTTGGGTACTGTAGCTTCCCTCAGCTTTGAAGCAGGCTGATTCAGACTTTGCTGCCACTGAATATGAGATCACCTGGGGTGTAGCCTTCCGATTTAGATGGCTATATTGTTATGTCAACTACCACTGCTCTTCTCCACTCTGCTGCCTGCTGAGAGACCCTTGAGACATTCCGGAGACACATCCTATCCTGCAACCTACAGGCTAGCTCCAGGCACCAAGAATGGATTGGCGGGGGATGGGGGGGATGGGCCTCCCCCCTTTATAAGCACAGACTCTTAGTAAACTTTGAGGCCTTGATCAGAGAAAAATTTGTCTTGGCCTCATTCTTTTCTGCCGTCTAGTCTCTTTCAGCCCCAGCCTGCCTTTCAAGACTACCCTCGGGCGGCTTGCAGTTACAGGGTACTTCAGCTAATGTTCTCCCTGTTGGATCCTGGGAACCTCTTGGGTCCAGGGCATCTTGGACTTTCTTGTGACTACCACCAGTTCTTCCTCCTCCCACTGATACTCTCCTCCTTTCAAATACCTGACCCTCTTTACTTCTTCCCCATCCCCTCCCATATACTTCCCAAGATTATTTTCTTCCTACTTCTGAGTAGGACTGTGTGGTCTTTCTTCTTTGGTTTCATGTTGTCTGTGAGTTGTATTGTGGGTATTGCAAACTTTTTTTTTTTTTTTTTTTTTTGCTTTCTAATATCCACTTATCAGTGAATACATAACTTGTGTGTTTTGTTGTTGTTGTTACTGGGTTGAAGAGAAAAAAACTTATAATTTTGAGTCTTATAGCATTGTGGTATCTAAGTTCAAGAAATTTAGGGCTGAAGAATAGACCCAGGCAGATCCAGGCACAGCCAGATCCACCCTGTAACTAAGAATGTCCGGCCATAAAAGATAAAAAAGAGAGTGCAGGAACTAGCCAGGGCTATCGGGACCAAATGGCCATCTGGCAGGATGGCGCCTCCCTGGTGGCGCCTCTCTATAGCCCACCATAAATCATACATTGACCAGGTGCCCTGCTGACCTTGAAAAGTCCAAGCCCTTGTACCTCCCTACACCTTAACCGGCACTTACTGCCCTGTTAATTTGTAATCACCTCGCCGACATTTAAATAAGCCAATTGTCTTAGTCAGGGTTTCTATTCCTGCACAAACATCATGACCAAGAAGCAAGGTGGGAAGGAAAGGGTTTATTCGGCTTACACTTCCATGCTGCTGTTCATCACCAAAGGAAGTCAGGACTGGAACTCAGACAGGTCAGGGAGCAGGAGCTGATGCAGAGGCCATGGAGGGATGTTCTTTACTGGCTTGCCTCCCCTGGCTTGCTCAGCCTGCTCTCTTATAGAACCCAAGACTACCAGCCCAGGGATGGTCCCACCCACAAGGGGCCTTTCCCCCTTGATCACTAATTGAGAAAATGCCTTACAGTTGGATCTCATGGAGGCATTTCCTCAACTGAAGCTCCTTTCTCTGTGATAACTCCAGCTGTGTCAAATTGACACAAAAATAGCCAGTACACCAATCATGTGTAAACGCACAAATTCTTTCGGCCTTTTTGGTTTGTGGTTCTTGCCTTTATAAGCCTGTAAGAAGTTTGGGCCGGGGTCGAACTCCCCTGCCCCCTGAGCGGTGCATGAGTTTCGACCCCAGCATGCTGGCTTGAGCTCTCCTTTGTTGTTTGTGTGTTTGTGTGCCATTAAAAGCCTCGTGTTGTTACAGCCAGTACAGTCTAAGTGTCCTACTGGGTGCATGCCTCCCAGAGGAGGGACTCCCCTCGAGGGTCTTTCAGGGTTACCTCCCTCAGAATATTTTTTAGTTCCATCTATTTTCCTGGGAATTTCATGAAGTTATTATTCTGTTTAGCTCTGTACCCCATTTTTTTAGGGTATTTGGTCCCCTGGAGTCTAACTTCTTGAGTTCTTTGTATATATTGGTATTAGCCCTCTATGTGATGTATGGTTGGCAAAGATCTTTTGCCTTCTGTAAGGTGCCATTTTGTCTTGTTGACAGTGTCCTTTGCCTTACAAAAGCTTTCAAATGTTATGAGGTCCCATTTGTCAATTGTTGATCTCAGAGCATGCTCTGTTCAGGACATTTTTCCAGGTGCCAGTGAGTTCAAGGCTCTTCCCCACTGTCTCCTCTATTAGTTTCATTGTATCTGGTTTTATGTGGAGGTCCTTGATCGACTTGGACTTGAGCTTTGTACAAGCAGATAAGAATGGGTCAATTTGCATTATTCTACTTGTTGACCACACAGGGTTACCTCTGGGCACAGGTGGAATCGGGAAGGATCCTGTTCCAGGCTGCTGTGTGGTTTTTGTGTCCTGTGGGCTCCAGCGGGGTACCACTTGGGCCAGGTATTGGAGCAGGAGTGGTGATCTTGCCTGTGATCTTAGTTGTGTCCGCACTACTGGGAGACCAGCTCTCTCCAGGTGGGATTGAGGTGCAGAGAGCTATAGCACAAGGTTACCTTCAGGCATAGATGGAAACTGGAAGCAAATATTTGCTTATTGATTGTTATTTCTAGCTCAAGTTTTCTTGTCTAACCCTAGGCATTTTGAGTTTAATTTTACCATACTTCATATTTAATTATGAAATGCTCTAGGAAATTGTTAATAATTTAACTTAATATTTATATGGTATACAAAATAATGAGTAGTTAAATTCACAAATTGGACATGAAAGAAAACAGCACAATAAATTATAGTTATATACAATTTAACTTTTGCCATATTTCAGTCCTATACAATTTTTTCTTGTTCAAGTTGTTTTTATATTTCAATTTATTTTATCTCATGTATTGTCTATAGGTATTTTTGTGTGGCATATACATGCATGATGATCACGGAAGTCAGAAGGAGTCATCAGCTTTCTTATAACTAGAGTTACAGATCATTGTGAGCATTTAGTGCTGAAAACTGAACCAAAATCCTCCGGAAAGAGCAACAATATCTTTAAATTGCCTGCCAATCTTTCCAGTCCCATAAACTTTTTATTATCAACAAGATAGTTTTATTATTCTACAATCTTCTTATATATATATATATTTTATTACGTATTTTCCTCAATTACATTTCCAATGCTATCCCAAAAGTCCCCCATACCCTCCCCCCGACTCCCCTAACCACCCATTCCCACTTTTTGGCCCTGGCATTCCCCTGTACTGGGGGACATAAAGTTTGCGTGTCTAATGGGTCTCTCTTTCCAGTGATGGCCGACTAGGCCATCTTTTGATATATATGCAGCTAGAGTCAAGAGCTCCAGGGTACTGGTTAGTTCATAATGTTGTTGAACCTACAGGGTTGCAGATCTCTTTAGCTCCTTGGATACTTTCTCTAGCTCCTCCATTGGTGGCCCTGTGATCCATCCAATAGCTGACTATGAGCATCCACTTATGTGTTTGCTAGGCCCCGGCCTAGTCTCACAAGAGACAGCTATATCAGGGTCCTATCAGCAAACGCTTGCAACTATATGCAATGGTGTCATCGTTTGGAGGCTAATTATAGGATGGATCCCTGGATATGGCAGTCTCTAGATGGTCCATCCTTTTGTCTCACAGCTCCAAACTTATTCTCTGTAACTCCTTCCGTGAGAGATTGTTTCCAATTCTAAGAAGGGGCAAAGTGTCCACACTTTGGTCTTCGTTCTTCTTCAGTTTCATGTGTTTTACAAATTGTCTCTTATATCTCGGGTATACTAAGTTTCTGTGCTAATATCCACTTATCAGTGAGTACATATTATTTCAGTTCTTTTGTGATTGTGTTACCTCACTCAGATTGATGCCCTCCAGGTCCAACCATTTGCCTAGGAATTTCATAAATTCATTCTTTTTAATAGCTGAGTAGTACTCCAAGTGTAAATGTACCACATTTTTTGTATCCATTCTTCTGTTGAGGGGCATCTGGGTTCTATCCAGGTTCTAGCTATTATAAATAAGGCTGCTATGAACATAGTGGAGCATATGTCATTCTTACCGGTTGGAACATCTTCTGGATATATGCCCAGGAGAGGTATTGCGGGATCCTCCAGTAGTACTATGTCCAATTTTCTGAGGAACCGCCAGACTGATTTCCAGAGTGGTTGTACAAGCTTGCAATCCCACCAACAATGAAGGAGTGTTCCTCTTTTTCAACATCCTCACCAGCATCTGCTGTCACCTGAATTTTTGATCTTACCCATTGTGACTGGTATGAGATGGAATCTCAGGGTTGTTTTGATTGGCATTTCTCTGATGATTAAGGATGCTAAGCATTTTTTCAGGTGCTTCTCAGCCATTCGGTATTCCTCAGGTGAGAATTCTTTGTTTAGCTCTGAGCACCATTTTTTAAAGGGCTTTTTGATTTTCTGGAGTCCACCTTCTTGAGTTCTTTATATATATTGGATACTAGTCCCCTATCTGATTTAGGATAGGTAAAGATCCTTTCCCAATCTGTTGGTGGCCTTTTTGTCTTATTGACAGTGTCTTTTGCCTTGCAGAAGCTTTGCAACTTTATGAGGTCCCATTTATCGATTCTCCATCTTACAGCACAAGCCATTGCTTTTCTATTCAGGAAGATTTCCCCTGTACCCATATCTTCGAGGCTTTTCCCTACTTTTTCATCTATAATTTTCAGTGTCTCTGGTTTTATGTGGAGTTCCTTAATCCACTTAGATTTGACCTTAGTACAAGGAGATAGGAATGGATCAATTCGCATTCTTCTACATGATAACCACCAGTTGTGCCAGCACCATTTGTTGAAAATGCTGTCTTTTTTCCACTGGTTGGTTTTTGCTCCCTTGTCAAAGATCAAGTGACAATAGGTGTGTGGGTTCATATCAGGGTCTTCAATTCTGTTCCATTGGTCTACTTGTCTGTCACTATACCAGTACCATGCAGTTTTTTTTTGTTTGTTTGTTTGTTTTTTTTTTAATCACAATTGCTCTGTAGTAAAGCTTTAGGTCAGGCATGGTGATTCCACCAGAGGTTCTTTTATCCTTGAGAAGAGTTTTTGCTATCCTAGGTATTTTGTTATTCCAGATGAATTTGCAGATTGCTCTTTCTAATTCATTGAAGAACTGAGTTGGAATTTTGGTGGGGATTGAATTGAATCTGTAGATTGCTTTTGGCAAGGTTGCCATTTTTACAATGTTGATCCTGCCAATCCATGAGCATAGGAGATCTTTCCATCTTCTGAGATCTTCTTTAATTTCTTTCTTCAGAGACTTGAAGTTCTTATCATACAGATCTTTCACTTCTTAGTTAGAGTCACACCAAGATATTTCATATAATTTATGACTATTGAGAAGGGTGTTTTTCCCCTAATATCTTTCTCAGCCTGTTTATTCTTTGTGTAGAGAAAGGCCATTGATTTGTTTGAGTTAATTTTTTATAAGCTACTTCACCGAAACTGTTTATCAGGTTTAGGAGTTCTCTGGTGGAATTTTTAGGGTTACTTATATATACTATCATATCATCTGGAAAAAGTGATATTTTGGCTTCATCTTTTCCAATTTGTATCCCCTTGATCTCCTTTTGTTGTCGAATTGCTCTGGCTAGGACTTCAAGTACTATGTTGAAGAGGTAGGAAGAAAGTGGGCAGCCTTGTCTAGTCCCTGATTTTAGTGGGATTGCTTCCAGCTTGTCACCATTTACTTTGATGTTGGCTACTGATTTGCTGTAGATTGCTTTTATTATGTTTAGGTATGGGCCTTGATTTCCTGATCTTTTCAAGACTTTTATCATGAATGGGTGTTGGATCTTGTCAAATGCTTTCTCCGCATCTAACGAGATGATCATGTGGTTTTTGTCTTTGAGTTTGTTTATATAATGGATTACTTTGATGGATTTCTGTATATTAAACCATCCCTGCATCCCTGGAATAAAACCTACTTGGTCAGGATGGATGATTGCTTTAATGTGTTCTTGGATTCGGTTAGCGAGAATTTTATTGAGTATTTTTGCATCAATATTCATAAGGGAAATTGGTCTGAAGTTCTCTATCTTTGTTGGATCTTTCTGTGGTTTAGGTATCAGAGTAATTGTGGCTTCATAGAATGAGTTGGGTTGAGTACCTTCTACTTCTATTTGGTGGACTACTTTGTGCAGAACTGTAATTAGATCTTCTTTGAAGGACTGATAGAACTCTGCACTAAACCCATCTGGTCCTGGGCTTTTTTTGGCTGGGAGACTATTAATGACTGCTTCTATTTCTGTAGGGGATATGGGACTGTTTAGATCGTTAACTTGATCCTTATTTAAATTTGGTACCTGGTATCTGTCTAGAAATTTGTCCATTTCGTCCAGGTTTTCCAGTTTTGTTGAGTATAGCCTTTTGTAGAAGGATCTGATGGTGTTTTGGATTTCTTCAGTATCTGTTGTTATGTCACCCTTTTCATTTCTGATTTTGCTAATTAGGATGCTGTCCCTGTGCCCTCTAGTGAGTCTAGCTAAGGGTTTATCTATCCTGTTGATTTTCTCAAAGAACCAGCTCCTTGTTTGGTTGATTCTTTGAATAGTTCTTCTTGTTTCCACTTGGTTGATTTCACCCCTGAGTTTGATTATTTCCTGCCATCTACTCCTCTTGGGTGAATTTGCTTCCTTTTGTTCTAGAGCATTTAGATGTGTTCTCAAGCTGCTAGTATGTGCTCTTTCTAGTTTCTTTTTGTAGGCACTCAAAGCTATGAGTTTCCCTCTTAGAAATGCTTTCATTGTGTCCCATAGGTTTGGGTATGTTGTGGCTTCATTTTCATTAAACTCTAAAAAGTCTTTAATTTCTTTCTTTATTCCTTCCTTGACCAAGTTATCATTGAGAAGAGTGTTGTTCAGTTTCCGCGTGAATGTTGGCTTTCCATTTTTTATGTTGTTATTGAAGATCAGCCTTAGTCCATGGTGGTCTGATAGGATGCATGGGACAATTTCAATATTTTTCTATCTGTTGAGACCTGTTTTGTGACCAATTATATGGTCAGTTTTGGAGAAGGTCCCTTGAGGTGCTGAGAAAAAGTTATATCCTTTTGTTTTAGGATAAAATGTTCTGTAGATATCTGTTAAGTCCATTTGTTTCATAACTTCTGTTAGTTTCACTGTGTCCCTGTTTTGTTTCTGTTTCCATGATCTGTCCATTGATGAAAGTGATATGTTGAAGTCTCCCACTATTATTGTGTGATGTGCTATGTCTGCTTTGAGCTTTACTAAAGTGTCTTTAATGAATGTGGTTGACCTTGCATTTGGAGCATAGTTATTCAGAATTGAGAGTTCCTCTTGGAGGATTTTACCTTTGATGAGTATGAAGTGTCCCTCCTTGTCTTTTTTGATAACTTTGGGTTGGAAGTAGATTTTATTCGATATTAGAATGGCTACACCAGTTTGTTTCTTCAGACCATTTGCTTGGAAAATTGTTTTCCAGCCTTTCACTCTGAGGTAGTGTCTGTCTTTTTCCGTGAGATGGGTTTCCTGTAAGCAGCAGAATGTTGGGTCCTGTTTGTGTAGCCAGTCTGTTAGTCTATGTCTTTTTATTGGGGAATTGAGTCCATTGATGTTAAGAGATATTAAGGAAAAGTAATTGTTGCTTCCTTTTATTTTTGTTGTTAGAGTTGGCATTCTGTTCTTGTGGCTGTCTTCTTTTTGGTTTGTTGAGGGATTACTTTCTTGATTTTTCTAGGGCGTGATTTCCGTCCTTGTATTGTTTTTTTTTTTTTTTCTGTTATTATCCTTTGGAGGGTTGGATTCGTGGAAAGATAATGTGTGAATTTGGTTTTGTTGTGGAATACTTTGTTTTCTCCATCTATGGTAATTGAGAGTTTTGCCCGGTACAGTAGCCTGGGCTGGCATTTGTATTCTCTTAGTGTGTGTATAACATCTGTCCAGGCTCTTCTGGCTTTCATAGTCTCTGGTGAAAAGTCTGGTGTAATTCTGATAAGCCTGCCTTTATATGTTACTTGATCTTTCTCCCTTACTGCTTTTATTATTCTATCTTTAGTGCATTTGTTGTTCTGATTATTATGTGTTGGGAGGAATTTCTTTTCTGGTCCAGTCTATTTGGAGTTCTGTAGGCTTCTTGTATGTTCATGGGCATGTCATTCTTTAGGTTTGGGAACTTTTCTTCTATAATTTTGTTGAAGATATTTGCTGGCCCTTTAAGTTGAAAATCTTCATTCTCATCAACTCCTATTATCCATAGGTTTGGTCTTCTCATTGTGTTCTGTATTTCCTGGATGTTTTGAGTTAGGATCTTTTTGCATTTTGTATTTTCTTTGATTGTTGTGCAGATGTTCTCTATGGAATCTTCTGCACCTGAGATTCTCTCTTCCATCTCTTGTATTCTGTTGCTGATACTCGCATCTATGGTTCCAGATTTCTTTCCTAGGGTTTCTATCTCCAGTGTTGCCTCACTTTGGGTTTTCTTTATTGTGTCTACTTCCCTTTTTATGTCTTGGATGATTTTATTCAATTCTATCACCTGTTTGGTCATGTTTTCCTGCAATTCTTTAAGGAATTTTTGTGTTTCCTCCTTAAGGTCTTCTACCTGTTTAACTGTGTTCTCCTGTATTTCTTTAAGTGAGTTATTAAAGTCCTTTTTGATGTCCTCTACCATCATCATGAGACATGCTTTCAAATCCGGGTCTCACTTTTCGGGTGTGTTAGGGTGCCCAGGACTAGGTGGGGTGGGAGTGCTGCATTCTGATGATGGTGAATGGTCTTGATTTCTGTTAGTAGGATTTTTATGTTTGCCTTTCGCCATCTGGTAGTCTCTGAAGCTAGTTGTTATAGTTGTCTCTGGTTAGAGCTTGTTCCTCAGGTGACTCTGTTAGCCTCTATCTGCAGACCTGGGAGACTAGTTCTCTCCTTAGTTTCAGTGGTCAGAGTATACTCTGCAGGCAAGCTCTCTTCTTGCAGGGAAGGTGCCCAGATATCTGGTGTTCGAACCTGCCTCCTGGCAGAAGTTGTGTTCCACTTACCAGATGTCTTAAGATCCCATGGAGGGTCCTGTGAGGACCTTGGGGGTGTCCAGAAACTCCGCACACAAGGAACCCTGGTGCTGGAGTGGATCTGAAGGGACTTGTGCCCATGATCAGGCCAGGTTATCTGGTTCCCTAGTTAATGCAGTCTCAGGTCTGGTGTGATTAGATTGGAACAGACTCTGTGTTCCACTCACCAGAGGTCTTCTACAATCTTCTTTATACATCTCAAGTTTATAAGAATGTAGATGTGATTCACTTTTTTCTTAAATGCTCTTTTTAATGGTGCTATCATCTTATATTAGTGAATTAGTATAAGATTACCCTACTGCTAAATATTTGTATTTTTTGATAAATATTATAACCAGGAAGCAGGAGTGGGTGGGTTGAGAAGCAGGCGGAGGGCGGGGGGAGGATATAAGGGACTTTCAGGATAGCATTTGAAATGTAAATGAAGAAAATATCTAATAAAACATTAAAAAAAAAAAACCTGAAAAAAAGAAATACTCTTTGAAATAGAATCGGAGGCTTGATATATTCTTAATAAATTTAGAAAATTTAATAACTCCACATATATTTATTAATTTCATTGTAAACATACTAAAATTGAATATTAAAATTTAAGTTTCACATTAAATTTCCTTGTTAGGAGTGATAGTACATGCCTTTAATCTCAGTATGCAGGAGCCAAAGGCAGAGAATCTCTGAGTTTGAGGTAAACCTGGTCTGCAAAACAAATTCTGGAACAGGTACAGCTGTTACACAGCAAAACCCTGTCACAAACCAACTAACCAACCAACCAACCAACCAAAGAACCAAGCAATCAAAATGTTAATGTCTAATTAATAATTATAAGTATCAATTAATACTTAAGTATTGATAATTAATAATTACTAATAATTAATAATAAATATTAATAAACTTGAAGTATAATCTGCTGCTACAATAACATCAATGGCACATAGGAAACTAGATTCCAGGCATTGGTAGATGGGTATTCTTGAATGGCTGAAGGAAAATGATATCAACAATAATTTTCTTGCGAACTGTCTGGAAAAATTGTTGGGATGACAGTCAAGAACGGACAATCCCAGACAGATCTCAGAGGTCACTCTTGATTGATATCTTGATGTCTTGGGACACTATGAGTAATAAAATTATTGAGATAAAATACCAAAGACGTAAAAGTTATACATAGAAAAGCTTGCAGGCTTATGTATGGTCTCTTAGGAGAGTACAGGTCAGAGTATTTATGTGAGGGGAAGAAAGATAAGAAACAGAATCAACTTCAAAGACTAAAAAAGTGTGCTCAGATAAAGCATGTGGCCAGAGACAGCACAACCTGTCAACAGCCTTAATGGGACCCCCTCATATTTTGGGAGCCATCTGCTACTGTACTAAGAAGAGTCATGGTTCAATAGTGTGGAAAATTAAACTTAAACTAAATACGGTGCTAGTCCTGTTTCAGCAACCAAAGTCTAAAAGCAAGACATAGATTCTCAAACAGTTCTCAAGTAGTTTAATAGTATTCCCAGAAAAAAAGTAAACTAAAATTACATAAAATTTCTGTGGCCTAACATGGCAAAACACACAGTGCCTACTCACTAGTCAAATATTTTCAAGTCTGAAAAAGGAAAACACAACTACTGCACACACAAAAACATCAGTTAGTAAAATTAATCAGAAATAACTAAAAAAGAAAACAGTAAATAGGGGCATTAAAATATTGTGCCTATAGTCTGTATGTTCAAGAAAAATAAGATCGGATATTTTGACTAGAACATACTCACAGTGCAATTCTAGAGATACAAGTTAGAATATTTGAAATGAAAAAAAAAATACACTGGGTAGTACTAATTGAATATAAAATATTATACAAGAAATGTGTATTATGGTTCGTTCTGGTTAGCACCAGTCCCATGCCACCTTAGGCATGAGCTCAGCAGACAGTCCCATGGTCCTCAGAGGACTCTCCACACTGCAGGTGCCCTAGCACACCCAGGATCTTAGGATCACTGAGGAGAGTCAGCCTCCAGAGAGGGCTCTGACCGTGGGACTCAGGTGAGAGGGCCATCTTGTATCCCAGGTCTCTCAAAGACCAGTCCATGCAGGAGAGCACTTGAACCACAAAAGCAACAGAGCTTTTTGGACAGGGTCCCTTCAGGCCTTCATCTTCTGCCAAGAGGTGGATCTGAACTCCAGACGTCTGTGAACCTTCCCTACAAGAGGAGAGCTTGCCTGAAGAGAGTGCTCTGACCACTGAGACTCAGGAGAGAGTTGGACTCCAATGAGTGTTGACAGAGGTTAAGATAATCACAGGAGGAACAAACTCCAGCCAGAGACAGCTAGAACATCTAATACCAGAGATTACCAGATGGTGAAAGGCAAATGTAAGAAGCTTACTAACAGAAAACAAAACCATTTAGCATTATCAGAACTCAGTACACCCACCACAGCGAGTCTTGGATACCCCAACACACCTGAAAACCAAGATTCGGGTTTAAAATCATATCTCATGATGCTGGTAGATGATTTTAAGAAGGGTATTAATAACTCACTTAAAGAAATACAGGAGAACACTGCTAAACAGGTAGAAGCCCTTAACGAGGAAGAACAAAAATCCCTCAATGAATTACAGGAAAACACTGCTAAACAGGTAGAAGACCTTAAAGAGGAAACACAAAAAATCCCTTAAAGAATTACAGGAAAACACAACCAAATAGGTGATCAAATTGAACAAAACCATCCAGGATCTAAAAATGGAAATAGAAAAAATAAAGAAAACCCAAAGGGAGAAAACTCTGGAGATAGAAACCCTAGGAAACAAATCAGGAACCATAAATGCAAGCATCAGCAACAGAAAACAAGAGATGGAAGAGAGAATCTCAGGTGTAGAAGATTCCATAGAGAACATGGATACAACAATCAAAGAAAATGCAAAATTTTTTAGAAGATCCTAACTGAAAATATCCAGGAAATCCAGGATACAATGAGAAGATCAAACCTAGGGATAATAGGTATAGATTTTCAACTTAAAGGGCCTGTAAATATCTTCAACAAAATTATAGAAGAAAACTCCCCTAACCTAAAGAAACAGATGCCCATGAACATACAAGAAGCCTACAAAACACCAAATAAATCGGACCAGAAAAGAAATTCCTCCCAACACATAATAATCAGAACAACAAATGCACTAAATAAGGATAGAATAATAAAAGCAGTAAGGGAAAAAGGTCAAGTAACATATAACGGCAAACCTATTAGAATTACACCAGACTTCTCACCAGAGACTATGAAACCCACAAAATCCTGAATGGATGTTATACAGACCCTAAGAGAACACAAATGCCAGTCCACGCTACTATACCCAGCAACACTCTCAAACCAAAGTATTCCATGACAAAACCAAATTCACATAATATCATTCCATGAATCCAGTCCTTCAAAGGATAATAAAGGGAAAACTCCAACACAAGGAAAGAAATAATACCCTAGAAAAAGCAAGAAACTAATCCTTCAACTAACCTAAAAGAAGATAACTGCAGGAACAGAATCCCAACATCAAAAATAACAGGAAGCAACAATTACTTTTCCTTAATATATATTAATATCAATGGACTCAATTCCCAAATAAAAATGCATAGACTAACAGACTGGCTACATAAAAAGGACCCAACATTTTGCTGCATACAGGAAACCCACCTCAGGGACAAAGATAGACACTACCTTAGAGTAAAATGCTGGAAAACAACTTTCCAAGCAAAAGGTCTGAAGAAACAAGCTGGAGTAGCCATTCTAATATTGAATAAAATCGACTTCCAACCCAAATGTATCAAAAAAGACACGGAGGGGCACTTCATACTCATCAAAGGGAAAGAAATAAAGACAGAAGTTAAAGAGTTTTTAGAATTTAATAAAAATGAAGGCACAACATACCCAAACTTAAGGGAGACAAAGAGAGCAGTGTTAAGGGGAAAACTCATAGCTCTGAGTGCTGCCAAAAGGAAACTAAAGAGAGCATACACAAGCAACTTGAAAGTACACCTAAAAGCTCTTGAACAAAAGGAAGCAAATTCACTGAAGAGGAGTAGGTAGCAGTGCCGCAGACCCTCTGGGTCCCTGTGTCTGTGTGGAACAGGTCTCTAGTCGCGGGTGGGCAAAGCATGGATGAATGAGTGACAAACAGACACACACAGGAGAGTTCGTGTGGAATCTGAGTGTAATTTTGCAACTCAAGCATCAGAGTTTTTATGCAGAGGACAATAAGGAAGTTGGGTGAAATATTCGCAAGGTACAATTGAGGTAACCGGAATCTTACATAAAACAGAGGAATGCAAACACAAAAGATCTAATGGGAACCACTTGGGATAAAATTCATTGATAACAGCTGGGATCAACAAGGGCTCCACCTAAGATTAGAAGCTCCACTAATTTTAGAAGCCAGGATCAAGGACTTCGCGTCCTTGCCATAGTTCCTATTTTAGTCTCTTGTATAGTCCACCTTACCCTTAGGCCATTGTAAATACATGTGTATGGGTGTAACTCTGCTATAGTTCTAAATATCTATTCTGGTTTCTCTTTTGGTCTGAAACTTCCTTCTTCCTTAGTGATGGTAAATTACTGTGTAAGGGAGTGACTTAGCTTTTACACTCTTGCTGAATTCTAAGCCCATGATCTTGCTCAAGGACATTTCTAGGACTGTTGGAACACTGGTGGAAGGCTTAAGCCATGTCAGAATTCAATTTTAAAAAGCACTTATAATAGGAAAATACTGAAAGAGCGCACGTGGATCCATACACTAGACTAACTCGGGAATGGAAACCGGGAATGAAAAATTACTGTATGGGTAGGGAACGCTAGACTCCAGGAGGAGAGCTTCTTTGAAACTCTTTTGCCTCATGAGTGACTTTTAAGCCTCTCGGCTTGTCCAGTTGACTCGACCGGGGCATAGCATAGCAGGAAATAATCAAACTCAAGGCTGAAATCAACCAAGTGGAAACAAAAAGAGCTATAAAAAGAATCTATCAAACCAGGAGCTGGTTCTTTGAGCAAATCAACAAGATAGAAAAAACCTTAGCCAGACTAACTAGAGGGCACAGGGACAGTATCTTAATTAACAAAATCAGAAATGAAAAGGGTGATATGACAATAGAATCTGAGGAAATCCAAAAAAAAAAAAAAAAATCATCACATCCTATTACAAAAGCCTGTACTTAACAAAACTGGAAACCTGGATGAAATGGAAAGTTTTCTGGACAGATATCAGGTACCAAAGTTAAATCAGGATCAGATTAACCACCTAAACAGTCCCATATCCCCTAAAGAAATAGAAGTAGTCGTTAATCATCTCCCAACCAAAAAAAAAAAAAAAAAAAAAAAAAGCCCAGGAACAGATGGGTTTAGTGCAGACTTCTATCAGACCTTCAGAGAAGACCTAATTCCAATTCTCCTCAAACTATTCTACGAAATAGAAACAGAAGGTACTCTACCCAATTCATTCCATGAATCCACAATTACTCTGATGCTTAAACCACATAAAGACCCAACAAAGAAAGAGAAATTCAGACCAATTACCCTTATGAATATTGATGCAAAAATACACAATAAAATTCTCAAAAGCCGAATCCAAGTACACAACAAAATGATCATCCATCACTATCAGGTAGGCTTCATTCAAGGGATGCGGAGATGGTTTAATATATAAAAATCCATGAACATAATCCACTATATAAACAAACTCAAAGACAAAAACCACATGATCATCTTGTTAGATTAAGCATTTGACAAAATCCAACACCCATTCATAATAAAAGTCTTGGAAAAAGATCAAGAATTCAAGGCCCATACCTAAACATAATAAAAGCAATATATAGCAAACCAGTAGCCAATATCAAACTAAATGGACAGAAATTTGAAGCAATTCCACTGAGATCAGGGACTAGACAAGGCTGTCCACATTCTCCCTACTTATTTAATATAGTACTTGAAGTCCTATCCAGAGTAATTAGACAAAAAAGGAGATCAAGGAGACACAAATTGGAAAGGAAGAAGTCAAAGTATCACTATTTGCAGATGATATGATAGTATATATAAGTGACCCTAAAAATTCCACCATAGAACTCCTAAACCTGATAAACAGCTTCAGGGAAGTAGCTGGATATAAAATTAACTCAAACAAATCAATGGCCTTTCTCTACACAAAGAATAAACAGGCTGAGAAAGAAATTAGGGAAACAACAACCTTCACAATAGTCACAAAAAATATACAATATCTTGGTGTGACTCTAACTAAGGAAGTGAAAGATTGGTATGATAAGAACTTCAAGTCTCTGAAGAGAGAAATCAAAGAAGATCTCAGAAGTTGGAAAGATCTCCCATGGTCATGGATTGGCAGGATTAATATAGTAAAAATAGCTATCTTATGGAAAGCAATCTAAAGATTCAATACACTCTCCATCAAAATTCCAATTCAATTCTTCACAGAGTTAGAAAGGTTGATTTGCAAATTCATCTGGAATAACAAAAAAACCTAGGATAGCAAAAACTATTCTCAACAATAAATACACCTCTGGTGGAATCACCATGCGTGACCTCAAGCTGTACTACAGAGCAATTGTGATTAAAAACCGCATGGTACTCATACAGCTATAGACAGGTAGATCAATGGAATAGAATTGAAGACCCAGAAATGAACCCACACACCTATGGTCACTCGATCTTTGACAAAGGAATTAAAACCATCCAGTGGGAAAAAGACAGCATTTTCAACAAATGGTGCTGGCTCAACTGGCAGTTATCATGTAGAAGAGTGCAAATTGATGCATTCTTATCACCTTGTACAAAGGTCAAGTCTAAATGAATCAAAGAACTCCACATAAAACCAGAGACACTGAAACGTATAGAGGAGAAAGTGGGGAAAAGCCTTGAAGATATGGGCACAGGGGGAAAAATTCCTGAAGAGAACAGCAATGGCTTGTGCTCTAAGATCAAGTATAGACAAATGGGACTACATAAAATTTCAAAGCTTTTGTAAGGCAAAAGACACTGTCAATAAGACAAAAAGGCCACCAACAGATTGGGAAAGGATCTTTACCAATCCTAAATCAGATAGAGGACTAATATCCAATATATATAAAGAACTCAAGAAGATGGGCTCCAGAAATCAAATAACCTTATTAAAAAATGGGGTACAGAGCTAAATAAAGAATTCTCACCTGAGGAATACCAAATGGCTGAGAAGCACCTGAAAAAATGTTCAACATCATTAATCATCAGAGAAATGCAAATCAAAACAACCCTGAAAGTCCACCTCACACCAGTCAGGATGGCTAAGATCAATAATTCAGGTGACAGCAGATGCTGGAGAGTATGTGGTAAAAGAGAAACACTCCTCCATTGCTGGTGGGATTGCAAGCTTATACAACCACTCTGGAAATCAGTCTGGCTGTTTCTCAGAAACGTGGACCTAGTACTACCAGAGGATCCAGCAATACCTCTCCTGGGCATATACCCAGAAGATGTTCCACTGTGCAATAAAAACACATGCTCCACTTTATTCATAGCAGCCTTATTTGTAATATCCAGAAGCTGGAAAGAACCCAGATGTCCCTCAACAGAGGAATGGATAACAGAAAATGTGGTACATTTACAGAATGAAGTACTACTCAGATTTTAAAAACAATGAATTCATGAAATCCTTAAACAAATGGATGGATCTGGGGGATATCATCTCGAGTGACGTTCCCAATCACAATAGAAGTCACTTGATATGCACTCACTGATAAGTGGATATTAGCCCAGAATCTCAGAATTCTTTTTATAAGGGGGAACAAAATACCCATGGAAGGAGTTACAGAGACAAAGTTTGGAGGAGAGCCTGAAGGAATGACCATCCAGAGATTGCCTCACTTGGGGATCCATCCCATATAAACAACCTGCAAACCCAGACACTAGGCAGATGCCAACAAGAGCTTGCTGACTGTAGCCTGATAGAGCTATTTCTTGTGAGGCTCTGACTGGCAAATACAGGAGTGGATGCTCACAGTCATCCATTGGACAGAGTACAAGGTCCCCAGTGAAGGAGCTAGAGAAAGTACCCAGGGAGCTGAAGGAGTCTTAAGGCCCATAGGAGGAACATCAATATAAGTAATCCGTACCTCCAGAGCTCCTTGGAACTATACCACCAATCAGAAAACACATGGTGCAACTTGTGGCTCTAGCTGTATATGTATCAGAGGATGGTCATCAATGGGAAGAGAGGCCCTTTGTCCTGTGAAGGCTCTATGCCACAGTATAGGGGAATACCAGGACCAGGAATGTGAGTGAGTGGTTGGGGGTCAAGGGAGTGGGGAGGGGATAGGGGATTTTCGGAGGGGAAACTAGGAAAGGGGATAACATTTCAAATGTAAATAAGAAAATATCTATT
The DNA here is from genome assembly GCF_978045245.1 of Mus caroli. Classification (NCBI taxonomy): domain Eukaryota; kingdom Metazoa; phylum Chordata; class Mammalia; order Rodentia; family Muridae; genus Mus; species Mus caroli. Next base: position 144,070,902 of record NW_028227258.1, on the reverse strand, counting down.
TTAAAAAAATGAAAGAAAAAAAAAAGATCCCCCTTTCTTAGACCAGCTAGCTTATACAGAGCCGCAGTGGTGTCATATGACTAAGAAAGGAATTCCATGATTAGACATAAAAATAAATTCTACACAGTGAAGGATGTCCCCAGCATCCATGGCACACACCCTTAATATATGGTGGAGAAGATCATCTGGAAGGCAATAAATAAAGTGTACGCTGTTGTTTTGCCATATTGAAATGGTGCCAGAGTATCTTCTAAATGTTTATGGTTATACTCATAGGCAGATGCCACTCTGTGACTTAATCAGAGACAAGTTTTGTTTTGAAGTTAACAGAAGTAGATGAGACCCACAGATCCTCGGGTGTTTAGAATAAGTGACAGAGTGTGCTCAGCACAAAACAGAATACTCATACTACTTCCTCTAAGACTCAGGGAACATCACACGAGAGGAGCTCACAGTCAAGAAATTGCCTCAATTCAATTCCTGAGATTAAAATTCCAGATCGTTAACAATGGGCATAATGTTCATATTAGCTGCTTACCTTATGAATAAGACCTATTATGCAATAAAGAGATAATATTAATCCTTTGAAACATTGTTTTTTTTAAAAAAAAAAACTTGTAAACACAATCTGTATGATATTCTTTTGTGAATCTCATGGTAATTTCCTTCCAAATATCATAGATTAGATTATGGATGTAACTTAATGATAGAATGGTTCTTTAGCATGAAAAAGTCCTCTGTTCAAGCTGTACTACTAGGAAGAGTCTGGGGAGAGAGAGAGGGAGAGAGGGAGAGAGAGAGAGGGGGGGAGAGGGGGAGAGAGAGAGGGAGAGGGGAGAGAGAGAGGGAGGGAGAGAGAGAGAGGGAGAGAGAGGGAGAGAGAGAGAGAGAGAGAGAGAGGGAGAGAGAGGGGGGAGAGAGAGAGGGGGGGAGAGGGGGAGAGAGAGAGGGAGAGGGGAGAGAGAGAGGGAGGGAGAGAGAGAGAGGGAGGGAGAGAGAGAGAGGGAGAGAGAGGGAGAGAGAGAGAGAGAGAGAGAGAGGGAGAGAGAGGGGGGAGAGAGAGAGGGAGAGGGGGAGAGAGAGAGGGAGAGGGAGAGATCTCATAGATCATCATAGAACTGATTAATTTTTCATCAGTCTACTGTTTGTAAATATACAAATCATGGAAAACAGCAATGAATTATTATAGCCTTAATGTGGTTGTAATTTCAACTATAACTATTCATCAAAATGTGATTTCTTTATTTCTTTATTTTTATTTCTTTATTTCTCTGCACCTGTGCGAATGCAACTACTGCAATGGTGAATGTTTTCCCTGTAGCCCAGAAGTTGTGTGTTTCATTTAGCAAACATGGTAATTCAAGTCTTCTCTCAATTCAATGTCGTTTTGTGATAAACACATACTCAATATACTAGAAATGAACATTTTTCAACTTTATAAACTGCATATATGCTAAGTAGAATGCTTAAGTACCACATAGGGGTGAAAGACTGAATGCCTTCCATCAGTTTGGAAACATAAAAAGGCTGAATATTCTGCATCTTTCATTTAAAATAGTACTGTTCTGCTAAAGGGCCACAACAATAAAATGTTCTCTAATGACATTCTACTATATTAACAGGTCACTGTCTAACTTAGCCACCATCAGAGATTCTTCCTTCTGTAGCCAATGAGAAGAAACACAGAGACCCACAGCTGGACAATGTGGAGAGAGGGAGAGGGAGAGGAAGTAGGAGAGGAGGAGGGGGAGGGGTAGGGGTAGGGGTAGAGGGGGAGGGGGAGGGGGAGGGGGAGAGAGATCTCATAGATCATCATAGAACTGATTACTATAATTTTTCATCAGTCTACTGTTTGTAAATATACAAATCAAGGAAAACAGCAATGAATTATTGTTTCACTTGTAGTGAAATGAAATAATAATTGTGCTTGCTTCAATCCAAAGTGTGTCTTTTAAGAAGAATGATCTAGGAGTATGAAGCTTACAAATCCTTTTCACCAGTTTCTCTTTTAAATGGAATTTTTTTTCTTTTATTGAAAATAGATTCACGAACGGTTGTTGTCTCTTGGAAACCTATTGGTTTTTAATGAGAGACAAAAAGAAGTAGATCTGAGGATAAGAAAGGTGTGGAGGGGTGGGGAAAATGAAGGGTGGGGATGCTAGAATCAGGATATATTGTATGAGAAAAGCAACTGTTTTCAATAAAAGGATTTTTTAAAAGAAAAAAGTCGCTTCTTACATAATACATATTGATTATGTTTTTTTTCTCTCCCTCTACTCCTCCCAGTTCCTTCCCACCACCTCTCTTATCTGGATCTACTCCCTTTAGAAAGGATAGGTTTATAAGAGATAGTAATAAAATAAGATTAAAAAATATCACATTGAAGTTAAACAAGACAAAACAACTGAGGGAAAAAATCCAAGAGAAGAAAAACAATCAGGGACCCATCGTTCACACACTACAGAATCTCATAAAAATACTAAATTGGATGACATAAATACATAATACACAAACACCCTAGTGCAGACTACTGTAGGACCTGTGTATGCTCCTTCTTCAATCTCTGTGAGTTCATATGAACTCTGTGTATGATGACTGAGGACTTGATTTCTGGGTCCTTAATCCCTTCTCACTCTTACCCTCTTTCTGCCTTCTCTTCCATGGAGTTCCCTGAGCTTTCACGGAAAGAATTGATGGAGACATCATATTTAGGACAGAGTGTTACAAAATCTATGTAATGTCTGTTTGTGGATCTCTATATTTGCTCCCATCTTCTGCAGGAGGAAACTTCTCTGATGATGGCTGAACAGGGCACTGATCTATAAGTATAGCAGGATGTCAATAAGAGTCATCTTTTTGCTACTCTGTGTGTGTGTGTGTTTAAGACCTGTAGTATTTGCTTTTACACTAGGTCATTGGGCTATATAATCTACCATTCTTGGTCAACTAAGCAGTGTCATCTGATGTCTCATACAGTGGTCCTTAAATCACATTAGTTATTGGTTGCTTATTTGCACGAATTGTGTGCTACTATTGCCCTAGCAAATCATGCGAGCAGTACATCATTGTAGGTCAAAGGTCTCACAGCTGGCTTGGTGTTTATATTTATCTTTTGCTGGCATGTAGAATACCTTCCTGTACCAACGACGCTAGGAAGTAGGGGTGAAGGCTCTATGTAGGCGTTAGCTTGGAGTTTCCATGTTCCATGAGCCATATAGACTTTGCTTAAGCAATAGCCTCTTCCTATCTGTTTGTGGCAAGCAACCTACTGCCTTGGAAACACCTGTCGTGGTTGGGAATTCTCATGGGACCTGTTTGGCTGACAACCCAATTAGATGTAACTGAATCCTGGTACTGGGAACTTTGATTTGTGACAAGAGATGGCCAGTTGAGATTTCTGTCTCCCATTTTAGGAGACTTCATTAAGATCACATTCGTATATGTATTTTTAAAAGTTTCTACTGTTTTGGTTTCCATACTACCTCTCAAAATGCACCTTTATTTTAGCTGTCTCTCCCTGTATACTGTCCCTCGACCCCCACTCTCCTCTCCCTCTGAACTTGATCCTTCTGTTCCAACTCCCCCATCCATCTATAATTATCTATTTTATTTCCCTTTCCTAACAAGATCAATGTGTACCCTCTATGTCCTTACTTTATGCCTACCTAGCCTTGGTGGTTGTAACAACTGTAGCTTCATTATTCGCTTAACAGCTTATATCCACATATATTTCAATACTAACTACATTTGTCTTTCTGGGTCCTCAGACTTCACTTGAGATGACTTTCATTTCTTGTTCCATCTATTGGCAGTTTTTATTTTAACAATATTTATACGCTGGATTATATAAACTTCCATATATTGAACCATCCTTGCATCGCTGGGAAGGAGTCAACTTGATCATGATGAATGATATTTTTATCTGTTCTAAGATTTACTCTGCAAGTATTTTATTGTTAACTTTTGTGTTTATACTTAAAAGAGATATTGACATACAATACTCTTTTTTGTCTTACATTTCTTGGTTTGGGGGATTAAAGTAATACTGGCTTTGTAAAAAATATTAGAACTTTTATTTCATTTTCTATTTTCTAAAATATTTATTGAGTATTGTGTTAGTTATTTATTTTATTATTGAATATCTTCTTTATTTACATTTCAAATGTTATTCCCTTCCCCATTTTCCCCTCTGGAAACCCCCTATCCCACTCCTCCTTCCCCTGCTTCTATGAGAGTGCTCCCACACATATTCACCCTCTCCTGCTTCATCTCCTAGCATTCCCCTACACTGGGGCATCAAACTTTCACAGGAAAAAGGGCTTCCCCTCCCATTGATGCCAGATAACGCAATCTTTTGCTACATATGCAGCTGGAGCTATGGGTCCCTCCATGTGTACTATTTGTTTGGTCTTTTAGTGCCTAGGAGCTCTGGGGGTTCTGCTTGATTGATATTGTTGTTCTTATGAGGTTGTAAACCCCTTCAGCTCCTCCAGTCCTTTCCCTAACTCCTCTACTGATGTCTCCATCCTCAGCTCAGTGGGCATCTGCATCTGTATTTGTCAGCCTCTGGCAGAGACTCTCAGGGGTCAGCTAAACCAGGCTCCTGTCAGCAAGCACTTCTTGGCATCTGAAATAGTGACTGGGTTTGGTGTTTGCATATGGAAAGAATCCCCAGGTGGGGCAGTCTCTGGATTACCTTTCCTTTAGGCTTTTCTCCATACTTTGCCACATATTTCCTTTAGACAAGAGGAACTCTGGCTTAAAAATTTGGAGATGAGTGGGTGGTGTCATCCCCCAAACAGAGAGAGGCCTTACCTAAACTCTGGGCATGGTTTCTACAGGTTCTCTCTTCCCTTCCTAGGCATTTCAGCTAATCTCATTCCCACTGGATCTTTGGAGTATATTGGTTTCCTGGTATCTGGGACATTCTGGAAGCTACACCCAGTTCCCCATCCCCTATTGATACAAACCTCTGATCAATTTCCTGATACACTGTATATCATACCTGTTTTCTCCCATACCTGATCCTGCTCCCTGTTTTTCCCTCCCTCTCCTCTTTTCCCTCAAGTCCCTCCCACTCTCCACCTCCTGTGAGTATTTTATTCCCCCTTCTAAGAAGGACTGACATATTCACACTTTGGTCTTCCTACTCTTTGAGCTTCATGTGGTCTGTGACTAGTATCATGGGCTTTCCAAGCTTTTTTCATAATATCCACTTATCAGTGAGTGCATACCATGTGTGTTATTTTATGACTGGATTACCTCACTCAGGATGATATTTTCTAGTTCCACCTATTTGCCGAAGAATTTTATGAAGTCATTAATTTTAATAGCTGAGCAGTACTCCATTGTATAAATGTACCACAATTATCTAATCCATTCCTCTCTTGAGGAACATCTGGTTTGTCTCCAGCTTCTGGCTATTATAAATAAGGCTGCAATAAACATAGTGAAGCATGTGTCCTTGTGATATGTTGGAGAATCTTCTGGGTATATGCCCAGGAGTGGTATAGATGGGTCCTCAGGTAGTACTATGTCAAATTTTCTAAGGAAATGCCAGACTGATTCCCAGAGTAGTTGTACCAGCTTGCAATCCCACCAACAATGGAGGAGTGTTCCTCTTTCTCTACATCCTTGCCAGCATCTGCTGTTACCTTAGTTTTTGATCTTAGCCCTTCTGACTGGTGTGAGGTGGAATCTCAGGGTTGTTTTGATTTGCATTTCCCTGATGTCTAAGGATGTTGAACATTTCCTTAGGTGCTTCTCATCTATTCAAGATTTCTCAGATCAGAATTCTTTGTTTAGCTCTGTATCACATTTTTAATAGAGTTATTTGATTCTCTGGAGTCTATATATTGGATATTAGCCCTCTATCTGATGTAGGGTTGATAAAGATCATTTCCCAATCTGTTGGTTGCGTATTTGTCCTATTGATAGAGTCCTTTTCCTTACAGAAGCTTTACAATTTTATTACCTTCCATTTGTCTATCGTTAATCTCAGAGCATAAGCCATTGGTGTCCTGTTCAGGAATTTTTCCCCTGTGCCTATATGTTCAAGGCTCTTCCTCACTTTCTTTTCTATAAGTTTCAGTGTTATCTGGTTTTATGTAGAGGTCCTTGATCCACTTTGACTTGAGCTTTGTACAAGGAGATAAGAATGGATAGATTTGCATTCCTCTACATGCAGACCTCCAGTTGAAATAGCACCATTTGTTGAAAATGTGTTTTTTTTTTACCCCACCGTTTCCTGTACCAAAGTATTCAAAGCTATTTAACACTTTCTGTTCTGTTAAATTTAGTGTATCTGGTTTTATTTTGAGGTCGTTGATTCACTTGGACTTGAATTTTGTGCAGGGTGATAAATATGGATCTATTTGTATTCTTTTACATGCAGACATCCAATTAGACCAGCATCATTTGTTGAAGATACTTTCCTTTTTCCACTGTATGGTTTTGGCTTCTTTGGCAAAATCTATAGTCCAAAGGTGGGTAGGTTCTTTTATTTATTTATTTTTATTGGTCACTTTATTTATTTACATATAAAATGCTATCCCCTTTCATGGTTTCCCCTCTGGAAACCCCCTCTTCCGTTCCCCCTTCTTCCAGCTTCTATGATGGTGCTCCCACACACACTCACCCACTCCTGTCTCACCTCCCTTGCATCCCCCTACACTGGGGCATCAAGACTTCACAGGAAAAAGAGCCTTCCTTCCCATTGATGTCAGATAAGGCTATCTTTTGCTACATATGCAGCAGGAGCTATGGGTTCCTCCAGTTCTATTTGTTTGGTCTTTTAGTGCCTAGAAACTCTGGTTGGGGGCCTAGTTGGTTGATTTTGTTGTTTTTATAAGGTTGCAAACCCCTTCAGCTCCTTTAGTCTTTCCCCTAGCTTCTTCATTGGGGTTCCTGTGCTCAGTCTGAGGTTTGACTGTGTGCACCTGCATCTGTATTGATCAGGATCTGGCAGATTCTGTCAGTGGACAACTAAACCAGGCTCCTGTGAGCAAGCATTTCTTGGCATCAGCAGTTGTGTCTGGGTTTGGTGTTTGTATTTGGGATGGATTGCCAGGTGGAGCAGTCTCTGTATGGCCTTTCCTTTAGTCTCTGCTCCACTCTTTGTCCCTGCATTGCCTTCAGACAGGAGCAATTCTGGGTTAGTATTTTTGAGATGGGTGGGTATCCCCATCCTTCCACTGGGGGCTGTGCCTAACCTCTGGATATACTCTCTACAGGTTCTCTCCCCCCTTCGTTGGATATTTCAGCTAATGTCATGCCCGTTGAGTCCTGGGATCCTCTTTCTTTCCAGGCATCTGGGACTTTCTGATGGCTACTTCCATTTCCGCATCCTCCATTGGTACTCACCTCTATTCAATTTTCTGACCTTCTGTACATGTCCCCCATCTCTTCCCATACCTGGTCCTGCCCTCCTTCTTTCTCTCTCCTCTCTCTCTCTGAAGTCCTTGCCTACCTCTATCTCCCATGACTATTTTGTTCCCCCTTCTAAGTAGGACTGAAGCATTCACATTTTATTCTTTCTTCTTCTTGAGCTTCATATGGTGTATGAGTTGCATGGTAGGTATTCTGAGCTTTTTTCCTAATATCTACTTATCAGTGAGTACATACCATGTGTGTTCTTTTGTGACTGGATTACCTAACTCAGGATGATATTTCTAGTTCCATTCATTTTCCTGAGAATTTTATGAAGTCTTTGATTATAATAGCTGAGTAGTACTGCATTGTGTAGATTCACCACATTTTATGTATTCATTCCTTCTGTTGAGGGACATCTGAGTTCTTTCCAGCTTGTGGCTATTATAACTAAGGCTGCTATGTACATAGCAGAGCATGTGTCCTTGTTATATGCTGGAACAGCTTATGGGAATATGCCCAGGAGTGGTATAGCTGGATCCTCAGGTAGTACTATGTTCAATTTTCTGAGGAAGGACCAGTATGATTAGCAGAGTGGGAGTGGTTGTACCACATAATGGTCTTGAAATTATGTTTCTCCTATCTCAGCCTCTATATTAGTAGGATTGTTTATTTGATGTTTTTACACTATACTATGGTTCTCAGAACAGCTTACGTATTTGAAAATTATTTATACAGCCAAAAGAAACATAGACAATTAATTTGGGCAGTGGCTTGTAAAAGAAGAACAAAGAGTGAGACTTAATTTTTTGCTTGATATTTATAATTATTGTACCAATTTTGAAGAAGAGGACCTTATAAGTTACTCTTTTTTCTAAGATGAATGCTTTTCAAAATCATCACAGCCAATGAACCAGAATCTTACCCTCACCTAATGTCTGTGCCACCCTCCAAGCAGAACCATTGTTCACTGAAACAGTTGATGAGTGATTTCATGGATAGACCATCTTAATATACACACCATTTCTTCAGTGAATATAACCTGCTCCCTGTGGGCTGAGAATGAAGACAATCAATCAAGTCAAATAGCTTTGACCATAGCAGGAAATCTGTATCCAAATATTCATGCCTTTAATTCATTCCTTGGCACAACAGAACTGTCTGTCATAACTTAGCTACTATGGAGGTAAAATCCTTTGGTGATGTGAGGGACAATCAAGTACAGCCTTATTACAATGAACTCCAATGTCTAAAACTTGTTCTTATTTTGCATTTGTACCGCAGAAAGAGTCAAGATTTTAAGCTCTACTAAAAACAAAACAAACAGCAAAAGACCAAAAAGACTTTATCTATTTATGTTCATTTAATAACATGCCTATCAATTTTATCTTGTATTGAATATAGTAAAATAAATAAATAAATAAATAAATAAAACTGGTCCATATTCCATTCACATGATTTTTCCTTATTGACATTTACTGGGTAATTTAATTCCTCTGTTTTTTTTTAATCTATGTCCAAGTCTCTGTTTTTAATGTGATGCATTTGCTGGATGAGGCTTTTTGCTAAATTTGCTAAAATTTTTAATTGATTTACTGCATTTTTTTATTTCAAGCATTTGTTTCAGCTTAGGATTCCACTAAAACTTCAAACTCTATTTTCATGTCTTGGCATTTATCTTAGTCCTTTTCTTCTTTTAATTGTTAGACCTTAGTTATAACTAATCATTTGAATTCTTTTTCTGGAAGTTCACTCATGTTGTTTTATTCCTGACCATGTTGGGTTTTTGTTGAGTTATTTTTTGTTTTTGTTTGTTTGTCTGGTTGGTTGGTTTTTTAGGGGGGGGGTGGTTCTGGTTTTGTTTTGGTTGGTTGGTTCAGTTTTTGTTTTTGTTTGTTTGTGATTTCATGTTATTTGTTTTTTTTTTTTTTTTTTTTTTTTTTTTTTACTTCTGGGGTTTATTTGTTGCTTAAGCCTCTCTTTTCTGTTTAAATCACACTTCTTTCAGTGAAGATGGTTATTAAATTTTGAAGGGGACTAATTTATAGTAGAGTAAGGATTTTGATTTTATATTTTGGTCAGATTGAGGAGGCTACAGCCTCTATATCAGGTCTTTGTTTCTCTCTGACTGTCTTGTGCCTTTAGTAGTCGATCAAGGAGCTTGGACACAATTTTTCATAGCACAGTTGGATAGTCTTGGGTTGCAAAGCCAAATAAAGTAACCAGAGTTTGAGGTTGAAGTCTCATATTTTTCTCCACCATGTTCATTTTTTTTTGGGGGGGGGGAACAAATCTCTCAAAGATCCTGGAGCTGCCAGATTCAGAACAACTTGTTGGAGTAATCTCTTGATCACTATATATAAAGGTTGTTTTTGCATTGTTCAGATGCTGATTTCTGAAGAGGTAGAGATTTGAGTACAGGCTGGACTTTGGCATTGCTCTTTTTATGAAGCATCGCCCATCTTAGTGTTTTGTAAACATCTTCCCTATCACTTTCTGGTTGGTTTAGTAAAGAGCTGAACAGCCTATAGCAAAGCAGAAAGGAATAAGCAGAATGTCTGGATAGTGATAAGAACTCTGGGAAAGAGTGAGAGGCAAAATATTTGTCATCTACACATGGAGGAAGAAAAGGGTGCTGGCACTGAGGAGAGGTAGCAAGCCATGTGGTGGAACAGAGCTAGACTGTCAGGTTTGTTTAGATGAGCTAGTTAAGAGTCTGTCAAGTTAAGGCCAAGATTTTATAATAAAGGGTCTCCATGTCATTATTGAGAGCTGGCAGCTCGGAGACAGTCCCTGACAATGACTAGTTGGCAATCAAGTTTCAGGGATTATTCTGTCACTACCTCATCGAAGCAATGATTACACATTGTGCACACTACCACACCTGATTTCTTATATGCATGCTGGGAATATGAACTCATATTGCATAGCAAACACTTTACTGTCTGCTGTGTGTATCCTATTTTGCTATTATTGTTTATCAAATAGCTTGCCTTTTATCCAGCATGTGAATTTGACACATTTGTTTAAAATTGGGTGTCTATAGCTGTTGGGCTTATTTCTTGCTATTCTATTACACTTCATTGGTCTTCATTTCTGTTTTGTGCAAGAATCATGTAGTCTTTGTCAATATTACTCTGTAGCATAATTTTAGGTCAGGTATTATGAGACTTTTTTTGTTTGGAGTTTTGGCTATCAATGCTCACTTGTTTTGTTTTGTTTTTTTTTTTTTTAAATATAGACTTGAGGGTGTTTTCTTGTTATGTGAAGAATCTTATTGGATTCTGATTGAAATTTCATTGAATATGTGGATTACTTTTGATAACAAAATAATAATATTCGTTTTATATTGATTATGCCAAGTCAGGAGTGTGGAATGTCTTTTATTATCTAGCATCTTTCTCAATATCTTTTTTCATAACAGAATTTTTCAGTGCAGAGATATTTTACTGCTTTAATATCCTAGGTAGTTTTTAAAGACATTGTCTTCACTGGCCAGTTATCCCTGGCAAATTGGTGAGCTCAAAAAAAGTGGAACACAATGGAGAAAGACACTGGAACTCAACTCTAGGGGAATTTGCCCTAATTAGTTGATTGGCTAATAAAGATGACAAGAAGCCAATAATTGGGTGAAGAGGTGGAGGCGGGTCTTCTGGGTCCAAGAGAGGAAGAGGAGACACGGGAGGAAGGAACAGCCCTTTTTTACAAAGAGAGAGAGAGAGAGAGAGAGAGAGAGAGAGAGAGAGAGAGAGAGAGAGAGCAGGATGTAGACAGGGAACTGTTAGACCCAATGGTGACCTCTGCCACTGGAAAACTTCAAACATAGAATAGTTGAAGAGTTTAGGACAATAGATTCTGCACCCAGCGGTTGTGGTTGTGTGATCTATTGATTTTAGACTAAGACTGTCTGATTTTTCCATTCACTGAAACTCATGTGCATAGGAGGGAAAGAACATAGCCGGGGTGGAATTTGGCCAGGCTTGGGCAAAGGACTGAGTTACAGGGAGGAGGTAACCATAGTGGAGTGTGAGCTAGTTAGAGCATACCCACTGCTAGCTGCAGGGTGGTGGGCTGGCAAGAGAGTGATCTCGGTGCTCTGGAGAGGCAGAGTGAGCATTTGTGGGAGAGGCATTGGCTAGGAGAAACACCTGGGCATGGTCTCAGGATATGCATCAGGCATAGCCAGATTTAGCGTGGGTTTATTTTAAAACTGCTACACTCAACCTCTGACCTCCACACATATGTGTATATTTGTGCATCTGCACCCACACATGGATGTGACAGGATTTTTCCTGTCCAATCACACTGAAATATTATGGCAGGAGGAGGCCTGTGATTGGACAGAGAAAAGGGAGGTGGAGTTAAGAGTTGCAGTGTCAGAGAGTATTTCAGAGAGAGGAAGATGAAGGCCAAGATGGAGGAGGAGAGACAGGAGGAAGAACCTGAACCAGCGTGACTTTAGATAGCCACAGGTAGTTACGATATCATAAAGGTTAGAATAATTGGGATAACGTGTCTAATCTAGGTGGGCAGCTTTTATCATTATCAAATAGTTCTGAAGTTATTGTATTAGCATCTTGTAAATTAAGAGTTTATTGATACATAGATCTGACTGGTTAATTATAATCTTCAAGAGTTTGTTTCTACCAGGTTAATGGGTGGATGGTCATTGCGTGGGACTAGGGTTGCAACTATTTGCCAAGGAACTCAGAGCTCTGGCCTGAGAGACCGCTGAGTTGAAATCACGCAGCTGGAGCCATGTGGTTCACAGGTTGCTGGCAGTAGTGCTGGAAGCCTGCCGGTCCATTTTTTAATATTTACCACAACACACGGATATTCAGATATGTATATACTACAGACAAAATCAACATATTATAAATGACTAACTAACTAAAAAAAAAAAAATCTTTGTATGTCTAGTGGAAAACATCACAAGGTCTGTTCCAACCAGAAATTTAAAGTCCCAAAAGTTAACAAATGGGATTATACATACAAATATACTCAAAATATGTTATGTGATATTCTTAAAATATTAACAAAACATTATATTGTTTTTTAAAGTCAGAATAGAGATTTTTCAAGAAATTAAAACTTTGATACAACTATTTCCTTGCACATATACTCAAAAGATTCTGAATCTCTATTAGCCTATATGTCCAATAACAGATAAGGAAAATAGAACAAATACATACAATGTGATTTTATACAGCTAAAGAAAACCAACTTTGCAGGAAAATGAATTAAAATGGAAAATAATTATATTAAGTAAGGTAACTTAACCCAAGAAAGTCTAAGGGCACATATTTTCTCTCATACATAGGTCATAGCTTCCAATTTTTATATACATGCATTTATGTGGTAGTTAAGTGATTAGAAATGTAAAAAGGGAATCAGAAGTAAAAGAAAAGAGGTGTGGGAAACGTAATAGAAGATGTGTCATTAAAGAAAAAAAAAGGAGAAATCTGAGATCAGAATCATATAGACTAGATGTGGAAGCATAGGAATAGCAGAGTGGAAAACAACAAAATACCAGTGGAATTAACCAAAATTCTGTTAGTGATTGATGCCAGTCATAGGTGCCGCAGTAGAGAGAAAACTCACCAAGATGCTAAGCCTTCATTTTCCAAAGAAGCAGAGTGGTTCAGCCTTCTTGGAAAAAACTGACACCAAGCAAGCTCACTCCAGTTATTTTATTCAAACATTACACAAGGTTAATTGAGACTGGGATAGTTTCCAGCTACCAGTTATTGTGCTCTTGCTGCATGTGAATCACATAACCCACACAATCTCAGTCCATTTTGACTAGGGCTAGCCACAGTCAAAAATAAGTACTCCAGGCTTGCCGGAAGTGTCTTAGGACTGAGGTTAATGCAGCTGCAAGCTCTCATGTAGCAACAAGTGCAGATTCTCTAGAGTCAACATTTTTCTCAAGGTTAAAGTCATCTCGAAACATTTCTCAGCCTCTACTAATTGACTCAAACATAGCAAAGGATTGGTGAAACATTTCACTCAAAGCCAGACTCAAAGGCTTTACTATACATTTCATTTAAAGCCAGAAATAAAGGCTTTACTATACATATCACTACACTGTATATATAAGACAATACCAGAAAGAAACTTGTGATTTTGTATAAAAAATTAAAAAAAAAAACTCCAAAGGAAAAGCCACAGTAAAAAGTTCAAGTAAATGAAAGACAGTCCTCACTAATCTCAAAAGCCAACTTGTAGAAGCAACAAATAAGATGAACATATAGATAGTATAATGCATATTAAAGAAGCTATTATGTCATTTTATATTAAAATAGTAATTACAGCCTAATCACATTTGAAAGGTTTAGAATTGGTTAGAGTAACAGTTTTTCATGACCAGGCTGCAAGTCTGGTAGTTGCTCACACTACCTATGTGTGTGCTCAGCCATCCCACTGTGAAGTTGAAAACCTAGATGATTCCCAGAAAGCTGCTGGTCTTCAGTCCATGACAGAATCCTGGAAACACTGGTCAGGAAGCAATAGCAATAGGATGAATCAATTCCCAGTAGGATGGAAGGACAAGAGGGCAAAATGTGAGTTATCTTCCTTTATCAGATTCCCTTTTGTCTGTACTGTTACCAAAAGGTTCTGTATACTAAAAGAGAGGGTCCCCCTCATCTATTAATCTAATTTAGTATGTATGATTAGTAAATTTTCATTTATACGTATGTATGCATGCTACAAATATAAATGTGCTATTTATAAAACACTCTAATAATCATGGGTAACATATGAATGTGGCCTCTTCTTCTATCATAGAATCCCTACTGTGCCTAAACATTGACAACTTGCTGCTTTTTAATTTGTATTTTAACTGAATGGTCTTTATTCAGAGGGGAAAATGTAGCAGATGCAGCAGTTCTTAAAAAAAATCATCAGAGTACCACCTCATGTCAACAACTTTCAATTCACAGCACAAACCTTGATCTTCAATAGTTGAAGAGAAAATAACTGTAAAGACAGTAACGATCTCTTGGGATCATAGTACTCCTTCCAACATATTAGGTGGGGAAATTAAGACAAAGAGATGACTTGATTTAAGATACCTCAACTAGTTTCTGAGGTGCCCTGCATATACTGAATCTTCATCTTAAAAACTTACCAGAAAATCTGAGTGAAATTCTTCTGCTATAGATTGGCATGACATTGCTAACATTCACCCAATTTTAGTTATGGTACATACTAGCCAGGAAATGATGTTACACATTGCAATACACAGGTGAAGAAAATTAAAGCATATTAACACCAAACATATCTGTCCAATAGTATTTCTTTTGAAGCAAGATGATGTTATTCTTTAAGAAGCAGGAAGCCTCTATGTAGTGTTGCATATTTGTAAGATAAGACACATTGGAGTTTTCTTTCTTAGTAACAACTCTACGACATCATTGGACCAAAGCTTAGAACACAAAGCAATGAAGCTGCCTAGTACTAAACACACTCTGCCAGAATCAGAGTAATACTCACGTTAAAACACAACAATAACTTTGTGGGGTAGGCAGTATTTCACAAATGAAAATAACAAACATATGACCTTCAATAAAGTGAAAGATATATTACAAAAGGTCACCTCTAACGAATGTTTCTAAGTATTAGGAACAGAAATAACTTCAATATCCCTTTTGTAATGAAGAAAAGGGAGGAAATTCATCTGAACATTTGCATCCTAAGAATTTATGAGGGAGAAATTCATGTAACCATTTCTCTCTCTTAGAATAATTCATAGACCTGGATATAGCATATACTAAGACACAGAGTACATTATATAACAAGGGGCAACAAAATATTTAAGGATTGTTCAGACACATCAGAATCCAATATGATATATAGATATTTGCTCTCACAACACTTATATACAATTTAAAGGTTAACATATAACATTTATATAATCATTGGGATGAACTTACTGACTAGCTGAGATTGATATCTCAAGCTCTAACATTGTTTTCATTGTTGGCATCATCACATATCCCAACAATATCATTTATCATTGGAGAACTGGTATCCCAAAATCACCTACATCATCAAGCCAAGCAAAGGAATAACTCTCTTTATTTTGATTATTCTGGAAAACCTTCATAGCATTCTTTTGTAAAAATTGTTTACAATTAAAAAGTATAACATGAGGCTGTGAAATGTTGTCATGGAAACCATGAGAATAGAGAAAAAAGAAATTTGAGGATTTAGTGAATATGTTTTATTTTTAAAATACAATAGCTCTCTTAACAAAGTCAAGTATGACATATGGCGAATTATGTGTGATAATTTTCTAAGCTTACAAATAGATTTCTGCAGCATATTATCAACTCCTAATTCAGTACATTCCAAGTGAGCCTGATTCTACTCCTGCTCAGAATTCCCAAAGTGATCAGATGCCAACATGCTAGACACTGCAAACAAAGAATACTGGCTTACTTTTTTTCTCTGTGACTGTAATAAAATATCCTGACTGAAACAATTTAAAGGAGAAAAGTCTTATTTTGGAAAACAATTTCAGAGGGATACTGCTGTGAGAAATATTAAAATGAAATGGCAAATTCCCATGCTACACCCAGCTACTCTGTGCCCCAGCTATCTCTCCAGCCAGTTCTTATCTCATGGAGACTCTCTGACTCAGAGCTCCAAAATCTCTCATCCAGTTCACTAAGTTCCTACTGGCTGATCGTTGCCATGCCAGCCCTATGTTTCAAAACTTCCATGACCTTTGTGGTGCACATCAGGCAAACCCACACTTTGCCACTGTACCTTTCTTGGACCCAGATGAGCCACCACATGAAGGAAAACACAACACAAACTTAGTTCAGAAACAATGGTAACTCAATTGCTGGGTCAACAACTAAAATCCTAATCTTATAAGTCTTATTAAATCTAAATCCCCCAGTGGCAAATTCTGGAGGATCTGCCATTGAAACCAGGAGACACTAGTAATTATATCTGGTTCTCACACTAACCCATGCAAAAGGACCCTCTCTCTCTCCTGCTTCCTCTCTTCCCCTATTCAACCTGGAAGTCCCTCCTCCTTGCGCAGTGATTGGCTCCCTTATTCATTAGGGATTGGTTCACAAGAAGTCACCTGAGTATGTGACTCATTCTCCAAGAGTGGAATAAGCATCTAAATACAAGCAACACCAAGGCTATCCACAACAAGATACAGACTGTCAGAGAAAACACGGTAGCAGTTGGGTACTAATAATAACCCATCCTCAGGGAACAGAGAGTGAACAAGAAACGGGACTAGGCTATGAAACCTCAAGGCCACCCAAGTGACCTATTTCTTCAAGGAAACTTTCACATCCTAAACATTCCATAAATTTCATGACTTACTGGGACTTTACAAAATAAATAAATAAATAAATAAATAAAGGTAAACCCTTATATTAACTGAGGAATACCAAAGGGCTGAGAAACACCTGAAAAAATGTTCAACATCCTTAATCATCAGGGAAATGCAAATCAAAACAACCCTGAGATTCCACCTCACACCAGTCAGAATGGCTAAGATCAAAAATTCAGGTGACAGCAGATGCTGGTGAGGATGTTGAGAAAGAGGAACACTCCTCCATTGTTGGTGGGATTGCAAGCTTGTACAACCACTCTGGAAATCAGTCTGGTGGTTCCTCAGAAAATTGGGAATAGTACTACCAGAAGATCCAGCAATACCTCTCCTGGGCATATACCCAGAAGATGTTCCAACTGGTAATAAGGACACAGGCTCCACTATGTTCATAGCAGCCTCATTTATAACAGCCAGAAGCTGGAAAGAACCCAGATGTTCTTCAACAGAGGAATGGATACAGAAAATATGGTACATTTACACAATGGAGTACTACTCCGCTATTAAAAACAATGAATTTATGAAATTCTTAGGCAAATGGATGGATCTGGAGAATATCATCCTGAGTGAGGTAACCCAATCACAAAAAAATCTCACTTGATATGCACTCACTGATAAGTGGATATTAGCCCAGAAACTTAGAACACCCAAGATACAATTTGCAAAACACAAGAAAATCAAGAAGAAGGAAGACCAACATGTGGATACTTCATTCCTCCTTAGAATAGGGAACAAAATACCCATGGAAGGAGTTACAGAGACAAAGTTTGAAGCTGAGAGGAAAGGATGGACCATCCAGAGACTGCCCCACCCGGGATCCATCCCATAATCAGCCACCAAACCCAGACACTATTGCTTATGCCAGCAAGATTTTGCTGAAAGGACCCTGATATAGCTGTCTCTTGTGAGGCTATGCCAATGCCTGGCAAATACAGAAGTGGATGCTCACAGTCATCTATTGGATGGAACACAGGGCCCCCAATGGAGGAGCTAGAGAAAGTACACAAGGAGCTAAAGGGATCTGCAACCCTATAGGTGGAACAACAATATGAACTAATCAGTAATCCCAGAGCTCGTATCTCTAGCTGCATATGTAGCAGAAGAGGGCCTAGCAGGCCATCATTGGGAAGAGAGGTCCTTTGGTCTTGAAAATTTTATATGCCCCAGTACAGGAGAACACCAGGGCCAAGAACTGGGAGTGGGTGGGTAGGGGAGCAGAACGGGGGTGGGGGGAGGGTATAGGGGACTTTTGGGATAGCATTTGAAATATAAATGAAGAAAATATCTAATAAAAATTGAAAAAAAATAAAAGAAAGACAAAAAAAGGTGAACCTTTATATTAACAGAGGACATTCAGAGCAGTCATGTTTAAGCATATTTCACCCCACTCTTCATCCCATTCCTTAAAAAGAAGCTTGTTGAAAGCTCACATTCACTGCTCAGTCTGTTTTCTCTTCACTTTTCTCCCACAAACAAATTTAGCAGGACTTTTGATTTCTTTTTTTCTTCAATAATTTACACTGTGCTTCTGGTACTATGAAAACTATTCCTTAGGAGGCTTTCAGATTAAGTCCAGCTCAAATCTTTCAAATCATGTGACCAAAGTCAGTGTCAATTTCTGTCTTCAAAGTTCATGTTGAGTTCAAAGACAGAGACTTACCATCTACCTCTAAAACACAACCAGAGGCAACAGCCACAGCCTGAATTGATTGGGGCCAGGGTTTCTCTTGGACTTCCCTGGCCAACAACTTGGAAAGAGGTACCGCATGCCTAGTCCTGGGGTTTTTTGTTCATTGATGATACGATTTGGATTTAGTCACTCCTATTTTCAGCATGGAGACATGATAAAGCTGCTGTTGTGTGATACAAGCATTTTCACAATTTAAGCATTTTTAATCTAAAATATATTTTGCTGTAAACATCACAAAAATCCACTTTGCATACCACATAATTATTACTTTCTTGTGCACCTCTACATTCACTGTGGCACCCACCTCTACTTTAGCCTGCTAGTTTATTGTATGATGCATCTGAGATTTTGCATCTAACACTGGAGCCTAAGCTGGAAGACTAGTATCTACTTTATGTGGTCTTTCTAAGGTATTAGCCAAAATACAAAGTACAAAACATGACCATTAAACAAATGCATTTAAAGCCTCAATTTACATCACATTTTCTAGCATCTCCTTAACCAAAGTAAGTTGGAGCTAAGCCCCATAAAGATACAAAGTCAGCTATAATCTTCCCACTGAGGTTGGGAGTAAAATGGGTATCAATATAACAACATTTATAACACAATCAGCCACTTTCTTTTTTTTTTATCTTCCCACATGCAAAATATACTCATACCATTTTACCTGTGAAACTACAGAATTAGAAACAAGAATGTATAGCTTCATCATCAATATGGTATAAACAAAGTTTTGCTCAATTGAGTGAATTATTAACTAAAAAATCTGTTGTTTTTTCCTTCCTGAAGTCCTTTGATGTGTAGTTGTGTGACTTGGATAGAAAACATACAGTAAATATTCCTACTGTTAAAAGAGAGAAGCATAAAGCACCTACAAGCTTCTGGTCTGTGGTAATTTTAGAATCCAGCAATGCAAATATGTTAAGTCCGTGGTTGATAGCCATTCCTGCTCCAAGATGTGTTAGAGATAACACTCAATATTGCATTACACAGACTAAACATAAAAAGTTAAAGTATTTTGAAAAAAGAAAAAGAAAAAAATGAAAATGTGGCTAGCAACACTCCTGAGCCAACAGAGCTTCTGTCCTTTATCCCTGAGGTAGTTGTTGGCGACTCTTATTCCACTGGGTTTAGCGAAACTTTCCAATCTGCAAGACTTGACTAATTCATGCAAAAAGGAACAGAATGATTCAAGAAATGTGATTGCTTGTCAGGATAACTACCTTTTGTGTCTGAGTACCTCACTCAGGATGATATTTTCTATTTGTCTGGAAAACTCAGGATGTCCTCATTCTTTATAGCTGAGTAGTATTCTATTGTTTAAATGAAACACATTTTCTGTATCCATTATTTTGCTGTGCAACATCTAGGTTGTTTTCAGCTTCTGGCTCCAGATTGATTTCCAGAGTGATTGTACAGGTTTGCAATCCCACCAGCAGTGGAGGAGTGTTTCTCTTTTTCCACATCCTCACCAACATGTGTTGTCATCTGATGTTTTGATCTTAGCCATTCTGATTGGTCTAAGGTAGAATCTCAGGGTCTTTTTGATTTGCATTTCTCTGATCACTAAAGACTTTGAACATTTCTTTAGGTGCTTCTCAGCCATTTGAGATTCCTCAGTTGTGAATTCTTGGTTTAGTTCTATACACCATTTTTTGATTGGGTTGTTTGGTTTTTTGGTGATTAACTTCTTGAGTTCTTTACACATTTTGGATATTAGCCCTCTATCAGATATGGAGTTAATGAAGATTTTTTTCCCAATCTATAGGTTGCCAATTTGTCTTATTGACTATATCCTTTGCCTTACAGAAGCTTTCTCACTAATAAGTGGATATTAACAAAATATAAAAACTAAAATACAGACCAAAAAACTGAAAAAGGTCAACAATTAAAGTGCCCAAGTAAGGACACTTCACTCTCACTTGGGAGAGAGAAGAAAACAACCACAAGTGGGGAAGGAGGGACATGGAAGTGAAAGTGGACAGGGAGGGGAGTGGGGGAAGAGGGGAAACCTGATCTGGTATTGGGTGAGGGAAAAGAACTAAAGCCCTGAGGGCCAGCAGAAAGAATAGAAACAGGCAACCCCAGGAAATAGGAGTTTGGGGGGACCTGACAGAATGCACCAGAGACCTGGGAGGTAAGAGACTCTCAGGAATCAAAGGGAGGGATCTTAGATGAAATGCCTAACAGTAGGAAGAGGGAATTTATAGAGCCCACCTCCAGCAGGGAGGCAGAGCATCAAGTGAGGGATGGGGTTGCCATCCCACAGTCACATCTCTAAACCTGTATGAAAAAATTACAGGGATGGAAATGGAGAAGAGCCTGAGGAAAAGAATGTCCAGTGACAGGCCCAAAGTAGGATCCAAATCAAGGGGAGGTCCCAAGGCCTGACACTATTACTGAGGCTATAGAGCACTCACAAAAAGGAACCTATCGCGACTGCCCCTCAAAAGACCCAACAAGCAGCTGAGTCAGATGCTGATATTTGCACCCAACCAATGGACTGAAACAGCTGACCCCTGTTGTTGAATTAGGGAAGGCTGAAAGAAGCTGAGGAGAAGGGTGATCCTGTAGGAGGACCAGCAGTCGCAATTAACCTGGACCCGAGAGATCTCTCAAACACTGGACCATTAACCAGGCAGCATACACCAGCTGATATGAGGCCCCGATACACATACTGTAGAGTATTGACGGGTCTGTGTTCATTCAGAGATGATGCACCTAACCCTCAAGAGACTGGAGGCCCCGGGGAGTTTAGAGGTCAAGTGGGGTGGGGGTTGGAAGCATCCACATGGAGACTGGGAGGGTGGAGAGGAGATATGAAATGTGAAGCAGTAGGAGGGTGGATGGGGGGGCATAGAATGGAATATGGAGTGTAAAAAATTAAAGAAACATATAAAAAGAAAAAAACATTTGATTAAAAAACAAATCATGAGGACCAATGTAATGTATATCTTGCACTGCAGCTATCTGGAAGGGGACCAACACTAAATTATAGCTCTGTATTTTTTTCATGAAAGTAAAATGAGCCTTCTTGAGATAACATGACCAGAGCAACTTATAAAAGAATTGGGTGATTATGGTTTCAAAGTTAGAGGATGAATGGGCATAGTTTCATGGCAGCAGGTACACATTACATGACTTATGTACTTGCAAGCCTCCAAACATACCTGGCATAGGTTACATATCCTCAAAGGGGTCAAAGGTAGGCCTTTGTGAGGTCTCAGCCACTCCTTAGCTGCCACTGGGTAGGCAGAACTTTGTTGACCAATCAAAGCTGAGGGTGTGGTCCACCATTGTTCTGACAGGTAGGTAAGGAGGGTGCTCAGAGCTCTGAGGCCAGTTGGAGGAAGAGCC
The DNA here is from genome assembly GCF_978045245.1 of Mus caroli. Taxonomy (NCBI): domain Eukaryota; kingdom Metazoa; phylum Chordata; class Mammalia; order Rodentia; family Muridae; genus Mus; species Mus caroli. Next base: position 144,049,123 of record NW_028227258.1, on the reverse strand, counting down.
CCAGTATGGCACGTGTGGCCAAGAAAGCGCCTGAGCCGACTACTGCTGCTGCAGCAGCAAGATCCAAGCAGCGGAATCGTAAAGCTTCCTGTGGTCGAAGGTGCAAGAACTCCAACAAAAACCAACGTGCTTCGCGTCGTCGCAAAAGCTGTGCTGAGATAATGAGAAAAGGGAAGAGAGGGCGTCAACAGGCATCAAAAGGGAAGAAAGCCATCAAAGTAAGAATTCTTAAAGAAGCTAGTCAAAATGCTCTAGCAATAGTCATCCATGAGCCAGTGAATGAGAATGTCAACTCGACACCACCAGAAGTTCCATCGTGCCCTGAAAACCCCCCAGTTCCCAAGGAAGACCTGGCCAGCTCCTAGGCTCCAAATGGGTCCAAAGATCTAAGAAACATCAGTGACTGGGTCTAGGAGCTGAGCGTCGGTCACGATGTCATTGGCAAAATTCACCACATGACAATTGTAAGATGGTGACAATAAAATCAATCATAATGTGAAAAAAATGAGGCTTTTTTTGTGAAAAATGCTTTTCTACTTGGCCTTCATTTTAATTAGGAAAGAATAGATTTGGTGTAGTGTACAAGTAGAAAGAAAATTAAATCAAAACTAAACATAGATTTTTTTTTACCCACATTGTTTTCTTTTTTCCTTTTTTAAAAATTAGATATTTTCTTCACTTACATTTCAAATGTTATCCCCTTTCCTAGTTTCCTCTATGAAAATCCCTTATACCCTTCCTTCTTCCCCTGCTCCACAACCCACCCATTCCTGCTTCCTGGCCCTGGCGTTCCCCTGTACTGGGGCCTAGAATCTTTGCAAGACCCAGGTCCTCTCTTCCCACTGATGGTCGAATAGGCCATCCTCTGCTACATATGCAGCTAGAGACACGAGTCCCACCATGTGTAAAAGTTAGCCTTCTTAAACAAGAATATTCTCTGAAAACTTGTGCTGCATGATGATTTTGGTTTAAATATAGTGGTGGCTGTCTGTGTCCCCTTAGAAAGAAAGGTACACATCAATAGACTATGGCCATCGTTCTTGATAAGGTTCTCCAATCATTGTTCTCCACAAATTTTGAGTAGCCTTCCCCCAATTTCCTCTCTCAGCCACTATTATATTTGACTAGCAGGCACTTGAAAAACTTTTCTCAGTGGTTTAATAGCTGCATGGTTTGGGTGTGTGGTTTTTATCTAGAATAACTATAGGTACTTTTAAGGAAAGGATTCTGTATTATCCTTTCCTTGATTTTTCTAGAATTTCCAGATATTTCCTCCAAATTGAAGCATCTCCTCTTAGAGAGAAGAGAGGCTGAGAAGATCCAGGAAGCTAGGAAAACTTATAACATTCTGGGAGCTCTGGGGTGTCTGGTTGGTTGATATTGTTCTTCCTATGGGGTTGCAAACCCCTTCAATACCTTTAGTCCTTTCTCTAACTCATCCATTGGGGACCCTGTGTTCAGTCTAATGGTTGGCTATAACTATCTACCTCTGTATTTGTCAGGCTCTGGCAGAGCCTATCAGTAGACAGCTTTATCAGGATCCTGTCAGCAAACACTTCTTATCATCTTCAATAGTGTCTGGGTTTAGTGTCTGTATATGGGATGGGTCCCCAGGTAGAACAGTCTCTGAATGGCCTTTCCTTCAGTCTCTGCTCCACACTTTGTCTCTGTATTTCCTATAAACAGAAGTGATTCTGGCTTAAAAATTTGCAGATGAGTGAGTTGACCCATCCCTCATCCAGTGGATGTGCCTAACCTCTGGATATTTAACCATGTTTTCTATTTCTATTTTCTATTGAAAGAAGACACACACTCAGAGAAAGGTATTCAAAGCCCATGAATAGACAGTTTCCTCAGGGGAAAAGAGACCCAAAGGTTCTGTGATGACAGTTTATATAGCAGAAAGAAAGCTTTTATGTGCTTATGGGTAGGATGAGTTTCTGTCCTCCCTTCCCCCTTGTAGAATATCTGAAAGTCTCATGCATTAGTTCCCTCCAGCAGGAGAAGCCCACAAACTCTCCATCTTGATAAGAGAGAAAAAGCAGGGAAACAGAAATTGTACATGCTTAAGTAAAAAAATACATTAAATGTACCTAGAACTTCCTTCTTTGTCTCTGACTACTGAAGAGCTGTCTGACACCTACTCCCTTAAGTTGGTCAGTACATTGACAATACTTGGTAGATATTTATGGAAAAAGTGAATACTAGAATGCACTTTTTAAAAAAGTTATCAGAATATAGAATAAAGATAAAAGGAGTGAGAAAGTAGATTGGATTGTATAATAAAGTGTTGAAGTAAACAAACTCAGATATCCTAGAAAGATACTCTTTTGGTCTGTTCCATTGCACACCACAATCTTGTTACTTAAACAGATGGCTTGTCAGTTGGATCTTTTCAGGCTAACACCATCCCTGTCTTCCTATGAGGCAGTGATGGTAAGAAAATGTACTTACTATCTATGTCAGTTACTTCTCTGTTGCTGTGATAAAGCACCATGACCAAGGTAACTTATACAAGAATTTATTTGGACTTAAATTTCCACAGGGTCATGGGGAATTTAAACCCTGTGGGAGAAAAACAGAGGAGAAATGGGCTACTGCAGATCTTAAAGCCTAAAGTATTGGAGGGCTGCTGCCAGCTGCAAGTGACTGAAAGGAACTTATATGGGGTTTCTAGCAGATGATTTCAGGAGTCTTTGCCCTTGAACACTGGCTTCCCTATCTGGAAATACACAGGTCAAGCTGAAGTCCTGGGAGCTCCTGGAGCTGAAGCACAAGCTAATTGAGCTCTAGGCCCTGGCAAGATCAAAGAAGAAAGCAACTAACAGTATCTAATCACAGCTTCTTTGAAGTCAGGGAAGACTATAGGGAGAGTTATATTCCTATGACCACACATGTGAAATACCAGGAAATATATAAAAAATAAACTTTTAATAATGAAACACAACATAAGTACTGTGTAGTTTATAATTGTGTAAGTTAAATTGGACCCATATACTTATTCCTTTCTGAGTCCTGCCATACCACTTCTGACAAAGGAGAGGGTCCTGAACATCTTACAGGTGCCTTTTGTGAAACATGAGAAGTGGTAGTGGAGTTACAGTTTGAATCACAAAAGATTTCAAATTATAAAAGTAAAATGCATGCTCAAAATATTAAGATCTATTTCCAGGGCTAAGGACAGGAAAAGGGTTTTCCAATCAAATGGACCCAAGAAACACCCTGGAGTAGTCATTGTAAAATCTAGTAAAATAGATTTTTCAATTAAAAGTTGTCAAAACATGTGGAAGGACACTTCATACTCATCAAAGGAAAAATCCACCAAGATGATGTCTCACTTCTGAAAAGCTATAGCCCAAATGCAAGGGAACCTATATTCATAAAAGAAACTTTACAAAAGCTCTAATCACACAATGAACCCCACATGATAATAGTAGGGGCTTTTAATACCACACTTTCTCCAAAATGGGAACGAATCAAAGCAAACATGAAACTCACAGAATCAAAATGATTTAACTGATATTTACAGAACTTTTCATCCAAAAACGAAACCAAATATATTAACTTCTTAGCATCTCACTTCTTAGATCTCTAAAATTGACCATATGATCAGGCACACAGAAGTGTCAACAGATTCAAGAAGATTGACATAACCCCATATATTCTATCAGAGCACCATGAATTAAAGCTATACTTCAGCAACAACATAAAGAAAAGGAAGCCCATATACTCATGGAAACTGAACAACTCTTTACTCAATGATAACTGGGACAGGGAAGAAATAAGAAAGAAAATAAACACTTTCTAGAATTCAATTAAAAGGAAGGTACAACATACCAGAACTTGTGAGATACTATGAAAGCAGTGCTAATAGGAAAATTGATAGTGCTGTTTTTATAAAGGAACTGGAGAGATCTCATACTAACAACAGCACACCTGAAACTCCAGAACAAACAGAAGCAAACACACTCAAAAAGAGTAGACAGCGGGAAATATTCACACTCAGGTCTAAAATCAATCAATTAGAAACAAAAAGAATGATACAAAGAATCAACAAAAGCAAGAGCTGACTGATTGTTTGAGAAAATCATTAACATAGACAAATCCTTAGCTAAACTAACTATAAGATAAAATCAGACATGAAAAGGTAGACATAACAACAGAAACTGAGGAAATTTTAAAAATCATTATGTCTTACTTAAAAAGCCTATACTCCATGAAACTTGAAAATCTAAGTGAAGTGAATGATTTTCTAGACTGATAGCATGTACCAAAGGTAAATCAAGATCATGTAAACTATCTAAACAATCCCTTCTCCCTGAAGGAAGTAGAAGTAGTCATTAAAAGTCTCCCAACCACAAAAGGCCCAGGGCTGGGTGTTTTTAGTGCAGAATTCTACCAGCCTTTCAAAGAAGAGATAATACCAAGATGACTCCTCAAACTATTCCACAAAATAGAAAAATATGAGTGTTGCCAAACTCGTATTATGAGGCTACAATCACCCAGATACTTAAGCCATACAAAGACTCAACAAATGAGAATTTAAGATGAATTTTTCTTATGAACATTATTGTAAAAATTCTCAATAAAATACTAGATAAATTCAAGAACACATAAAAAATATCCACTATGATCAAGTAAGTTTTACCCTGCTTGATCATATGTAATCTACCATATAAACAACTGAAAACAACAACAACAAAAAAATCACATGATCATTTCATTAGATGCTGAAAAAGCATTTGACAAAATACAACACACCTTCATGGTAAAAGTTTTGGAGAGATCACAGACTCAAGGCACATACCTAAACATAATAAAAGCAACATAAAACAAACCAACAGCCAACATCAAATTAAACGGAGAGAAACTTGAAACAAACCCACTAAACTCAAAGAAAAGACAAGGCTGTCCACTCTCTCCCTACCTATTAAATATTATACTTGAAGTAATAGCTAGAGTAGTAAGACAATAACAAGAGAGGATAACCATTTTTGGATGATATGATAGTAGATGGAAGCAATCCCCAAAAGTCTATCAGAGAACAGCTAAAGCTGATAAACAACTTCAGCAAAGTGGCTAGATTTAATCCCAGTACTTGGGAAGCAGAGGCAGGCGGATTTCTGAGTTCGAGGCCAGCCTGGTCTACAAAGTGAGTTCCAGGACAGCCAGAGATATACAGAGAAACTCTGTCTCGAACAACAAAAAAAAATTTAAAAAAATAAAAATAATTAGCTCTACGAAATCAGTAGCCTTCCTTTATACAAATGATAGATGAGCAGCATACAAAGAAATTAGGAAAACAAGCTTCACAATAACCACACAATTTATTTATTAATATCACAATTTATTATTAATAAATAATATAAAATACCTCGCTGTGACTCTAAGCAAGTGAAAGATTTTATGACAAGAACTTCAAGTCCCTGAAAAAAGAAATTGAAGAAGATATCAGAAGATAGAAAGATCTCCCATGCTCATAGATAGGTAGGATTAACATAGTGAAAATGTAAATCTTATGAAAAGCAATCTACAGATTCAATGTAATCCCTAACAAAATTCCAACACAATTTTTATAGACCTTATGGAGCACATCTCAATTTCATATGGAAAAACAAATATATCAGGATAGCCAAAACAATCCTGAAAAATAAAATAACATCTGAAGAAATCATAATCTCTGACCTCAAGCTGTGCTACAAAGTAATAGTGATAAAAACAAACAAACAAACAAAAAACCCCTGCATTGTATTGGTACAGAAGCAGACAGGTTGATCAATGGAATAGAATCAAAGGCCCAAAATAAACCTACACACCTATGGATGCTTGATTTTTGACAAAGCAGCCAAAAATCATACAATGTTTTTAAAAAAGCAACTTCAACAAATGGTGGTGGTTTAGCTCGTTGTTTGCTTGTAGAAGAATGCAGAAAGATCCATATTTATCACCCTGTCCAAAACTCAACATAAAACAGGATACACTAAATCTCATAGAAGAGAAAGTAGGAAATAGGCTCAAACACATTGGTACAGGAGAAAATCCTGTACAACTTAGACTCTAAAATCAGTAATTGATAAATGGAACTTCATGAAACTGAAAAGCTTCTATAAGGCAAATGACACTTTCAATTGGACAAAACAGCAGCCTACAAGTTTTGAGAAAGATCTTCAATAACCCCACATCTAACAAAAGTCCAATATACAAAATATATAAAGATATCAAGAAGTTAGACCTTATAAAACCTCATAAACCGATTTTAAAATGGAGTACAGAGCTAAATAGAGAGTTCTTAACAGAGGAGTCCAAATGGCCAAGAATCACTTAAAGAAATGCTCAACATTCCTAATCAGGGAAAAGCAAATAAAAAGGACTCTGAGATTCCACCTTACACCATTCAGAATGGATAAAACAAACAGCTGAGCAGATGACAGGACAATGAGTGCTGATCCCAGAACAAGTGTGTTTCATAAAACTTCATGCAACAAAAGTGTATGAAACAACTTAAATCAATTTTTGCTTTTGTTGGTGTTAAATCTAATTTTTATAGTATTTTTGTATTTTCTAGTTTTGAAAGTGAAAATTTCTCTATAATATATTAGGTGATATATACTTTAAAAATATTCTGTATAGGAAATAACATATCTATTCTATATTGTGAAAAAATGTTTATATTAATGTATTTTATCCCCACCTCCAAAAAAAGAGTCATGGCAAAGAAGTGTGGTAACATGCAGCAGGCACTGCAGCTAAAGCAGGGATCTGAGGGTTTGCTTCTTGAACTACAAGCATGAAGCAGAAAAAGTGAACTGTAAATGCCCCCAGGATTTAAACTCTCAAAACCTACTCCCACCCCCACCAAACCCAACACCCTTCCTTAGCATGACCATACATCGTAACCCTACACAAACAGTACCACCAACTGATCAAATATTAAAATGCCTAAGATAATGGAGGACATTTTTCATTCAAACCATCACTTGAGCCAATACCATAATAAATAATGTTCATGTCCCTAGAGTGGTAGTAGTGAGACAATATCAAATTATTGTAAGGGAGAAATCAGTCCTCATCTTAATTAATTCCTAGAAAAAAAAATACCATGGGTAATGTCATTCATACAGGGCAAGTTCAAACAGTTTTCCTCTTCAACTTTAAACAGGGAGGACCTTCCTTGACTATATACCATATATTTATTTCTTCCCCTTCCCCTTCTTCCCCTTCCTCTTCTTTCCCTTCCTCTTCTTCCCCTTCCTCTTCTTCCCCTTCCTCTTCTTCCCCTTCTTCTTCTTCCCCCTCTTCTTCCCCTTCCTCTTCTTCCCCTTCCTCTTCTTTCCCTTCCTCTTCTTTCCCTTCCTCTTCTTCCCCTTCCTCTTCTTCCCCTTCTTCTTCTTCCCCCTCTTCTTCCCCTTCCTCTTCTTCCCCTTCCTCTTCTTCCCCTTCCTCTTCTTTCCCTTCCTCTTCTTCCCCTTCCTCTTCTTCCCCTTCCTCTTCTTCCCCTTCTTCCCCCTCTTCTTCCCCTTCCTCTTCTTCCCCTTCCTCTTCTTTCCCTTCCTCTTCTTCCCCTTCCTCTTCTTCCCCTTCCTCTTCTTCCCCTTCTTCTTCTTCCCCCTCTTCTTCCCCTTCCTCTTCTTCCCCTTCCTCTTCTTTCCCTTCCTCTTCTTCCCCTTCCTCTTCTTCCCCTTCTTCTTCTTCCCCCTCTTCTTCCCCTTCCTCTTCTTTCCCTTCCTCTTCTTCCCCTTCCTCTTCTTCTCCTTCCTCTTCTTCCCCTTCTTCTTCTTCCCCCTCTTCTTCCCCTTCCTCTTCTTCCCCTTCCTCTTCTTCCCCTTCCTCTTCTTTCCCTTCCTCTTCTTCCCCTTCCTCTTCCCCTTCCTCTTCTTCCCCTTCTTCCCCTTCCCCCTCTTCCCCTTCTTCTTCTTCCCCTTCCTCTTCTTCCCCTTCCTCTTCTTCCCCTTCCTCTTCTTCCCCTTCTTCTTCTTCTTCTCCTTCTCCTTCCTCTTCCTCTTCCTCTTCCTCTTCCTCTTCCTCTTCTTCTTCTTCTTCTTCTTCTTCTTCTTCTTCTTCTTCTTCTTCTTCTTCTTCTTCTTCTTCTTCTTCATCTTCTTCTCATGTAATTAATTAATTAATTTTTTCTTTTTCTTTTTTAAACTCCAGAATTCATTCCCCTCCCAGCCCACCCTCCTACTGTTCCACATCCCATACCTCCTTTCAGCATCCCTTTCTCCACAAGGATGTCACCCCCTCCCCAACCTCACCAGACCTCTAAACAACCTGGGGCCTCCAGTCTCTTGAGGGTTAGGTGCATTTTCTCTGACTGAACCCAGGCCTGGCAGTCTTCTGCTGTATATGTGCTGGGGCCTCATATCAGCTGGTATATGCTGCCTGGTTGATGATCCAGTGTCTGGAGATCTCAGGGGTCCAGGTTAATTAAGACTGCTGGTCCTCCTACAGGTTCTCCCTCTTCCTTAGCTTCTTCCAGCTTTTCCCTAATTCAACCACAGGGGTCAGCAACTTCTGTCCATTGCAAATATCTGCATCTGACTCTTTCAGCTACTTGGATCTTTCGAAGGGCAGTCATGCTAGGTCCCTTTTTGTGAGTGCTCCATAGTCTCAGTTATAGTGTCAGATCTTGGGGCCTCCCCTTGAGCTGGATCCCACTTTGGGCCTGTCACTGAACCTTCTTTCGTCAGGCTGTTCTCCATTTCCATGGCTACAGTTCTTTCATACAGGAACAATTATGGGTCAGAGTTTTGACTGTGGGAAGGCAACCCCATACCTTACTCAGTGCCCTGTCTTTCTCCTGGAGGTGGGCTTTACAAGTTCCCTTTCCCCACTGTAGGGCATTTCATCTAGGGTCCCTCCCTTTGAGTCCTGAGAGTCTCTCACCTCCCTGGTCTCTCATACATTCAGGAGGGTTCCCCTAACCTCCTACCTTATGAGGTTGTCTGTTTTTATTTTTACTGCTGACCCCAGGGCTTCAGTCCTTTTCTCCCATCCAATATGAAATCATGCCCCCCATTCCTTTTTCAGCCCTTCCCCCTGTGGTTGCTTTGTTTTCCTTCCCAGGTGGGACTGAGGCATCCTCACTTGGGTTCTTCAGCTTATGGATCTTTTTTTCTGTGGACAGTGTCTTGGGTATTTTGGGTATTCTGTACTTTTGGAGGGGCATGGGGGCTAATATCGATGTATTAGTGAGTACATACCATGCATGTCCTTTTGGGTCTGAGTTACCTCACCCAGGATGATATTTTCTAGTTCCATCCATTTGCCTACAAAACACAGGATGTCCTTGTTCTTAATAGCTGAGTAGTATTCCATTGTGTACATGTATCACATTTTCTGTATCCATTCTTCTGCCCTGGAACATCTAGATTGTTTCCAGCTTCTGGGTATCACCAATAAGGCCACTACAAACATAGTGGAACATGTGCTCCTATGGCATGGTGCAACATCTTTGGGGTATAGTCCCAAGAGTGGTATTGCTGGGTCTTTAGATATATCTATTTCCAATTTTCTGATGGACCTCCAGATTGATTTCCAGAGTGGTTGTACCAGTTTGCAATCCCACCAGCAGTGGAGGAGTGTTCCACTTTCTCCATGTCCTCACCAACATGTGTTGTCATCTGAGGTTTTGATCTTAGCCATTCCTTGGTTGTGAATTCTCGGTTTAGTTCTATACCCTAATTTTTTTATTGGGTTGTTTGGTTTTTTTGGTAGTTAGCTTCTTGAATTCTTTATATCTTTTGGATATTAGCCTTCTATTAGATATGGGGTTAGTGTAGATTTTTCCCCAATCTGTAGGTTGTTGATTTATCTTATTGACAGCTTTTAATATTCTTTCTTTGTTTTATGCAATTACTGTTTTGATTATTATATGATGTGAGGATTTTCTTTTCTGGCCCCATTTATTTGGTGTTCTATAGGCTTCTTGTACCTTTATGGTCATCTTTTTCTTAAGGTCAGGGAAGTTTTCTTCTATGACTTTGTTGAAGATCTTTTCAGATCCTTTAAGCTGGGAATCTTCATTCTCCTCTATCCCCAATCATTTTTACATTTGGTCTTTTCATTGTGTCCTGAATTCACTGGATGTTTTGGGTTAGGAGTTTTTTATGTTTTGAATTTTTGTTGACAGTTGTGTTAATCTCTTATATGGCATCTTCTATACCTGTGATTTTCTTTTTTATCTCTTGTATTCTGTTGGTAATACTTACATTTGTGATTTCTGACCTCTTTCCTAGGTTTTCCATTTCAAGCTTTGCCTCAATTTGTGTTTCTTTATTGTTTCTTTTTTCCAAGTTTGCTATTTTTTATTCACCAATATAAATTAATCAAGTTCTCTTTTATAAGGAAAAAAGCAAGTTAAATCTTAGCTTACTGCATATAGTAAGAGGTTATTTTTTATTGGATATTTTCTTCATTTACATTTCAAATGTTATCCCCTTTTTCTGGTTTTCCCTCCTCCTAGAAACCCTTTATCCCATCCCTCCTCTCCCTGCTTCTATGAAGGTGTTTCTCCATCCACCCACCCACCCACCCACTCCTGCTTTCCACCCTAAATTCCCCCTAAACTGGGACATCTATCAAGCCTTCATAGGACCAAGGACCTCTCCTTCTATTGATGCCTGGGAAGGATATCCTCTGCTACATATGCAGCTGAAGCCATGTGTGCTCTTTGGTTGACAGCTTAGTCCCTGAGAGCTATGGGGGGGGGTCTGGTCGATTGATATTGTTGTTCTTCCTATGAGGTTGTAAACCCCTTCAGTTCCTTTAGCCGTTTCTCTAACTCCTCCTCTGGGGATCGCACGCTCAATTCAATGGTTGGCTGTGAGCATACACTTCTGAATTTGTAAGTCTCTGGCAAAGTGCCCACACTTTGGTCTTCTTTCTTCTTGAGTTTCATGCATTTAGCAAATTGTATCTTATATCTTGGATATGAATTTCATATGCCCAACAGCAGAGAAAAACTTTTATGAATACTATTTCTTTAGGAAATTATATAGTCATCAAAGTCAATATGAGTGCCATTGATAGCTATTCCTTTAGGAAGCAGTATAGTTATTAAAGTAGATATTACTACCATTGATAATGAAGAAACAATAGTAAAAATGATGATGATAAGAGCATCATAATCGTAATTGAAATTCAGCAGCATGGGCCGAAGTGAGGCCTTGGATAAGGAAAACATGTCATCAAAAGCAAGTGCAGGAACTGTGCTGATTCCACTGCTTGCTTGCTTAGTGAATAACTAAGAATGGGGCAAGGTTTTCCTCCCTTTTAGTTGTCACCATCATGTGTGGCTTCACTTGCCTAAGGCAACAGGGTCCCTGCTGCAGTTTGTGTTAGTAACAGTTATTTCCATGGTTCCCTTATGGTTTCTAGAGACAATAATATATATTTTTAAATCTTGGCTGATTTTATTCATGGAATTCACCCAACAGCTAACATATTAAAAATGGCACAAGTCCACATTTTGTAATGTGTATCAACATTGCACGGTTAAGAACTACAGAATTCTAGATTAGACAGGTCTTCTCAAAACGAACAGCATCTATCAGAGTCCTGCTCAGAGCACCAAACTGTTGGACACTGTGAATTTCCAGGACAATAGCAGTCCCCTGAGACAGCGCAGGGTAAATAGTTTCACCTCAGGCATCAAGGTCAATGGGTGATGCCAATATAGAAGAGGAATTCATAGGTCCTTATGATGAAATGTGTTCTATTCCTCAAAATAGAGTGATTTACTCTCCTCAGGTCTCACCTTTCCAGGAAAACTTTCCATAGAACATATAAGTATTTAAGCTGAAATCTGAAGGAAAATAAAGAATTCAGCAGATGGGGAAGTGGGTGAAACCTCTGCTGATGTGAACATATGAACATATTGGAACATTCTTAGCCTGTATTTGTATGGATCATGAGATACATACACAGTTTTACTAACATCATCTACTTACTAGTTCTGCATGGAAATAGTTCTTCTTGATGAGAAAGTCACTGAGCATTTTGTCTTGTTCACTGTTTATATTACCATCTCTACACTTTTGAAAAAGCTTCTTTAGCAGGGCAAATAACTTCTATATGATACTTGCCTATCACTATGGAACAGGATATGTCTCTGTGAGAATTTTTCCTCACCCTTAAAAGGCCTTGCATTCCATCCTCAGCATTGAAGAATTAAACAAAACTAAACCAGCAATTATGACAATGGTAATAAGATTCAAGAAAATTTCCTATTTTATTTTTTGAAAACTATTGTGTGTTTTTGGAAGATTTGTTCTTATGCATGTCTGTATATTCTCTTCATAATCATACAAATCAAGATCTACAGGGTGACATGTGATAGAAACTAAACTCAAAATACCTGGGCCAAACATAAGCATTGGGTATCTTAAGTGACTTGAAATAGAGAAGTTCAGTGCTGTCACTAGAATGATTGCAATATTATCATAAGCTGTCTCCTCTTCAGTCTTTGCTCTCATCTGTGTTTTTTCACTTTTAGGTATGTTTTCTCTACATTGTGATCCACATAGCTCTCAGCAGATCAATGTGACTAGAAACTGTATTGTCCAAAATAACAAAATTAAAGCAAGTTTCTTTCTTAATCATGTCACCTAAAATTCTAGCCAAGGCTTTCATTGCCCCATTGAAAATCTACCTATTACTCTAAGGATTGCCAGAACTATCAAGGATATGAAATCAGGTAATTGGGTCAGTCTCAGCTGGGCCACCTGGACTAAGAGACAAGAAATACAGTAGCTGTCCAAGAAGATCATGGGGCAATGGTAGGGTAGAGGTTGCCTTGTTGAGATTGAGGGACAAAGCCTCTCAGAATCAAATACATTTTAAGACCAATGATAACAGTTTTGATCCCCTTTGTTATGGAGAATCAGTATACTCAGTCTTTTGTTGGTAAAGGTTTTGCTTTCTATGATGACATGAAAAATGTTCTAAGATAGAAAAGACTTAGTACCATGTTGCAAATATATAAGGAAGGAAATAAATAAAGGAGAATTTCCCTCCCATCAACCAGTGACCAACAATGTAGTCGAAGCACTAAATTTGGGAAGAAAATGGGCCAGGAAAGTAAGAGGACCATCAGAGGAGACATGAATAGAAGAGGAGACAGAGAGCATGTTGATAATAATCAGACATGGAAGCACTAAGAGTAGAGGAGGAAAATATTTCTGTTTTATAAAACATAATAACATTAGAGGGACATGTTTGCTTTATTTTATTTTACTTTATTTATTATTATTACTACTATTATTTACTATTATTACTAGCAGTAATAGTAGTGTCTTTGTGGTATACAAATGCAAGTGTGTGCATAGATACCATAGCCCATATGTGCTCAGTGAACACATGGAGGTTAGAGAAGAACTTTCAGAAGTCAGTTCTACGAATTGAACTTGGATCAATAGGCTTGTACTTCAAGAGGCTAACCCACTGAGTCATCCTATCAGCCACAAACTTTCTTTGTTTTGAGTTCCTAGTCTGTGCCCTTAGCTTACTGCTTTTTCTCTTGTGCTTTTAATATTTTAGTGTAAATTTACATGTAATAGAGGATGGCCTAGTCGGCCATCAATGGGAGGAGAGGCCCTTGGTCTTGTGACGGTTCTATGCCCCAGTATAGGGGAATGCCAAGGCCAGGAATCAGGAGTAGCTGGGTTGGGGAGCAGGATGGGGGAGGCAGGGTATAGGGTACTTTCAGAGAGGAAACTAGGAATGGTGATAGCATTTGAAATATAAGTGAAGAAAATATCTAATAAAAAATTAACATTTAAAAAATTAAATAAATTTGAAAGAATAAAATTGAAACATGATGCTAAAAAAAAGAAAAAAAGAAAATGGCTTATGGATAAGATTCTGGTATGGATATTTGTAGCAAACATTGTTAAGAAAATACAATGGGAGCTTTGGAAGTAGAATGGAAGCATAGAGGAAGAACAAATGTATGCTCCATCTCATAACAAAAATCAAATAATACAGGTCTCACCTAAATATTATGATCCCATCAAGGAACTTTTGTCTCTTGGACCATATTAAAGACTTTTCTTGGGATAGGATTGAATGAATCCCCCAAGTTGTTCTGACTTTTCACACAAAGCATGATCTTGTTAACAAAGAAATCAGAAATATATTTTACATAGTTTAAAATTTGTTAAATATTAAAGCCCAAGTGTCCAAAGAAATAGGAGCTAAACAGTGAGGGCATTTGCTATCATTTTCACTAGAATTTGTCATACTTTCTGTGTTCTGTTTGCATCAACAGTAACTTCTGTTATTCACATCAGTGTCTTTCCAAGACTTGTAGTCACCTTTCATTCCAGTTATATGACTTTTCTGATATGCGGATGTCTTCAGTCTTCACACAGAAGAATGTTCATCATCATTTCATATAAAGAAGGAAAAATATCAGACTTGCTGATATTACATGTCAAAATATCTAGCACAGTAGGAGATTTATTAAGGATAACTTTATGCTGTAGATGTTTTATATGTTGAATATTTTTAGTACTGGAACTAGTGAGTAAAAGAGTAAAATCAAGTAACTTTCCAAATTTTGCAACATTTGTCTTGAGACTTCTACTTCAAAATACGATGTATAAGGGCAAAGAGAATGCTACTCTTGCATTAAATACATGAAAAATTCAGGTGACTTACAACTGTAGATTTTCTTTTCTTATTTTTTTATTGGATATTTTCTTTATTTACATTTCAAACATTATCCCCTTTCCCGATTTCCCTCCCTCCTGGAAACACCCTATTATATCCTCCCTCCCCCTGCTTCTATGAGGGTGTTCATCCAGTCACCCACCAACTTCCACCTCTCTGCCCTCAATTCCCCTATACTGGGGCATCTATCAAGCCTTCATAGGACCAAAAACCTCTCCTCCCATTGATGCCACTACATATGTCTCTGGAGCCATGTGTACTCCTTGGTTGGTGGTTTAGTTCCTGGGAGTTCCGGGGAGTCTGGTTGGTTGACATTGTTGTTCTTACTATGGGGTTGCAAACCCCTTCAACTCCTTCAGTTCTTTCTCTAACTCCTATATTGGGGCCCTTGCACTCAGTCCAATGGTTGGCTATGAACATCCGCCTCTGTATTTGTAAGACTCTGGCAGGGCCTTTCAGGAGACAGCCATATCAAGCTCCTTTTAGAATGCACTTCTTGGCATCCATCATAGTGTCTGACTTAAATCCACCAGAAGCCTAAGATTAGAAGGCAAGATAAAATGCCTAATAAAAGGAAGAGGAAAACAACAACAACTAGTCTGAGGTGAGACGAACAGGTTCAGCTACAAAGCAAGGCACTAAGGGAACAAAATGCATAAAGTCTGTGACCTCAGACAAGCAAAGATACAAAATCTCTAGCACATAACAATCCATACTCTAAATAAAAACTATTTTTAAAATACACAGTTAATTAACAATTTATGCTCAAAATATAAAAAAAAAATAATACAGATAATTTTAAAAGTAGATGCTACCAATGTGTTCTGACAACCACCTGGTTCTGCTCAAGTGGTAGGGTGCGGTATGGGATCCAAATAACTGTCCTTCACAGAAGTACCGAGAGGCTGTATCGCCACTTAAGTGTGGACACTGAGATTGTGAGCTTCTCTCATGAAAATGTTCCACAGGGGTTGCTATAAGTTAATCCTACAAGGGAATTAAGCTCGTCCCCTTGAGACCACTGAGAGCGCATACCAGGAAGCTTGTGCCTGGTGTGTTCAGAACTTCTCACAAACTTTTCCTTCTGCTGATTATAGGGTGTGTCCCTTCAGTGCAACAAGTCATGCATTTACATCCTGTGAGTTCCTCTTTACATCAAGTTGAGGGTGAGTTAGAGACCATTTATGCAATGAGCTAATACTACATTCCAGTTGAACAGATCGCTTGAAACATATTTGACCAGGACGGAAAGCACCAGAAATTTTCATATATTATTATCTGGAATGCAAAATGATACACCTACATTTTGAAAAACAATCTGGTAGTTTCTTATGGAGCCCAATCTTCTTCACATATTACCAAGAAATGGAGAAGTAGGAAAAGATGTGACACAAAGATGTGTGTGGAAGTTTTGGAAGGAATTATACTCAGAGAAATGTTTCAAATGATCTGTACTGATAAATGGGTAGACTGTGAAAACTAATATAGAATATTACTTATCAACTAAAAGGAATAAATTATACAAAACACACAAGAATATAGATGAATCTCCTCATAATTACACTATAAGCAGGGAGAAATGTAAAAAACATGTTATTATATTATGTGATTCTATTTATGATGACTTTCAGGAAAAAAGGAAAATTACAGATCACCCAAAGTTAGGAAAGGAAGATTGAAAATAAATAAACAAAATTGATATTTTTATAATGTTTATAAATACCTAAAACTAAAGCAACTTACTATTTTAAAAATAACTCATGGGGAGCTGGTGAGATGGCTCAGCGGTTAAGACTGCCGACTGCTCTTCCAAAGGTCCTGAGTTCAAATCCCAGCAACCACATGGTGGCTCACGACCATCCGTAATGAAATCTGATGTTGTGTTCTGGAGTGTCTGAAGATAGCTACAGTGTACTTACATGTGATAAATAAATAAATATTAAAAAAATAATTCATGGAAAAATATATTGGTTAACATACACTCTCTGGTGCTTGAAGTATAGCTAATTTGGCTTGCTTAGCATGCAAAAAGCTTTAAAAAAAGCCACATGAAATCAGGAATGTTGGCACACTACTATAATCCCTGCTCTCAGGAGGTAGATGTAGGAAGATCCAAAGATCAAGGTCATGCTCAGCTCCAAGAAAGTTCAGTGTAAGGCTGGTATTCATGAGACAGTGTTGTTGTTGTTGTTGTATTTTTAATACACTCTTAAAAAAGACAAACCAGATATTTTATTGACTGGTGTGGTGATGCACACCTATAACCTCAGCATTAAAAATGCAGAAGCAGAAGACTCCAGGGCCAATCTGAGCTCCATAGAAACTGTTGGAAAGTAAATGGAAAAGAACAAACCTAAGCAGTCCCATAATTAGAAAAGGAAATTTATATAAGATGTTTAAAGATGAAACTGTTGACTTAGTTTCAGATAACCGAGATACCTACTAAGTGCATGAAAATTCTCTAAATGAAGTCTCGCCTAAAATATGCTTAATATCACACCATAAAAATATTTATTCTATTGCAGAAAATAATAATAACTTAGATATTTTATTATGAATAATTTTATAAGAACATATATATGTATATATATATTCACATTTTTCCTGAGTTATTTTTACATAGTCTTTAATCTTTTATATATATATATTTTTATTACATATTTTCCTCAATTATATTTCCAATGCTATCCCAAAAGTCCCCCATACCCTACCCCCCCCACTTCCCTACCCACCCATTCCCATTTTTTTGGCCCTGGCGTTCCCGTGTACTGGGGCATATAAAGTTTGCGTGTCCAATGGGCCTCTCTTTCCAGTGATGGCCGACTAGGCCATCTTTTGATACATATGCAGCTAGAGTCAAGAGCTCCAGGGTACTGGTTAGTTCATAATGTTGTTCCACCTATAGGGTTGCAGATCCCTTTAGCTCCTTGTACTTTCTCTAGCTCCTCTATTGGGAGCCCTGTGATCCATCCAATAGCTGACTATGAGCATCCACTTCTGTGTTTGCTAGGCCTCGGCATAGTCTCACAAGAGGCAGCTATATCTGGGTCCTTTCAGCAAAATCTTGCCAGTGTATGCAATGGTGTCAGCGTTTGGAAGCTGATTATGAGATGGATCCCTGGATATGGCAGTCTCTAGATGGTCCATCCTTTCATCACAGCTCCAAACTTTGTCTCTGTAACTCCTTCCATGGGTGTTTTGTTCCCAATTCTAAGGAGGGGCATAGTGTCCACACTTCAGTCTTCATTCTTCTTGAGTTTCATGTGTTTAGCAAATTGTATCTTATATCTTGGGTATCCTAAATTTTGGGCTAATATCCACTTATCAGTGAATACATATTGTGTGAGTTCCTTTGTGATTGTGTTACCTCACTCAGGATGATGCCCTCCAGGTCCATTCATTTGCCTAGGAATTTCATAAATTCATTCTTTTTAATAGCTGAGTAGTACTCCATTGTGTAAATGTATTACATTTTCTGTATCCATTCCTCTGTTGAGGGGCATCTGGGTTCTTTCCAGCTTCTGGCTATTATAAATAAGGCTGCTATGAACATAGCGGAGCATGTGTCCTTCTTACTGGTTGGGACATCTTATGGATATATGCCCAGGAGAGGTATTGCTGGATCCTCTTCTGGTAGTACTATGTCCAATTTTCTAAGGAACCGCCAGACTGATTTCCAGAGTGGTTGTACAAGCTTGCAATCCCACCAACAATGGAGGAGTGTTCCTCTTTCTCCACATCCTCGCCAGCATCTGCTGTCACCTGAATTTTTGATCTTAGCCATTCTGATTGGTGTAAGGTGGAATCTCAGGGTTGTTTTGATTTGCATTTCCCTGATGATTAAGGATGTTGAACATTTTTTCAGGTGCTTCTCAGCCATTCGGTATTCTTCAGGTGAGAATTCTTTGTTCAGTTCTGAGCCCCATTTTTTAATGGGGTTATTTGATTTTCTGGATTCCACCTTCTTGAGTTCTTTATATATATTGGATATTAGTCCCCTAAATAATTTAGGGGACTAATTTTAAAAATCTCTTCCGATTCTCTTACATTTCTATCCTATGATATAATTTTCTTAAATAACAAAATGAGCTGTGAGATCTCTGAGAAATTTATTGAGGGAAAGGCTGACTTTTTTCTCTACTGTTACTTTTAACCTATAGAGTGCTCTCTCCACTCACATGCTTCAGTCAGAAACTCTTACTTCCTTGTTGGTACTGATTTCAGGGCTCAGTTTAAACCTGTATTCTAGCTTTCACAGGTGACTCTGGACCAGTAGTTTGTCTCACTTTTCCCCTTTTATGGTACAACTAATATATATATAATTTATATATATATATATATATATATATATATATATATATATATATATATATAGGCTTTCATTTAGATTCTCTAGTTCTATTAGCACAGGATCTAGCATGGGGCAGAGACTTGATGGAAAACAAAACAAAAAAAAAAAACAAAAAACAAAAAAAACCCTCAAAAAAACCTTACCTTAGCTAGACAAATGGGAAATGGGTGATAAGGTCCAAACCTGTGCCTAGGCCTGTTCCTGGTAGCCTCAATATAAATGCAGCTTCAGTATAATCCTAAGTGAATCTGCCCGTCATCAAGAAAGTATTTGGTTTGGAGTGTGGTTTTTTAACTCTGTGTTCTATGGCAAAAGTGTGGATTTTTGTGGGCTCAATTGCAAGAAGAAAATATGCACTGAGTCGAGTCTTTAAGGGGCAAACAAAACCCTGAGTCTGTGAAGCACTGTGTGAATGTGTCTGTTGACGTGATCTGGCCATGTCAAAGACCACTGAACCTCAGACCCTAGGAGAAATGACAAAGCAGCCCACCTGAGGTTAAGCTCAAAGGCATGACGAAACCATTATGGGAGAACTGAGTGTGAGTGATAGTTATGTATACAGAATATGTCACCTTAGTTTTCTCCCCAGGATGTTTATAGCCTGTAGACTGTTCTGCTTCCTACAGAGGCTGTTCCGACCTAGATTATCTAAATCTCTAAATCTGTCTCTTTAACCCAACTTTTTTTTTTTACCATAAATCCTGCATCATTGCATCATTATATATACATATATCCTTGCCCAGCTATATGCAGCAATCAAACTCTCTGTTCAACTCTATGTACTAAACATGCTGAATTTCCAGAGTTTCTCCATCTGAGAGCCCAGACCACCAGAGTCCATGGATTATCTGTTTGTCTTTTCTTTATTCCCTTGCTGCCTCTGTCAGGTCCATTCCTGGAGCCACACTGGAGACAAGGGAACAGTAAAGTTGATAGGTTTCAGAAACAGAATTGGTAAGATGTAAGATGAGTTTTACTACTGACTTCTCGAATCTTAGAAAGTGGGTGCCATCCTTGTTATACTGGGAGAATTAGCTGCAGTCTTCTATGGTGAGCTGATTTTGTAAAGACCCCTGCACATAGGCAAGGTGCAACAAAGTTGACTTCACCTTTCATTGGCTGTGTCCTTCTCCCGTTCCTTTCAAAGTGATGCTTGCATTTAAAAACAGCATTGGGCAGGTTGGTTTACAGTGGCTGGCATACTGTGAAGCAAACCAAGGGCAGGGTAAAGGGCATTCTGTGGCCACTTGCCTTGATTGTTGGGCAAAGGAAATTCCTTCAGTGTCTCTGCACTAAAAGCCCTCCACACCGAACTCCAAATCAGCCTGTCAGTGACCTCTGATTGATGAAAGAGCCTTCGAAGCAAGCTTTGCTCTAGTGCTCTGGCTACACAAACATGAGCCATTATTTTTCCTCTCAGTCCTGTCATCAGTGTCCCTCTGTTGTTACTAAATGCTTCCTTCCTTCCACTTAGCTGTTTAATGAAAAGTGGGCAAGCCTGGGAGCATCTTTACTCCTATTGCAGTCAGGCTATAATTGCTCACCTATTGAACAGTATCCCATTTGGCTGCTGTCCCAGCAGCTGGCTTCCTCCTGCTCTTTTTATTTCTCTTGTTTGCTTTACAAATTAGAAAGAAAATTATTTCCTCAATCTTTATTTCTGTCATGAGTCTGGGATCTGGGCAGAAGCTGACTCTCCAATGGATCTTTCAAGATGCACAAAGAAAGGGCTCTAAGAGACCTGTAGAATTTGCTTTTAAGATTAAGTACCTGGTGAGTCTGTACCTGCTGGTTTTGCAGCCTGTAAATAAATACAGAACTAGAGTGCTTCAGTAAAATTCTAAGAGTCATTTTTTAAGTGAAGGGAGAATTCAGACTCTGTATTCTAAGCAAATGGTATAGCCTCCCAAGGCCATCCACCATCTGGCAGCTATGAGTCTAAATTGTCACTGCTCAAATCCCACTCTAGTAAACAAGATTAACCAAAAGGTTCTCTTTGCTGAATCATTTTCAAGTCCTGAAAAGCAGTCCACTGTGACATTCAATGTGGCAGGTGGGGGCATCATTTTAGAGGAAGGCTGAGCACAGTTTGAGCAGTTTGAAGAGAATCATGAGGATTGATAATAAAATCATACTAGAAAACACTTACTGAAAAACTTTATTCTATCCCGAGCCCTTAGTCTATTGCCAATATTGCTACTAAATTCTCAGCACAAGCTAATTTTGAAATAGGAAAAGCTTGGCTACTTGGGACTCTGCTTGGATCTGATAAACATGTTATTTTTCTAACAGTGCACATAAGCAACCTGTTGGCAACCTACAACACCACACACCCTCAATCACACAAATTAGGCTGCAGGTATTCATGATTCAAACAAGAGGAAGAAGCCTAGCTATTCTCCTTGGCAATTGTTTGATGACATATTAATTCTACTCAAACTTGTTCCAAGATCTACCCAGGATGAAGAGATAGAGGTCAGGTTTAAATACGCTAGCTTTAAATATATGGGCAGTAAAGCCAACTCTGTCTTTGAGTGAACCTTTCGGTAGAATTTCATGGTTACCATCATATGCCTAGGAACTGTTGAATACATTTGATTAAAATCATTGGAAAAGACCTGCACAGTAAATAAAACTGTAGACACGTCTGTCTATTAAAACAGAACCAGTTAGTCTACACACCAGCAGTGAATTCCTCCTTCTCTCAGCTCCCAACATAGACTCTTCAGACAATTCTGTTCGGAGTATTCAGTCACTCTGGGCATCTGCTTCTCTTGGTGGTTATCAAAAAATGGGTTATTTGCTTTGTTTTGTTTTTTTTAACTTTGATTTTTTTTTAAATCCAGTCATTACCCCCTCCTGTTTCCCATCTGTGGACCCATTCCTCCTCGCCCCTGTTTCCAAGAGGATGCCCCCACCCTGTACACTCTGGACAGTCGTCCCTACTTCCTGGGGCCTCAAGTCTCTCAAGGGTTAGGCATATATGCTGTGTATGTGTCTGGGGCCTTGTACCACCTAGTATATGCTGCCTGGTTGGTAGCTCAGTGTCTGAGAGATCTCAGGGGTTCATGTTAGTGAAGCCTGTTGGTCTTCCTTTGGGGTTGCCCTCTTCAGCTTCTTGCAACCTTTCCCTAATTCAACCACAGGGGTCCCAAACTTCAGGTCAATGGTTGGGTGTAAGTATCTGCCTCTGTCTCCGCTGCTTGTTGGACCTCTGTATCCATTCTTCTGTTGTGGGAAACCTGGGTTGTTTCCAGCTTCTAACTATCACAGATTAGGTGGCTATGAACATGCCCCTGTGGTGTGGTGGAGCATCTTATGAGTATATGCCCAAGACCGGCATAGCTGTGTCTTCATGTAGATCTATTTCCAATTTTCTGAGGAACTTCCAGGTTGGTTTCAGCGTGATTGTACCAGTTTGCAATCCCACCAGCAATGAAGGAGTGTTCCTCTTTCTCCAGATCCTCACCAACATGTGAGTTTTTGACCTTAGCCATTCTGATTGGTGTGAGGTGGAATCTCAGGGTTATTTTTTCAGAGTCCTTTGTTCTTAATAAAACTTCTTGGTGCTTTATATTTTCCATTTGCATCTTCTCCAGTCCTTTTGAACAAGACACAAAGAAGCTGGAAACATCTGTTCACACTAGTAACGTTCTTCAGATAACAAAAGTAAGAAAATGTCAGGGATTTACCTTAACTCACAGTTATAAATGGCAAAACTGGATTGAAAACTGTCTTGCAGGCATGCACTCTCTGAGGCCCTGGACTTCCTAGGCAGAACTCTATAGTCACACCTTCTTAGCCACATCCTCTGAGGTGTCTTTAGAAAAGGACACCTAAGCACCATGCCCCAAAATGCTAATTCATACTAAAATGTGTGAGCAAAGGAAATCTGATGGAATCTGAGACAGATTGAGTTTGAGATTAGGGACTGTGGAATGGACTTTAACACAAGTTACATGTTATTCGTTTTATGACCTGTTGATTATGCCCATAAGTTTTCATATTCTAAAAACACAGGGAAATATTTAGTGCCAAACTATGAAGTTTGGGCAACACTGTAGTTCTACAGAGTTTTTAAGACTAAAGAACCCAGATTCAGAAAGCTAGCTATTTGATATATCTATGCAACTATCTCTTTGACTTTACAGGGGTCACCCTCTGTGACAGAAGAGTTCCAAGAAAGAATTAACATGACCAATGACAACCCATACTACGAAATGTAAAATTGCAATGTGGGAGGATACTGTAGAGATGGGCTTGGGGGCTAGACAGAAGTTAGATAAGACAAAATTGTGTAAACAGACAACCACTTATCTTCCATCTTTAATATGGCTGCAAGCTAAAAGTGTCAATACATCCTAATCCCTCCATGTCTTTCCCCCCAGGATTCTTGGGTGCTGTGAAGAGGTAATGAAGCTTCCTCTCCACTTACACTATAGTTAAGACTCTATGGTTCCAACTTTGAGCTTTGCAGTATGAAATTCTGAAACAAATGCTCTTGCTTCCTCACAGTCCCTTATATATACAGTACCTTCATTTATTCTCCTTAGGTTACCCTTGAAGGGTAAAATGAACGACTGCCATCAACCTCAATACATTTACTACATTTTTTCTGTCTCACTCCTGTTTCTTTGGGAATAGATTTTTGTAAGTCAGTGATAGCACATTAGTTTCAGTTCAGGCTCAGATTTGTAGAGGAACTAGACAGACACATTCATCTCAAAAGTTCACTCTAGAGAGTAGAAATACAGTGAGAGATATGGCAACCTGAAAGGAAAAGTAGCTTGGTACTTCTTGCAACAGAATTAGAATCTTGCAGTGAAACAGAATCTTAAGCCAGCCTGCCTGGATACACATTTTGACCCTGCTTCTTTATATACCTGTGAGAACTCAGTCAAACCTTTCAGCTCTGTATTGAGACTTTATAATTGTGGGGTGAAAGGAGTAATAAAGTGTGCCCCAGGAGGTTAATACATGAAAAGAACTACATTAGGTAAACAGTTATCATAAGTAACATTAATAACATAATCACCAGCATCACTTTGCCATGGTTCTCAACCTTCCTAATGCTGACACATTAATACAGTTCTTCATGTTATGGTGATCACAGCCATAAAATTATTTTTGTTTCTACTGAATAACTGTAATTTTTGCAACTGTTACAAATTATAATGTAATTGGTATTAATTAATTAAATGTAAATACCTGTGTCTTTCAGTTTTCTTAGGCAACACCTGTACCATATGACTCTCTAAAGAATTGTGACCCAGAGGGTGAGAACTGCTGTTTTAAGGCCATAATAGTCTGCAAGAGTGAGGGAAAAGGTCAAAAATGAAAAGAGATTGTTATCCATGACTTTAACTCAACTCCATCCCCAGTAAGAGATGTGGTGTCTTTTTTTTTTAAAGTCTGGAATTTGGGTTTTAAAAAAGTGCACCACAATATTATGAGTGTCCTTTTATTTTTGTTTTTTTTGTTTTTTTTTAATATTTTTATTACATAATTTCCTCAATTACATTTCCAATACTATCCCAAAAGTCCCCCATAGCGCCCCCCACTTCCCTACCCACCCATTCCCATTCTTTTGGCCCTGGCATTCCCCTATATTGGGGCATATAAAGTTTGCAAGTCCAATGGGCCTCTCTTTCCATTGATGGCCGACTAGGCCATCTTTCGATACATATGCAGCTAGAGACAAGAGCTCCAGGGTTCCGGTTAGTACATCATGTTGTTCCAACAATAGGGTTGCAGATCCCTTTAGCTCCTTGGGTACTTTCTCTAGCTTCTCCATTGGGAGCCCTGTGATACATCCAATAGCTGACTGTGAGCATCCACTTATGTGTTTGCTAGGCCCCGGCATCGTCTCACAAGAGACAGCTATATTTGGGTCCTTTCAGCAAAATCTTGCTAGTGTATGCAATGGTGTCAGCGTTTAGAAGCTGATTATGGGATGGATCCCTGGATACAGCAGTCTCTAAATGGTCCATCCTTTCATCACAGCTATGAACTTTGTCTCTGTAGCTCCTTCCCTGGGTGTTTTGTTCCCAATTCTAAGAAGGAGCACAGTGTCCACACTTTGGTCTTCATTCTTCTTGAGTTTCATGCGTTTAGCAAATTGTATCTTATATCTTGGGTATCCTAAGTTTTGGGCTAATATCCACTTATCAATGAATACATATTGTGTGAGTTCTTTTGTGATTGTGTTACTTCACTCAAGATGATGCCCTCCAGGTCCATCCATTTGGCTAGGAATTTCATAAATTCATTCTTTTTAATAGCTGAGTAGTACTCCATTGTGTAAATGTACCATAATTTCTGTATCCATTCCTCTGTTGAGGGACATCTGGGTTCTTTCCAGCTTCTGGCTATTATAAATAGGGCTGCTATGAACATAGTGGAGCATGTGTCCTTTTTACCGGTTGGGACATCTTCTGGATATATGCCCAGGAGAGGTATTGCTGGATCCTCCCGTAGTACTGTGTCCAATTTTCTGAGGAACCGCCAGACTGATTTCCAGAGTGGTTGTACAAGCTTGCAATCCCACCAACAATGGAGGAGTGTTCCTCTTTCTCCACATCCTCGCCAGCATCTGCTGTCACCTGAATTTTTGATCTTAGCCATTCTGACTGGTGTGAGGTGGAATCTCAGGGTTGTTTTGATTTGCATTTCCCTGATGATTAAGGATGTTGAACATTTTTTCAGGTGCTTCTCTGCCATTCGGTATTCCTCAGGTGAGAATTCTTTGTTCAGTTCTGAGCCCCATTTTTTAATGGGGTTATTTGACTTTCTGGAGTCCACCTTCTTGAGTTCTTTATATATATTGGATATTAGTCCCTTATCTGATTTAGGATAGGTGAAGATCCTTTCCCAATCTGTTGGTGGTTTTTTTGTCTTATTGATGGTGTCTTTAGCCTTGCAGAAGCTTTGTAGTTTCATGAGGTCCCACTTGTCAATTCTCGATCTTACAGCACAAGCCATTACTGTTCTATTCAGGAATTTTTCCCCTGTGCCCATATCTTCAAGGCTTTTCCCCACTTTCTCCTCTATAAGTTTCAGTGTCTCTGGTTTTATGTGAAGTTCCTTGATCCACTTAGACTTGACCTTAGTACAAGGAGATAGGAATGGATCGATTCGCATTCTTCTACATGTTAACAACCAGTTGTGCCAGCACCATTTGTTGAAAATGCTGTCTTTCTTCCACTGGATGTTTTTAGCTCCCTTGTCGAAGATCAAGTGACCGTAGGTGTGTGGGTTCATTTCTGGGTCTTCAATTCTGTTCCATTGGTCTATTTGTCTGTCACTATACCAGTACCATGCAGTTTTTATCACAATTGCTCTGTAGTAGAGCTTTAGGTCTGGCATGGTGATTCCCCCAGAGGTTCTTTTATCCTTGAGAAGAGTTTTTGCTATCCTAGGTTTTTTGTTATTCCAGATGAATTTGCAGATTGCACTTTCTAATTCGTTGAAGAATTGATTTGGAATTTTGATGGGGATTGCATTGAATCTGTAGATTGCTTTTGGCAAGATAGCCATTTTTACAATGTTGATCCTGCCAATCCATGAGCATGGGAGATCTTTCCATCTTCTGAGATCTTCTATAATTTCTTTCTTCAGAGACTTGAAGTTTTTATTATACAGATCTTTCACTTCCTTAGTTAGAGTCACGCCAAGATATTTTATATTATTTGTGACTATTGAGAAGGGTGTTGTTTCCCTAATTTCTTTCTCAGCCTGTTTATTCTTTGTGTAGAGAAAGGCCATTGATTTGTTTGAGTTAATTTTATATCCAGCTACTTCACCGAAGCTGTTTATCAGGCTTAGGAGTTCTCTGGTGGAATTTTTAGGGTCACTTATATATACTATCATATCATCTGCAAAAAGTGATATTTTGACTTCATCTTTTCCAATTTGTATCCCTTTGATCTCCTTTTGTTGTCGAATTGCTCTGGCTAGGACTTCAAGTACAATGTTGAATAGGTATGGAGAAAGTGGACAGCCTTGTCTAGTCCCTGATTTTAGAGGGATTGCTTATAGCTTCTCACCATTTACTTTGATGTTGGCTACTGGTTTGCTGTATATTGCTTTTATCATGTTTAGGTATGGGCCTTGAATTCCTGATCTTTCCAAGACTTTTATCATGAATGGGTGTTGGATCTTGTCAAATGCTTTTTCCGCATCTAAGGAGATGACCATGTGGTTTTTGTCTTTGAGTTTGTTTATATACTGGATTACGTTGATGGATTTCCGTATATTGAACCATCCCTGCATCCCTGGGATGAAACCTACTTGGTCAGGATGGATGATTGTTTTGATGTGTTCTTGGATTCGGTTAGCAAGAACTTTATTGAGGATTTTTGCATCAATATTCATAAGGGATATTGGTCTGAAGTTTTCTATCTTTGTTGGGTCTTTTTGTGGTTTAGGTATCAGAGTAATTGTGGCTTCATAGAATGAGTTGGGTAGAGTACCTTCTGTTTCTATTTTGTGGAATAGTTTGTGAAGAACTGGGATTAGATCTTCTTTGAAGGTCTGATAGAACTCTGCACTAAACCCATCTGGTCCTGGGCTTTTTTTAGTTGGGAGACTATTAATGACTGCTTCTATTTCGTTGGGGGATATAGGGCTGTTTAGATCATTAACCTGATCTTGATTCAACTTTGGTACCTGGTATCTGTCTAGGAACTTGTCCATTTCATCCAGGTTCTCCAGTTTTGTTGAGTATAGCCTTTGGTAGAAGGATCTGATGGTGTTTTGGATGTCTTCAGGATCTGTTGTTATGTCTCCTTTTTCATTTCTGATTTTGTTAATTAGGATGCTTTCCCTGTGCCCTCTAGTGAGTCTGGCTAAGGGTTTATCTATCTTGTTGATTTTCTCAAAGAACCAGCTCCTTGATTGGTTGATTCTTTGAATAGTTTTTCTTGTTTCCACTTGGTTGATTTCACCCCTGAGTTTGATTATTTCCTGCCGTCTACTCCTCTTGGGTGAATTTGCTTCCTTTTGTTCTAGTGCTTTTAGGTGTGTTGTCAAGCTGCTAATGTGTGCTCTCTCTAGTTTCCTTTTGGAGGCACTCAGAGCTATGAGTTTTCCTCTTAGAAATGCTTTCATTGCGTCCCATAAGTTTGGGTATGTTGTGGCTTCATTTTCATTGAACTCTAAAAAGTCCTTAATTTCTTTCTTTATTCCTTCCTTGACCAAGGTATCATTGAGAAGAGTGTTGTTCAGTTTCCACGTGAAGGTTGGCTTTCTATTATTTATTTTGTTATTGAAGATCAGCCTTAGTCCATGGTGATCTGATAGGATGCATGGGACAATTTCAATATTTTTATATCTGTTGAGGCCTGTTTTGTGACCAATTATGTGGTCAATTTTGGAGAAGGTACCATGAGGTGCTGAGAAGAAGGTATATCCTTTTGTTTTAGGATAGAATGTTCTGTAGATATCTGCCAGATCCATTTGATTCATAATTTCTCTTAGTTTCACTGTGTCCCTGTTTAGTTTCTGTTTCCATGATCTGTCCATTGGTGAAAGTGGTGTGTTGAAGTCTCCCACTATTATTGTATGAGGTGCAATGTGTGTTTTGAGATTTACTAAAGTTTCTTTAATGAATGTGGCTGCCTTTGTATTTGGAGCGTAGATATTCAGGATTGATAGTTCCTCTTGGAGGATTTTACCTTTGATGAGTATGAAGTGTCCCTCCCTGTCTTTTTTAATGACTTTGGGTTGGAAGTCAATCTTATCAGATATTAGAATGGCTACTCCAGCTTGTTTCTTCATGCCATTTGCTTGGAGAATTGTTTTCCAGCCTTTCATTCTGAGGTAGTGTCTATCCTTTTCTCTGAGATGAGTTTCCTGTAAGCAGCAAAATGTTGGGTCTTGTTTGTGTAGCCAGTTTGTTAGTCTATGTCTTTTTATCGGGGAGTTGAGTCCATTGATATTAAGAGATATTAAGGAAAAGAAATTGGTGTTTCCTGTTATTTTTGATGTTAAAGTTGGCATTTTGTTCTTGTGGCTGTCTTCTTTTAGGTTTGTTGAGGGATTACCTTCTTGTTGTTTCTAGGGCGTGGTTCCTGTCCTTGTATTGGTTTTTTTCTGTTATTATCCTTTGAAGGGCTGGATTCGTGGAGAGATAATGTGTGAATTTGGTTTTGTCATGGAATACTTTGGTTTCTCCATCTATGTTAATTGAGAGTTTGGCTGGGTATAGTAGCCTGGGCTGGAATTTGTGTTCTTTTAGTGTCTGTATAACATCTGTCCAGGATCTTCTGGCTTTCATAGTCTCTGGTGAAAAATCTGGTGTAATTCTGATAGGCTTGCCTTTATATGTTACTTGGCCTTTTTCTCTTACTGCTTTTAGTATTCTATCTTTATTTAGAGCATTTGTTGCTCTGATTATTATGTGTCGGGAGGTATTTCTTTTCTGATCCAGTCTATTTGGAGTTCTGTAGGCTTCTTGTATGTTCATGGGCATCTCTTTCTTTAGATTTGGGAAGTTTTCTTCTATAATTTTGTTGAAGATGTTTGCTGGTCCTTTGAGTTGAAAATCTTCATTCTCATCCACTCCTATTATCCGTAGGTTTGGTCTTCTCATTATGTCCTGTATTTCTTGGATGTTTTGAGTTAGGATCTTTTTGCATTTTCCATTTTCCTTGATTGTTGTGCCGATGTTCTCTATGGAATCTTCTGCACCTGAGATTCTCTCTTCCATCTCTTGTATTCTGTTGCTGATGCTCGTATCTATGGTTCCAGATTTCTTTCCTAGGGTTTCTATCTCCAGTGTTGCCTCATTTTGGGTTTTCTTTATTGTGTCTACTTCCCTTTTTAGGTCTAGTATGGTTTTGTTCATTTCCATCACCTGTTTGGATGTGTTTTCCTGTTTTTCTGTAAGGACTTCTACCTGTTTGATTATGTTATCATGTTTTTCTTTAAGGATTTGTAACTCTTTAGCAGTGTTCTCCTGCAATTCTTTAAGGGATTTTTGTGCTTCCTCTTTATTGTCTTCTTCCTTTTTAGCAGTGTTCTCCTGCATTTCTTTAAGTGTGTTATTAACGTCCTTCTTGAAGTCCTCTATCATCATCAGGAGATATGCTTTTAAATCCGTGTCTAGCTTTTCCGGTGTGTTGGGGTGCCCTGGACTGGGTGAAGTGGGGGTGCTGGGTTCTGATGATGGTGAGTGGTCTTGGTTTCTGTTAGTAAGATTATTACGTTTACCTTTCGCCATCTGGTAATCTCTGGGGTTAGTTGTTATCGTTGTCACTATTTAAAGATTGGAGCAGAAGCTGTGTTCCACTCACCAGCAGTCTCTAAATCCTGCGGCGGGGGTCGTGGGTAGCTGACGGTACCCTGGTGCTGGTCCAGCTGGAAGAGGCCTGTGGTCCTACTCAGGCCGTTTTTCTGCTTCCCTAACTAATGCAGTCTCAGGTCCCGTGCAATTGGATTGGAGCAGAAGCTGTGCTCCACTCACCAGAAGTCTTAAGATCCTGTGGCGGGTGTTGTGGGCAGTTGGCGAGTGTCAGCAGACCCTGCGCCCCAGCTGCTCAGGTGCTTTTCTGACCGGAAGAGGGTTGTGGCCCTATGTGGGCCGGATTTCTCTCTCCCCAACCAGAGCAGTCTCAGGTCCCGCGTGATTGGACTGGAGCAGAAGCTGTGTTCCACTCACCAGCAGTCCCAAAATCCTGCGGCGGGGGTCGTGGGTAGCTGGCAGGTGTCAGGCAACCCTGTGCTCCCGCTACCCTGGCGCTGATCCGGCCGGGTGAGGCCTGTGGCCCTACTCAGGCCAGTTTCTGCTTCCCTAACTAATGCAGTCTCAGGTCCCGCGCAATTGGATTGGAGCAGAAGCTGTGTTCCACTCACCAGCAGTCCCAAAATCCTGCGGCGGGGGTCGTGGGTAGCTGGCGGGTGTCAGGCAACCCTGCGCTCCCGCTACCCCGGCGCTGATCCAGCCGGATGAGGCCTGTGGTCCTACTCAGGCCGGTTTCTGCTTCCCTAACTAATGCAGTCTCAGGTCCCGCGCAATTGGATTGGAGCAGAAGCTGTGCTCCACTCACCAGAAGTCTTAAGATCCTGTGGCGGGTGTTGTGGGCAGTTGGCGAGTGTCAGCAGACCCTGCGCCCCAGCTGCTCAGGTGCTTTTCTGACCGGAAGAGCGTGTCCTTTTATTTTAATCTCAGATGTATGGATGTGGGGCTGCTTTTGATGGTTCACAGCAGCTGACTATGATTTGCCTCATGCTCTAGCAAAGGGATAGGTTTGCCAGCTGCAGATAACTTTTGCAACTGTGTGACATTTGAAATTCTGGGAACTTTCCAGAGGATATACAAGTGCTAGGGTGCCAAGAAGTGGGGTTGGTGGTTGGTGATTATGACATAAATGATGGTTTATATGGAAGTTTGATTAACCTAACTTCTAGTGAAAGATAGTTGTCTTTCACCTGTTCAAACAAAGAGCAGGAAATCAACCTTAACTGATCTGTGCACCCTGCTCTTTCCATACAAATGCCTTTATAGAGCGAAGTATTATTTGTAAGGTTTATATATGGCAGAATAGAACGCTAGGAGGGTTGCCCTGACAAGATTTGCCTTCATGGTCATATTAGATACTAGTTTAGTTAATTATAATACAATCTTTTTTAAGATTATTCACAGAGTAAATGCCTAAGAAAAAACAATGTTTGACAATTCAGATATATTGTAGATAGATAGTTGGTCTTCAAAAGCCTCAGAGATCATTATTTTTTAAGTTTTTCACATATCAAAAAATGTCTCATACTTTGTTTTTCTTTTCCATTTTTTATTAGATATTTTCTTCATTTAGATTTAAAATGCTATCCCAAAAGTGCCCTATACCCTCTCCCTGCCCTGCTCCCCTACCCACCCACTCCCACTTCTTGGCCCTGGCATTCCCCTGTACTGGGGCATATAAAGTTTGCAAGATCAAGGGGTCTTTCTTCCCAATGATGGCCGACTAGGCCATCTTCTGCTACATATGCAGCTAGAGACATGAGCTCTGGGGGTACTGGTTAATTCATAATGTTGTTCCACCTATAGGGTTACAGACCCCTTCAGCTCCTGGGGTACTTTCTCTAGCTCCTCCATTGGGGGCTCGGTGTTCCATCCAATAGATGACAATGAGCATCCACTTCTGTATTTGCCAGGCATTGGCATAGCCTCACACAAGACAGCTATATCAGGGTCTTTTCAGCAAAATCTTGCTGGCATATGCAATAGTGTGTCTGCGTTTGGTGGCAGATTATGGAATGGATTCCCGGGTGGGGTAGTCTCTGGATGGTCCATCCTTTCCTCTCAGCTTCAAACTTTGTCTCTGTAACTCCTTCCATGGGTATTTTGTTCCCTATTCTAAGGAGGAATGAAGTATCCACACATTGGTCTTCCTTCTTCTTGATTTTCTTGTGTTTTGCAAATTGTATCTTGGGTGTTCTAAGTTTCTGGGCTAATATCTACTTATCAGTGAGTGCATATCAAGTGAGTTTTTTTGTGATTGGGTTACCTCACTCAGGATGATATTCTCCAGGTACATCCATTTGCCCAAGAATTTCATAAATTCATTGTTTTTAATAGCGGAGTAGTACTCCATTCATTATTAAGAGATCTTTTGGCTATGAGACAGTACCCTTATTCCACTTCAAAAAAAAATAAGTATCAAAAGATTCATGCAATTCACCTCCGTTGTGGCAAGCTAGCTACTGGGCAAAGAAAATGATCTAAATTCATCTGCAAACTGTTGTCCAAACAGGACAGATGGATGTAGGCCAGTTGACTGCCAAGATCTGCCAAGACACAGGTCTTTCACAATTTTTACTTCATGTCAGGTCTGTCAGATGTTCTTGGCTGCAGATAGATGATCCAATATTATAGAAAATATTGGGGACTGTCCAGTTGGTCAGCTGTCTGTGTCATTTCTATAGTTTTGCATTCCTGTGCTTTCTGAATACTCAGGTAATATTTATTCCTTCTCAGGTCTCTGATGAGTTGAACACTAAATAGTTAGTCTCACCATTAAACATAAGTTGTTGAGGATTAAGAAAATATTCTAGGTCTAAGATGTTTTAAGGATGGTAATGTAAATTAATGTAGAAATTGAGTTAAATAAAAAGCTTTTAAAATTATTATTACAAAGGAAACATTTAATTCGATCTATCTTACAGTTTCAGCTTTAGTCCATTATTATCATGGTGGGAAGCACATCAGTGTGCAGGCAGACATGGTGCTGGAGAAGGAGTTGAGAGTTCTACATCTGGATCCACAGGCAGCCAGAAGTGAACTCAGTTAAAAAACTTTAAACATACCAAAATAGAATAGAATATTTTCTAAAGTTACCAAAAAACTATGGACTGGACATTTTAAATGTATAATTGGGGAAAAAAAGAGACTTTTATTGGAATAAAAAAGAAAATTGTAGAGAGACTATTTTGTGTATTGTACGGATGCATCACCTGTCAACTAAAAAAGCCTATGGCTTATAACTTCGGTAGTAAATGGAAGGTAGAACATCCAGGAGGAGAAAGAATTCTCAGATAGAGCCAGGCATGGGGATACTTGCCAAAAAAGATGTGATCAGACAGATGTATGGTACCTGAGCACAGGTAACTAGTCACATGACAAAATATAGTTTAACATAATTGGATTATTTAAGTTATATCTAGTTAGAAAAGAACCGAGCTATATGTACTTGTACAAAGTATTTGTAAGTGTATTTTCAGTCTAAGTCTTATTTCTGGAAGCATGGGCCTGGGAAGTAGAACCAGGGCTAACTTTAATAGTTTTTTTTAAGAGTATTGGTAGGTGTTTATTAGTACCCATGGTCAAAGAAGAAACAAAAGGAAATAAATTAGATTCAGGAATCTCTCTCTCTCTCTCTTTCTCTCATCTACTCCTTCTGAGTATTTTTTCTTCTTTTTGTTTTAGAGATTTTATGTGTGCTGTTAAGTGACTAACATGAAATGTCTCAATGTTTTACATGTAGATATTTAGTGCTATGAACGTATCCCTTACAACTACCTTCATTTGCTCCCATAAGTCTAGGTATGTTGTATTTTTTTTTTCACTTCTAAAAAGGTTATAACATTTCTTAATTTCTGTCTAGACCCATTTTTCATTCAATAGAGAGCTGTTCGGTTTACACGAGTTTGTAAGCTTGCTGTTCTTTCTTTTGTTGATATCCCCAGTTAATCTATGACGGTCAGATAGAATTCAGGGTATTATTTCAGTACACTTGTAAAACACTTGCTTTGTGTCTGAATGAGTGGTAAGTCATGTGGAATGTTCCATTAGCTGCTGAGAGGGAGGTTTGTGTTGTTGTGTTTGGATTAAATGTTCTGTGAATCTCTGTTCTGTCCATTTGGTTTGTGACATCACTCAGCTCCAACAATTCTCCGTTTAGTTTTTGTATGCATGCATTGTTTATGGCAAGAGTAAGATATTGCAGTTATCCACTATTACTCTGTGAGGGCCAATATGTGATTTCAGCTGTATCTATTGTTTCTTTTATAAACTTGAGTACCCTTGTGTTGGGTACATAGATGTTAAAAATTGTAATATCCTTTCAGTGGATTTTTCTTTGAAGAGTATTTGGTTTCCTTTTCTATCTATTCTGTTAGTTTTGGTTTGAAGTCTATTTTGTAAGATATTAAAAATATTTACAATAGCTTTCTTTGTAGGTCCATTAACTTGAACTAATTTGTTCATCTGTTGTCTCAAGATGATATCTATTCTAGATATTAAACTTCTTTCTTAGATGTAGCAGAACAGATTCTGATTTCAAATCTAATGTCTTATTAGAGGAATTAAGACCACTGATGTTCAATGGGAGAGGATGCTCTTGGTCCTGTGAAGGTCTGATGCCCAAGAGAGAGGAATGCTAGAGCAGTGAGGTGAGAGTGGGAAGGTGTGTAGGGAAGCACCCACATAGAAGCAGGTGGAGGGAGTATGGGATATGAGGGTTGCAGAAGGCAAACCGGGAAGGGGGATAATATTTAAATGTAAATAACTGAAATAACCAATAAAAAAAAGAAAAAAATTTTTAAAAGATCATTGATGTTGAGGATTATCAATTAGAAGGGTTTGTTGATTTCCATTATTTTGTTGTGGTTACCTCTTTTGATTTGCTTCTTTGAGAAGATTTATTCCTTCTGTTTTCTTGGATGTTATTAATCTTTCAAGTTGGATTTTTCCTTCTAGTACCTTTTATAGGATTTATAAAAGTAGATATTATCGCCCGGCTTGGTGGCACAGGCCTTTTTTTTAATTTTTAATATTTTTATTACATATTTTCCTCAATTACATTTCCAATGCTATCCCAAAAGTCCCCCATACCCCCCCCCCCACTTCCCTACCCACCCATTCCCATTCTTTTGGCCCCGGCATTCCCCTATATTGGGGCATATAAAGTTTGCAAGTCCAATGGGCCTCTCTTTCCATTCATGGCCGACTAGGTCATCTTTCGATACATATGCAGCTAGAGACAAGAGCTCCGGGGTTCTGGTTAGTACATCATGTTGTTCCAACAATAGGGTTGCAGATCCCTTTACCTCCTTGGGTACTTTCTCTAGCTTCTCCATTGGGAGCCCTGTGATACATCCAATAGCTGACTGTGAACATCCACTCCTGTGTTTGCTAGGCCCCGGCATCGTCTCACAAGAGACAGCTATATTTGGGTCCTTTCAGCAAAATCTTGCTAGTGTATGCAATGGTGTCAGCGTTTAGAAGCTGCTTATGGGATGGATCCCTGGATACGGCAGTCTCTAAATGGTCCATCCTTTCATCACAGCTACGAACTTTGTCTCTGTAACTCCTTCCCTGGGTGTTTTGTACCCAATTCTAAGAAGGTGCACAGTGTACACACTTTGGTCTTCATTCTTCTTGAGTTTCATGCGTTTAGCAAATTGTATCTTATATCTTGGGTATCCTAAGTTTTGGGCTAATATCCACTTATCAGTGAATACATATTGTGTGAGTTCTTTTGTGATTGTGTTACTTCACTCAAGATGATGCCCTCCAGGTCCATCCATTTGGCTAGGAATTTCATAAATTCATTCTTTTTAATAGCTGAGTAGTACTCCATTGTGTAAATGTACCATAATTTCTGTATCCATTCCTCTGTTGAGGGACATCTGGGTTCTTTCCAGCTTCTGGCTATTATAAATAGGGCTGCTATGAACATAGTGGAGCATGTGTCCTTTTTACCGGTTGGGACATCTTCTGGATATATGCCCAGGAGAGGTATTGCTGGATCCTCCGGTAGTACTATGTCCAATTTTCTGAGGAACCGCCAGACTGATTTCCAGAGTGGTTGTACAGCTTGCAATCCCACCAACAATGGAGGAGTGTTCCTCTTTCTCCACATCCTTGCCAGCATCTGCTGTCACATGAATTTTTGATCTTAGCCATTCTGACTGGTGTGAGGTGGAATCTCAGGGTTGTTTTGATTTGCATTTCCCTGATGATTAAGGATGTTGAACATTTTTTCAGGTGCTTCTCTGCCATTCGGTATTCCTCAGGTGAGAATTCTTTGTTCAGTTCTGAGCCCCATTTTTTAATGGGGTTATTTGACTTTCTGGAGTCCACCTTCTTGAGTTCTTTATATATATTGGATATTAGACCCTTATCTGATTGAGGATAGGTGAAGATCCTTTCCCAATCTGTTGGTGGTTTTTTTGTCTTATTGATGGTGTCTTTAGCCTTGCAGAAGCTTTGTAGTTTCATGAGGTCACACTTGTCAATTCTCGATCTTACAGCACAAGCCATTACTGTTCTATTCAGGAATTTTTCCCCTGTGCCCATATCTTCAAGACTTTTCCCCACTTTCTTCTGTATAAGTTTCAGTGTCTCTGGTTTTATGTGAAGTTCCTTGATCCACTTAGACTTGACCTTAGTACAAGGAGATAGGAATGGATCCATTCGCATTTTTCTACATGTTAACAACCAGTTGTGCCAGCACCATTTGTTGAAAATGCTGTCTTTCTTCCACTGGATGGTTTTAGCTCCCTTGTCGAAGATCAAGTGACCGTAGGTGTGTGGGTTCATTTCTGGGTCTTCAATTCTATTCCATTGGTCTATTTGTCTGTCACTATACCAGTACCATGCAGTTTTTATCACAATTGCTCTGTAGTAGAGCTTTAGGTCCGGCATGGTGATTCCACCAGAGGTTCTTTTATCCTTGAGAAGAGTTTTTGCTATCCTAGGTTTTTTGTTATTCCAGATGAATTTGCAGATTGCACTTTCTAATTCGTTGAAGAATTGATTTGGAATTTTGATGGGGATTGCATTGAATCTGTAGATTGCTTTTGGCAAGATAGCCATTTTTACAATGTTGATCCTGCCAATCCATGAGCATGGGAGATCTTTCCATCTTCTGAGATCTTCTAGAATTTCTTTCTTCAGAGACTTGAAGTTTTTATTATACAGATCTTTCACTTCCTTAGTTAGAGTCACGCCAAGATATTTTATATTATTTGTGACTATTGAGAAGGGTGTTGTTTCCCTCATTTCTTTCTCAGCCTGTTTATTCTTTGTGTAGAGAAAGGCCATTGATTTGTTTGAGTTAATTTTATATCCAGCTACTTCACCGAAGCTGTTTATCAGGCTTAGGAGTTCTCTGGTGGAATTTTTAGGGTCACTTATATATACTATCATATCATCTGCAAAGAGTGATATTTTGACTTCATCTTTTCCAATTTGTATCCCTTTGATCTCCTTTTGTTGTCGAATTGCTCTGGCTAGGACTTCAAGTACAATGTTGAATAGGTATGGAGAAAGTGGACAGCCTTGTCTAGTCCCTGATTTTAGAGGGATTGCTTCAAGCTTCAGACCATTTACTTTGATGTTGGCTACTGGTTTGCTGTAGATTGCTTTTATCATGTTTAGGTATGGGCCTTGAATTCCTGATCTTTCCAAGACTTTTATCATGAATGGGTGTTGGATCTTGTCAAATGCTTTTTCCGCATCTAACGAGATGACCATGTGGTTTTTGTCTTTGAGTTTGTTTATATACTGGATTACGTTGATGGATTTCCGAATATTGAACCATCCCTGCATCCCTGGGATGAAACCTACTTGGTCAGGATGGATGATTGTTTTGATGTGTTCTTGGATTCGGTTAGCAAGAACTTTATTGAGGATTTTTGCATCAATATTCATAAGGGATATTGGTCTGAAGTTTTCTATCTTTGTTGGGTCTTTTTGTGGTTTAGGTATCAGAGTAATTGTGGCTTCATAGAATGAGTTGGGTAGAGTACTTTCTGTTTCTATTTTGTGGAATAGTTTGTGAAGCACTGGGATTAGATCTTCTTTGAAGGTCTGATAGAACTCTGCACTAAACCCATCTGGTCCTGGGCTTTTTTTAATTGGGAGACTATTAATGACTGCTTCTATTTCTTTGGGGGATATAGGGCTGTTTAGATCATTAACCTGATCTTGATTCAACTTTGGTACCTGGCATCTGTCTAGGAACTTGTCCATTTCATCCAGGTTCTCCAGTTTTGTTGAGTATAGCCTTTGGTAGAAGGATCTGATGGTGTTTTGGATGTCTTCAGGATCTGTTGTTATGTCTCCTTTTTCATTTCTGATTTTGTTAATTAGGATGCTTTCCCTGTGCCCTCTAGTGAGTCTGGCTAAGGGTTTATCTATCTTGTTGATTTTCTCAAAATCCAGCTCCTTGATTGGTTGATTCTTTGAATAGTTTTTCTTGTTTCCACTTGGTTGATTTCGCCCCTGAGTTTGATTATTTCCTGCCGTCTACTCCTCTTGGGTGAATTTGCTTCCTTTTGTTCTAGTGCTTTTAGGTATGTTGTCAAGCTGCTAATGTGTGCTCTCTCTAGTTTCCTTTTGGAGGCACTCAGAGCTATGAGTTTTCCTCTTAGAAATGCTTTCATTGCGTCCCATAAGTTTGGGTATGTTGTGGCTTCATTTTCATTGAACTCTAAAAAGTCCTTAATTTCTTTCTTTATTCCTTCCTTGACCAAGGTATCATTGAGAAGAGTGTTGTTCAGTTTCCACTTGAAGGTTGGCTTTCTATTATTTATTTTGTTATTGAAGATCAGCCTTAGTCCATGGTGATCTGATAGGATGCATGGGACAATTTCAATATTTTTGTATCTGTTGAGGCCTGTTTTGTGACCAATTATGTGGTCAATTTTGGAGAAAGTACCATGAGGTGTTGAGAAGAAGGTATATCCTTTGTTTTAGGATAGAATGTTCTGTAGATATCTGCCAGATCCATTTGATTCATAATTTCTCTTAGTTTCTCTGTGTCCCTGTTTAGTTTCTGTTTCCATGATCTGTCCATTGGTGAAAGTGGTGTGTTGAAGTCTCCCACTATTATTGTATGAGGTGCAATGTGTGCTTTGAGATTTACTAAAGTTTCTTTAATGAATGTGGCTGCCTTTGTATTTGGAGCATAGATATTCAGGATTGATAGTTCCTCTTGGAGGATTTTACCTTTGATGAGTATGAAGTGTCCCTCCCTGTCTTTTTTAATGACTTTGGGTTGGAAGTCAATCTTATCAGATATTAGAATGGCTACTCCAGCTTGTTTCTTCATACAATTTGCTTGGAAAATTGTTTTCCAGCCTTTCATTCTGAGGTAGTGTCTATCTTTTTCTCTGAGATGAGTTTCCTGTAAGCAGCAAAATGTTGGGTCTTGTTTGTGTAGCCAGTTTGTTAGTCTATGTCTTTTTATCGGGGAGTTGAGTCCATTGATATTAAGAGATATTAAGGAAAAGTAATTGTTGTTTCCTGTTATTTTTGTTGTTAAAGTTGGCATTCTGTTCTTGTGGCTGTCTTCTTTTAGGTTTGTTGAGGGATTACCTTCTTGTTGTTTCTAGGGCGTGGTTCCTGTCCTTGTATTGGTTTTTTTCTGTTATTATCCTTTGAAGGGCTGGATTCGTGGAGAGATAATGTGTGAATTTGGTTTTGTCGTGGAATACTTTGGTTTCTCCATCTATGTTAATTGAGAGTTTGGCTGGGTATAGTAGCCTGGGCTGGAATTTGTGTTCTTTTAGTGTCTGTATAACATCTGTCCAGGATCTTCTGGCTTTCATAGTCTCTGGTGAAAAATCTGGTGTAATTCTGATAGGCTTGCCTTTATATGTTACTTGGCCTTTTTCTCTTACTGCTATTAGTATTCTATCTTTATTTAGAGCATTTGTTGTTCTGATTATTATGTGTCGGGAGGTATTTCTTTTCTGGTCCAGTCTATTTGGAGTTCTGTAGGCTTCTTGTATGTTCATGGGCATCTCTTTCTTTAGATTTGGGAAGTTTTCTTCTATAATTTTGTTGAAGATGTTTGCTGGTCCTTTGAGTTGAAAATCTTCATTCTCATCCACTCCTATTATCCGTAGGTTTGGTCTTCTCATTGTGTCCTGTATTTCTTGGATGTTTTGAGTTAGGATCTTTTTGCATTTTACATTTTCCTTGATTGTTGTGCCGATTTTCTCTATGGAATCTTCTGCACCTGAGATTCTCTCTTCCATCTCTTGTATTCTGTTGCTGATGCTCGTATCTATGGTTCCAGATTTCTTTCCTAGGGTTTCTATCTCCAGTGTTGCCTCATTTTGGGTTTTCTTTATTGTGTCTACTTCCCTTTTTAGGTCTAGTATGGTTTTGTTCATTTCCATCATCTGTTTGGATGTGTTTTCCTGTTTTTCATTAAGGACTTCTACCTGTTTGATTAGGTTATCCTGTTTTTCTTTAAGGATTTGTAACTCTTTAACAGTGTTCTCCTGCAATTCTTTAAGGGATTTTTGTGCTTCCTCTTTATTGTCTTCTACCTGTTTACCAGTGTTCCTTTGTATTTCTTTAAGTGTGTTATTAAAGTCCTTCTTGAAGTCCTCTACCATCATCAGGAGATATGCTTTTAGATCCGTGTCTAGCTTTTCCGGTGTGTTGGGGTGCCCTGGACTGGGCGAAGTGGGAGTGCTGGGTTCTGATGATGGTGAGTGGTCTTGGTTTCTGTTAGTAAGATTATTACGTTTACCTTTCGCCATCTGGTAATCTCTGGGGTTAGTTGTTGTTGTTGTCACTGTTTAAAGATTGGAGCAGAGGCTGTGTTCCACTCACCAGCAGTCTCAAAATCCTGTGGTCGGGGTCGTGGGTAGCTGGCAGTACCCCGGTGTTGGTCCAGCCCGAAGAGGCCTGTGGTCCTACTCTGGCCGGTTTCTGCTTCCCTAACTAATGCAGTCTCAGGTCTCGCGCACAATTGGATTGGAGCAGAAGCTGTGTTCCACTCACCAGAAGTCTTAAGATCCTGTGGTGGGTGTCGTGGGTAGCTGGCGAGTGTCAGCCGACCCTGTGCCCTCGCTACCCTGGTGCTTTTCTGACCAGAAGAGGTTTGTGCCCCTATGTAGGCCTGATTTCTCTCTCCCCAACCAGAGCAGTTTCAGGTCCCGCGTGATTGGACTGGAGCAGAAGCTGTGTTCCACTCACCAGCAGTCTCAAAATCCTGTGGCGGGGGTCGTGGGTAGCTGGCGGGTGTCAGCCGACCCTGGGCTCTAGCTACCCAGGTGCTGATCCGGCCGGATGAGGCCTGTGGCCCTACTCTGGCCGGTTTCTGCTTCCCTAACTAATGCAGTCTCAGGTCCCCCAAGCAATTGGATTGGAGCAGAAGCTGTGTTCCACTCACCAGAAGTCTTAAGATCCTGTGGCGGGTGTTGTGGGTAGCTGGCGAGTGTCAGCCGACCCTGCGCCCTTGCTACCCGGGTGCTTTTCTCGGCACAGGCCTTTAATCCCAACACTTGGAAGGTAGAGGCAGGTGAATTTCTGAGTTCAAGGCCTGCCTGGTCTACAGAGAGAATTCCAGGACTGTCAGGCTACACAGAGAAACCCTGTCTTGAAACAAACAAACAAACAAACAAAATAGATATTAGATTTGTCAGTAGATACTGCTTAAATTCAGTTTTTATCATGGAATGTCTTATTTTATTCATATATTATTATTGGTAGACCATGCTATTAGCGTCACAGTCCACAATGTCCACATAAGCTCAGCACAGAATGGAGGACTCTCTTTCTCAGCAGGGCTCCCTCTTCTCTGTCTGACCTTATCTGGAGAATATCTCTAAGAACAGGCCCCTTACCTTACCTGGAGGGTGACCCTGCCCAAGGGTGTTCAAGCTTCCTGCATACTTTAGTACATAAGTCCTGCTCAGCCTTTACACTGTATGATAATTTGGTACTGACCAATCAGCTGTTTTGTCCTGTAACCCCCCAAAAAAAATCTCTGAGGAAAGTCACATAGTCTATGGACAGATTACAGGATCAACTTCCTTTTACCAGATAAGAACCTACCTAATAGTTTCTTCAAGCTCTGCTTCATGTAAATGAAGCATTCCTACACTAGGCAATAATGTATGTCTACCTTAGAAATCCATACCCATTCCTCAAGATCTACATAATCCTTGTTCACCCCAAATAAAGTTTACCTATCTCACTAAAGCTGATCCTGGAAGTC
Organism: Mus caroli; assembly: GCF_978045245.1. Lineage (NCBI taxonomy): Eukaryota > Metazoa > Chordata > Mammalia > Rodentia > Muridae > Mus > Mus caroli. Next base: position 144,006,640 of record NW_028227258.1, on the reverse strand, counting down.
AATCTGTCCATAGGTACTTGGTACTCATCAAGTATAAAAGCTCCCACCCCCTCCCACTTCCCCTACACCCCCATCTACCCATACACACTCACATTCTCATCCCTCCCACCCTACCCCTTTCCACAGCCCATCCACACACCTTCCCACATCATCTCAACCCCTCCACCCTACTTCTGTTTCCTTTGTCCTCAGTGGCCAGTGAACAACAGCCCCTGGGGATAAGTAAGAATCACATATTGTGATTGAAATTTTAGCTGGTTAGAGTAGTCTTGGAAGGCACCTGTGGATTCTTAGAATTTGTAGAACATCCATCTAAGTTCTTCTGGCTTTCAGGGTCTGCATTGAAATCAGGTGTTATTCTAATAGACTTGTCTTTTCATGTTCTTTGGGTTTTCTTCTTTATAGAGTTTAGTATTATTTCTTTAGTCTGTACATCTACTATTTTGATTATTATGTTACATATGAAATTTATTTTCTGATCCAGTCTTTTTGATGCTGATATATTCCTCGATAAGAACCTTCTGTTTTAGGTTACAAAATGTTTCTTCTATGATTTAGTTAAAAATATTTTCTGAGCCGGGCGTGGTGGCGCACGCCTTTAATCCCAGCACTCGGGAGGCAGAGGCAGGCGGATTTCTGAGTTCGAGGCCAGCCTGGTCTACAAAGTGAGTTCCAGGACAGCCAGAGCTATACAGAGAAACCCTGTCTTGAAAAAAAAAAAAACCAAAAAAAAAAGTTTTAAATAAAAAAAAAATATTTTCTGTGCCTTTGAACTAGGAATTGATGGCTGAAACACAGGGATGAGATTGATGAAAGGAAGCTACCAAAGTAGATCTATATGGCCCACTAGGAATAGGGACAGAGAGAAGAAGGTTGAAACAGATGGTTTGCTGTAGTGCTGGGGAAAGGACTGAGCCCATTTGTTGATTCTTGAAGCTAATTTCTGTAGTATTGGCATTTTAGTCAGAAAATTATTTCCTAAACCTTATCTTAAAGATGTATTTCTTTTTTTTCTTTCTTTCTTTCTTTTTTTTTTTTTTTTTTTTTTTGAGACAGGGTTTCTCTGTATAGCCCTGGCTGTCCTGGAACCCACTTTGTAGACCAGGCTGGCCTCGAACTCAGAAATCCGCCTGCCTCTGCCTCCCAAGTGCTGGGATGTATAACTATTTTTAACTTTCCCTTTGTCAGTTTGAGCATTTTACATTTTAATTAAGACATTTGCCCTTCTTCAAGTTCATATTTATGTGAGATAAAGGATATTAATCTAATTTCATTATTGAACAGAGGGATATATATTTCTTCTAACACCATTTGTTGAATGAGTTATATTTTTCTCCATTTGCTGTTTTGATGCTTTTGTTAAAAGAAAAAAATGAGATGACTACACTTTTGTTGGTTTATTTTTGGGATTTTTTTTTCTGCTCCATTGGTTTACTTGACTGTTTTTATCCCAATAATACACTGCCTTTGTCATTATAGCTCTGTTATTTAGTTTAAGCTCTGATATTACGATACATCCAGCTGTGTTCTTGCTCTTTCAGATTGCTTTTTGCTATTCTATTTATGGTCTTTGTGATTTAGTATAGTTCTTAGATTGTCTTTTTCCTGGTTCTGTAGAGAATGTCATCAGAAATTATATGAGAATTATACAGTATTCTATAGAATACTTTTCTCTATGTCATCACTTTCCTGATATTTATTTTGCAAATCTAGGGCATAGGATGCCTTCCAATCATCTTTTGTCTTTTTTTAATATTGAGAAAGTTGTGTAAAAGAAGAAACATTCTTAAACTTGTATCTTACAGTCAGTTAAATTTTTATCAAAAGTTACTTTGAAAACCGGAAGAAACAATTATATTTTCCTGAAAATTTTAAGTTTATTCTTCCACTTTTCTAGAATGAAGAGTTCTGCTGGTCAAGCAGATTGTAAAGGAAGACACTGAATTCTAGAAAACCCAGATAACTTGGGATATAAATAAGCAAATTCGGAGTGCTTAAACTCTTTGGGGATGGGGGAACCTCTGCATAACAAATGATGCATAGTAGCACTTCTCCCTTTAAAGACCACTTCCACTTATTACTAACATTTTCTTCTCCAAAGAAATGGTTATGTATGAATAAAAAATGAGCACCAAATATTTAATATGTATACATCCAGAAAGGCAAAGACATTAATTCTATTCATTCAAAATAAATATTCCACATATTCTGTTCAGTTTTCACTAGAGTAAGCAGCATGTAGTCCATAAGGTCATGAAGTAAAGGAACCCAAGCCTAAATAATTCATAAGGGTGTATACAGTGCCAGAACTTGCCTGCACTGGGTTGGCTACAATACAGATAAATTGAAATCTGACAAAAACAAATTGTATTTAACAGTCCTTAAAATGTGATCCCTGAAGCATTCTACACAGCTTCAGTTGTTCCTTGTCCAGCTTCTTTTATCTTAATTTATAATTGACAAAGACTACTAAGAAAAAAAGTATTTGAGCTTCAGTTATAAAATCAGTTACAAAACCACTTACTTTATCACCTATTTAATGTGCTTCACCACCACTTTTTTTATATATACATATAGCTTTCTAATCTTGATATTTGAAAAGGACACATAAAGTATCATTTAGTTTCAGCTGAGAGAGCAATTTTCAGAGCTAATCCAGGCCTCAGCAGCATGAAGTGAATTATCCTTGCTAACTTGAAGTGAAAGAGATGGGTGATAGTAACTAGACTCACCTCTACTAGGAAAATAAAATGCCCTCTGATTCCTCAAAGTAGAACTTCCCAAGAACAGATACAGCTCCACTACCCACAAATCATATAGATTAGGGGATATGTGACCACATAATTCTAAATTTCTCTAAATTGTAGTCACCATTTTTCCTCAGGGCATTGTGGCAAGCATTCATGATAGTGTTTTGGTATGAGATATTATCTGAGTGTTTCTGTCGGACTGTTCAAATGTGACCAGATGGGGTCAGCTGGCACTCAGTATATGTGTATAAGAATCAAAAAAGAGAAAACAAGAACCATAAGTTATTAAAGGAACAGAACAAAATAATATCTTCCCACCCCAATGAAGAAAATTATAATAGTTACTTTTTTTTATAGCGGTGACCAGTTTACTGACAGGAAGCAACTTAAAGGAGAAAGAGTTTATTTTGGCTTATCGTCCAGAAAGATACAGTCCACTGTGGAAGGGAAGGTATGGTGACAGGGATATAAGGCATGTTGCCAGTAGCCAGGAAGTGCTGAGAGATAAATTCTTCTCATTAGCTGTTTTTTTGTTTTTTTGTTTTTTGTTTTTTATTGAGTCCTAGATTCCATTCTAGTGAGATGGTTATACTCATTTTTAAAGTGGATCTTTCTTCCTCGCTAAACCTTTCCTAGAGACATACTGGGGGTGTGTTTACATCCACTCGTTGATAGTGAAGGTTAACCATCACAAAATGTATTACCAAAACTCAAGTGTAAGTCGAGCCAAATTGTCTTGAGCAAATCTGAACTTATTTCTAAAGACAAGGTTTTTGAAGTGTCTTTCATTTGCAATGTGTAAGTGCATGAAAAAATAATTATAACTTTATACTTGTTCAGAGCTGTGATATAATACCCAAAACAAACTAATTATTTTTAAAACCTTAAGTACACTTAGATGATAGGGAAAAATTATGAGAGACTAGAGAGATGGCAACGAGGACCCTAATTCAATTTCTGGGACCCACATGACAACACAAAGGTATCTATAATCCAGCCTCTAGAGATCTAGTTTCCTCTTCTGTCGTCTTCCAGGAGCACCAGGCACGCACACACACACACACACACACACACACACACACACACACACACACACTAGAATAAAAGAAAAGAAAAAGAAAAACGATGACAGTAGGATATGAGAGAAGATGAAAATGTTTTCCAGATTATCAGCTACTGATGATGTGGTTGTTTGAATGAGAAGTTCCTGTAAGTCTTTGAATATTTGGTTCCTAAGAGTTGAGAAGGTTTAGGAGGTGTGGCCTTGTTAAAAAAAAAAGTGTTTAACTGGGGATTTCAGAAACCGTGTGTGCGTGTGTGCGTGTGTGTGTGTGTGTGTGTGTGTGTGTGTGTGTGTGTGTGTGTATAAATTAAAAATAACTTCACAAAAGATGGAATCAATACATAAACATGTGGGAGAAATGTATAAAACAATAGTAATCAAAGAAATATACCTTAAAACAGGGAAATGCTATTTTTCAATTCAAATTGAAAAAGATTTTTAAAAGGTCAAATTCTAAGAACTGCCCTTGTTAAAAAAAAAAAAAATGCTCCCTCTGAAGGCTATGGTCAATCCATATGCAAAGATCTAGAATGGTCCTTACTCCCTTTTCCAAGGCCCTTGCTCCTGGAAATTTCCCTAAAGATTCAATTCTTGGCACAGCTCAGTGATAAGTTTCTGAGTATTCCCAAGTGATTTTCTCCTTCCCCTCAGTTTACCTTCCTTGCAGCAATTTTCTGTCACTGCATGTGGACTTACACAATCAATTTTCATGCTTCCTAATATGGGCTTGAATAGCTGCACAGTAATGTATTAGTTTCTGGACTGACACCAAAGGCATTTCAAATCGTGTTTTTGTTGTTGTTGTTTTGCTTTAAAATGTTTTAGAAAACATCTGTGGTGATTTGAATATGATTGATCCATGGGAAGTGGCACTATTGGGAAGTGCGGTTCTGTTAGAGGAAGTGTAGCTTTGTTAAAGGAATATGTCACTGTGTAGGTGGGTTTGAGGCTCCTATGCTCAGGCTCCACGATATGGACTTCTTAGTTCTTCCAGCACCTTGTCTGCCTGGGTGCTTGTTGCCCTGCTATCTGCCATGACGATAATGGACTGAACGTCTGAAACTGTAAGCCAACCACAATCAAATGTTTGCCTTTATGAGAGTTGCCTTGGTCATGGTGTCTGTTCATAGCAATGAAACTCTAACTAAGATAACATACTAGTGAATCTATGGTCACATTTCTAATTAGTTCTTTAACATTAATTCTAAGATGTGTTTTTATTGGGTCAAAGTGTGTTCGTTCAAAATTTCAACACACTATTTATTTTTTATTTTTATATTATTATTATTTTTTTTACATTTAACAATGTATGCCCACCAGAAACATGAAGGTCATATTCTTTTCTTTGTTTCAGGAATTTTAACACTCATTTTAGTGTTTTTTTTTTTTTTTAAGATAATGGTTTTATCTTAAATACCCATGGAAGGAGTTACAGAGACAAAGTTTGGAACTGAGACAGAAAGAAAGACCATCCAGAGACTGCCCCACATGGGGGGATCCATCCCATATACAACCACCAAACCCAGACACTATTGTATATGCCAGAAAGATTTTGCTTACAGGACCCTGATATAGCTCTCTCTTGTGAGTCTATGCCGATGCCTGGCAAATACAAAAGTGGATGCTCACAGTCATCTATTGGATGGAACACAGGGCCCCTAATGAAGGAGCTAGAGAAAGTACCCAAAGAGCTAAAGGGGTCTGCAACCCTATAGGAGGAAGAACGAGATGAACTAACGAGTACCCACCAAAGCTCTGTCTCTAGTTGCATATGTAGCAGAGGATGGCTTAGTTGGCCATCAATGGGAGGAAAGGCCCTTGGTATTGCGAAGATCATATGCCCCAGTACAGAGGAATGCCAGGGCCAGGAAGCAGGAGGGGATAGGTTGAGGAGCAGGGCAGGGGGAAGGTATAGGGGTCTTTGGGGATAGCATTTAAAATGTAAATGAAGAAAATATCTAATAAAAAAAGAAAAAAATGGGCTGGCGAGATGGCTCAGTGGTTAAGAGCACCGACTGCTCTTCCTAAGTTCCAGAGTTCAAATCCCAGCAACCACATGGTGGCTCACAACCATCCGTATGATTTTTCTATTTGTTATTTTCTTACTTAAAATATAACATGAAGACCACCAATTTTCTGAATAAATCTACAAAATATATTTTCTTGAAAATGATGTTGAGTTTTTTAGTATAATAATCTGAATCTGTATATTTGCAGCTTTAGACCTTTCTTCATTTTCTATACATAGTTTCATTTCTGAAAGTCCTTCCCATTAAGTAGAGAATACAAAAATATATATTGTTTACTCCTTTAAAATGCTTAATTATGAAAAATATCACTCCTACATTCAATGGCAAGAGTTGCACACAAATCAGGCCCGAGTACACAGCAGCCCACCATTTGAACCCCACATGGTATTTTTCTCTCTTTTACCAGTTTTTTGTTTGTTTGTTTGTTTTGTTTTTGTTTTTTTGTTTGTTTGTTTTTGTTTTTGTTTTTTTGGTTATGGTTTTTGGGGGGGTTGGTTTTTTGTTGTTTTGGTTTGGTTTGGTTTTGGTTTTGGTTTTGATTTTTTGGTTTTGGTGGGGTTTTTTTTGGGGGGGGTGGTGTTTTTTTGTTTTGTTTTGTTTTTGTTTTTATTTTTGTTTTGTTTTCAAGACAGGGTTTCTCTGTGTAGCCCTGGCTGTCCTGGAACTCACTCTGTAGACCAGGCTGGCCTTGATCTCAGAAATTCGCCTGCCTCTGCCTCCCAAGTTCTGGAATTAAAGGCGGGCACCACCAAACCCGGCTTTCTTTTACCAGTTTTAATTTGCTAAAATATAGCATACATCTCTGTACCATGTGTATCTATGGATGGCTTACAAAGCATAGTAAATATTTACAGCTAACAACATAATAACTTCTTTCTGATAGTTCATGTGTAATCATGTTTCTCTAGTTGATTAAGCAGTGCCTTTTCATAGCTATTGATTCAGGCTTGCAAGAGTGCCAATGTCTAAAAGGCACTTGCTTGCAGATCTAGTGAACTTTGTAATGGGAGAAAATGAGGATCAATTTCATAAAATTGATCTCTGACTTCCACACATGTGCACAACATATACACTATTGAATAAATAAATAAAAATTTAAAATATAGCTGTTGATTCAAATTCTATATAAACAAGAGCCATACATGGCTTTGGATGTATGACCCTTTTCTCTCTTAAGGCAAGTCTAGTCCCCTCCAGTTCTACTGTCCTGTCTCTGAACTGTTCTTGAAACTAAACTACTCTGCTCCCTCTCTCTAGGTGTACTTATGTGCACTTATGTGCTTCCTGCAGCATCCCATTCATTTCTCAGACTCTATATTTATGGAAGATTGAAGTCAGCTCTGGCAGCTAACCTTTATACTAATGTTATGTGTATACATGGATACTTTCTTGGTGTTCTTTTATGACTTTTCTTACAAGAGAATCAAACATTATAATTTTTGTGAAATAATTGTTTCACTTATAATGGTGTGATCAATGAATGACTGACTTAATCCATTCATGGGCAAGAGCTGCATAATGACATGAGCCCTTTATATGTAAACTTTCCAAGTACTCTTTGGACATCTAGTACCTTCAAAGACTTATTACACTTTTAGTTTTGAATTGTCAACCTCTATTTTTTGGATTATGCCAGTGTAATTAACAGCAATTCTTACATACAAATATCATACAATGTTTAAATTGCTGTTTATAGGCAGTGAGAACCCTCCTATGCTTTTATGTCCTTTAACATAAAAATAATAAACATTTAAGTTCATAATAGTTTTACATGTATGAAAAATTGTTACAGTTGTACAGATTTCCCATTTAGGGGACACTGATATTTCCAGTAGCAGGATCATGTTAATAGTGCCCTTTTCACAACTAATAAGTCAGTATTGACTCATTGTTGTTGGCTGAAATCCACACTAGAGGCACAATTTCTCTTTTTACCTAAGATCATTTCTTCTCACAGGTTTCATCCAGAATGACATATTGTTCTCCCTGTCTTGTGTTCTCAATAGATTACCAGAGCTGGCAGTTTCTCAGACAGCCCTTGCTGGTTGCTAGTTGGTAATACTTGAAACTCATTTTGTATGTTTCTTCTCATAGACCTGTGTCAATGTATGTTGAAATTGTTACTGAAGAATCATAGTAAGAACTACAAAGAGTGAGGTGAACATGATAATTACTATACTAGAGAAACCAGGCTATATAGCAGTGGAGGGTAAGGAACTAGGGGTAGCCACTAGAAAATCCAAGGTGCCAGGGAGTTGAGAGGCTCCCAGGACCCAAAAGGGATGACTTTAGCTGAAATATGCAACAAAAGGAAGAAAGAACCTGTAGAGAACACATCCAGTAGATAGGTGTGGCCCCCAGTTGAGGAATGGGGCCACTCACTCATCTCCAAAATTTTTAATCCAGAAATATTCTGTCAAAAGGAAAAACAAGAACAACAACAAAAAAAATGGAACAGAGACTGAAGGAAAGGCCATTCAGAGACCTCCCCACCTAGGGATCCATCCCATCCGCAGACACCAAACCCTGACACTATTGCTGATGCCAAGAAGTGCTTGCTTACAGGAGCCTGATATGGCTGTTCCCTGAGAGGTTCTGCCAGCACCTGACCAATACAGATGCAGATACTCATATCCAACCATTGGACTGAGCCTGGGGACCCCACTGGAAGAGCTAGGGGAAGGACTGATGAGCTGAGGGGAATTGCAACCACATAGGAAGAACTATATCAACTAACTGGACCACCCAGAGCTTACAAGGACTCAACCACCAACTAAAGAGTACACATGGAGGGACATATGTAGCACATGGAGTACACATGGAGGGACATATGTAGCAGATGACGGCCTTATCTGACAATAATGGAGGGAAGGCCCTTGTTCCCATTGATGCCCCAGCATCGTAGTATGCTAGAGCAGTGAGGTGGGAGTGGATGAGTGGGTAGAGAAGCACCTCATAGAGGCACAGAGAAGGGAGGAGAGGGTAGATGGGATGGGAGGATTGTGGAGGGATAACCAGGAAGAGGGAACACATTTGAAATGTAAGCAGCAAAAATTATTAATTAAAAATAAGAACTACAAAGTGAAGAACAAAGCTATGGGGCTGCCATTGCCTTTGGGCTGTCTCAACAAGTGAAACTATAAAATACTTATTTTGAAAGAAAAATAAATTTATACTGATTTTTTTCAAGGTAAGGTGCAGGGACTAGGGTGCAATGGTAGAGCGCTTGCCCAGCATGCATAAAACATAGAAGAAAGTAAAGTTTAAATTATAGTCTATTCACTTAAACTACTTCGTTTGGTACTTGTTTATTCCTGCACAAACATCATGACCAAGAAGCAAGTTGGGGAGGAAAGGGTTTATTCAGCCTATACTTTCCACATTGCTGTTGATGACCAAAGGAAGTCAGGACTGGAACTCAAGCAGGTCAGGAAGCAGGAGCTGATGCAGAGGCCATGGAGAGATGTTCCTTACTGGCTTGCTTACCCTGGCTTGCTCAGCCTGCTCTCTTATAGAACCAAGACTACCAGTCCAGAGGTGGCACCACCCACAAGGGGACCTCCCCTTTGACCACTAATTGAGAAAATGCCTTGCAGCTGGATCTCGTGGAGGCATTTCCCCAACTGAAGCTCCTTTCTCTGTGATAACTCCAGCCTGTGTCAAGTTGACACAAAACTAGCCAGTACAATTGACCCCTTGCATATTAATTATAAATATTGTACTGAAAATATATTTCAATAGATATTTTAAAGGATTTCCACGTCTATGTTTGAAATGGAGAAGTAGAAGATATAACAGTGGAGATATTTAACACAGTCTCACTTCCCTCCCTAAGCTCCCAGCTGTGCTCATTCCTGTTCTTATGGACAACTACATTAATTTATTTTTGTTTGTTAACCATATTTGTGTACAATTATGTATATATTGGTTTATGCGTATTTGCATACATGTAGGAAGAATTTATTCTTTTCTAGTTATTGGCAATAATATTGGTGTCACTATTTTATAAATTTAGCACATTGCAGAACAATATAAAGAAGTTATCATAGTCATGTAAAAATAATGAATTTTAATTTAATAGAGGAAATAACGGTGTGAAATGGAATTATGTGACAGAACAGGAAGCTCCTGAACCATCCTCCCATGAAGATACTGACTCAGTAACAATGCACGTACCTAGTATTCCCTCTAAAGCAATGAAGAGACTTCTGCACCCCAAGTAAGCATAAAATCAGTGCATCAAAGCCTGAAGCAGCTTCTCCCCATAGCACCTCCCCTGGCACAATACTATGAGATTTAAATTTAACTATGCATTTCAGCTTCACACTGGGAGGGAAAGAGAATATTCGAGTATATCCCAATGAGTGTGGCTATTATTGGAGACATTTTATAAATACCTGGTTTCTTTCTTTCTTGTTTCATAGAATCCAGTAACAGAACCTGAGAACTGTTGAGAACAAAGAAACAAAGAATGTAGATGGCATTCTACTATCCAAGAGAACTAGCAGGTTCCCTTTCTGAGAGAAGAATAGAGTGTGGATCTGGGCATGGAGTTGCACACTTGTTATCCAAGCACTCAAGAGACTGAGGCAAGGATATCCTGAGTTCAAGGCTAACTTGAACTAGTAAACTCTCTGTCTCTCTGTCTGTCTCTGTCTGTCTGTCTGTCTGTCTGTCGGTCTGTCTGTCTGTCTCTGTCTCTGTCTCTGTCTCTGTCTCTCTCTCTCTCTCTCTCTCACGCACACACACACACACACACACACACACTCAAAGTGTGGTTCTAGTCATCTTGCATTATGGTGCTTTCTAGTTTCTCCCAAAGGACAGGCATGTATGTTTTTTCAGAAAATTGACAACTGGTATACTTCAGAGGTCCGAGGACAGTAAAAGCAAAGCACAATGGAGGTATCATTCTGCTGCTTTGAGAACCTGTGGTACAGCAGATTCCAGAATCAGTGATGAATCAGGAAGGAAGGAAGGAAGGAAGGAAGGAAGGAAGGAAGGAAGGAAGGAAGGAAGGAAGGAAGGGAGGGAGGGAGGGAGGGAGGGAGGGAGGGAGGGAGGGAGGGAGGGAGGGAGGGAGGGTAGAGCAGGGGAGGGGAAGGAAGGGAGGGGAGGGTAGAGCAGGGGAAGGGAGGGGAAGGGAGGCAAGGGAGGGAGGGTAGGGAGAGAGGGAGGATTGGCAGTAATCTCTTTGCTTAGGAATTTATATGGACAGCAAGCCCAAAGAAGTCAGTGTCAAGGAAAATAGTGTCCTAACTCAATTCAGATTGCTGCACAGAATTAGTATGTAAAAACCAGTAGAAGTAAGTGGGTTTTTAAAAACAAAAACAACAAACAAACAAACAAACACCCAAAGTTAAAATGAGTTTAAAGAGAGAGATGGCCTAATAAAATGAACTAAGAAAAACTTTAAATACAAACTCTAAAGAGAAGGTATATTACTTTAAAGAAAAGAAAAAGAAGAACGATAAAGACCAAAGACATTTATAGGATGCCAACAATATAAACGTTATGAGATGCCCAGAAGGAGAAGAGAGCAAGGTTTACTTAAAGAAATCATAGCTCAAAACTGAGCATGCCTACACTCTCAAAACTGGTAGATGGAGCTAGGAATATCATAAGTTAAATTCATTCTCAGCTGGTTAACAAGCTTAAAGTTTACCTGAGGAGCAGAGGTAGAAGGGGAAGAGGTGATTCAAGGAGTGGAAAGAGGAGGAGGAGGAGAAGGAGAAGGGGAAGAGAAGGGAGAGGAGAAGAAAGAAGAGGAAGAGAAAAAGAAAGAAAGGAGAAAGAACCCAAAATACCCATATACAAACTCTTTGGTAAGAAATGAACATTCAAGTCAAAAGATATAACATCATAAAACACACTAATTTCTAAGAAGTCCACATGGAAACATGGGTATACACTATAATCAAATTGTCAAAATAAAAACAGAAAAAGAAGTTTGAAAACAACAATAAGACAATGAATCATACAAGGGAATTTTCATAAGTTATCAGTAGATAATTCATTAAATCATAAAGAAATGAGGTAATACATTCATAGTTCTGAGATGAAAATGTTGCCAACAGTGAGGGTTACTCTTGGTTATCAACTTGACACAGCTGGCAAAGAGTAACCTCAGTCAGGAAACTTTTTCCACAAAATTGTCCTGTGGCCATACCCATGGGTTCTTTTTCTAATTGCTAATTGATGTAGAGGACCCAGTCCATGGTGGGAAAGTGGTTCTAGATTACGCAAGGAAAGCAGGGAAAGGCATCAAAAAGCATCCCCAATGATTAGTACTTCAACCTTCGGACTTGATACTGCCTTGGCTTCCCTGAATAATCTACAGGAACCCATAAGCTGAGTAAACCCTTTCCTCCCCAGGTTAGTATGGTCAGTGCTTTATAACAACAACAGAAAACAAACCAGGTCACCCACCAAGAACACCTGGTTCTTCTTTATTTTCAATGTCAAACGAGTTTAGATTTCCAAAACCACAGGAAAGTGATATTACACTAACTAAAATGCTTCAGCACAACAAAGAAAACGCATCAATGGAGTGAAAATACAATCCATTGAATGAAAGAAAATCATCAAACCACCCAAAAAGCTCTTAAAACAACACTATTATTACTCAGCATTTCTACCCCAGGATATTTATTTAAAAGAATTGAAATCAAGATCTCAAAGAGATTCACTTGTTCTTTTTACAACTTTATTCACAACTAATGGGTGGAGAAACATAAATGCCTTTCTCCAGGTGAAAGGGTAAAGGAAGAACAATAAATAGTTCAGTAGAAGATTCTTCATCCACAGTAAGGACATGTTATAAACTGCAACATGGACAACATTATACTGAGTAAAACTGGATGCTTACAGCATGGACCCACTTATGGGAAGTATCTAACGTATCTAAAGTTAGTAGCTATGCAACACTAACAACCTGAGTTTGATTCCCAGAATCCATGTTAAAATCCCGAGATTTTGGCTTTGGAATGCCAACACGCAGAGATGGAAGATATAACAGGAGTGTTGCCATGAAGCTTGTGGGTCACCTTGTCTGCACAACCGAAGCAAGAGAGACCCCATCTTGACAATAAAGTGAAAGGAAAGGAATGACTTCTGAAAGTTGTCCTATGAGATTTGGATGCATGGTAGAGCATAGGCATGATACCTTCCCAGGCGCACCATACCCACAACACTCATGGTGGAGCACAAACATGCCTTCACTCGTATACTAACACATAGAAATAATTTCTAAAAATAGTACGGCTCTGGAAATGCTATTGTATGTCTGCAATCACTGCACTTGAGCAATTAAGGCAAGACAACAATGAAATCTAGGAATCAGCTCAAGCTTTGCAGTACAACCCAAACTTGGAAAACAAAACTAAAAGCAGACTAGCAACTATTCACATAATACTGGGTATTTTCAGCAATCTGTAAAATTTTAGCAGGTATCTAACCTGTGGTCCACAGCTGCACACATCCCAGTATAGCTTTGACTGAGACCCAGAACAATTTAAGACAGTATCATCATATCATAATATGAAAAGGCAGAACATTCCTGAAAAAATATGAGAGTAATTGACAGATTCCATGTAAATGCTGTAAGAGTCTTCAAAGTGGACTTAAGAATCTTTGCAAGTTTATGTTCCAAAGAATTTATGTATCAGTTACAGTTCTTACATTTAAGTACAGAAAAATCTCTTCAGTCGCCTCTGTATTAGAATGTATGGCATTATTCTTTGTGGAATATGTATATTTTCTAGGGAAAGAAGAGTATGCGGGGTCAAAACATGGCAAGGTGTAAAGCAGGAGCTCCTGAGAAGGAGCTTACAAATGTGGCCAGCTCCTAAAACATCTCAGGCATCACTTCAAACTAAGTCATTTAACTTGAAATCATTTACAGCAAGTGCCTCCTTTGTTTGAAGTCCAGCCCAACAAGAATGAACATGACCAGAGAAGGGACTCTCTAAACCATATGGGATAATCACTAGGGGGAAAGAACAGAGGGGAAGCTATTCAGAAAGATGTTAACACTTTATATTTTGTCTCTTTTTTTTTCCTTATTACTTATGGATCTCTGTCAAAATGTTCATAAACACACACGTGTCTTATGTTTTACATAATTAACCCATGATTTCATTTAAAACTAAATTTCTAGCTAACCAATTGTAAGCTCAGCCAGTTACTATCCACAACTTTTAAAAAAATTAGATTAAGCTCTGCTGACACCATCCTTCCATAGAAGATCCTGATTAGTGAGTTCTGGGCTGCTAATGTTCTAGGTCAAGGACTGAGTAAGGTCTGACAGTCCATGAGGCATTGATCTTTGGGCAAAGACTTCTCAGCACTCAGTTACAAGCTGCTCTAGAGAATGGGCTTTATCAGCCTAGTTGTGTGATTGGATAGTGATAAAAAAGCAACTAACTAGAGGGCAAGTAGTAGAAATAAAAGGCATAATTTTATAACTACCTAGTCATCATTTGCTATGAACATGCTAACCAATAGTTACACCCAGTGTTGCTCTGGGCTACCATCTTTAACTGTGAATTAATCCACCAGGGATTCAAAGCAAATTTCTAAGTCCATTTAACACTTGCAATAGCTAACTGGAATATTGTAAAGATTGCAGGTCTAACTCACATAAGGTGTTTACCATGGTGTAATCAAAGGACCTTAAGAAATAATTGCTAGTGCTTCTCTCATTACAAATTTCTGTTAGGACTGGAGCACAGGGAAGAAATTTAGGCAGATGTGTTTGTGAAGCAAACCTCCTTTTGTCCTTTACTTAAGTGGATATCTCATCAGAAAAAAATGACACAATTAATTCACCACCGTGAAGTGTTGTGAGAAGGTACTAATTAATACTGTAAAGTTCTTTGGCAAAATAGTGTGAAAGGAAAATACTAAATACTGCATAACAGTTTACTTTGAAGGCCATCACCAACAGTAATGTAATCTAATTTAATTAAACAACACACAGTTAAATAATAAAGAGTGGAGGAAGAAATAAATTAAGAGGCACAGTCTAAAGAAAAGATGAGATTTGAAAAAAAAATATGGTGAGTCAATGAGGCAGAGAGACACTAGGAAGCTATTTGACTTGAAAGGAGATATTGACAAGGTCCCTCCTTACACAATCTGCTGCATTCCCTGGTACCTAATTGTAACATTAAATGCATCAGCATCTGCAATAATATGAATGTTAATGATGATCATTGCTGAGACACAAAAGAGCACTTAATTACCTTTGGGAGAGTAAATGTCATCGTTACTGAGAATTGTTGGAGTGATATAAAAGTTGAAAAATGTAATAAGACGTGGCTGGCTAACTCAGAAGACTGGTGGCTCCTTTCATAGTTTAAAGTTGCTTTGGGAACACCTGACCATCAAGGACACAGACTGTCTATATCTAAAGGAGGTAGATGGTTGTTCTGTTTGATGAAATGATGGAAAGCGGGAGAACTCATAGGTTAGTCTAGACCCTAGGGATATAGCCAGCAGCTGTATTTGACTATAAATGTTATCTTCACATACTCACCTTACAGCCTTTATTTTTAAAATCATGGCATCAAAAAAATGTCAGGAAATAGAGCCCCAGAGTCTCCAGGGAAAGAATGCTAAGAGAGCTGCCCAACTAATGTCCCCTACCCAGGATCAGAGTAGTGTGATGGAAGTTGCCAGGTCTGCTAGACCTCTCCATCCCCCACCCCTTTCCTACCCACTGCATCACTATCCTGGATCTTTATTTTGACAATCAACTTATTTTTTCGTTCAAATATCTACTTATTTCAAACAAACAAAAAAGAGACAAAGAAACAAAGTGTAAGAGATTTTGAAAAGGATGAAGGGCAGGAAACAAAGCTCTACTTAGAATATTTGCACAGTGTACCATGGGAAACAAGGTAGAATGTGGCAAGTGGGGAAGTAAGCCTGGAGGGAAGGAAGATGGCCCATTTTTAAATGGAGCAGAGAAGTCAAATGATATTTTATTTTATTATCATGTGTGTGTGTTTCTGCATGAAGCCATGCATATTCATACATGTGCAGACCTCTATGGATATCAAAGGAAACTTTTGTGAATCAGTGCTCTTCACCATGCAAGTTCTGAGGATAGAACTCAGGTCAGCAGGCTTGTCCTCCAACAACTTTACCCACTGAGCCTTGCACAGGTCTTCAAATAAGAATTGTAATGAACATCTCTTCACTTCCCTGGATATACAATGATGACATCATAACTGACTTTAGTGAAATCAATTTTCAACAAGCGCGGGAAGTGAATGAAGCTAGAGTGGGTACACAAACCCCAGGGAATCAAAATAGAGACCAGGAATGTCCAATGCTTTTTCCAACTTGAAGGTAGCTAAGGGGCACAATAGAGGAGTGGAAGTCATGCTTTGCTCTGTTGGTTTTTGCGTGGTGTTTGGGGAGGCTGCTGGGTGCTTAGCTCTCCCGCAAATAGCACAGTGGAAATTGGGTGCTGTCAGATGTGGAAGGGCCCTGAGAAATGGAAGGTCTTTAGGGAGAGCCTTACCTTGGATGATAAGAAAAAAAATCTCTTGCCCTCAGGCAAATGAGCTACTATGGAGTGCAGCTACAGGAGAGACTGCCTGCTCTGGTTGTACCACTTGTGATGAGTATTGCGAACATAGACAATGACTGTGATTATGAAACATGATTATGTTTCAGTCTAAGTGAGAAAAATGGAAAGAATATCAAGATGATGTAAAAATCAAACAGAAGTGAAAATATGGAAGCCCAAGTAAGGCTGAAGTCCCAAAGAGTGCAGAGGTAGAGACAGATGTGAATTCTCATATAAGGATATATGGTGTGAAGTGCAGTGGAAAATATAAAATGAAGGAAGCATTCTTGTGCATCCTTGTCCCCTGGTACCCACTTGACATTAACCTTGCAGATATCCTATAAGTGGGACAGCAGCAAAGGAATGACTACCAAGAAGATACAAAGTGCCTGAGGGCAGGTTGCTTCCAGAACCGTTCTCTCATTTTGTTATATTTATCACAGCTATTCACAGGAAGAGTTCACAAAGTAGCAATTCCATATTTTTAATTTAAAACTTTGACATGGACCATGTTCTGACCATATTCTTCCCTTTCTCTTAACTCCTCCTCTCAGATCCTCCCCATCTCCCTATCCACCCAACTCCATATTCTCTCCCTC
This sequence comes from Mus caroli, assembly GCF_978045245.1. Taxonomy (NCBI): domain Eukaryota; kingdom Metazoa; phylum Chordata; class Mammalia; order Rodentia; family Muridae; genus Mus; species Mus caroli. The sequence goes on along the minus strand of NW_028227258.1, from coordinate 143,989,619 downwards.
CATCAGAGTAAAAACCATAAAATAACTAAAATCCCAAGTAAACAAAAATAAGACAAAAAATTCCAAGTCCACTTTGAGTTGGCCAATTATTCCTAAACCTGGGATCCACCCTGAACAGTGATTATTATACTCAGTGACACTCTGTTGGAGAAAACTCTTTCCTCTTCCCAGAGGAAAACCATAGCAACCAGTTTCTTTGTTAAAACTAGAATTTGTGTTCACACCCCCTTCTCGGTGATGGAATTTTATGTGTTTTCAACTTGTGGGTGGTCCTCTGTGTACAGCCGTAGTCACTGAATCCATTAGTGTGTCAGGCCTGTTGTATCTGGAGGATGCTCTTTCCCGGGAGTCATCTACCACCTCTGACTCTTACAATCTTGCTGCCTCCTCTTCTGCAGAGATCCCATGTTCTTTTCAACTGGATTTAAGAACCATTCCATGAGCTGGAACCCACACCTGACTCTCCTTAAAAGTCCAAGAACTTGAACTGGCTAGGTTATGGACCTAGGGAGAAACCTAATACTATTATTCTGTTAAATGAACATAGCAATAAAAAGACTCCTAGTAGCATTCTAAGAGATCAGTTCCTCGCTCAGCCATCACCAGAAAAGAGCTTCTTCTCCTTCTCCTTCTCGTTGTTGTTGCTGTTCCTCTTCTTCCTTTCCTTCTCCCTCTTCCTCTTCTTCCTCTCCCTCTTTCTCTTCTCCCTATCCCTGTCCCTCTCCCCCTTCCTCTTTCCCTCCCCCCTCTACCCTCTCCCTCCTCTCCTTCCTCTTCCTCTTCCTCTTCCTCTTCCTCTTCATCTTCCTCTTCCTCTTCCTCCTCTTCAAAACATCAATTGGAAATTTCTGGTTCCTTCAGAGACTCAGTTGTATCACGTGACGTTTTTCAAGAAACTTTATCATGAGTGAGTATTCTTGCTGAAGCATACATGTGGGAGGATGTTTTGCTAAAAACAGACTCATGGTGTTTTTGATAGCAGCCTGGAAAGGGGGCATGTGATGTTTTTCTAGAGCAGATGCTTGAGAGAACAGGTGATATTTGGAAAGGGTATAAATATAACCCAACAGAGAGTGGACAATGCTTTGTGGTATTGGTTCTCCTTGCCACTCCTTAATGATCATCATTTGTTGTGACTTCATAGAGAGAAACACCACCAAACAACTTCTGGTGGTGTTCAGGTGGCTTCTTGCCACTTCTGCGGCCTTGGGCCAATTGGCAGAGCCTCATGGTTTCTTCTGGATCGAACTGCTGTTGCTGATTCATGAATAGTGTTTGCAAGTGGATTGAGTTGGTACTGCTGGTTAGTATGAACTGAACTACTTATATCCTGACAATGCAGATTGGATTTGCTCAAAGTATTATTACTTTCTTTTTTAATTTCTTTTTTTAATTTTTTTATTTTACTTTTATTTTTTTATTTTTTTTTTGATTTTTAATATTTTTATTACATATTTTCCTCAATTACATTTCCAATGCTATCCCAAAAGTCCCCCATAGCGCCCCCCACTTCCCTACCCACGCATTCCCATTCTTTTGGCCCTGGCATTCCCCTATATTGGGGCATATAAAGTTTGCAAGTCCAATGGGCCTCTCTTTCCATTGATGGCCGACTAGGCCATCTTTCGATATTATTTACATTTCAAATGTTATCTCCTTTTCTCGTTTCCTCTCCAAAAACTCACTATCATATCTCCCCTTCCCCTGCTCACCAACCTATCCAATCCTGCTTTCCTGTCCTGGCATTCCCCTACACTGGTGCTTCAAGCCTTCACAGGAACAAGGACCTCTCCCTCCCATTGATGTCTGATCAGGCCATCGTCAGCTACATATGCAGCTGGAGCCAGGGGTCCCTCCATATGTACTCTTTGGTTGGTGGTTTAGTCCCTGGGAGCTCTAGGGGGTACTGATTGCTTCATATTGTTATTCCTCCTGTGGGGCTGCAAATCCCTTCTGCTCCTTGAGTACTTTCTCTAGCTCCTTTATTGGGGACCCTGTGCTTAATTCAATGGTAGGTTGAGAGCATCCACCTCTATATTTGTCAGGCACTGGCAAAGCCTCTCAAGAGGCAGCTATATAAGGCTCCTGTCAGCAAGCACTTGTGGGCATCTACAATAGTTGCTGAGTTTGATCCCCAGATGGAGGAATCTCTGGATGGCCTTTCCTTCCGACTCTGCTCCAGACCTTGTCTCTGTGTCTCCTCCCATGGTATTTTGTTCCCACTTCTAAGAAGGACCAAAGTATCCACATTTTGGTCTTCCTTCTCTTTGAACTTCATGTAGTCTGTCAATTGTATTCCAGGTATTCCAAGCTTCTGGTCTAATATCCACTTATCAGTGAGTACTTGCCATGTGTGTTCTTTTATGATTGGGTTACCTCACTCAAGATATTTTCTAGTTGCATCAATTTGCCTAAGAATTTCATGAGGTCATTGTTTTTAATAGTTGAGTAGTACTCCATTGTGTAAATGTACCACATTTTCTGTATCCATTCCTCTGTTGAAGGACATCTGGGTTCTTTCCAGCTTCTGGCTATTATAAATAAGGCTGCTATGAACATACTGGAGCATGTGTCCTTATTACCAGTTGGACCATTTTCTGGGTATACGCCCAGAAGTGGTATTGCTGGATCTTCCAGTAGTACTATGTCCAATTTTCTGAGGAATGGCCAAACAGATTTCCAGAGTGGTTATACCAATTTGTAATCCCACCAGCAATGGAGGATTGTTCCTCTTTCCCCACATCCTCACCAGCATCTGCTATAATCTGAGTTTTTTTATCTTAGCCATTCTGACTGGTGTGTGGTGGAATCTCAGGGTTATTTTGATTTGCATTTCTTTGATGACTAAGGATGTTGAACATTTCTTTTTTGTGTGTGTTTCTTTTTTTTAATTTTTAATATTTTTTATTACATATTTTCCTCAATTACATTTCCAATGCTATCCCAAAAGTCCCCCATAGCGCCCCCCACTTCCCTACCCACCCATTCCCATTCTTTTGGCCCTGGCATTCCCCTATATTGGGGCTGCTTCTCAGCCATTCAGTATTCCTCAGTTGGAAATTCTTTGTTTAGCTCTGTACTCCATTTTTTGTTTGTTTTTTTTTTTTAAGATTTATCTATTGGTTATATGTAAGTACACTGTAGCTGTCTTCAGACACACCAGAAGAGGGCGCCAGATCTCATTACGGATGGTTGTGAGCCACCATGTGGTTGCTGGGATTTGAACTCTGGACCTTCGGAAGAGCAGCCGGGTGCTCTTACCCACTGAGCCATCTCACCAGCCCCTGTACTCCATTTTTAATAGGGTTATTTGGTTCTGTGGAGTCTAACTTTTTGATTTCTTTACATATATTAGCCCTCTATCGGAAGTAGGATTGGTAAAGATCTTTTCCCAATCTTTTGGTTGCCATTTTGTACTATTGACAGTGTCCTTTGCCTTACAGAAGCTTTGCAATTTTATGAGGTCCCATTTGTCAATTCTTGATCTTAAGAGCATAAGCTATTGGTGTTCTGTTCAGGAAATTTTCCCTGTGTCCATGTGCTCAAGGCTCTTCCCCACTTTCTTTTCTATTAGTTTCAGTGTATCTAGTTTTATGTGGAGGTCCTTGATCTACTTGGACTTGACCTTTGTAAAAAGAAATAAGAAAGGATAGACTTACATTCTTCTACATGCTGACCTCCAGTTGAACCAGAACCATTTGTTGAAAATGCTGTCTTTTTTCCACTGGATGTTTTTAGCTCCTTTATCAAAGATCAAGTGACCATAGGTGTGTGGGTTCATTTCTGGGTCTTCAATTCTATTCCATTGATCTACATGCCCGTCACTGTACCAATACCATGCAGTTTTTATCACTATTGCTCTGTAGTACAGCTTGAGGTGAGGGATGGTGATTCTGCCAGATCAAAGAAATATTTCTAAACAGGTCCACATTAACCTTTCCTTTCAACAACTTCTAGGGGGTTGCAGGCTAGAAGGGAGGTTAAAGCATTTAAGTGTACTTATTAAAGTATGGTTTTAAAAAAAATCAGTCTACATTCTCCTCCTCTTCTTCTCCCCCCTTCTCCCTCTTCCTCCTGTTAGTAGATGGAAAGAAACACAGAGACTCTCAATGTGCAGAGAGTGAATGGCCAAAGCCTTCTCTTCATAAGTCATTTCTAATCCTTTTAACTTGACCAAATTGGGGTTTGAACATACAAAGAAAGATGTCATATCCGTCTGACTTGACTCAAATTCTCATCATTCCTCACAACACTGCTACTTCAGTAGGAATGGATATTCATTTTGTAGACAAGCCAAAATGGACACCTTTCTTCCCATGTAATCATCTCTCTGGGTCCTGCATGTCACATATGCACAGCATGATGCTTAAGAATACTGAAAACTGAATGAACACTCAGTTCAACCTCCATGTGCCTACTTCAACATTCACAACAGGGAAAATGAAAATACTAGAAGAAAAACAAACAAGGAAATGAGTTTAAAGCAAAGCATGCAATCCATGACATGACAGTGAGTAGTATCCCTCCCATGCAACAGTGTCATTGAAAGGGATGTTCGTGCAATCAACAGTTCCTACTGATAATGGGACTCCTGATATTTTCACCGAACAAGAATAGCACGTTCTTTCTTTTCACCAGTAGTTAATATTTTAAGAGATTACTCCAAAAGTCTGAACAATACATTGTTGTCAGTTAACACCTATCAAATATTCCAAAAATGACTTTGTTTTCTCAAAACTTGCACTGAATATTAAAACTCTATTTTCATGTTCACACTATAAATAATATTTTTTACTTAAGTTGAATTAACCCTTTCAAATTCTATTTAGAACACTCACAGAACCTGCCTTTCAAATATCAGACACTAATATATACAATTTTAACAGCATGGAGTTAAGGGTTTGGAATCACAAAATTGCATATTCTAATGAAAGTTCACAGTTTTAGGTATCAGAGGAAATCATAATATGCATAACGCACAATAAGCAGCATTTGCAAACCACACGTATGGTGTGAGTGCATCTGGTGTACTATTTCATTTGAATACTATCTTTGCATTATGTCTCAGCATTTTGAATAGTGTCAGGTTTTTCAAGTTCCCTTAAATAAGAAAATATTTAAAATGTTTCCAACAATCCACAAAGCTCCAAAACCCCAAATTATAGTAAAGGAAACCATGTGAGTTAAAGTCAAATGGAACTTTTATGTAACTTAGTTACAGAAGTGCAAGGCCTTAGGTCCCCAGCAACACACACACACACACACAGTAGCAAAAAGAAAAAAACTTTGTGTGTGTGTGTGTTTATGTATGTGTGTATGTGTGTGTTTAACTGTGTGTATCTGTGTATTTAACTATTAATCAAGGGTGGGGGCTTTCTCAGTGAATAAGATTAGATCTTAGTGTGCAAGCCTGAGGAATTGAGTTCAACTCCAGCACCCACATAAAAGCTTTGTGCATCTGTAATGCCAACATTGTTGGATGGAGGAGGAGGACTCTTGGAACTTTTTGATCAGCCAGCTTAACTAAAAAACAACCAGCTCTAGGTTTGGTGAAAGATAATGTCTCAGTGAGACAAAGTGGCTATTGAAAGATTAGACACTTGATCTCCTCTTCTGATCTCATACTTGTGTACAAATGCATGCATGAGTATGCTCATGGGTACACAATACAAATATCATACATGCACACACACAAAAATGAAAACTTAATATTAATTATTTCTTTTATAAAATGACATGTGTGTTATATGAAATTTAATAAAAAATGTAAAGATATCAAGAAATAATTTCAAATCTAATCAGTGTAAAATTATTTAACTTAATCATGCATGAATGTCAGTCACAAAAACTATACACATGCAGATACATACAAATAATAAAATCATAAGTGCTTATAAAATAAAGATAATTTTATATATTTAAGTATATAATTTTACTGAAGTTGAGTCACGGTGCCCAACCTTGATAATTTTTTATCTAAAATATTGAAACAGACAATATTAATTAGGATTATTCACTCTTTTGAGTTAATGTATGTTTGTGTATACATGGTTACTATATTGGTGTGTATGTAGGTGTTCATGTGTGTATGGGTGTATGCAGGTACACATGTGTATAGTGTGTATGTAAGTATACACATGTGCAGAGGTGTGTGCAGATGTTTGGTATGTAGGTGCTGATTCCCCAGTCTATAGATTTTCTGTTAGGTGCTTGAGGCACCTGAAGTCAGTTGCTGGGAACTAAATTTGAGCCATGTGCAAGAGCAGTGGGCACTGTTACCACTGAGGCATTTCTCTGGCCCCCATCCTTCTATCTTAATCTCCTCTGGAACATAATGTGCTCATTTTCTCTGTAAATTTCATTTCAGGAAACTGACATATTAAATTTGAAATAGTTTAATTATCTCTCTGCCTTACTTGCTGGATTTTCAAACAGAAAAACATCTATTATCTCTGTATTGTTTTTCATACCTGATTCTACCTAGTTGCATAAAACTTGAGTATTTTTCATCTGAGTTCAGCGTCGTTCCTCCTGTGAACTTGACTTTGCCTCAGTATTTTAGTGAAGACGATGCTTTTCATTTTGCAGTGCTTTTCTTTGTAACTTCAAACAAGATATTATATTCTTTGTTTTGTTTTTAAGAGAAACTCATACAATTAACAGATACTGGGTAATTATCAGTGATAACACGGTGCTTTCAAAACAAAATATTTGATTTTTATAATATAAGTTCATAATTTTGACGTACTCTTGCCTCAACTATCTTGATTTTTAAATTATACTTAGATATCTTGAATCCAGGGTTTCAAACCAAAAAAGAAAAAAGAAATCCTTACTCTGAGTTTCTGTTCTGATGTGCTTTATGCTTTGATTAGCACATGAATGCTATCCATCTATAACCATAGGGACTGTCAGTAACGATTCAACTCATATACTTTGTTATCAAGATCCTGTGTTCTGCAGTGCCAGGATTAAAAAAATATTATGATCGCATGATTTAAAATGATGTAATGTGTGTTTTATTTGTTTTCTTTGAGTTGCTGTTGATGTTGGAGGTGACATAAAATAAACAGGAGCAGGATATGTAGATCTTGAGTTAAAGGGAATAGAGAGAATGATACTGGGATAATGAAATTCTGCACTAGAAGTACAAGATCACTAAAAGCACGAGCACATAAAATCTATTCATCTTTGCTCCTGCATTATTGTGCTGCTGATACAGCAGCTCACTAAGTAGCCTAGGCTAACCTAGAACTCCCAAGCCACTTGCCACTCCAGAATGCTGGGATTATAGGCATTATCCCCGTCTATGGTTCCTCTAAAAGAGCAGCTAGTGCTATTACAGTTGGAGCCATCTCTCCAGCCTGAGCAGGAGATTTTTGTTTTTCTGATTTATTTATCATCATCATTATTATAATCATTATAATTATTATGTGTGTTCATGATATGCATGGGTGCACATGCCATGATACATATATGTATAGTTTTCTCTGCTCATGCTTATGTGGACTCCCAGGATTAAACTAGTTGTCGGTCCTTTACAGAAAGTGCTTTGCCATCTAAGACAGCTTCTCAGAATCATCACTAGGTGGCAGAGGTACCATCTAGGAAGTATAAGCATCTTGCAAAAACTTGAGCTAGATTACGTCACCATATTTCCATAGCATCCAGGGCCTCTGGGCAAACCATACATCTCATTCAGAATTGGATTGGTGTTCTTTAAAGGCAATTTTATTGGCAGATTCAGTAAATTAGATATAGAATTTTCAAGCTAGTCCCATAGGCTATTGCTGAGTATTTGTTACGTTGCTCTCCTGTGCAGCCGAATCCCATCGCACAGCAGTGAACTGAATCCCATCAGCTCTGACAAGGCTGTAATGCTTAAATAGATTCTGTCACCACTTAGCTTAATTTAGGTTATAAAGTCTGTGTGACATGCTTCACAGAGGCAGGAGCTTTCCTGGCTGCTCCTTCAGGTGAGTTTGAAACTCATGGCTTACCCTCGTGAAGATGAAGCTTCACATTTTATCTTCATAATGAGCGCTGAAGCAATTTCACCTTGCAGGACCTTTGCTCCTCAAAAATGGTCTGAAGAAAGTCTTGTGGAAGCACTCTGCTGCCTTCTTTTCCATTCAAAATCAACCTATAGCTCCAAACTGTCACTTCTGTTATGGGTTACACTCACTGAGAATCAATGCTCTCTTGGATACATCATCATCTTTAAGCCTCTTTAATGTTCTTCCTTTTGAAGCTTCTTTGAGTGCAAAACCTTTTATCATATGTCATTTCTGTGTGCATTTGTGTGTGCCCATATGTATGGGAACCAAAGATCTATGTCAATGTCTTGCTCAATCACTCCTCACCTAATTTTTCCAGACAGGGCATTTCGCTGAACCTGGGGCAGCTCAGTTCATCTAGCTTCCTGATCAGCAGGGTCCTCTCTCTCCCATCTCCATCACAGTGGTTTAACCACATTATCTAGCTTCTATCTGAGTGCTGGGTATCAAGTCCAGGTCCCTGCATCCGAGCCAGCATTATACCAGCTGAGCTATCTCACACATAATTTAAACTGTTTTGTTCACATAGATAACATTTTCAAACCTCTTCAAGTCTCTCTTTATAGAAGTTCTGTACTCTTGCCCCCATTGTTTCAGAAGTAGACAAAAGATATTTATTTTTTAAACTGCTATAACTAACAACCATTTATTTGGGCACTAGTCTCAAGATCTATCAAAAGGGGTGGGTCTGTATTATTTTTTAATAATATTTCCTGTGCTAGTTAGATTAATTTCAGCATGTCCTCTTTTGTACCATAATACCTTTCAAATATAAGACCACACTTCTAAAAGAAGAAAAGCTATAGCATCAGCATCAATAGCTAGAAAATACAGAGATTTGATCAAAGCAAAATCCCAAAGGAAGCAACAGAGGAGAGCTGTTCTGAGCTTAAGTAGTATGCAAATTGCTTTATTTTAAATGGTAGCATGATAACAAATGATATTTCTGGATTTTGGCACATCAAACTCCCCACAGATGAAAGATGACTTAATTGCTTTGACCACAGTCCGAGTCGGAATAGCTCAGTTGGCAAATATAAAAATAGCATGGTGCTGTTTGCATTTGAGCAAGAAATGATTTCATCTTAACGCCAAAGTCTAGATAACAAAGTAACAGAGGAGAGGGATATGTCTTGCAAGAAAGGTGCAATTTTTGATTGATGTGACTAAGAGCTGCATGGGACACATTGATCTTGTCAGCTACACCCATGTTCATAGGAAATAAGGCAGTCAGGATAGTGCCTTCAAATTCAGATCACAGTATATAGAGGGTTTATGTCTTCACAGCCTTGACGGTTAAGCATTCAGGGAAATTTGTTGCTTTTGCCCTCATCTTTAAATAACCTCCTAAAATTCTTTTAATAACTCATTGTTACCTTGAATATTTAATGGTATTTTTAATACCTTAAGTTATTCTCAGAATTTTTTTGAAACGCTTTCAAATAATCAAAGCAGAGCAAGGCTTATTGTACTTGGGAGTTTATTATGTAGGCAGCCAAATAAAGTAAAAAATATGACACAAAGAATAAGAAATTTCCGCAAGCCCTGTATTAAGTACAAATCGAAAGCCAGTAATGATAAACGTGGACTACAGGCTCTCCATTTTCTCGGTGGCTACTGTTGGAGATGATGTCGCTTTTTATATTTTCTAAACTTTGTAATATAAACAGCAAACTTAATTCGGAAAAAAATTCTACTATAGCTGATTACCATAAGCATGGCCAGAGACATTTAAATCAAAAGTCACTTGAGTTGGAAAAGGTTTTGGTTTTTTTCAATAAATTATTTTTTATAATGACTATAAAAGTTATATAGTACACGGAGGCTATCTGGAAGGAGATGCTTTACTGTGCCTGAATTGCAGGGAACACTTTCTGAGACATAAAGCTGACAATCAGACATCTGAGTGTGATGCAGAAATACCCATCCCCAGAAAGATTGAAGTGAGGACATTAGCAACTGGACACAGAGACCCTTGTTCTTTCAACCCAAAGCTACAGTGGATGAACTGCAGTGCTAACACAAGCACACGGGTGCAAAGAGGAAAAGCTCACCTCGACATCATTGTTTTCAAAGAAGTAAATAAGAATTCTTCCACCACAAATCTATAATCTCTTCCAACATCTAGGAAAAAAAATAGCTCTGTGGTCAAAGAAAACTACATACATAAAATGGCTTAATTTTCAAAATTTAAATTCCAATTACACTTTACTCTTAAATTACTCGTCATAATTTTACCAAGCAGACTGTTTCCAAGAATCATCGCAGAGTAAGGTTCACTGTACTTTGGGCTTTACTATGTAGTGATCCAAATAAAGTAAAAATATATATAGAAGAAGAAGAGTATGACACAAAGAATAAGAAATTTCTCCAAGCCCAGTATTAAATACAAATGGAAAGCAAGTGATGGTGAACACGGACTACTACAGGCTCTCCATTTTTCATGAACTCATCACTTTAATATATTATAATTTTGCGTTTTAAACACTGAAACGATTTTCCGTAAAGAAAAGCAGATGTGTTTGCTTAGGCAATAGGTATTCACAAATCGCACTATTACTTTAAATCATGCTGTTGACCAAGCCAGCGATGGAAGACAGTGGTTTATTTGGATGATAGGTAGAGAAAACTAATTTTAGATTCATTCTAAAATGAGGACAAGTGACGGTTCTGTTTCTAAATGGAGAAGAGAATGCACTGTGATACAAACTCTCTGGAGAGTCAGGAAATTCTTCCTTATTTACTCTTTTAAAGAAATCGAACATCTGCCAGTGATTGTTTCACTTTTAGTAGAGATGTTTTAAGGAAATGTATATTTAAAAAAAAAAAATCTCATCCCTGATCTTCTAGTTTCAGTTGCCAGGAAGGAAAGAAAATTAACTATTGAATAAATAGGAAGAAATAGGTTTAAGTTCCCCTCTGTAAAGCCAAGGCTGGCCTCCTACTGTTGAAATCTATGTGCCTCAAACTCCTAAATGTGGAGTCACAGCTATCAAACAGCCCAGCAGGCTTGCAGGTTAATTACTAGTGGACATTGACTTAATCTGTAGCTGGTGCTCTGATTCCTGTACTGTCACTGGGCTTTTACTGTTTGTCACGACTGACTTCTTACCTTCTAACAACAGCTAAAGACATCTTTTTTCTTTACCATGCCAGTCTAGGCTGAGACAGCATAGTCTTCTTTCTGAGCTCCAGTCTGCCTTCCTTGTCTATTGAGGCACCATATCACTCACTCCAGCAGCCTGTCCAGGATCCTGTGTCACCCAGATGATGCTGGCTCTACTGGAAGTTCCAAAGTCACCTAAAATCTTGTGCTAGAAACACATTCCAAGTGCTGGAATTCCAGGTACTTCTCACCACATTTCACTTTACAGTCACTTTTTAGAATAGTATATTACTTTGTGGGATAGAGGCACCATCATGCATTTAATCATTTGCAAGCCTTTAGGTTGTATCATATTTCTTTCCCTTTAAAAAAAATCTTTAGACATTTTGCAACATGAACTCATGATATTGTGGGTATTTAGATTATAAAATTTGTTTTTTTTAACAGTTTTTACCATAACAATATTTCTTATAACTCCACATATTGTTGTTTTAAATTTTTACCCATTTTTTAACAATTATTTGATTTTTATTAAAAATCATGAGTCTCTTTTTATACCATTTTGAACATCTTTACTTTTTCTGTTAATTATCAGGTTAAATTATTTTCCAATTTTTCTTTTAAATGGCTTTTGTTTTGTAGATGCTGTTTGTACTCTTGGTAAAACGTAAACAAGTTTATTTGTTTGTTTGTTTTTGTTTTTTACCTTGTGCAGCAAGGCCTTTCTTTGCTTGCTGTCTATAAATCTATCTTTATAGACTACTGTTCTTCACTCACACAACATGTATTTCCAAATTTATAGGAAGCCCAATTATTGAGTAAAATTTATCTTGAAGAATAACGAAGCACACTAGAAATAGCTGAGATTTAAAAACACACACACACACATTATTCAGACAAGCATTTTTTTTCTCAATGAAAATCATCATCTTAGCTGGTGACAAAAGGCAAGAGATGTAATAGACTTATACCTTTGCCAGACCCTGTCTTCATATACCTTATTAAAATTAATTCTAGGTGGTTTCTTTGAGATGAGTTCTCTTGTTTAACTGAAACTGTCTGATGGACCATAGGCAAAGGAGAAACCCGCAGCATTGATTCAGCCAACCAATAGGAGTTAGATAGAAGCTTCACACTAACAATGGCTACATGCAATGACTCAAACATGGACCATTCATTGAAAAGTGCTCTGAAACCTGCCAGTACTACAAAGTTATGAAAAAACAGAAAAAAAAAGTCAATAAGATAGAAACCAAGAATAAACTATCAGATGAAATATCACTGAATCTGTTCAGGCTGAATAGGCCAAGGAATACAATATCGTATTGAAATTAAACTTGTGTCACCTTAGAAACAGTTTCACAGCCTCCACTGATTAATCCTACAAGGAAGTCAGACAAGGCATGATTCATCGGCCCATTCTCCTCTTGAACCTAAGTAAGGCCAAGGAAATGGTCAAATATTACATATTCAAATACTACTGTGCTGTAGATATGCTGTTCTGTTAATGCTATTCTTATCTTATTAAATAATTCACAGAGCAGTGCAATCAAGTCCTACAGATGTGAATTTACAAATTTCTTAAAAGAAACATATTGCCTCTATGACAGTCCTTCCCATGTGTTCTATATAAACATACTCTATACCTTTAGATTCAAATACATAAATTTCCTTTTCTGCCAATTGCTTTCTTTTAGTTTTTCATGAGCTTTGTTCTTACAAGTATAGGAAGGAAGTAAAAATATAAACAATTTTTCTACTAAAATATCTGAACTTCTCATCCACAGCCAGAGTGGTTTTGTTCCTGATGTTGTTGTTTTGTTTTGTTTTGACATCAAGTCAGTTTGATATATGTATTCCTGTATCTACAGCACCTGCATGGGATGCCATTCTCCCCATGACATTAGATAAACTTAGGGTGTTGTAAGGTGTAGTCCTTCATAGTTTAGGCACGGACATTTTCATAAGAGGATGCCGTTTGGTATTGACACTCATTTCACCATGTCTTGCAGCTGTCAGTTCCTGTTTTGTATTTGTTAGCTTGAGCCCAGGTCTTGTGACATAGCCCTGGTTTTCTTAGTCCTGCTTCAGATTCCTGGGTGTCCAGCTTGTGCCACCATACTCTCTCTCTCTCTCTCTCCTCTCTCTCTCTCTCTCTCTCTCTCTCTCTCTCTCTCTCTCTCTCCTCTCTCTCTCTCTCTCTCTCTCTCTCTCTCTCCACATATATATATATATATGTGTGTGTGTGTGTGTGTGTGTATATGTATATTATATATATGTATATTATATATATGTGTATATATATAACATTTTAATTTAATTTAATTTAATTTATAATACTAACTTAAATACTATGCAAATTTACCACACACACATGTGATCTCTTTCTCCCTCCATGCCCTCTCCTGAGCTTCTTGCCCTGTGTTCTGATCAGACAAATGGATCCATACTTTTCAGTGAAATGTATTAATAATACAGCCAAGTTAAAAATTTCTTTAATATCACTTAACATAATTATAGGCAACAATATCCAATTGGTAGAGTAGATCAGGTGACCACATCAAAAACGTTTTAGAGTGTGTCAAACTTATCCATGCTAACTTTCAAATTTTACTGTGAACAGCTCTGTAGCTAACCATCTGTTTATCTAGTTCCTCCTATATATAATCAAATTTCTTTCAAACAGGAGCTCTTACATTGACAGAGTAAACGAGTCCAAATATTTAGCTTAATAGATCTTCACTGTAATAAATAAATTTAATCTTTCACTGTAATGACATTTGCTTTTGACTGTTTGATCTGCTATTTTTGAAGGCTATTCATAATATTTTGTACACTACAAAAAGCATATCTACTTGTATTTGTGTTTCAAGCAGCTGGCCGGTGTATGCAATCATAAATGAGAAGTGTTTTAATAGGGGTATCATCTCTGGTTCTTTTTTTTTTTTTTCAAAGTTGAAAATGAAATCTAGCACTTTGGACATGTTAATCAAGCACTGTGTTACTCCATCAGCTATCTACCCCAGCCCTATCTTTGGACTTTACTAGTTTTTTATTTATTAATAAAAAGTGAGCTTTCTTAAAAATACCCTTCAGAAATGCCAACTGCTAAGTATGACCAATCCTAGTAAGCTTTTCTGGATGCGTATTACCCTAGATGACATTTCAGGATCAAAGCCTAGATTGGCTGTTCTGTAGGACTGTATGGTGAGGAAACTGTTGCCTAGAGAATGTGAAGGTCTCCGAGGTGATGCGGCTGGATTACCTGCTGATGTTTGTTATGAGGATGCGAACATGTCTGGAAGTATCACCTCTGCTCCTACTCTTTTTCCACCAGAGGTGCTAGGCACCATACCTCAAAGCAGGGGGTGGAGGGCTGCTTCTTGAGCACAATGTCATCACACTTTGCAACACGATGATATATTATCTGAATAGTAACTGAACAGCTAAATATTAACCAAAGTGTTCATTCTTGACAGTACTTAAGATTACAGCATCCTTTGCATGAAATAGTTCAGTTTTACTTACAAATTAATATGATATTTAATTTCTATGAAGAAATTTTTATTCAATTTACTAAATAAAATGTATTATAAATCACCAGAGAACTACATCTGAGTGTATAAAATAATGTATATGTAAAACTAGAACACAAACTTCTCTTTACAAATGATTAGTTTTGAGAATCGTGACTAGAAGTATTTAATGGAAATAGATGTCTAGATAACGCTTTTAATCATAGCCAAGCTACCATTGAAATGACTTTTGAGGCATAAAATAAAATGGGCCTCTGGTACCTGGATATTTCAGGCTTTGGTATTCAAATGCTATCATACACCACGATATTCTCGTTTTTGTCAGGAGATGGCGCTGCAGGTTTTAAATAACAGAGCTAAGGATCCCAAAGCCCCGTTAAATCTTTAGTTTTCTTATTTCTGGACAACACCCCCAAAATATCCACCACTTTTGTTCGAACTATTTTAAACATGTTCCAGAATGTTTTCCAATATTATGAAGATAATGTTCAGGGGAGAGACTCCTATAACAGGACAAAAAAGTCTATAGTTACCGTTCCCAGGAGAATACATCCACATTGTATGTATAAAGAAAGAGGACAGGGAATTTTCATGAACTCTCTCCGCCACCTTTCCATTTATTTCAGCCGTGAAGCTTAGGTCGTCCTCTAGGTTTTACCAATGATAACTAGGCACCACATTATTCTCTTATTACACAGACTGCTTAACCTTGAAAGTCACCAAAATTGGAAACGTCCCCACAACGTGCTTGAACCGGTTTGAATGGATCCTGGGAAGGCTGCTTTTGGAGGCTGAAGGTTTCTGTCCAGCATCTATTCGAACTTAGAGTAGTGAGGAACAATGCCCTTTGTTAGAATAGATTAAGAGGAACTAGGTAGGTAGGTGAAGTTTGGAGCAGACCCCAACAATTCCAGATCGGAATTTGGGGAATTGGGTTGAGACTTTGGAGGGCTGCCAGAACTGTTTCATCTCGAACCACTGCCTGGTTCCTTCTTCTTCCCGAGGGATCTCTTCAATCCGATAGGCATTTGCAGACCCAGTCTCTCCAAGTTCTTGAGAGGAAGCAAGCAAAAGGATGCTGAGAAACTTACCCCGGGAACTGGATGAATGTGGATCTGTGTTACTGAGATCTCAAAGGACCAGGGGGCGGCAGACTTTGTTCAACCACCCCAAGCTACAAGAAACACTGCAGGTTAGAGGAAGTAAATGCAGCTTCAAGGTCAAGGTGCCTCATCCCGGGGCAGGAGGACCACTGCCAGGAGCCCCTTGGCCTAGAGGGACGGGGATGCCTACTTCATAGCATTGTACTTGGCAGTTCAGGAGCAGTTTGTCAGAGCTGATCCCTGGGGGCTCAGTGGTTGCTGACAGACAGGACCTTCAGAGCCAGTGGGAGGACAGGGAAAAGCACACTTTCCAAGTCTGTCACATTCTTCCCACAGCTCTTACAGATTTCATTTTTCCCCCAGAGCGGCTTCAAGTTAAACTTTACGTTTTTCCCCCTCTAGTTTGTTTTTATTTTTCAAAGTGTTCTGAAATAGAGAAATTGAAACACTCAGACAGCCAGAGCCAGACTTCTCCTGGCTGCTTAATTTAGACAAGTCATAAAGTTATCAGAGATGCAGAAACACCACAACGAAATGTTTAGCATCTCACTTTAAAGGTAGAGTGAGTTCTATCATGATTCTGCTTGAGCTATTTCCAAATCCGAGCATAGAATGATCTCTAATAAATATAAGTTTGACCTACACATTACTTGGGTCTGCAACTCCACCCTCTAATTCCAATGCAGTGATGCTTGCTGAATATTTTAGCCTCTCTTTAAGGCTTTCAGAGTGTTTCCTCCAATAATAATAAAATTTGTTCATCTTTATGAGAGCTCTTTGATATGTATACATTTGGTATCCAACACTTAGCGAAAAATGTACCTTTCCTGATGCCAAGTAGCTTCACTGCGCCAACCAGTCTAAACACAGGGGTACCCAGGAACTGTTTTCCCTGGGTGGTCCTACTTGTCCCACCTTACCTCTGGCGCTTTCTAAAAGACCTGTCCCTGTGTCTCTGATTTCCTAAACCCCTTTCTTCGAAAAAACTGTGCAAGATAGAGTTTTCCTATAGATGCTTCAGGTCAGGTGTTAGAGCCCTGGTTGATTTCCTCAACCTCACTCTATAGAAGAAAGCTCTGGTTTGGACTTTCTCTTCTATTTTGGAACGTGTCTATTGTATCAGCAGCCCGGGCCCTGATTCTAGCAACTTCTGCAAGATCAAAGTTTAAGATTTCTAGAGTTCCTGCGGCCAACAGATAGTGAGAGAGCTGCTGACGTCACCCTTCTCTGAGCCGGATCCCCGAAGTGGCAGTCTGATTCTACCCAACGTGAAAGGAAGTTGAGGCAGTGACTCGGGGTTAGTGATGATTAAAACGGGTAACGAGACATCGGGCAGATGTGTTTTCATTGCCCTGTAAGATAAATGCAGTGTTAAGTGCCTGACAACTTCCCAGAAGCAATCAGCAAAAGTTTACGAGTGCATAAACCTGGAAGACCATTCCCCGAAGGTGGTTATAAGACCCGCGTTTAAAGCTTCCATAAATTCTCTGGCCATTTCCCCAGCACAACTTTCCGCTACTATTAAACAACCAACTCCTTCGGGGAGGCTGTGGGATTTCCCCCAAGCTCAGAAGAGGTGGCTGGTTAATACCTAGGGGAATCAAGTTGAGCAAAACTGTTGTAGAGCTTTGGATGATTGGAAGGCATCAGAGGTGGGACAAGGGAAACCTGGATGCCTCATGCCATCATGTTTTGTAAAAATCTCCCTGCCCCTCCTGGATACTACCCTGGAAAATACCCGGAGCCAGTTAGAGCGCCTATGGAGCTGGTATTTGCTACACCGTATGCCTTTTAAATACCTTCTCCAGAACCCGAAGGGATTCAGGCATCTTAAGGAAAGTTAGAGAGCACAAGAAAAAGACACACCGGAAACGAAGTTAGACTTTAGGGAAGACTTTTAGCCAGTCTCTGCAGAATCCCCATGGTGCTAGCCTCCATCCTTGTGTTAGTAGCCTGATAGGAGCCTCTCATTAGCCTAAGTTTATAGAGACCCTTCCTTTATGATCCCTCTGAAAACAAAGCTGCTAATTGACAAACAACAACACTAGCGCGTCTGTGTCTTTAGCTTCCTAAAGGGACAGGCTAACAGCTGCGAGGAACAGAGGAGGGAGAGAGGAGGCGGCGAGCCCAGAGCGCAAAAGAGGCACCGCCCCGCACCAAAGCGGCTATGGTCCACAGCTATACACACGGGGAGGCCTTCTGTTAACCGCAGGATCTCAAGCAATACAGCTTCAAGCAGTCCGTTTGCGGGTTCCGATTCAGCCGAAGGAACACCAGTTACAGATGACTTTTCCATTCTGCAAAGGTAGAACCAAGGTTCCTTTCCATCCTTTCCAGGTGACAATGTAGACATTTCTGTGTCGCCCTCACGTTTCCTGTATGAAATAAGGTGCCCAACTGTTCTGATATTACCATTCAAAAACAGGTTCTGAGGTGAACCTCATTTGTGAATCTATTACAGAGATTAATAGATTATTTCTCCCTTTTCAACTAATTCTCAGTGGGGAAATTTAACCATATGGTAAGGAGAGAATTAGAATTTCATCACATTAGAGCAAAATATAATGAAAAGAGTCCAACACCTGGGGCCAACTCTGAAAGCCACAATTAAAAGGTTTTTAATGAAACCAGAGAAACCCCAAACTGCACAGCCTTCAGTAATTCTGCCAGATAAGAGAGAATACTGTTTTTACTTATAAGGATGAAAACTAGCCACTATATATCGTGTGCTTCGAGAGACTGACTCAGAAGCACGAGGACCACGTGTACTATCTCCATCCAGACAGCTCTTGTTTCCACAATTCTGCCCTGAACTAACCCTGCAGGAACAGCCCAGACGAATCCAGATGCCCGCAAATGTCTTCAGAGCGGCTAAATGCACACGAATGCCCCCACTTGGTGTGTGAGAAGATTCCACTCTCAATGTTCCCTCTTGCGAAGCAACTGGATTTAATCTTCAGGAAAGTTTGAGAGTAGTTTTTCTTTTCTTTCTGCCCACGAAGCAGTGAGCTTCTCTCACCACCAACTTAACAGCGTGGGGGACTCTGTAAAGGCCTCCCCCACTCCGCCCCCTCCGAGTTTTAAATCAAACGGGCCATGTAAGCAACTTGGTCATCGTTTTGTTGCTTTCTTTAATTGTTTGATTTTTTTTTCCATCTATATAGGAAATGGACAGTGGAGGGCTGTGGGAAAAGTGGTGCGGAGAAAATCTGGGTTGGCTCTTGCTTTGCTGACATACTAGCTGAAAATCTAGGGTAAATTCGAGGCAAGCCAGCAGGGACCTCACCCCTACCCCCAGCCCCCAAGTTCCATCTATAAATGCAGACATGCTATTAACAGGGAGAAATAGAATTCTCTCCTATGAGGGTAACTAAGCAAGCTGAGACAGTAGTGGCCCAGTGAAGGGTAGTGCGTGGGGGGTGCTCAGTGGGGGCGGGGGCTTTCCACTGGACTCCCAGTCTTTACCGCGGATATACAATTTGCTGAAGGAGCAAAGAACATCCTCGGCTCTAAGTAGGGCTTTTAGTGTGCTCATTGATGAGTGAAAGTCGCCACACATGTCAAGCTAAAGGCAGTTGTTGGGTTACTAACAGGACCCAGCGCCTTGCAAACATATGCGCTAAGCTGTGTATACAGATGGCAGGCAGAATAATGGAGCAGGCGCCTTTTATAAAGCTCTGGCTGCTGCCTGTCTTCAGACCTGGGAAATGAAACTATTCAGACTCGCGGCCAGATAGCGCTTGCGATTGTTTGTTACCGTTTTAATCCTATTAATTAAAACGTTAACCTGATTGGGTAGAAAGCGCTGTCCCAACAGGCGAGTCTTCTTCATAATAACCTACTCAGAGATAATGATGTAAAAGACTCCCCCGTCTGTGGCGGCGGCTGGTTGATGGGTCCGGAAATCTCTTGAAGGTGAATCCAAGCAAGATAAACGGTGCGTAGAGCAGGCGCGGGATTGGACTCAGAGGCGGCAGCGGCGGCAGCCCCGCTCCCTCCGAGACCAGCCTCCCACCATGAGGGGCCGCGGCCCATGGTGAGCCTTAGCAGCCAGCACCGTCGGCTGGAGACGAAGAAGAAGAAGAAGAGGAGGCGGCGAGCGCGGGGGAAGGCGAAAAAGAAAAAGAAGGGGACAGGGCTGCGGGCAGCGTGGGGACGGACGCACGCAGCAGCTCCGGAACCCCGCCGGCGCGCGTCTGTGCGGCCGCCTGACTCTCCAGCCCAGGTGGCGGCTGGCCCGGACGATGGAGCGCGGGTTGCACCTCGGTGCAGCGGCCGCGAGCGAAGACGACCTCTTCCTGCACAAGAGCCTGGGCGCCTCCGCCGCCAAGCGCCTGGAGGCGGCTTTTCGCTCCACGCCCCCGGGCATGGACCTGTCCCTGGCGCCTCCAACTCGCGAACGCCCGGCGTCGTCCTCGTCGCCCCTCGGCTGTTTCGAGCCGGCTGATCCCGAAGGGGCTGGGCTGCTGCTGCCTCCGCCCGGAGGAGGCGGTGGCGCGAGCGGCGGCGGCGGCGGGGTGAGTGTCCCGGGGCTGCTCGTGGGCTCAGCGGGCGTGGGGGGCGAACCGAGCCTGAGCAGCCTGCCGGCGGGGGCTGCCCTGTGCCTCAAGTACGGCGAGAGCGCCGGACGCGGCTCCGTGGCCGAGAGCAGCGGCGGCGAGCAGAGCCCCGACGACGACAGCGACGGCCGCTGCGAGCTGGTGCTGCGAGCCGGGGGCCCCGACCCGCGGGCATCGCCGGGAGCGGGGGGCGGCAGCGCCAAGGTGGCCGAGGGCTGCTCCAACGCCCACTTGCATGGTGGCTCGGGCCTCCCCCCGGGGGGCCCCACAAGTGGCGGCGGAAGCGGCGGCGGTAGCGGCGGCAGCAGCAAGAAATCCAAAGAGCAGAAGGCGCTGCGCCTCAACATCAACGCCCGCGAGCGCCGGAGGATGCACGACCTGAACGACGCTCTGGATGAGCTGCGCGCGGTCATTCCTTACGCGCACAGCCCTTCAGTGCGGAAGCTCTCCAAAATCGCCACGCTGCTCCTCGCCAAGAACTACATCCTCATGCAGGCACAGGCCCTGGAGGAAATGCGGCGCTTAGTCGCCTACCTCAACCAAGGCCAGGCCATCTCGGCAGCCTCTCTTCCCAGCTCCGCGGCCGCGGCTGCGGCGGCCGCTGCCCTGCACCCGGCGCTCGGCGCCTACGAGCAGGCGGCCGGCTACCCGTTCAGTGCAGGGCTGCCGCCCGCTGCCTCCTGCCCCGAGAAGTGTGCCCTATTCAACAGCGTCTCGTCCAGCCTCTGCAAACAGTGCACGGAGAAGCCTTAAACACTCCCTCCCTCGAAAACCTCGAGACCGACCCCAAAGCTAGAGGAAAGTGAGAAGCTGCTCCCCATTCCTTTTCCTTTGGTCCTCTCCTAAGTTGTGAAACACTTGCAGGGCAAACAAAGCAGAGGCAGGAACTTAGAAGTATCAGAGACAAGCCGGACATTCAGCCTTGGCACGCCCGGAATCTCGATCTTTGGGGTGGGGAGGGAGGGAAGAGGGAGGTTTAGTGCGGATGAAGTGTGCTTCCTTTTTCCCCTCAGAAAAGTGGCAACTTTGGTGGCTACCTAGATCTCAAGGAAGTACAGTCTTCTTTGGAGGTGAAAATAAGTTGAAAAGTAGTGCTTGGTTATTAGACGAGAAAAGTACTGAGTGGTCAAATACTAATCCTACTAATACCTGACAATTGGCAAGTGATGAAAGGGAAAGGGGTTCAGAGTTGAGAGGCTCCGGGACAGAGTATTCAATCAGACAAATCAGAAAGGGCACTCGAAAATACATCTTGATTCTGAGCCAGGAGAAAAACTTGAAATGCAGACTTATTTAAGTGGAGGGGAAAGCAGAGAGACATGTTGCTATGAAAGACTTGTATTTTTTATTGTCTCTGAACTTAAAATTCCGTGAAAATGCTCAAAGTTTTGGTGAGAGTGATATAAAAAGCAGGCTGTGGCTGAAAGAATTGCATTTAAGATATTTATGTGCACCTTGTTACTTTCTACTCTGCAATGATGTATTAACAATTTATGGTATTTATTTGTTATTTTTCAATGATCCACATCAACCGTATTTATTATGTGTTAAGGTATTGGGTCTTAAGTGTAGATTTTTTTTAATGCTTCTAAAATTCTGTTTTATATATTAACTTACACTGTGTGCCTAGTGTTCAAAGGTATATTTGCCAACAAATATGAAGAGAAATATTGATGTATCTGAGCTGCTGAGGTTTTTGAAAGGTCATTGGATATTTTCAGTTGCATCGTCCATGTATTTAAATTGAGCTTTAATAAATTGCTTCAGTCCAAAAATTACAGGAAAGGTGTATTCTTAATTGATGAATGAATTGATCTCTTTTCCAAAAGGGGACCTATTTGCATTCCAAAACAGAAAAACATCACAGCAATAGATTTTACAAGTAAGAACATACTAGGCAAATATATTTTTCAGGTTGTGCTGTGCATTTTAAAAGGTCTAATTTAATTGTTTTTTTATATAGATGTACATATATAAGTTATTCCTCCTGTGATGACTTATTAAGTTAAAAGACTGGTTTGATTTGCTTATGGTGTGAAATCCTTTGTTATTTTTCTAAGAAAAATAAAATTTAAAAGACATGAGATAAAGCTAAGGAAGAGCAAGAAGCTATTTACCCAAAGTGAGCTTTCAGTTTTAGTTTGCATGGCGAGCTGCCTGCCTTTCCTCCTATGAAAATCCAGAAAACCTCTTTTTAAAATGGAGTCTTGCTATTTTCCACTCCTTACAGATAATACAAATTCAGTTTGTCTGGTGATTTCAGAGCTATGATGGATCTATCAGTTGGTTTTGGATGTGTAAAGAATGATATATATATATATATTAAATAGGTCACTCAGACTATGACAGCTATGTACGACCATTTGTATGTGTATCTATGTCAGAAAGAATCTTTATTAAAATATTTTGATCAAACATTTTATTATGCTGTGCTTTGTAGAAGAAAGTAACAAAAAAAAAAAAAGGAAAGGAAAAGAAAGGAGTTTCATAAAAAGTGGAACCAAAGTTTTGGCAGTGCTGCACAAATTATGAGTAGCCTTAGTTCACATGGTTACTAAGAGGGCAAGAACTGGGGATGGCCATGGAGCAGAGGTGAAAGAGGTCTGTGGTTAGACCCAGAACATGTCTACAGCTCCTGATCCTTAAAAAGCCAGGGTCTCCCTGAAAGTCTCTCCCACATGTACAGAATCTAGGCCATGCTAGGGCCTGCCAAGGTGGGTAAATTTTCTTAAAGACTTTTAAAACAAAAGTTCTGCATCCAAATGCTTGAAGACCAAAAGAAAAGATAAATCTTTTTTTCTTTGAGCACCAACTTTATGGAGGTCTCATTCTACTTTTCTGTGACAAAAGGGTCAATGTGATTGGATTATGTAAGTGTAAGGAATGCCCGCAGAGACTCCCAGAATTTATTAGGTCATTGGTTAATGAGTTGCTTGGTATTTGAACTGGGTTAGGCATGACTCTACTAAGGTATAATATATCTGTTTATATTTGAACCTTTGCTCTTGAATGTAGAAAGTATAACTTGTAGGCATCACAGAGATGGTGGTACTGATATGGAGGTTTGAAGGTCCAGAACTTTCACTGGACCTAGTTACCTAAATGCATTTGGGAGGGGGTGGTCTGTGCAGCCTCAGCTCATAAAGACCTCCCTAAATGCCATCAAACTTAGTAGAGGCTGGTAAAGAAGGATGCTTTCTGTTCCGATTTTCATCAAAGAAGATTAATCAGAACCTGTAACTTTTCAGACAACATAAGAGCAAAAGGCCTTGAAACTCAAGCCCCTCTGTCAGGGCGTGATGTAGACAGGAGGAAGGGACCAGGGTAGCCCCTAGGCTGGAGAAGACCTTCTCTCAGCATTTACCAGACAAAGCCTGGGTGCGTCTAATTATGATTATTAAAACAATTTCCATGACGATGTCTAATATTATGTTAATTTGAAAACAACTGTGTATGAAAACTGTCGACTATAATACCTAAATTCATTTAATGAAACACATCGTTAAGGCAATTAAACCTCCTGGATGTGATTAAGAAACATAATTACGACACTGTTCTGCACCATAATTGGGTGTCTTTAATCAAGGGGTAAAGTGATCAGCAACACAGCCATTAGTTTGTATTGTTCTGTCCCTGCTGTCCATCATTCTGATTAGGAATTAGCCACAGCCTCCACTAGTCAGACTCCCTCCCCCCCCCTTTGCATACTAACATTGTAGGGGACACATTTGCTGCAAGATTTACTGCTTAATATTTTGCATCATTAAGAAGGCCTCCCTGAAACACTTCCTTTATAAACTGTGTATTATTCCACCATTATCAGAAATCGGACAGAATAACAAATCTTGAACTTCAAGAAAAAGACATGCTGGCTCTCCCCTCATCCTCCAACCTCTCAGCTTCTGTGCTTAGTCCAGAAGAGAACTCAAGTGTAAGGGGGGAACGTTGAAGAAGAATATTAAAGACAGAAAATGTCAAACAAGCAGGCAGTACTGAAATGCATTGGAGGCAATTATATTTATTTTCATTTTAATATTTTCAGAGATGTCAACATTTTGTTTTGTTTTGCTTTTTGACTGGAGCTGGTCAGCATTTGTTTTTATAAAAGCCATAGGATGCCTGAAAGAAAAGGCAAAGAAGCTCCAGGTTTGCTTAGGTGTCCTCCTCTGCCTCAACCCTAACCCCTCCAGAGTTTCTCCAGCATCTGCTTCTGGTTCAGGAAGAGGATGGCTGGAGAAAACGTCCACTTCTCTACATCCAGACTCCAGGCCACTTTTCTTCTGCCTTCTCTGGAGAATTAGTCTTTTCACTGCTGTGCCACAGTGTCTACCCAGGTGGAGTCAACACCAGGGCCTTCAGAATTCATCTTCAGAGTGTGGGCATGTAACAGCCAATAGTGGCTCATCCAAGAGCTTGCTGGGATATCCACCAGACTTTAAGGTCCTTTCTCAGGAACACCCTACCAACAAATCCTCAGGGAACTAAAGGCTCCATATACCTTGTGAGTCCCACTTGAATTCACTAGCTTGACCCTGAGGTCTGATAGACTCTTCAGCTGTTTATTTACTAAGTTTCCTGCAAGTAAACATCTTGGGGAAGTCACCTCTCCTTTCTTCTCCTTGAGGTGGGTAGATGAGTGTGCCTGTGCTGTGCCTAACACACACACTCACTCACACATACACACACGGGGGGTGGGGGGGGGAGGAGAAGGGACACTGCAATGCTCTTTCTTCCCACTCTAAAGCTGAACAACCCTCCGAAGACCTTTTATTGCACAGGAATTCTTGCTGTAATTGCTCCCATTTCCTTTTCTTAGCCCACGAGCCACTAGAGAAAACCCAGGCTCACCTTCCCCATGCACTTTTAGCGTGCAACACCAGAAACAAACTTTTGTACCTGCCTTGCGACCTAACCCAATATGAGTGGCAGTGACTGTTGCAATGTAATGACTTATGAAAGATATAATCATGTGTTAAATTGAATCCTCCGTTTAACTGTTAATGGTGTGCTCTGGGCACATTTATGTATTAAATGCTATGGTAACTAATTACCATTAGGAAAAAAAAAGATAATACACTTTCCAGACTTTGAAAAATAATGATGAGTTCAGTTCCAGGCATGCAGCAGTTTGCAGTGGCTCTGCCTGGCTGAGCAAGGGAACCAGTGGAGATCGGAGGTCCGCCTGTGTTCCAGCAAAGAGGGAGGTAATGAACCCTGGTCAGGGGAGGTTTCCAAGCTTCCTCTTCCAACCTTTAATGAAAATGAGATTCAGCCTGGGGATGTAGTGGTGGCCCGGGGAAGCATGAACGGAATGATACCTCTACACAAAATCAAATAGTAAAACCTAAACTCCAGAAACATAAAAGAGCCTCCTTTTAACCGAAATGCAGATGAGACTAGAAACCTAAGAGACAGTAAGGTCAGTTTGAAGAACAGAACACTTTCAGGACGAGAGTTCTTTTTTCTCAAACAGTTCTTCTGGTCAAGCGGTATGTGTTTTGCTGGCTTCACAAGATAAACAGGTGTTTGGTCCAACCCAAGCCCCAGGATAGGCCTAGTGCATGTTGCCTAGCCTTAGTCGGATCAAGAAGGCTTTCTGCAGCTTGGTGGTGAAAAACCATCAACCACTTCCGCGATAGATTTGAGCACCCAAAGAGCTTTTTTTTCACTCTGAGCCTAGCTAAAGGGTGGTGATTCAGAACCTCTGAGGCAAATTTCTTCCCAGGCTTCCCCAAAACTGGCATTTTCCCTGCCTGCCCCTCCTGCAGGCCAACTGTGGCCCAACCTCCAAGTTTCTAGCAACACAGAGACTTTAAGGTGCTTTGCCTTTAATTCTCTTCCCAGGTGTTGCTGAATCCTGCTGCACCACAATTCAGGGTCCAGATTCAGGGTCTTCCTTTTAAAGCGCACCCCTTACAGCTTGACCAACCCCAGGAGTTGTGAGAATGGTCCCAGTTGTAAATCAGGAGAAAGTTTTATTTATTCCCTTATTTGGGCAAGCAAACCCTGTTCTCCCTTCCCTTTTCTGGAGACGTGTGTGGATTCAATTCTGTCACTAATTCATATAATTAGTGGTATTGTTCTTAATAGTATTTTTCTGGATTGTCTTAAAGTGAGGTGTGGTGCGGGGAGGACAAGGCAGAATGGGGAGGAGAAAGGGAGGGCTCCCTTTTCTGGCTTGTTCTGCTCAGCAACACAGAAATACAGATTAAGCCACATTGGAAGGAAATTCTCTGGCCTGGAAAAGCCATCACGTTAAAACAAAGATCAGGTTTAAACACTGGCCACCACCCCAACTGCAGCCTTTGCCAACGAAGGCCATCCTACATGTCACCAGAGTGCTTTGATGGGGAGGTGACTTTAATTACGCTCAATAAGATATCATCTTCTACCCAGCTTGAGAAAGAGTTAATTCTTTCTCAAAGACCAGAGCTGTCCTTGTCTGTTCAACCTGATTCACAGATGCAATAAAATATGAAGCAAATTTATGATCTGTTTCAAGCATTTTATTGCTGTATTTTTAAATTCATATATGCACATATAAGAACTATGATCTGTGAATAATTTGAAATGCTATAGTTGAATGATACATTTTAGATAAAACATAACCATATCTTTATATAATTATCTCACGTTAAAATAAAAAAGAAAAAATAGATTTCTAATGTGGACCAAACTGAAAAACTAATGACAGCCATAAACTGCTAACCAACCATAAATTAACATCTTCATCAAGGGTAAAGTGGTATCGCTGGTTATATAAAGCAAGTATTATTTCTCCTTATGAGTTTTAGATAAAGTCCAGGGATATTTTAAGGATCTATTATTTACAAATACTTCCCAGTCTTAAAGATTCATTTTTACTAGGAGGATAGTTGCAACTCAAACCTGCCATGCTAACAGAGGTATTTAGGAATAAGAATTTAGATTTCAACATAAAAATGCTTCATGACCCAATCTCATTTTATACATTTATTCATCTCTGGCAATTACCAAATTATTTAATACAAGGATGTCTCTGTTAAATATGTTTATGTATTCTCTGAGGAGGCAACAATTTCTTCCCTCCAGGTGGTGGTCATGACAATGGTGGATTATGTACCTAACGTGTGAAAATACTAAATCATGCATTGTCTCTTCCAGTAAAAGCAACTAAATTTGCTGTCTCTCTGCAGTATTACATTCAGAATCAGGTGCCAGTCTGAGCCTGACTCTTCATTCCAGACTTGGATGAAAGGAAATGACTTTCCCAACCAGGCTTTCACAGTGACACAGAAAGCCATGAAAGGGAAAAGACCTGCCATCTCTGGAATGTTGGGCACATCAGCTAGTGTGATCGAGTAATAATTGAGTCTCTATAACTGTAATTTTCTTTTGCAGAAGCATCAGGAATACATATATTTAAAATGTAAGTGTCTTAAATGAATGAAATTTTAAAAACCTATAGTTGCTCATACAATTGATCTCTTTGTGCAATTAAAAATTACTTTCTATGAAAGTAAACCAATTATTTGGATTATGGGAAATGTGGTAGCAAATATAAGTTATGTCTGTGGTTCAGTCATCATTTGTGACCCCTTGCCCTGTAGAAGAGCTGTAGATGTCATCACCTAGGATCAAAGGTTAAGGAAAATATTCACTAGTCCAAGAGCCCTTCTTTAACTTTTGAAAATATTATTTAATCTACTTTCTTAAGAGTGAAGATACATTTTATAACTTTGCAGTAGGATTGAGTTACTTGAAAACGAGTTAGTTTAAATTTATTTCAGTGATGAATCATGAGATAGTAATACCTTTACCTGATATCTTTACCTCTCTAATTGCTTTGTACTATAACAACACAAATTGCTGTTTTAGGTACAAATAGAAAATGATTCTATTTCTAAGCACTTTGTCCACTGTAGTTTGCAATGTAGTTTTTCCTTATATCAACTACTCTTTAGAATCTGGCATAATCATAGGATTTTCTTTTTTAAATCCAGCTCTACTCTGAGTAGAAAATGAACACTATTACTCACAGCATCATGATAATTCCAGAAACTTTTAATTTTTTTCAGTAAGTGCTATATAGAGTACAAATGAAAGTTAAGGTATACTTTTAACAGAATGTCCATTTAATTTCCATTTAGAAAAAAAAGAATGCTGACCCAACCAGTTCCAAGAATCAGGTGCACCTCCTAAAACAGTTGGATTCTGTTACCACTGTAGTTTGCAATGTAGTTTTTCCTTATATCAACTACTCTTTAGAATCTGGCATAATCATAGGATTTTCTTTTTTAAATCCAGCTCTACTCTGAGTAGAAAATGAACACTATTACTCACAGCATCATGATAATTCCAGAAACTTTTAATTTTTTTCAGTAAGTGCTATATAGAGTACAAATGAAAGTTAAGGTATACTTTTAACAGAATGTCCATTTAATTTCCATTTAGAAAAAAAAGAATGCTGACCCAACCAGTTCCAAGAATCAGGTGCACCTCCTAAAACAGTTGGATTCTGTTACCTGCTAACAGGAGGATGGTCATTTCCGAGTCATCATTTGTGACCCCTTGTCCTGTAGAAGTCAATCAGAGTCCCTCCAAATCAGTGTTCCAGTGCAACAGTGAAGTCAATTCACACAGAAGGACCATTTTACCCTCACCATTGCCATTGAACATTTGCATTTCAATTTTGTGAATAAATTGAGCATTGTTCAAATATTATTCAGTTTTCTTCATTATCTGTTGAGAAATGAAGAAAGCTTCATAAGGCAATGCCTAGCTAGACTGAAACTTCTCTCACTTCTCGTTCTTATTCATCTCTTTTCCCACAGACTAGAAGGTGTTAAAGTTCATAGGCAAGCAAAGTCAGCATTCCAAATTTAGTGCTTTTTTTTTGGATATCTTTTTATCCTACATATAGTCAAAGTGCAAATGCACTGAAAGATACTCGGAACAATGAATTGTTTAGGGAGAGTATCAGAAGATGCAAATA
Organism: Mus caroli; assembly: GCF_978045245.1. Lineage (NCBI taxonomy): Eukaryota > Metazoa > Chordata > Mammalia > Rodentia > Muridae > Mus > Mus caroli. Next base: position 143,960,284 of record NW_028227258.1, on the reverse strand, counting down.
AATAAATATATATATATATATACATATATATGTATATATATATGTAAATACACACACACATTAGGAAGGTGAGGCATGCATTGGGTTATTCATATAGCATAATCATTTTCCTCCAAAATTTGCTTTTTTAAACCAAATGTCAGCCAATCTACTCCTAGTAAAGTTATGAGACATAAACATTCAACTATGTTTAAAGGTTTTTTATTGTAAATGAAAGAATATTATATATCTCATTTGTAAAATATTTGAATGTATTTAACACTTATTTAAGTTAATTGACTTTTTGTAAGTTTGTATGTGTCATTTAATAATCAAAACTGGTAAGCAAGTATATCATGACAATAGTTAATTTTTTAGAATAGTTCAGTCTAAACAGGTTTTGAAATGTAACTGGTGATACATTTTCATCTTTTCAAAAGTGATGATTTAATTTTTCATGAATTAAATTAATCTATTCTAGATATATAATATAAAATATATTTAGGCTAAAAAGCAAAACTCATTGGTCAGCGTCCTAACATTGTAAGAGTAATTAATGATTGCCTTGGGTAGTGGTACAATTTTATGACGTTGCTCAATATAAGTTAAATAGAGCTACAAAGCTGGGTGCTAGCTTTTTTCTAATTGACTGTTTGAGTATGAGTACCTAATAATGTAGTGCAAGTAAACAACAGTTTGGAACACTGAGAAACGTAATAGGTTTAAAATAGGTGCACATTTTAAAGGATGCAAATTATGGTTTATACAGGTTAGCCACTTTTTGTTCCATCACTCAAATCAGAATACATGAGTCTTTGAAGAAATTTTAAGATTCTACTGTTAAAGGAGAAGCTGCTTAAAGGAAGTATTATCCAAATTACTTTTTATGATGTAATAAGCACACATGAACAGGGATATTTTGAATTGTGTGTATGTCATGGATAGTGACTGGAGATCTGAGGACAAAATGAAGCTGGCACTGCAACAGGAGCAGAAAAGCCAGAACGAAGTAGATGTAAAGGCCAGCAAAGTTTGTTCCTCAGCAAGCCTGACTTAGTAGCAGGACACTGAGTCTCTGCTCACCAATCAAATGTGTAAGCATAATTGGTCACAGATGTAAAACAATACTATATATGCACTTAACTCAGAATGTAGGTGAAGCTGTAAAAGTGAAAAGATAAAAATTTAGAACATATGAAAGTTACCAAATTATGGAGATTTAATTAATATTTTGTTTTGGTTATTTTTTATCATATCACCACAGTACCTTAAATTTACATTTAGCCATTTACTGACTAATTCCATGTATGTGTATATGCACACCTATACATGTGTGTGATTGTATGTGGGTATAAGAATGTGTGTAGTTTTGTGTGTGTGTGAGTGTGTCTGCAGAGGTCAGGTGATAAACTGTAAGAGTCAATTCTTTCTTTCTCCGCAGGTCATCAAGCTTGACAGCAGACAGCTTTACTTACTGAGTCATCTTGGCTGTCCTCCTATATGTTTTTAGCTTATGTAATTTGTTTATGATAATTTATTGTAGAATACTACTTTCTAATGTCTGCTCAGAAAGTGGCTATTTAGAAGGTACACTAAATCAGATATTAAAATATTAAAATAATTTCGAAATGAGAAATTTATTATTTATAACCAAACGAAAACCAAATAATTTATTTACATGTTGTTTTATATGTGATATATATATATATATATATATATATATATATATATATATATGCTATTTAAGTGTTGTTTAAGTGGATATTCGTGAAGAGGAAGGTTAATAGTATCATGTATAACTATTTAGTGGAAATGCTCAATAAGTATTTGGTTAAATAAATAAATGGAAACAATAATTATAAAATATTCCTCTAACAGACACATGACTTGTATAGCCATCCTAAAACATATGCATACACACATACAAAATGATGTTTGATGGAGTTAGTTTTCACTGAGGCAATGGTAAGCCAACTATGCAACATGTAGCAACACTTAAAAAGCCCCACTCAGTGCTAGGTCTAGGTAATTTCCTTTAGAGTTGCTAGTCACTGAGGTCACATTGACCCTTAAACATAATAGGTCATAGTCAATGTTCTTACCTACCATCAAAAATTTTATAGTAAGACCCTATTTCTAAAGACATTACATAATTGAGTGGTATAGCATGGAGAAAGCAAGCTAGTGTTGTCCCGTAAACTTCATTCCTAATTGCTAGCACTCCTATTGCTGGAAGATGCTATGAATGCTACCAGGGAGAAAAAAGTAGTCATCAGTCTTACCCAGCTATGAACCCTATGAGCTACAATAATGAATGGTCTAGTAAGGCATGCTCATAGATGCAATAGTGGTAGAAACATTACAGGACTAACCAATCACTTTATGGTTCCATTTAAAGCCCACTTCACAAGTTGATTTCCATATTTAGAACTGCTAATGGAGCCGAGAGTTTGTGGCTAGACATGGCATATGACATATGGGAGAAGCTACCATTATTATTCTGCTAAATGAATATAATGTATTACATAGACTTCAAATGAGTTATTGTCCTACCCATAGATTGACCCATCTTCTAGGAAAAGGAAAGTGAATTTTATTTACGTGTGTGGTTCCTGGTGGTTCAACCGGGCTCCAGTACAGCCACATATCTAAAAGTATAATGACAGTGCAGACTGTACTTGAGGAGAACAGAAAAAAAAAGAGGACACAAAGTTATGCATATAGGTGAAGGGGATGCATCTGGGAGGAATTTGGGGGAGGGGATGGATAGGAAAGCATACCAAAATGTCTCAGAACTAGTAAAAAAAAAAGAAAAAAGACTTAAGTTTATTTTTTTGTGTAAGTGTGTGTGCTTGTGGCTATATAAGTGGATGCCAGCTGTGGGTGGTTGTCCACAGAGGCGAGAAAAGGGTGTTGGATCCCCTAAAGCTGCAGACACAAGCTGGCTACTCTGTCAGCTAAGAACCACACTCAGCATCCAGTGAGATAGTCATGGGATTCTTTCTTTCAGTTTGTTTATATGGTAGATTCCATGGATGGATTTTCATATGCTGAACCATCCCTGCATGCCTGGGATGAAGCTTACTTGATCTTCTTCTTCTTCTTTTTTTTTTTTTTTCATAATCACCAAAATTTATTTAGTGTATTTAGACTTCCCTAATTCAACAACAGGAGTCAGCTGCTTCTGTCCATTGGTTGGGTACAAACATCTGCATCTGACTCTTTCAGCTGCTTGCTGACTCTTTTGGAGGACAATCATGAAAGGTCCGTTTCTGTGAGCACTCCAAAGTCACAGTAATAGTGTCAGGCCTTGGGACCTCTTCTTGAGCTGGATCCCACTTTGGGCCTATCGCTGGACCTTCTTTTCCTCAGACTGTTCTCCATTTCCATCCCTGTAATTCTTTCATACAGGAACAATTATGGGTCAGAGTTGTGACTGTGGGATGGCAACCCCATCCCTCACTTGATGTCCATCCTGAGTGAAGTAACTCAGACCCAAAAGGACATGCATGGTATGTACTCACTAATAAGTCGATATTACCCCCCCCCCCCCGCCAAAAAAAAAAGTACAGAATACCCAGGATACAGTCCATATAACTCAAAATATTCAACACCAGGTGAAGTGCCCAATTGAGGACGTGTTAGTCCCACTTGGGAGAGAGAAAAAAGCAATTACAAGTGGGAAGGGAGGGAGGGACCTGGGAGGAAAAGTGGATGGGGGTGGGAGGAGAGGGAGGGAGAGGGGAATCTGATCTGGTATTGGGTGAAGGAAAAGGACTGAAGCCCTGAGGGCCAGCAGAAAGAATGGAAACAGGCAACCTGAGGAATTAGAAGGTTGGGGGAGGGGGCGCTCCAGAATGCACCAGAGACCTGGGAGGTGAGCAGTTCTCAGGATTCAAAGGGAAGGACCTTAGATGAAATGACCAACAATAGGGAGAGGGAACTTATAGAGCCCACCTACAGCTTACTTGATCTTGATGGATGATGTCTTTTGATGTGTTCCTAGATTTGGTTTGTGAGTATTTTATTGAGAATTTTAGCATCAATGTTCATATGAGAAATCGATCTGAAGTTCTCTGTCTTTGTTGAGTCTTTGTGTGGTTCGTGTTTGTGGACAAAAGCATGTTGTCTTCAGAGAGGCTCCACCCAGCAGTTAACTCAGACAGATACAGACACCGACAGCTAAACAATGGATGGAGCTTGGGTCCTCTTTTGGAAGAATAGGAGGAAGGATAGTGGGTCCTAAAGGGGATAGGAACTCCACAGGAAGACCAACAGAGTCAACTAACCTGGACTTTTGGGGCTCTCAGAGTTTGAATCACCAACCAAAGAGCATACACAGGCTGGGCCTAGGACTCCCCAGTCATATGTAGTAGTCTTCATGTGGTTCTCAAAGAACTGGGATGGGAGCTATCCCAAAAGCTGTTGCCTGTGAGATATGTTCGACTAGCTGGATGGCCTTGTCTAGAATCAGTGGGAGAGGAAGTACTTAGCCTCTAAGAGACTTGAAGTGCCAGTGTGGGGCAGTGGGAATACCCAGGGGAACGCCTACCCACTCAGAGGAGGAGAGGCAGCATGGGGAAAGGATAGTGGGAGGGGGTAACAAGAAGGGAGGCAGTGAGCAGGATGTAAAGTGAATAGATAAAAATAAATATATAGAAGAAGAGCCAAACTCAGTTCTCAGTGAAAGCAGCAAGTATTCTTAAATGCTAATCCATATCTCTTGCTCCCAAAGTAATTTTTAAAAGACAAAAAAGTTGCTTATGTATCTATGTTAAACTTTGCAATTGTGTGTTCAAACTAAGTTCACATGTGTTGGTGATAGTAAGACAAAATCAAACAAAAATTATACTTGGGAGAACATTAAACCCAAGTCAGAAACATTTCCCAGAGGTAAAATTCCAGGAATATGGACTCTGTGATCAAGCCATCAGAAGAGGCAAAGGAAAGAGGGACTATGGAGTCAGACCTATGAAACAGGAGAAGGTTGAAGATGCTAGGTTCAGAATACAAACCAAGTTTAAAATGTTTAAAAGTATGTAAAGGGATAATAGAAGTGACCCAAAGGTACAAAATCTCAGCCACGGTGAAGATGGTCTTTTGGAGGTGTGTGTGGAAAGAGGTTTTAGCACATTGCTTTGTGAATATAGTTAGCAACAGGGCATGGTATGGTTAAAAGTTGCTAAGAGGATATATCCAAAATGCTATTACAACAAAAGTGGTTTGATTCCGTAATCTGGGCTGATTTATTCATTCTACATCTTTTTCATGAGTCATAACTTCCCTTTGAATTCTGTGAATTTAGGTAATGTACTGGCTAGTTTTGTGTCAACTTGACACAGCTGGAGTTATCACAGGAAAGGAGCTCAAGTTGAGGAAATGCCTCCATGAGATCCAACTGTAAGGCATTTTCTCAATTAGTGATCAAGGGGGAAAGGCCCCTTGTGGGTGGGACCATCTCTGGGCTGGTAGTCTTGGTTCTATAAGAGAGCAGGCTGAGAAAGCCAGGGGAGGCAAACCAGTAAGGAACATCAGGCCCTCCATGGCCTCTGCATCAGCTCCTGCTCCCTGACTTGCTTGAGTTCCAGTCCTGACTTCCTTGGTGATGAACAGCAGTATGGAAGTGTGAGCCAAATAAACCCTTTCCTCCCCAACTTGTTTCTTGGTCATGATGTTTGTGCAGGAATAGGAACCCTGACTAAGACAGGTATTATAAATGGTCATTTTGCATTTTTTAAAAAAGGAAAGAGATGGAGAATAAAGACCACCCCATTAAAGCAAAACCAGAATACATGGCAGTAGACCTTCATGTGGACAGAATACACAGAACCTATGCTCTAGGAAGGGGAAAAGAAGTGCTACCATGATATCTTGCCTAGTATAAGTATTTTAGAATGCTGTTTTTAAAATCAATCTCCTTCATAATAACAATAAAAATTTTCCAAAGCATTAGCATTTCTAATTAATATAGCACGAATTAATGTGGTTTAGTTATTTATCCTGTGAGTTTATATTTTGTATCACCATTTATATCAAATGTCAATCACTGGGGTATTTGGTAGTAGAACTCTTTTACTAATCAATACAGGCTGTGTGATGTCATATAAAATTATTTTGTATAGTTTCATTTGAGTTTAAAATAAAAACTAACCTTCAAGTCTAAAAGGCTGTGGATAAATAATGCTACCTAATTTGTCAGCTTATGTAAATGGAAACATTTGGTAAAGGGTTCATTGAAGTATTAGATAACATGGTTTATATTACAGACCTATACTACTGTCAGTGCTATTATAACTTCAATATTTACCTCCACAATAAGCCCGATACTAATGTCTAGGCTAATTGCTGACTATATGATAGGCTTTGTGTTTGTCTATATGTTAGAATTTAACAGTATCTAACTTGAAAATGAGCCATTTTACATGACAACTAATTATGTTCTATTGAACTGTACAATACAAAGTTATAGAATATTTATGGATGGTTAAATATTAAAGGGAGTTGGAACATTTACTATTTTGCAAAACTCATTTAATGCAAAGGTACCCTGGTGATGTAGACGTTATTGATACTATACTTGAAGGGAAAATTTTCATACGGTGTAATTCATTGGATTTAATTTCCCCCTTCTCTGGAAAACGGGAAATTGTTAGACTGTCCATCGAAGGCACAGCTTTCTGGCAGAACATAAAACCATATTAGAGGATTTCAGTAACTTAAATAAAATCACCCTGGAGCAAATTTATTACGGACAAGCACATTCACTACAAATGATAAAAATCATAGTAAGTACAAACTTGAAAATGTTATTTTACCTTATCCTGAAATGATTGCCATGACATTTTTTAAACCATCACACTGCTTTATTTTATGACAGGTTTTGTGACCCAAAACAAACTGGATTGATCTCAACCAAATATAAATTTGCCATTTTCAAACAAGAGTAGTGGTTGCATTTGGGGGAGGGAGTGCACCAAATCCCGGAGCTCAGCACATGCAGCCTTACTCTGCAAAGCTTCTCTGCCACACTTTCAGCTTCTCCAAGATTTGGCTTTGTACCTAAAGGAGACGGCAGAATCGGGGTGCTGAATACCTAAAAACATCCGACTGTGGTTTAGTCCTATGGGCTTCCTGTCAATTATTTCTAAATCAAAATAAGTTAAAAACATAATCAGTAGTAGCTTCATTTCATTCACTGCAAAATATCTCCCTGGACATTTGCTTGTTCCGAGTCCAAAAGGCATAACGAAACTCTTCAGCTTCTTTCCTCCTTTGAAAAACGTGGTTTTCTTTTTACCATCTTCTATGAAGCGATCAAACCTAAATTCCTATAGGAAATAATAGACATTGTTAATTGCATTTTTATGAGTTTGAGTTAAGTCCACAAGATTGATTTTTGTCTAAAAAACATACACAAGGAAGTAAAACCTGAAAATATGAAAGTCATACACAAACTCTCAAAAAATTCAAATGTTACAAGGAACACCTATACCCAAACACTTACACCACTTCACTTCTCAGCTCACATTTCTTTTGTCTTCTCTTGTTTGGTGTTCTATGCTGTCATGAAATACTGAAGTCTGGGTAATTGATAAAGAAAAGCATTTCTTTGACTTGTGAATCTGGAGTCCAAATAGTCTAAGAACCTGGCATTGATGGGGCCTTGTGCTGTTATCAAAACAGAAAACCACAGGGCATGTTGATACATTTAGAAAAGGAAAAATCAGAGAGAAAGTCTTCTGTCATAGTAACCCACTTTTCTAGCAGCCAGTGTACTTTCAAGAGATTGATAACAGAGCAAACCCAACCACCTATTAAAGTCTCACCTTGCAACACCACCAAGAGCAGCAGGTTTCAGGACAAGTTTTGGCCAGGATACACAATGCTCAAATTATAGTGACTGCACTGAGTTGTCTAAGCATAGAGAGGCTACATCTATTTCTATTTTTGTCCTTTACAATGATATATATATATATATGTATATATATATATATGTGTATGTGTGTGTATACTGATTGTGGGTAAAAGGGTTCTCATATACTGCTGCTGCCATTTCTACTATGAAATAATGAATCTTAGCAGCAACAGTTTGTTATTCTTTTATCCTCTCAACTAGCTACTGATGGATGAGTACCATGATTTTAGGATTTAGTGTTTATGTTTGGATTAAAGAGACAGGAAATAATATGATTCAACAAATCTCCAGAGCAAAACCTAAGCTGCAAACAGATTTTGCTTTTTTCTATGTTAATGCAAATTTCTCCTATAAGATTTCTATTAGATATACTCTGCTTGGGTTAATTCTGATTTCTATTTGAGTACACTCTGCTTGGGTTAATCTGACCTACTTACTTCTCAGGCATTTCTGACATATATTCATAAAGAAGTTATATTATTTGCTATAGAAAATTAGAGAATTCATTTATTTAGGGTAGTTAGTCTGCACCCTTAAGTCTTGCCACACTGCCAAAATGGTCCAGTTCAACTCTCATTTGAGTGTTAGAGGGTGCTTAGTGACTTTACTTTAGTTCCTTGTGAATTAAACTTTCAATTCAATTAATTAATTAATGCTCATGGTTTGAGTTAAAATGACCAATTCTTTTCGAGATAGAGCTCATTATATCTACTTAACCACCACTTTGATATAATCTACATGAAGTCAAATGTAGAGAAGTAAGTAGGTCAGGTCTAACACATTTCTGGTTATGCCAAAACCCTATAATGTGAATAAATTGTGATTGATTATATTACGAATGTTTAAATCATTTTAATGGCAAATGTGGTAAGGTTGGAACAATTATCTCCCTTATCAGCACTTGGTTTACTTTAGTTTATTCAGAATAATTAATTTAAGTATTTGAGCTTTGAAAGCCTTTGCACAATTCCTACTCCCTCCCATCTTGCAAGACTGTAAAATAATGTTGGCAATATTATTTAGCATTTGATAGTTTGTTATTTCCTATAATGTTGGCAATATTATTTAGCATTTGATAGTTTGTTATTTCCTAACAAGTGGTGCTTTAAACAGATTAGAATAGATGTATATTTTAGTACTGTTATGAAATGTATCTAAACAAATCTAACCAATGCAGAACTGAGAATACCTGTTCATCCATGCAGCAAATACCATGACCGTCTCTGTGGACATACAGGGACATACAGTGTTTCTAATAGCAAATGGAAGCCTCTTTTGGTGAACATCTTCATCTCTCAGGTACAGCCATGCCTTCCTGAACTCAGCACTAACCCTTCTTGTTAGCAGCTTTAGCATTTCTTACCACTCTTCTTTTTCTTTTCTTTTTTTTATTAAGGCATTTTTATTAGATATTTTCTTCATTACATTTCAAAGGCTATTCCCAAAGACCCTATACCCTCCCCCCGCCCTGCTCCCAAACCCACCCACTCCTGCTTCCTGGCCCTAGCATTCCCCTGTACTGGGGCATATGATCTTCGCAAGAGGAAGGGCCTCTCGTCCCATTGATGGTCGACTAGGCCATCCTCTGCTACATATGCAAATAGAGACACAGCTCTGGGGGATACTAGTTAGTTAATATTGTTATTCCTCCTACAGCGTTGCAGACCCCTTTAGCTCTTTGGGTACTTTCTCTGACTCCTTCATTAGAGGCCCTGTGTTCCATCTAATAGATGACTGTGAACCTCCACTTCTGTATTTGCCAGGCATTGGCATAGCCTCACAAAAGAGAGCTATATCAGGGTCCTGTCAGCAAAATCTTTCTGGCATATGCAATAGTGTCTGGGTTTGGGATGGATCCCCTGGTGGGGCAGTCTCTGGATGGGCTTTCCTTCCATCTCAGCTCTAAACTTTGTCTCTGTAACTCCTTCCATGGGTATTTTGTTCCCTCTTCTAAGAAGGACTGACACATCCACACTTTGGTCTTCCTTCTTGAGTTTCATGTGTTTTGCAAATTGTATCTTGGATATTCTAAGTTTCTGGGCTAATATCCACTTATCAGTGAGTGCATATCATGTGTATTCTTTTGTGATTGGGTTACCTCACTCAGGATGACATCCTCCAGATGCATCCATTTGCCTAAGAATTTCATGAATTCATTGTATTTAATTGCTGTACTCCATTGTGTAAATGTACCATATTTTCTGTATCCATTCCTCTGTTGATGGACATCTGGGTTCTTTCCAGCTTCTGGCCTTTATAAATAAGGCTGCCATGAACATGGTGGAGCATGTGTCCTTATTGCAAGTTGGAACATCTTCTGGGTATATGCCCAGGAGAGATATTGCTGGATCTTCCAGTAGTACTATGTCCAATTTTCTGAGGAACCGCCAGACTGATTTCCAGAATGGTTGTACCAGTTTACAATCCTACCACCAATGGAGGAGTGTTCCTCTTTCTCCACATCCTGGCCAGAATCTGCTGTCACCTGAATTTTTGATCTTAGTCATTCTGACAGGTCTGAGGTGGAATCTCAGGGTTGTTTTGATTTGCATTTCCCTGATGATTAAGGATGTTGAACATTTTTTTCAGGTGCTTCTCAGCCATATGGTATTCCTCAGTTGAGAATTCTTTATTTAGCTCTGTACCTCATTTTTAATAGGGTTATTTGATTTTCTGGAGTCCATCTTATCGAGTTCTTTATATATATTGGATATTAGTCCTCTATCTGATTTAGGATTGGTAAAGAGCCTTTCCCAGTGTGTTGGTGGCCTTTTGTCTTACTGATAGTGTCTTTTGCCTTACAGAAGCTTTGCAGTTTTATGAGGTCCCATTTGTTGATTCTTGATCTTATAGCACAAGCCATTACTGTTCTGTTCAGGAATTTTTCCCCTGTGCCCATATCTTTGAGGTTCTCCCCCACTTTCTCCTCTATAAGTTTCAGTCTCTCTGGTTTCATGTGGAGTTCCTTGATCAACTTAGATTTGAGCTTTGTACAAGGAGATAAGAATGGATCAATTCACATTCTTCTACATGATAACTGCCAGTTGTGTCAGCATCGTTTGTTGAAAATCCTGTCTTTCTTCCACTGGATGGTTCTTGATGAGCAATCTAAGTAGACTAGTGTTCTTCCCTAGACCTTTCTGCGAGGGACGAATAGCTTAAGTAAAATTTCACATGAAACACAACCCTAGAAAAAGGTTCACTATAGTTCTGGTGTTTGCTCCAGAAAAAGCAAAGGAGGAAATTTACCATGATTTTTGGCTTCATTGTATCCAAATCATGTAAAATAAACCCCAAACTCCCATGGCTGCCCAGGATCTTCTTAGTGACCTCAAAGGCTATCCTGTGAGAAGCCAGGACAGCTCCTTCAAATTTCTGTCTTCCTCCTTTAGTTTGCTCAGAAATAGTATCTCAGAAATTTATATTTTATGCTTTATTTAGAAAAACTAAAAGGGAAACTATCAGTAGCATTTGCTCTGTAGCCATCATCATGGAAACAATTTGTAATAATATTTGAAAGTAAATTTGAATAAAAATTATTTTCAGTTTGTCCCACTGCATATGCATGAGAATCCTGGACAGGTCCTTGTTAGGAAGGCCTATGGACTCCATTGTGGGCTAGTTTAGTTCTAGCCCCTAAAGTGAAGCATATTATAATCCCACCTAGGCTATTTTGGATAGCAAAGATCAGCAAGTTCCACTTAATCTCAGCATCACAATCATTTAAATCCTCTGAGAGACCCTAGGATGTCAGAAGCAGGACTGGCTATGAAAGACACTGAACAGGCCTTCTGCTCACTAGCTGTTATTCTGCTTGAATTTCCTGGAGGTGCTCACATGCACTGAATTGCGTTGGGTCCAGGAATTTGAAGCAATCTGGCCAGGGTCACCTCAAGGAGAAGTCCTTTGCTTGCAAAGAAAGCAATGTCTTGTGATCAGTCTTTCCTTGTACCTCACCATGCAAGGCAATAGAGACTGCAGTCATCTCCCAAAAGACGGCAGAGTGAGAGAGGATTCACTTTTCTCAGCCTACCTCTTGAGTTTTCACAGTCTGCAATACAATGATTCTCCCATAGCAGGGTTCCACATATGCTTGTTGTACTAATGAGCAAATAAGACTAATGCCTATTTTTAAAGTAATATTCATGTTCCTGAAGCAAAGATAGGTTCTGAGTGTGAATGTGAGCATACAGAAAAAGACGAGTGGCTGAATATTTAGAGTTTATGAACAGCAGAAATGGTACAACATTGAAGCACTTGATGCCCAGGTTGGATAGGAGATCCTCTTTCCTTTCCTTTCCTTTCCTTTCCTTTCCTTTCCTTTCCTTTCCTTTCCTTTCCTTTCCTTTCCTTTCCTTTCCTTTCCTTTCCTTTCCTTTTTTTGTTGTTGTTGTTTGTTTGTTTGTTTGTTTGTTTTTTTCGAGACAGGGTTTCTCTGTGTAGCCCAGGCTGTCCTGGAACTCACTTTGTTTACCGGGCTGGCTTCGAACTCAGAAATCTGCCTGCCTCTGCCTCCCAAGTGCTGGGATTAATGGCGTGCGCCACCACACCCGGCTCGAGATACACTTTTCTTAGCTGGCTTTAAACATACAGATCTGCTGATCTTTACTCCCAGCATGCCTGGCCCTAGCACTTATAATGCATAATTTTGGCTGTTAAATTCCTATCCAAAAGAACCATGGGGTTGAAAGGGTGGGAGGTGAGGAGAGCACAAAGAATGGTGTCTATAGAGATAGTGGCAATCTGCTAAACGTTTTTTTTATTTGATGACAACAATAACTCTGATTTAACTCTCATGACACAAATAATAAACTCCGCTACTAATCGGATAATTACAAAGAAAACCATAAGCAGAAGTGAAAAACTATAGGGAGAAGTAGTGACATTTTAGCAAATATTTTTCAGATTTAATTTCAGTTGTTTTATTTATTGCTTCTATACTAATAACTGTCATTTTTGGTATTCACAAATTCAGAGATGAAGCTTGCCCTCTGGAGAACACTCACTCTGGTCAAAGCTCGACACCCTCCTGGCTGTCATTATCTGCATAATTCTTCTCCTAAGAAACCATGCCACACTTTCCATGGTAAGACATTGGCTTTCCTGGTAAATACATACAAATTAGTTCATTGTTTTTGAAGCCTGTCCTCTTATTAATTTCTTAATATTATAACTCAAGTTGGCTACAGAACATTCTGTCTTAAAAGCTATATTTAAAAGTTATATTTAAAATCTATATTTAAAAGCTATATTTAAATGTCTATGAGACATTTAAAAAGAGTACAGAAGTTTCATTTTCCAAAGGGGATCAGTAAATAGTAGCAGTCAAAGCCCTCCTTCATGCAAAGCACAAGCAGAATGTAAGTACACTCAATTTGCATGCAGGGGGTGACTCTCCGAAGTGGTATTAAGGGATGAACCGGGGTGGATTAATTTCCAGTCTTTGATATTCATTAACTCCAGCTTCAGGAAAAAAATACAAGGAGATGACACAATTACCCTCAGAGCTTCACCCGAGAGCAGCAGCTTTACAATTTGAAGTTCATAGTGCCATGCTAATTGATCAAGCAGGGCACATACCTTTAGCTAAAAGGGCTTAACTACTATTTTAACTTAACTATAGTGATGATGGTATTTGACTTCTGAAGTTCTTCCTCAAAAAGAATCTAAGTCTGTGGCTAATGGTGACCAAGTAAAAATGTCCATTTCAGGTAAGCAACATTTAGAGTTATCTGTATTTCTGTTCACAGATCACATAACTTGTCAAAGTCAGATTCTTAGGGGAAAAAAATCTGTAGAGGCAAAAGCCTTCCTATTATAGGGAAAAAACATAAGTCCTCACCAAACTGCCTCAAATCTTCAGTGGAAATGAGTGAAGGGTGGATAGGAGTGAGTTTTCTTGCTTTCTTTCTTTCTTTCTTTCTTTTTTTTTTTCCTTCGAGACAGGGTTTCTCTGTATAGCCCTGGCTGTCCTGGAACTCACTTTGTAGACCAGGCTGGCCTCGAACTCAGAAATACACCTGCCTCTGCCTCCCAGGTGCTGGGATTAAAGGCGTACCACGCCCGGTAGGAGTGAGCTTTCTTGACTGACAGGATGCTTATTTACCTTTGGAGCATCGAAGATTTCTGGGTCATTGTGTATCATTGGAGGAAAGAGAGCTACAAAATCTCCTTTCCGTAGAGAGTAGCTCTTACTCTCTAAGTTGAAATCCATATCCTCTTGCACTTCTCGGATGATGCTGGAGTATGAACACAGCCTCAGAACCTCAAGAATAGTGCTTTCTGAAAGAAACAAGCCACAGCTTCTATAAGGTGAGAGTGCTCTGCGAAGCTTCCTTAGTCACCTGTTAGAACTCATGATCAAAACCTTGCCTAGAAGGGAACTGATTTCTTCACATCCATTGCAAACTAAGGGAGAGTCAATGAGGCTGTGGAGGCTGAGGGGAAAGAACCTCGTGGCTTTGGCACAGCATCTTTGGGCAGGTGGTCAGCACATTGTTTATAGACAGAGAAAAGAAGGAATCGTCACCAGGAAAGGACTGGTCTGTTAGGGAAACAAATATAATAATAAAGTGAAACTGTACACATACACAGCACCCTACTGGAGGGTTACTTCATCAGTCTGTAGACTATTGTTCCCTTTAAAAGCCCTTAGACAGTTAACTGTAAATTAATTATAGTAGGTACATTTGAAGACAGCTTAACTCTTTATTTCTCTAATGCTAGTTGTAAATAAAATGAGTCAGCATTTGTTGGAAATTTTTCAAAGGAAGAAATTTTTATATGATATAAAAGAAAACCACACTTTTTCTCAGCATCCAGGAAGAATAACATTCACCATCATGTGCTGGAAGATTCCAGAAGCTGAATGTCCTTGGTTTCCCAGTGGCCTTCACCTTTTGCTCCCAGCACGGCAGATTTTATGGCTAATTTCCGGCGATTTATCCTGGCAGTTTGAGGAGGAATTCCTTTGGGAATAATATGCATAATTTGCATAAATCATTCTGATAGCATGCATATCAGTGTGTAGCTCCTGTCTAGAGCGGCATCTCTCCCTTCATAATCAAAACTGACTATGTTTCCACCGGCGTGAATGGGTCCTGGAATATAAAGCCTCGTGCTTTCTAATCAGCAATGTGAAAGAGCGCCAAATGGAGCTTCCCCCCTTTCACATGATAATAAATGATTGTGTTATGACTTACAATTTAGAAACCTCATACACATGTTCAGAGCCTAGTTTCTTGGTACTGAACACAGTTTTGGCATAGCCCATCCCGAGTTATTAGGTTATTAAAGGCAGACCCAATAGAGGGGGCTTGTATACAGCAAAACACAAAAATAAGTATTTTAGTAAGATTTAAACCTAGGAACAGCTCGCATAGGGACACAAAGTAGCTTTGGGTGCCTTCTCCCAGGAGGTTTTTCCTTGAGCACGCATTTGTCTAAAGAAATGAGGCTTCGGTCAGCTCTGTGTGGGCAGTGCAGTGATTCAATGTGACGTAGAGTGAGGCTGTGCATATTCTCTTAGACTGCCTTCGTTATTATAATCAGGCTTAGTCAAATCGGTTTGCTGGTGATGAAGCCAGAAAAGGACTTTGGTTTTGGAACATGGACTTTACTGCAGATAGCCACAAGGCACCTGACAGGACAGATTTCAGCTGGCCAGACACCAACAACCAACATTGCTATGGTGAAAATCAAGGATAGGCTTCCCATGTCCTGCTACTGGTCCTGTTGGACCAACAATAGCATAGCATCATTTTAACATGTGGCATGAAATAGTAGCTGACATATGTAGTAGTTCTGTTCACACAACAAGTCCAGTAGGGGTGTGGGAAGACGAAACACAAAAGCAAAATAATGTTTGGGGTGGCTGCTGTGACAGGATAGGCATTTAACAGTCCGAATAACATGGTTATATCCGATTGGCTGGTGTGCTCTCAGGAAGCATGGCAGCTTGTGCCTACTGCAGTATCACAAATGACAATTGGGCAAGCATATCTTATGCAGAAGTTAATCACAATAATGGAGCTGAAAGTGTGGCTCAGCAGTCAGATCGTAAGTGACAAATCTGTTTTACCTTCCAGTACCAGTTATGTGTGCAAGACGAGGTTGGCTCTTGCTCTGAGCGATCATGCCGATAATCATTAGGCGACAAAAGTAATGAGTTGTGTTATTATCACCAATGGAGAGGCGAGCTTATGGGGTCTGCAGTACAGCATAAAGACAAAAGCCAGCAGCACTTCCAGCCCCAGAATGAATGTGGGCAGAGCTATATGTTGAGAAGGATGACAAGGGCACAATGAAAAAGCTGCAGTTTCTCCTTGTAGTTGTCATAGTTGAGCAGACACCAGCCAGTACCACTGACAGACCAGCTGGGCCCTGGGAGGACTTCCATGCTACACCAGGAGGTACAGTAAATTATCCTGCACGGTAGAGCAACATCTGTTTCTATGCTAGTGCCGAACAAACAAGGCAGTTTAAAACATACCAAGGGATAACCAAGCAACAAATGAACATGACCCTCATTTTTTCCCCTCCTTCCTCACACTCGAGGTGCTAAATTTCATTGTGCAAGCATTCCATGAAAGAGATGCCAGGTTTTTATTGGATAAGGTGTTGTCAGAGAGATTTTACATATTTCCAAAATGGAAGGGAAAAGCTTATAGTATTTTTATTCTTAGAATTGTCTCCTTTCTATCTTCATTTCCTTTATACTAAAGCTAGCACTTGGTTCTCAATTTGCTCTAGAATTATAAAAAAAAAAAAACCCAACAACTTTCCATATACTTATAAATATTCAGTCTTTAAACCTAATTTGCTATACTTAGTTCACATGCCTTCAAGCATTTGTCTTCCAATTCCCACTGAATAAATGCGTACTAATGAGAACCAAGCAAGCTGCTGAGGCAAAGCTGGGTGACTGGGGTCTGGCCTGCCACCAGCTTGTGATAGGCGGGCAAATTGAGTTAAAATGAAAAGTCTTGTCAGCTAAAATTCAACATGGTAGCCAAACGGCAAGCTGTCAATCATCCATCCAAAACAAGGGACTATAGGTAATAAAAGGTCACTGTGGATCATTAGTGCACACTTGGCTTACATATGGAAGCTAATTTTAATTAAACATGATCTCTATCTGTAAATGTTTTATAAAACTTATTGTGCATAATGGATTGCTAATTTATGCAAGCATTTAGCAGGTAATGGGACCCTCTAATTATTAGACTATAGTGTAGAAAAATGGCTATAGAGAATGCAAATATTTGGGGGATAAATCTAAACCATGCATTGCAAGGTGCCAACTGCCATAGCTGTGGTTCAGAGAAGGCTGCTTGTATACTGTCAAGAACCGAGTTTTACTGACTACCATCTATAAGACAATTGGGTCACAAAATTTTCATGATGAACTCACAATTATGATCCTGAACCACCTTCTTTACCTGGCCAGGAGAAAAAACGGGTTTCTTTTTTTAAGATAGAAAATGAATAGGATTAAAAGTTCCTTCCAGATAAAGAGATGGACATGTTTTAAGCTGTGATGTTTTACAATCCAGTGGAAGGGAAATGACAAATCAAGGGAAATGCTCGTAGGAAAAGGCACATCCGCTTTGTCTTTGAAATAATTCACAGATGATTCCCATTTGTAGATTTTGAGTGCCAAAGCAGATCATTATAATCAATAAATCCTGCTGCACTGCAAACACAGATAAGCACATGCACATTTCTGCCTCATACTCAAGCCATGTCTGTATATGTGGAATGAATACACTGTGACATGGCTGCGCTATTAATGTGGGTCACCTTAATGATTGGTGCAGGCTGGCATGCCACCTGATTAGCCATGGTGATCAGGGGATAGTGGCAATGGCAGCAGTGAAAAGAGCAGCCAGCCCCACTATAGTCACTGGGGCTGAAAATGGATAGGAACAGGGAAGGGAACGGACGTGACAGAGCTGTTCTCTACAAGGTCTGATGAAATGTAGCCTAGGATGCACACACACACACACACACACACACACACACACACACACACACACGCACACGCACACATACACACACACACACATTTCTGAGTGTCTGTATATAGTCTCTTAGACAGATGAGGAAGTAAAAAAGAATTGTGATAACTAATATATAATTCAAAGGAAAATCATAAATTTTTAGATCAACAATTGTATATTTGAATAAAGTTAAAAATAAATCCGAGTCAGTACAAATGCCTACCTTCACACTGCATTGCAGAAACAGGCTTTGGTTCCTGCTATTTATGGTTCCTGCTATATATTTATATACATGTAAGTTAAACATTCATATGCTCAATAAAATTTTGTTAAGGTCTTACTCTGCTCAAAGCACTGGGACGGAGTGTCTGGAGCAAAGAGAAATGCACTGTGTGGATTTGACCTGTACTCATGTAGCAATCTGAGAAATAAAAAGTTGAAAATACATACAAGCAAGTAGCTTCTAAGATAGTACTTTAGGATGCTTCTTTATGAGTTAATTGGTGTGTGTGTGTGTGTGTGTGTGTGTGTGTGTGTGTGTGTGTGTGTGCGTGCTCGCACACATGCGCGCGCCTGTGAAATTGCACAGGTGACCAAATGTGTCTATGTTCAGAGGTCACCCTCATGGAAGTTAGGTTGTCAGGCTTGGTGTCAGGTGACTATCAGCTGAGCCCACTCACTAGCTCCCAAGCTACTACTTTAGACATTGCATACCTTACTTGTTAAACTGACCAAGACCATAAACTTTGATTTTTTTTTTCTTCATGGAACAGCTCTAACAGCTTAAACAGCACATGCATTATTGGTTATTTGTTGAGGAAACCTCATAACTATTCGTTTACCATCTTAATTTCTCAGATTCCTTTTCAGTGTATTGATTGAGGTTATAAGGGATAGGACTCAGAACCTTGTATTTGCTAGGCAAATGCTCAGCCCCTGAGCTATATCTACAGTTCAAACTAAGGCATCCATGGATTAATAGTGCATTGTTTTTGTTTGTGTGGTTTTTGATTTGTTTTAATCTTGCTTTTTTATGGTTCTGGGGATTGAGCCCAAGGCTTTACACATGTTGTGTAACTTCTCTAGAACTGAGCTATAATTTGTCATTTTATCCTTCCTCTTCTCTGTCTCTCCCTCTCTCCCTCCGTTCCTCCCTCCCCCTTCGTGTTCTTCCTTCTCTTGACAGGGTCTGTCTTTCTAAGCCAAGCAGACCTTGGACCTGTAATTCTCCTGCCTTTTCTCTCTAGCTCTGACATTATATCCCATATCACTCACTTGACTGTTATGTACAGTTTCTGAGTTATCACTCACAAAAAAGTATTTTTCACATTGAAAAGAAGTTTTCTTCCCTTTAATTTTCAACCTTTATAAACACAAATCAAGTCCTGCTCCCAATCCATTTATAACCCCTAAAACAGATATAGTTATTTTATCATTTCTTTAGGTGTAGGGGTGGTGCTTTTGTGCTGGCTAGGCAAGACCTCTACCCCTGAGATATACCCCAGCCTATATTAACCATTTTTTATTTCTCTGTTAGAGATGATATGGCATTAGCCTTTTGACATTTGGTAAATTCAGATAGTTGATAGGCCTCTTACAATGTGCCAGAAATACAAGCACTGCTTGAGTAGGAAAAGAGAGAGGTGCTTCTATTCTCTGTGCTCCAGATACCATACTTCTATTGGTGTGTCACATGTGCAAGCAGATTAGGAGTGAATTTTCTAAATAATGTAACCACTTCTTCCTTTGAAGCATTCGGATATCTCAGAGATTACCAGCGATATTGGCTGCCTGTTAGAATCACAGCAGATTAGTTTTAAAGCAATAAGCATAACATCTCCATCCTAGATCAGTGAAATCAGAACCACAACACTAACCGAAACCTTGAAATGAGGGGTGCTGAACCTTGGCCACATAATAACATCTCCTGGGGGACTTTTAAACTCATCAACCCTCACTACAGAATGATAAAATCAGTCACTGGGGACCAGCCCAGGGCTTTTTTTTAAAGCTCTCCAGATGATTTCAGTGAATAATCAAGTTGAGAGCTGTGGTTTGAAGCTGGGTTCTGCCAAGAAGCCTCATTCCTTTCTGTCCTGGTTTGCTTTTAACTCTCATGTGATGAATTTACTTTTAATTTTCATTACAGTTACCTTCCAATCAGCTGGCATTTCCTTCCTGAACCTCTTAGCTTTGTATTGAAATGCAGAAATTGGTAATAGTGACATCAGTATTTTGTAATGATGTTTCCTTATGTTATACATGAAACTTTATTGTCTATTGTCTGTTTGTAAAGTATCTCTCTCTTCAGTTAAGATTTTTCTCACAGGAGACTAGTGCTATAGTGTAGTCAGAAAGCATTTGACTAGCATATGCAGAGGCCCTGGGTCCAATCCCCAATATGGCAAAAGGAGAAGAAAAAAAAATTACAAACATGAAGTGAAATTCTTTTTTTTTTAGCATAAGAATTTTTTTTTCATGAAGTGAAATTCTTACCTTCTGTGAGAATATTTTGGTAAGCTTCAAAACTGCCCCATTTGTCTAAATGCCTATTTTTCCCTCTATACAATTATTTTATAATACTGAATCCTGTATGTGAGAACCAGTGGTACGTGTTGTATAAAAAACAGTGGTTGTTTCTTAACCAGTTTTGCCTGAAGTGACAGTGATTACCATAAGTCATTAAAGCCAACAGCCTGCCTCTGGGTTTGCTCCTGTTTCACTGTGTGGTTTGTGTTTAATTCTTGCTGAGCCTTCCTATGCAGTGATCAAATGAAAATACTAACTAAGCTACACAAGTCACTAACACAACCTCTGGCATTTGATCAAATAATTGTTAACAGATTTAGGATAGGAATAGAACTGGGAAGTAGAGTGTGTACTGAATATTGCTTTAATCCCTTGCACCATTACAACAGAACAAAACACACTATTACTCTAGGATCTTATCCTGAGGTTACAATCTCTGTCATAGTCTCAAGACTTGTCTTACGTTTCCCAAACTTGTCAACATGGACATTGTGGTAGATGGCTTGGAATAATCTAAATATAAAAATATTCTCTTAGTGGGGACAATAAGAAATAATATGGGATAGTGATATCTCATGAGAAAGATACAGTTATGGTCATCAAAATCCAAGTGAAAAATTCTGTCTCTCTTCTGAGACTATTTCTCATTTGTAAAAAGACTGATAAGATTTAACAGCAGCCACAGTCCCTCAGAGTACCTTGGTAAAGACCACATGAAGTAACTAAAAGCTACTTTGAAATATTTAAACAACTAATAGGTTTAACATAGACATACGGTTATTATGATTTATTATTGGACTTTTAATTTTGAAGCTAACACTTCTGCGTTGGGTCTCTATCTCCTCATTGCACTGCTCACAAGAAATAGATTTAGACTCTTGACAGGGAGTCAGGAAGACTAATGTCAGATCTCCACCACTCTTCCTTGGCCACTCCCAAAACACTTCTCCAGTCTTATCCCCAGTTTTGTACCAGAGCACCTGCTGCAGCCTGCCTTCCCTGCCCTCATTTCCAGTGGATAACGCAGCTCTACCTCTTCAAATTTCCTTTCCACTACTTTCTGCTTTATCCTAGCCAGCATCTCCCACAGACATTGCCTGGAAAGTCACAGGCCACTTCAGCCAATAAAGAAGGTAGGACAATGGTGAATTATTACAGATCCTCCATTCTTCCAAGTCTAGTGCCCCAGGCTCTTTGTCAGTTCTGTAGCAGATCTCCTGTCATGGCTTCTCCTCACTCTCTGGCCCAATTCCCAGGGGCTAAGCAGATTCTAATGGAGCACTCCACTTTTCTTCCTGATATGGACCCATTCCTAAGTGTTAGCATACAATGTCTAAAAACACATTTTACCTGGGACCTACTGTAGCCACACATATCAGGAGTCCCAAAGAATTTTCCACCAGGCAATATACAGTCATCACACTCTCCTCAGAACCAGAGAGGGCAGGAGAAACCAAGAAGAAAACAATCACCCAACAAAAACAGTACCAGGTATCAGCATCAAGAATTACATTTTTTTTCCAATGTCAGATGCCTAGATGCCAGTGTAAAAACACAATCAATAATAGCCAGACAATATTTCTCCATTAGAGTACAGCAATCATACCACAGCAGACCCTGAGTGATGCAACATAGCTGAAGGACAAGAAAAATACCTTCAAATAACTTTTATGAATATGACAGAGGTCCTTAAAGAGGAAATGAATGAATCTCTTAAAGAAATCTATAAGAACACAAACAGTGGAAGGATATGAATAAAACAGTCCAACACCTGAAAATGGAAATAGAATCAATAGCAAAAACTCAAACTGAAGGAAATTTAGAGATGAAAAGTTCACTCACTTGAAGTGCAAGCTCAGAGGTAGCCTCACCAATGAAATACAAGAGATTTTTCATCTCAGCATTGAAGGCACAATCAATTAAATGGATATGTCAGAAAAAGAATATGTTAAATCTAAAAAAAAAAAAAAAATCTCCAAAACATCTTGCAAATCTGGGAAACAAAGAGTTGGTTCTTTGAGAAAACCAATAAGATGGACAAACCATTATCCAAATTAACTAAAAGGTAAAGAGAGAGTATCCAAATTGACAACATTAGAAGTGAAAAGGGAGATAACAACAGACATTGATAAAATTTAGAGGATCATGAGAACACAATTTAAAAGCCCTTACTCCACAGAAAATGTAAAAGAAATAGTAACTTTTCTCAAGCCACACCACTTACTAAAGTTAATAAATATCAAATAAGCAGGTAAAACAGACCTATACCCCTATTGAAATACCAGTTATTAAAAGTCTCCCAACCATAAGATGCCCAGCCTCAAATGATTTTAGTTCAGAATTCTACCAGACTTTCAAAAAAAGTTGATGCCAATATCACTCGAATTATCCCACAAAATAGAAAAGGAAGAAACATTGTTCAATTTATTTTAAGATAGCACAGTTACCCTGATACCAAAGCCACATAAAGACCCTCATAAGAGAATTACAATAATTTCCCTTATGAACATAGATGCAAAGTTCTCAATAAAACATTTACAAAACAAATCCAAGAACACATCAAAGAGCTCATCCACCATGGTTGTGTCCACTTCATCCTAGAGATAAAAGGTTGGGTCAACATACAAAAATCAGTCAATGTAATCCACCATAGAAACAAACTGAAAGAAAAATCCCACACAATCATCTTATTGAATGCTGAAAAAATCTCCACTAATCCCAAATCTGATAGAGGATTAATAAACAAAATATATCAAGAACTCAAGAAGTTAATCACCAAAAACCCAATCTAATAAAAAAATGGGGTATAGAATTAAAATGAGATTTCACAACTGAGGAATCTTGAATGGCTGAGATGCACCTAAAGAAATGTTCAAAGTCCTTAGTGTTCAGAGAAATGCAAATCAAAACAACCCTGAGATTCCACCTTACGCAAATCAGAATGGCCATGATCAAAACCTCAGGTTACAACACATGTTGGAGAGGGTGTGGAGAAAGAGGAAGATTCCTCCATTGCTGGTGGGATTGCAAACTGGTACAACCACTCTGGAAATCAATCTGGAGGTTCCTCAGGAAATTGGAAATAGATCTACCTGAAGACCTAGCTATACCACTCTTGGGAATATACCCACGAGGTGCCCCACCATGCCACAGGGGCACGTGTTTTACTATGTTCATAGTGGCCTTATTTATGATAGCCAGAAGCTGGAAACAACCTAGATGTCCCATGATAGAAGAATGGATATAGGAAATGTGTTTCATTTATACAATGGAATACTACTCAGCTATTAAGAATGAGGACATACTGAGTTTTGTAGGCAAATGGATGGAACTAGAAAATTTTATCCTGAGTGAGTTAACTCAGACCCAAATGGACATGCATGCTATGTATTCACTAATAAATGGATATTAGTAAAAACAAACAAACAAACAAACAAACAAAAAACCAAAAAAACCAGAATACCCAAGATACCATGCACGGAACTCAAAAAGGTCAACAAGCAAGCAAGCCAAAGTGCCCAAGTAAGGACACTTGGCTTACTCAGTCCCACTTGGGAGGGAGCAGAAAGCAATCACAAGTGGGGAGGTAGGGAGGGACATAAGAGAGAAAGTGGATGGGGGGAGTAGTTAGGGGTAGAGGGGAATCTGATCTGGTTTTGGGCAAGGGAAAAGAAAGGACTGAAGCCCTGAAGGTCAGCAGAAAGAATGGAAACAAGCAACCTCAAGGAAGGAGGTTGGGGGGACGCTCCAGAATGCACAAGAGACAGGACAGGTGAGAGACTCTCAGGATTCAAAGGGAGGGACCTTAGATGAACTGCCTGACAGCAGGGCAAGGGAACTTATAAAGCCTACCTCCAGCAGGAAGACAAGGCATCAATTGAGGGCAGGGGAGGGGGGCATCTCACAGTTACAACTCTGACCCATAATTGTTCCTGTCAGAAAGAATTACAGGAATGGAAATGGAGAGGAGCCTGAGGAAAAGAAGTTCCAGCAAGAGGCCCAAAGAGGGATCCAGCTCAAGGGGAGGTCCCAAGGCCTGACACTATTACTGAGGCTATGGAGCACTCACAAAAAGGGACCTATCATGACTTCCCTCTGGAAGACCCAACAAGCAGATGAAAGAGTCAGATGCAGATATTTACACTCAACCAATGGGTAGAAGCAGCTGACCCCTGTTGTTGAATTAGGGAAAGACTGATAGAAGTTGAGGAGAACCAGCAGTCTCAATTAATCTGAATCCCTGAGATCTCTCAAACACTGAACCACTAAACAGGCAGCATACACATAAGTATACGACCCCAACACACATACAGCAGAGGACTGCCAGGTGTGTTCATTCAGAGATGATGCACCTAACCCTCAAGAGACTGGAGGCCCCAGGGAGTTTAGAGGCCAGGTGGCATGAGGGGTGGGGACAGGGGGTAGGGAGGAGGTATGGGATGTGGAGCAGTATGAGGGTGGACTGGAGGGGGGGAGATAAAAAAATGGAGTGATAAATAAATAAATAAATACAAGCCCTTTGACAAAAGCTAACACCCCTTCATGATAAAAGTTTTGGAGAGTTCAGGGACATAAGGGACATACCTAAACATTATAGAGGAAATTTACAGCAAGCCAACCTCCAACATCAAATTAAGTAGAGAGAAACTGAAAGTAATTACACTAAAACCAGGAACAAGGCATGGCTGTCTACTCTTTCCCTGTTTATTCAATATAGTTCTTGAAGTTCTAGCTATAGCAAGAAGATAACTGAAGGAATTCAAGGGGATACAAATTGGAAAGGAAAGAGTTAAAGTAATTGTATTTGCAGATGATATGATGGCATACATATGTGACCCAAAAACTTCTATCTATTGTTAACTACTCTTAACAATAAACCCCTCCAGTGATATGGCTGTATACAAGATTAACTCAAGAAAATCAGCAGTCCTCTTATATACAAATGACAAACAGACTGAGAAAGAAATCAGGGAAACAACACCATTCACAATAGCCACAAAAAATGTAAAATATCTAGGGGCAATTCTAACCCAGCAAGTGAAAGGCTTGACTTCAGAAGATGGAAAGGTCTTCCATGCCCTGGATCAGTAGAAATAACACAATAAATGGCTATGTTAACAAAAGCAATGCAACTCAGGTTTTACAGACCTTCCTTGAAATGACAATACTCAATTTGATCCAGAAGAACAAAAGCTATCCAGGATAGCTAACACAATCATGAACAATCGAACATCTGGAGGTATCATCAATACTGATTATAAGCTGTACTATGTATATAGTACTATGCTATAGTATGTATAGTATAGTATGTATGTATAGTATGTATGTATAGTATGTATAGCATAACACAAAACATGTTTGTCTATGTTGATCATTGGAATCGAATCAAAGATCCAGACATGGATCTACATATCTATGAACACCTGATTTTTGATAAAGAATAAAAAAGCCCCAATGGAAAAAAGAAAGCATGTTCAACAAATAATGCTAGTCTAACTGGATGTTTGGATGTAGAAGAATGCAAATACATCTTTATTTATCAGCCTACATGAAACTGAAGTCCAATTGTATCAAAGTCCTCAACATAGAACCGGATAAACTGAACCTGATAGAAGACAAAGTAGGGAATATCCCTGAACACATCAGCACAAGAAACATTTTTTTAAGCAGAATACCAATAGTGCAAGGATTAAAATCAATGGCTAATAAATGGGACTTCTTAAAATGGAAAAGCTGCTGTAAGGCATAGATTACCAACCATTAATATGACAAGACATATTTAATGGGAAAATATTTTTATCAACTCTGTAAAGGATAGAAGGTTAATATCCACAGTATATAAAGAACTCAAGAAACTAGATCAAATAATCCAATTAAGAAATGGGGTACAAATGTAAACAGAGAATTCTTGTCAGAACAATCTCAAATGTCCAAGGACTACTTAAAGAAATGTTTGATATCTTTACACATAAGGGAAATCAAAATCAAAATTACTCTGAAATTTCATCTTACTGCTGTCAGAATAGACAAGACCAGTAACACAATGACAGCTCATGCTGTGAGAATGTGGAGCAAGGGCAACACACCATTACTGCTGGTGGGAGTGCAAACTTGTACAGCAACTATGGAAATCCATATTGTGTTTTCTCAAAAAAAAATTGAGAATTGATCTCTCTCAAGATCAATTCTATACTACTATACTAGTCTTGGGCATATATCTAATAAATGCCCCATTCTAACCCCAGGATGCTTGCTCTACTATGTTCACAATGGTTTTATTCATAATGGTAAGAAATGGAGGGCACAGCATAAATCTTTCCCTGAAGGGAAAAGTGGGTGGACTGGGGCAGATGGGAATGGGAACAGGAGGGATCAGGTAGGGAAGAAGGGAGACAGTATGAGGAAAGATAACTATAATAGGTGGGCATTTAGGCAGTGATATGCAAGCCTAGTGCAGTGGAAACTTGCTGGAAATTATGAGGATGACTCCAGTGAGGATTCCTAATAACTGTTGATATGGAGCCTGAACCAGCCATCTATAATCAGACAAGGCTTTCAGTGTTTGAACTGGGATACCAACCCAGCCACAAAAACCATTGACTTCTCCTGCCTGAAAGATGTACTGGGCCAATGGTAGCTCAGAGCTTGTGAAAGGGGCTAACCAATGACTGGCTTACTTTGAGGGAGCCCATGCCCAATCCTGCATGATTGGCCAGGATTTGGAAGCTGGATGGCTCAGTGACCTAAGGTAGAACCAAACACAACTGACAAAAAAAAGTCAATGAAATGATTCACAATTATATTCTGCTATACTCATAGATTGATACCTAGCTTAATTGTCATCAGAGAGGCTTCCTCCAGCACCTGAATGGAACACATACAGAAATCCACAGCTGAATATTAGGCAGAGCTCGGGAAAGCCAACAGAAGATGAAGAAGAAGGACTATAGGAAGTAGAGGTAAAGAGGACGCCAGGAGAACACTGCCCACAGAATCAACTAAGCAGGCCTCATGGGGCCCACAGAAACTAAGGCGACAACCATGGAGCCTATGAGGGTTTTTGTTAGGCTCTCTGAATTTATTATATATATATATATATATATATATATATATATATATATATATATATACACACACACACACACACACACACACACGCACGCACGCGCGCGCGCGCATGTGTGTGTGTGTGTGTGTGTGTGTGTGTGTGTATGTGTCTGTGGTGTAGCTTGGTGTTTCTGTGGGACTCATTCCAATAGGATTGGGATGTCTCTGACTCTTTTGCCTGATTGTGGAACTATTTTCTTATTAGTAAGTTGTCTAATGCAGCCTGGATTTGAGGGTTTGTGTGTAGTTTCACTGCATCTTACTCTGCCACATTTGGCTGATGCCCTGTAAGGTCAGCTCTTTTATGAAGATAAATGGAGGAAAGGGAAGGTTGCAGGGGTTGAGGGACTGTGAGGAATGGAGGGAGGGGATGTAATGTATAAGAGTAGAATTAAATATAAAACATTTGTTGTTTCTATACATTGGGTAAGCACGGGAGAGCTGTGAGGGCTCCAAGATAAGAGTCCCTAAGTCTAGCTGTTGACCTGCATAGACCTAAATTACAAGTTCAGAATTTGACATTTCTTGTGGTTCAAAAATCTGTACTGACTTGTTTTGTGTGTCAATTTGACATAAGCTGGAGTTATCACAAAAAAGGAGCTTCCCTTGAGGAAATGCCTCCATGAAATCCAGCTGTAAGGCATTTTCTCAATTAGTGATCAAGGGTGGAAGGGCTCATTGTGAGTGGTGCCATCCCAGGACAAGTAGTCCTGGCTTCTATGAGAAGGCAAGCTGAGCAAGCCAGGAAAGCAATCCAGTAAGCAGCATCTCTCCATGGCCTCTGCATCAGATCCTGCTTCCTGACCTGCTTGAGTTCCAGTCCTGACTTCCTTTGGTGGTGAACAGCAGTATGGTAGTGTAAGCCGAATAAACCCTTTCCTCTCCAACTTGCTTCTTGGTATGATATTTTGTGCAGGAAGTGGACTAAGACAAAAATCTAAGCATTTCTTTCTTAACAGTGCACTTTAAACACAACCTTTTATTTCAATAACAAACAGTTGCTTGCTAGCAATAAACAGAGAGTTGATGAATTTCAAGCAAATTGTTAAGAGTAATAATTATGTGAAGACTACAAACATAGTCTTTGGAATTCATTTGCATTATTTTTGATCTTCTCATTCTTAACATGAAAGGGTAATTACCTGGATATATGGAAAATAAAACCTAGAATTCCGTAGAAACTAAATCAACTCAAAAATACTACTCATCCTAAGTATAGACAACTACTCATATTCTATATAAATTTTGTGTATTAGGTCCTTAAGTGTTCTGCCCCTCCCCAAAGAATATTGGCATCTTCATAATGTAGGGAGTATTTTTTTCTGAACATGTAATTCTTTTGTAATTTCTTTAGGAACATGAGAGGTGATGCAGGTTTCATAGTTGACTACAGTATAAGTCACATTGGATGCTGTTGCCCCTGTGATATGTCTCAGCCTGTCCAATGGGAACCATCTCTGCAACACTTGGGGAAGTCCTGTAGTGCTGAGGAACAGTCAACTGTAATCACACTGTTAGGACCTGATATCTCAGAATCTGCGGAGAGAAGAGAGACTGTATCTTATGTATAAAAACTTGAGGCCAACACAGGCTAACATACTAATCTTATTAAGCCAAGTAGCCCAGAAATAGAAATCATATAAAAAAAAAAGGCATTTGTTCAAAGAAACTAAGAGTATATCGTCAAGAATGGCATAGGATGACTCATGACTTCAGAGGGAACTGACATGTATCGGTACAGATTTTAACTTTACGTTCCCTACACAATAGTGAGAAGCAGCTTGGGCAAACCCAGAAAAGGAAAAGGATACCTGTATCAGACCCACAGCTCATGTCAGGTGTGAGGCTAATGAGTAAAAACAAAAGGAAAACTGTGGGAGAAGCAAAACCAGCCAGCTAGGATAGGCCACAGATACATCTGCCATACTGTTTTGTTTTATTTCCTAGAACAGTGAGAGTTTTTTTTTTTTTTTTTTTTTTTGTAAGAATATCGACTTTTAAATGATGCAGTTTGTAGCTGTTTTGCTCGACTGCCTCACACCCTTCTCTACCTGCCTCCCCTTCCTCACACTGCTCCCTCCATTCGTTCCTCCCTGCCTTCCTCTTTCTTTGCTTTGCTCCTTTCTGAGTGTTTAAACCACTAACCATGAAAAGTATTTTGACTACCATGATAAGAACTGTATGCCCCAAGCTATATAAAACACCGTGAGCTGTGCATGAAATGCAAGAACCATTTTAAGAAAGAGTAAGTATTTGTGTGTGCACATTGCCTCTCTGAAACACTTTCCTGTTCTGCCATGGAATCATTCTCTGTCAAGACAGAACAACAGTGTTTGGGAGGCATCCGCAGACCAACAGATGCTCAGAATCAATTGACATAATAGGCATACACAACCACCCCCCCAAATAATTGCAAAGCTTTGGTTTAGCCCTTTGCATACCTTGCATAGTTAATTAGCTAGGCCTTAATGTTTACATGCAATGAGAGTATCTACAGCTATAAACTATATAATTTATAATTGATGTAAATGGGTGTTATTATGTCAATTAGGCAGCTGTGTCCTCCACCTCTTGGTAAACAGCTATGAGTGATAAACTGAGTTTGCAGAGAGCTACCTTCTTCTCTTCATAACAGATAAAAATAAATTACCCAGGCAGACCAAGCTGTCCAATTGTTCTCTGGTGAAGTGGACAGAAATTCCAGGTCCTTTCTTTTGACCTGTTGACTGCAGGAAACTGTCAATTTCGTCACGCAGGGCTTCCATAGCTTCAGGATGCCGAAGAATATAATACACTGCCCAGAACATAGCTGGAATGGTGTTTGCTAGAGAGGCCCAGAGAAAGCCAAGATGATGTGCTGGGAGAGAATAAGTGAAAAGGAAGATTAATAGCGTTTATTACACTGATTAGATTTGCAGTGTGCTAATTAAAAGATGTTAGGACACGGACCCAGCCAAGGATCAGTGCATGCTAATGAGAACCAATAGGCTTCTGAAGTCTAATTTTCTGCTTAATGAGAATAGTTTAAAATGTAATGCGTGTTGCAGCAGGGGAAGGGGGGTGCGGGAAGGTGGGATGAGATAAAGGAGTAAATGCCACTTAGTTATACTCTTTCTCATTATCATCATTAAATATCTTGTTTTACCACCTCAGCAAAAAAAAAAATCAATTATCACAGAAGGTTGTTTCAGAATAAAGCATTTTATCATTAGCCAATTAGAAAGAACATAAAAAAATTTCAAGGACGTCATTTTATCTTTTTATCTCAAAGGTCTCCTGTAAATTATCTTATTTTAGGAAGTGATCATTCAGTACTTTCTTACCTCCGATTTCAGAATCGTCATGCCTATAGTATCTTTTCAGCATATCTTGCCTTTCCTGAACAATTTCTGACTGTCCTTGCATCTGAGCTACCTTTTCTGATGTGAGGCATTTTATAATTTTCTTCTGCATAGATTCTTCATTTCTTAGAAGCTGAATAGGTATGTCAGATACTAAGTATGGGAAAATGTCATCAAATTTTAAAAAATCATCCCTTAGCTCACTGATAATTTGTTTCTTGTTACCAGCAAGAATTTTTCCATAGAGAGTTGCAAATGTGATCTCAAATACCAGTGAGCTACAGAATGCAAATATTCTTTCTGTATTCCAATCTGTGTTTTTTAGCAGTTGGGACTCAAATATTTCTTTTACTTCTTGGATCATAGTTTCCAGAAGAGCATCCAAAGGTTTGCCTTGTAAAAGTAGATAGGCTCTGTGAATGTCTTCGTTGAGGTCGTCATCAGATAGCAGCTTCTTTACGGAGAAGGCTTTTGCTGATAATCGTCTGCTGAATTTCTCAAAGCTTAATTGTTTTGGGTTTTTCGTTACATACTGGTACTGGAAAGGGTTCAGAACAAATGTTATATACTTCCCTAAAAAAGAAAAAGAATATAGTTTACTTGATAGCAAGACAAAATACATTCCTAAAGTCTCCAAATCTTTAAGTAAAAATTGAAGAAGATATTAAGAAGTTAATAGTTTTATTAAGCTATTTTAAAACTCTCCATTCTACTCAAAGGCCCACTAAGTCCCCTTTGAAAAAAACGGGTAATGTGAAAAGTTTCTGGAAGCTTCCATTTCTTGAATTTCTAAACTTTACTGTTCACTATGGTTGGTCTCTCAAGCCTGGCAAAAACTTTGGAGTTGCTAGTTGAACTCATTAGTTGAGACAGCTGAGAAGCAAAGCCCAGACACGGGCTCCTTGTGCTAGCTCAGCTTTACTCAGCTCTGGTTTCTCACTGCAGTACTGCTTTAAGATGCATCTCATCTGATTAGAAAGATCATCAGTGCCGTGCAATGGGGCAGCTAAGTCTTTCCTTCCTAAAAGCACACACCACATACATTCCAATAATTTGTAGTATCTGTGTTCAGCTATTACTACCTGTACTCAGTTCTCCTCCCTCTCCCTCTCCCTCTCCCTCTCCCTCTCCCTCTCCCTCTCTACCTCCCTCTCCACCTCCCTCTCCCTCTCCACCTCCCTCTCCACCTCCCTCTCCACCTCCCCCTCCCTCTCTCCTGGATGAAAACTTCCCCTATGATTACTGGAATTCCAAATGCATTACAAAAATTAATCAATGTACTACAAGACAAAGATTTAGAATAATTTTCTACCAAATTTTAGAGACAGGATAAATGTGCTTTTATCTGGGAAATTTTTAAAATACAGCTAAGTGTTAAGTATATATGAGAATATATTTGCCGTGACTAATTTTTCTCCAAGTGAGTTTCATCCAATCCCCTTTTCCTGGATTCATTTATTATTATTGCAAGATAATGTAGAAGTGAGGGAGGTCTGGAATAGCCACTCTTTCTGGTTGGATACTGATTCTGTCTTCTCCAAATGAGGGAGAGTTTTGTTTTCATTCATTCTTTGCTTAGCTTCAGGGAGGGACACAAAAAGGACCACATTGGAATTGGGCATTTTGAATCACTTCCTTTACCATTACAATTTTATTTAAATTGCTAGCATCTGCCAGACAAATAGTCAGCAATGGGGTAGTCAATTTTCTCACTTTTCAAAGAGATAATTTTAGGTAAATCTGTTTATTTTCACAGGTGATGGTTCATTCATTCTTCTTCCCAAATGATTGGGTTTTGTTAAATAATAATAATGTTATTTTAAGTAAGGATCTAAAATTCAAAGCCTATATACAAGGTTTAACTTGTAAATCACAGTCTTTGGAAAATATTTTGAATTTTTTCTACCAACTTGTTTTTACATTCATCTAATTCTAAAGAAAAAAATTTTAAAAAGTATTCATCTCAGGAACTATCAGCTACAACATGGCCTTTGAAAACAAAGATTGGATACATCCAGAGTTCTGCTCTGTGTAAGTCATTAGAAATAGGCACATTTTCTTATTTCTCTTTCTCTCTTTTCCATCTCTTTCTTTCCTTGTTCTCTCTCTCTTTACCTTCCCATTATCAGAAGAAAATATTAGATTTTTTAACAAAAACATAAATGTGAAATAACTGGTTCAAATCAGCAAACAAATATAACATCTTGTAAACATTGATTGGTTGGTTGGTTGGGTGTGTTGGTAGATATGCCCTTTGGGTACGCATGTACCACATTGTGCCAGTGGAAGTTGGTCCTCACCTTTTACCTTGTTGCTTTTGTTTGAAGGGCAGGCTGATTGATCAGTGAGCTTCCAGGCGATTTTTTCTTTGCCTCTGTTTGTGTATGTGTATGCATGCATGCGTGCATGTGCATGTGTGCGTGTGTGTTATAGATAGATTTGTGTGGTGTGTGCATGTACATTTGCAACTACATGTGCACAGGGAAGACAGAAATAAACACCAGCTGTCTTCTTCAGTGACTCAACATATTATTTTTGGAGACAAGGTCTCTCAATGGATCTTAGGCTCATCAATTCAGCCTTGCTGGCTGGCCAATGAGCTCCAGGAAATCGACTTGTGTCTATATACTTACAGACACACTTTCCACACTTGCCTTTGATAGTGGTACAGAGGATCTGAAATCAGGTCCTTGTGCTTGTGTATCTGGCACAGTACCAACTGAGCATCCACCAAGCCTGCTAAGGTCTTTGAAAGGACCATCACTGAGAAGTTGAAAGTGACTTCTCATTCTAGGATCTGCACCTTTCTTCCTTGTTCCAGTGTTATTTCTTCCCTAACAAGATGCATCATTCCTGCCTTCTGCCTTCAATCTTTCTGAAGGAGATGTGGATCACTTTAGAACTAGTTATGTTTTCTAGATTTTACTTTTCAAATTGGTTTGGAAGTACCAATAACCCTGGAGATTTAGCTGGCTTTCCAACTTTTAATCTTCAGTATAAACAATTTAAGCTAAGTTTTCCAAAATTAATATTAATTTAAACCATCTGTCCACCATCTGCTAATGTGAGATGTAAAACCAGAGTTTCTTTGTGTTCTGTAATCAGACAGTTAAAAAAATACATATACATTTAGAAAATGAATTTAAATTTCTGAACAAAGGGAATTTTTTTTGAAAAGTTATCTTGAAGGCTATGAATTCTCAGAGAGAAATTTACTTTTTCTTATTGTGATTTTATGCAAATGAATACCAAGTATCAACAGGAATGCAGCCTAGTTCACAGAGATCTTAATGTACAAACAATATCCTTTGCAGTGTTTTCAAAAGAGAGGAGAATGCTGTCAGAAATGGATATAAAATATTGATTTTAAGAATTGCAAAGTTTGCATTTGTCTAAAATATAAATGTTAGAAGGAGTCCCATGTCTGAAAAGATACAGTATAAAATAAGTTTCTGCCCATTAATATTGAAATAAGACCAACAAGTTTAATATCTTTCTGGCCAACTATTTTATTTTTCTTCCCTCTTCTGGAGCAGACTGGGAGTACTAAGTTCAGCATCCTTAGATAACCCATCTTTTCTGATATCTTTTCCTTAGGAAGCCAATGCCACAAAATTTAAAATAATTTGATAAATGTGCTTGAAGTCTTATACACAGGAAGTCTGACTTTTAGATAAAAAGTGAGCTTAACTCACTTTTGTTTTCTTCTTAATGTTGGCACTAAGTAGATACAGCCTAGGAACTCAAGTCAGTTGTTTAATAAGTCAAATATGTATATTCATATATATATGAAAGAAGAGAGAAACAGAGAGATTTTCAATAAATTTTCTAAAATTGTAAGATTTTAGTAAGGTCGTTCTTCAGCAGATTTTGGGTTGAATGTTGACCTATAAGCATTAGTTGGGCAGCTGACTTATTTGCTGAGAAAGATCACCATTGTAATACTTACTTCCTTTATTAGGAAGATTTCTCTAGCAGTTGACAATGATGTACAGTGGAGCTTCTCTAGGATGACATTTAGGGAGAAAGATTCCATTGCACTAACACACAAAACCAATTAGAGAACTATTTTCTGTGGCAGGTCACGAATTTACATGGTTTCTCATAGAAAGCTATACCTTTTCATTTCTTTATTAAGGTGACAATTGTGTCCCTTGAGAGTTTTGGGAATGACAATCATTTTCTTGCCCTGCAAAAGCTATACACTCACTAATGTCACATGACAAGGACAAGGGTGGACAACTTTGCCCCTCATTTTTTAAATAAGTTATATCACAAACTGAGCATCAAAATTGTACATTCATAGAGATTCTCAACAGGGATGTATTCAAAATAGTGTAACACATAAAAAGGGGCCATCACAACCTATTCACTGGTGGCTGTTTACTGCCTAATTAAAAACATAATTATGACTAAAGTATTTAGGCAATCAGTATTTAAGTCAGTATTAGGTTTCTTAGAATTTAGGATTACTGTAATCTGTGAGCATGGATTGATTGCTTTTGTTTGGTTGATTTATATAAGGCATGTGTTTATGTGTACACATATATGCTGTGTGCTTGTAAAGAATAGAGGTTAACCTCAGCTGTTGTTGCTCACATGCTTCCCACCATGTTATTTGAGAAAGGGTTTCACCAGGATGGGAACTGGCTGACTGAGATTAGCTAACTGGACAAGGAGCACCATAGATCCATTTCTCTGTCTCTTCTTCCCATATGTTGGGGTGATAAGTATATCGCATCATGCAGCAAACACTTTACAAACTGACTTATTTTCCCAACCCTCTTTCCCTCCACTTTTAGAAAATAAAGTGTTGTTATTGATGGTTTCTTGGTTTGGTTGGTTTTGTTTTGTTATTTGTTTACAAGATTTTACTGGCTGGCCTCAAACTCAAGACTCTCTTGCTAAAGTTTCCCAAGTGCCAAGAAAACACACACATACAGACACAGTGTTTTTGCTTTAGAAAAGTGAATCTTTTCTAGAGAATCTACAAGTTTCTGTGGAATCATTTTAGGCAACTTTTCTATAAGATCTTAAAAAGAAAAAGCTACAGGTTCTAACAATTTTTGTACTGCTCACTGGAAATTTGAAATTATATTTTAAAAGTTTTTTTCAGCTTTTAAGATCCCATTAATTATTAATTTTTCTTTCTTCCATAATTTATTTTTTGTTCACAATATATCCCAATTGCAGCCCTCCTCCTTCCTCTCTTCCCAGTCTGGCCCTGAAAACCTCTTCCCCCATTAGTTCCTCCCCTTCTTCATAGAGAAAGAGAAGCCCCCTTGGGTACCACTCAGCCCTGGGACATCTAGTTCCAGCAGTAATGTTAATTTTAAAAAAATAAACACTCTTTGCAGCTTTAGTTTAATCCTAAGCACAAGTAGAAAAAAAATGCTAGGCATATCCTTTGTCTACCTAATAGTATTTATCAACTCTGTGTTAGGGATTTCCCCCATCAAACATTTATTATGATTCAGTTTGTGCTGAGTTCTAGAGTGTCACTAACAGAAAAAGGAAGGAGATGGACAGGAGTAAACCATTTAGGTATGAATTACACTGAGCAGAGGTACTGTGGATAACTAAGCCCCAATGAAGGGGTTCCAAAGGTTGAATAGTATGTCCAGGAAAGGACCTCAGGAAGAAGGAAGACGTGAAAACATAAAGAAAGGCAAAAGGAAGGTCAAAGGCACAAAGGCATGTTCTGTGTGGAGGAATGTTCCATCAGTGAGATATATTAATTAGATCGTAAGCACAAGGCAGGATGAGAGTGGAGATAGGAATGAACTGTATGGAGGTCTTGGGAAAATCATATTACATGTTACACTTCTTTCTAAGATGCGTGATTGTTTTTCTTTTCATTTTTTTTTCTGAAATTACAGTTCATGCAATTATCATGGGAAAAGATATATCAGCCATCAGGGGAATGAATAAGTTGTAATAAAACTAATGCTGCCTGTTCAAGGGTGAATTAAAACAAACCATGTGGATGAGTCAAGTTGGAACCCTGTCCTTTTATTACTCAAATGCTACATTTACATGGTAGCCAAAATGTACAGAAGGTTGCTGCTGATCCACAGGACAGTGATTACTGGCAGAAGACTGTCTAATTCTCTAGGAATAGAACAGAGAAGCTGTTGTGAAAGATGTACTGATATAGAGAGACATGCATTCATAAGGTCTGTGAAGGACACTCAGAGTCAATGGAGAAACCTGAAGGGCCACATTCAAGAGAGTTGAAAGCAACTGGATATTTTATGAAGACAGGAGAGATCAACACGGGACTAAGAGGAGGGGTCAGAGGATTCTGTAAGCAGGTTTTGTATATGGTCATCTCTGTGCTCACATTTGCCATTCTTTGCTTTTGCTCTGCAGTGCTAGATGAATGCTCTACATTCTGCCTATGAACAAATGTGAAGACATCAAAGAGCAAGCAAGAGATTCTGACACATGCCAAGTACTCAGAGCAGAGCTTCTTACCCACAAGGAAGACAGTGAAAGTGTCACCATGTTGCCTTTGAAGAGTTTTCAAGAAAGTTAACGGATCCTTAAAGAATTTCAGGGCCATGCCAAGATAAGGAAGCCAACCTTTTATCAAGGGTGGTTCACGAGGGCGCCTATGAAAAGAAAAAGAAAATGAAAAAAAAAATGGGTTATTCATTCAGTCTAAGAGAACACATGAATGGCACAGCCTGTCAGTTCACCTCTTCTTTGATTCTTACATCACCATAGATTGTGCTTATGAAGTTTTTCAGTTTGTGTGGATATGTGTATGTCGTTCAGGCTCCATTTTTGTTGAGCACCTTTTGATACTTTGTTTTCTTATAGGGATTCAACAACTGCTTGAGAGCTGAGACACAGTCTGATATATTTATCACATGTTCAGTTTTCCATCAGAACACCACTGTATACCTGAAGGGTCTGTGGCTATGAGGACCAATAGCTAACCACATCAACTCTCAGAATGTATTTGGAAAATTGTCAGTTTGATAAAATGCTGAATTTTTTAAAAAAAAAAAAAGCCACCGTCTGATGTCTTCTACAAATCATTCTATAAATGTTATGTATTAAATCTAATAAGAACTCGACTCAGTTCTTTAATTCTTTAATTATATAATTTTTATTGTATTTATATGGGTGTTTTGCCTGCATGTATGTTTGTGTACCAAGTGACTGAGAAGGTTAAAAACATGGCACTAGATATCCTAGAAGTAGAATTAAGGACAGTTGTGAGCCAGCATGTGGGTACTGGGAATCCAACTGGGGTCCTTTGAAAGAACACAAGTGTTCTTAATCTCTGAGCTTTTTCTAGCAATCTCCACCCAACTTATTTTTAAGTAACGTTTATTCTTGATGGTTATGTGTTTGGCAAGTGGGATGGCTGATCTGGATTATCAACTTGACATACCTGGAAAGAGGAAGCCTCAGTTGGGTAATTGTCTCCCTAAGATTAGCCTGTGGGCATGTACTGTAGTATTTTCTTAATTAATAACTAGTGGAAGAGGGCCCATTCCACTATGGACTGTGTTATCCCTGCATAAGTGTTCTTGGATATTGTAACACAATTGGCTGAATCTAAGCCCTAGTCAGAGGGTTGGGGGGCAAGCCATGGTCTCTACTTCAGTTCCTACTTGAATTACTGCCCTGATATCCCTGAATGTACTATGACATGGAATTATAAACCGCATAACTCCTTCTCATCAAAGTTGGGTTTGGTTAGTTTTATCCCAGCAACAGAAAGCAAACTAACCAAGGTAGTATGGAATAGGTCTAATTTAGGATAAAATTAAACTGCTTACAAACAATGTATTGCAATTGCTGATGATTTTACTTCATAGCTGCATGGGATGCTCAATCATGTGGACTCAGACATTTAAACCCCAATGTATCTAGAAACACATCTTCCCACAAATATAGGCTCATTAAAACTTAATAAGACTCAATATAATTTTTATATGATGAGGCATCAGGGAAATGGTGCACTATGGAACTTGAAGGTTTTCAAAATACCTTAGTGAATTTTATACATTACATGGAGGTTTGTTCTTTACAGCAAACAAGTCATATTACTCATTGTGCATATTTTCGGTTTATTTAGTTGACCAAAGTGTTTAGAACCTGGTGCCACCATGGAGGCTTTAGTGTCTTTTTTCTTTTTTATAGCCAAAGGACCTCTTGTGTTTCAGATGGTAAGCCATATGCCTAAAGGTGTATGTCTGCTTAAGGACTTCCTGTAAGCTAGGGAGCACCTCAGCTATGCTTTCAACTATCTGGGAAAATTAGTCAATCCATAAACCCAATTAAAACATCCCAACAATGCAGCTCTCTGGATGAGCTGATAGAACATAGTAACCACAGTTAAGTGCAAACTTAAGAGATCTTGCCATGCTCTGGCTGTTAGATGCCACATAGTTTAGCTGCCAAAGTTTACCAGCTGTCAATCAGGCTGGAATTAGATAGTCACAAGAGTGAGAATAAATTAACTTGAAAATTATTTTTATTGAGAACAATAAAAGTGCTGGTATAAAACAGCTAGGAAATAAAGAGCTTGCTTGGTTTGTGTGCATGAGGCTCTGTATTTGATTCCTTACAGCACACAGAGAGAAAGGAACCCACAAAGCCTCAGCATGGGCTTCCTGACTTTTATATTTTGTTATCATTTTATAAATAATTTTATTGAAATAATGAATATTAACAGGATTCTTTGTTAGGTATTATTAATAAAGTAATTTTTAAACATGTGAAACATTCCTTAAAATACTATGATTTAAACACTCTTTTCTTTTTTGATCTCTTATATTACCAAACTTGTATTTAAAAATTTGTTTTAGTTACTTACCTGGTGAATGGAATCTGATAAGATAAAAATAAGGCAAACAGAATAATCTTTTCTTTTTTTAATCCAGTAAAGGTTCAAAACAAATATTCAAATATTTTCAATTCTTTGATCCATCTGTGAGACTATTATGATTTGATCAATCACAAATATGATTAGCTCAGATCTAATCAAAGGTCAAGACTATGGCCGTCTCAGCAAGGGTAGCTGTATTCACCGAAT
Organism: Mus caroli; assembly: GCF_978045245.1. Taxonomy (NCBI): domain Eukaryota; kingdom Metazoa; phylum Chordata; class Mammalia; order Rodentia; family Muridae; genus Mus; species Mus caroli. Next base: position 143,920,357 of record NW_028227258.1, on the reverse strand, counting down.
GAACTCTTAGTTTCCCACACACCAATACACAGTAGACTTAAACAGAATATAAATAGTAGATCTTGCCAGTGTGCATGTGTGTGTGTGTGTGTGTGTGTGAGAGAGAGAGAGAGAGAGAGAGAGAGAGAGAGAGAGAGAGAGACCTGGGGCATAGGATCAAAATAAAATCTAAATTGTGATAAAAAAAAATCAAGGGAAGATTTTGCTTTCCCTATTTGAAAGGCAATCTATTTTATAGGTAATGTGCGTGCCACTGTTTAAATATATATGCACAGATACCTGAAAAGAAGCCACACTGCAGAAAAACATGGATGTTATATTTCATACCTTTCTGCTATTCTCTCCTTTTTACGTTTTTAAAAATTATATGTTTGAGACAGGGGCTGGTCGAAATCAGTGTGATCTTACCTCTGCTTTCTGATATTTGTACTACAATTACAGGATAGAGCACCAACTCCCAGACAACTTTTTATTTTCTTGAATACAGTCATTAGCAACAAAGACTGATTTTGAAGATTTTATGAAATGTAAGGAAATAAAAAAATTGTACTCATTGATTTCATATCCAAATTGTGTGTGCACAGGTACAGAGAGTCATAACTCAATTGTGGATATCTTTTTCTTCTATTTCCCACTACAGTTTTGAAATGAGGTCTATCCTTGAATCCAGATATTTCCGACTAGCTAGACTAATTGGCCAGTAATTTCTGGGGGGGGAGGGGTATCTGATCATCTAGAGTAGATGGTCAGTAACTTCCTGAGGGCCACCAGCAATCCCCACACACCATGCATTCAGGGCTTGTGTTCAGATAGAAGCCACCATGTCAAGGTTTTTACAAGGGTGTGGGGTTGCAAACTCAGGTCTCATGCTTGTTGGGTAAACACTTTACCCCCTGAAACATCTCCCCAGCCAGCTTCCCCCTAATATTACATACAAAGAGATCACAGACCTGAGTGGAGAGCAGGACCCTGGGTTGGAAGTTGTTCACTACTGGCCCAGGGTCATTTGAAGTTTATAAGCATTCTATTTCACAGCATTTCCTTTGAAAATAGGATATTGTTTGCTTGATGTACTTTTACTGTGTCTGGTTTAATGTAACATTATGAAAAAGGTTTAGTAAGGCCTTTTGTCATATTCTAATTTAGTACAACTAATGGCATCCCCTCTGCTGTCATTCAACAGAAAGCTGTAGTCTTTTTTTTTTTTGGTTTTTCGAGACAGGGTTTCTCTGTGTAGCCCTGGCTGTCCTGGCACTCACTTTGTAGACCAGGCTGGCCTCGAACTCAGAAATCCGCCTGCCTCTGCCTCTCGAGTGCTGGGATTAAAGGCATGCGCCACCACGTCCGGCTCTGCTGTAGTCTTCTTAGGGCATCCACAGGAGAGCCGATGGGAGGCAGAAATCCAAGCCAACATTAGCATTGTTCAGAATTAGTGAGGCACATTAAGATGCCATTTTATTATCACAGACATAGTACGGCCATCATTTCTCATAGCTATATTTATCCTGGCAGCAGTAAGCTTAAGATTATTAAGCAGCTTGTCACAACTGTATACAGTTACAGAAAAAAAGATAGACAACCCATTCAAGGCAGATAACAGGATCTATATCTACCAGTATATTGTAAAATTATGTAAGGAGGAAAGATATCACCATAGTGGTCCAGAAAGGCCCATTGACACATGGCAGAGGGCAACAACTGCTATCTTTCTTATTTGTGCTCCATGACTTTGAGCATAAATTTCTCATTGCTCGCTGCTGAGTGAGGATGTACGATGCTCAGTGCCACTTGTGGCCAATAAAATTCTAAAACTGGAGGGAACCTGGGCCTGATGTTCTGAGATGTAGTTTTAAAGCAAACAGTTTATTCTATTTCTTGATCTCACTTTAATAGTACATACATTTTCCAATCAGTATTTATGATAATAAAAGAATATAACAATCATTGACTTGAGATTTTTAAATCTCAAAGATCAAATCTAAGCCACAATTGTGTACACACAAATTCATCAGCACTTGGGATTGCTTCCATAAGTGCTTGGGCACATCTTACGATCTATAAACAAAAATGTCAAGTTCAAAGTTATCTGAAAATATTTATTGGATAGTAATACAAGTACATCATACAAGATATTTAAGCCTTGTCTTTTTTATTTAAAGCCAAAACCACAATATTTGAAGTTCATTTTTATGTTACAACATAAAAATATTGAGTACAGAGTAGTTGAGTACAGAGACTTAAATATTTGGCTACTACGATTAGGCAGCAGACTCAGATTAAGTTTCCATAACCCATATGGTAGCTCATAGCCATCCAGAGTTCTAGATGCAGGGGATCCAAACATCATCCCCTTCTGACTTGTGTGTGTGTGTGTGTGTGTGTGTACACATACGTAGTGCCCTGGTTGGTTCTGTGTGTCAACTTGACACAAGCTGAAGTTATCTCAGACAAGGAAGCCTCCCTTGAGGAAAGGCCTCCATGAGATCCAGCTGTAAGGCATTTTCTCAATAAGTGATCAAGGGTGGGAGGGCTCATTGTGGATGGTGCCATCCCTGAGCTGCCATAAGTCCTGGGTTCTATAAAAAAGCAAGCTGAGCAAACCAGGGGAAGCAAGCAGTATTCTTCCACAGCCTCTGCATCAGCTCCCACCTCCAGGTTCCTGCCCTGTGTGAGCTCCTGTCCTGATTTTCTTTGATGATGAACAGCAATATTGAAGTATAAGCTGAATAAACCCTTTCCTCCCCAACTTGCTTCTTGGTCATGATGTTTTGTTCAGGAATACAAAACCTGACTAAGACACATACAGACACTCATCCACATAAAATGAAAATAAATAATATTTTAAATGTTTTTGCTATTAAGTATATATTGTTTTCTTAAAATCTAGTAATTCTATAACAATCTACCCTTGTCAAAACATTTTCTTTTTCTCTTCCTATAGTCATTGAAAGTTAGGTGTCAGGGTCACTGTAACAACTTTCTAAGTTGGGAAAAAGCACTTTTATACATACACATCAACTCAGGGTACAATAAAATTCTATATTGATTATAAATCTTTAAGAATTATTTGGATTAGGTGACCTAGTATTTGTAGCAGTATCTTAACATTTTCCATTCTAAATAAAGAAGTGTGTATGTGTGTGTGTGTTTAAATTTCAGAAACACGGAGTGCTATATAACTCATCTGACTATTACAGTTTCTTTAATATTCATCCAAGGCATCAGAAAAGATGTGCTGTACATTTGTGACACTTGGCCACACCTAAAACAGAGGTAGTCCAGATTACCACAAAGGACTAATAAATACTGGCTGAATTACAATCAAGGAGGTTCTCTCAGAAGTGATCTTGGTGATCAGATGGAATTGGAAGTTCTAGATTCATTGAGAAACAAACTATTAATAGTAGTGCGTATTCTAACAATTTACACCAATGTTTCCAAACTTCAGCTTCCTTTTTCTATCCTCATGGTTGCCAAAGTTGGTTTACTTGAAACTTTTTGAAAATTTCACTCTTCTTATTTCTTATTCTAACACATTTTTTAATGGTGCTAAGATTTCTACAAAGATGGCTCTAAGGATGAGAACTATTACTGACTTTGAACAAATTTATTGCTGAACAAGAAACCCTTAAAGGTGTTTCATTTTATCTTATCTTTTTTTTTTAATATTTTTATTACATATTTTCCTCAATTACATTTCCAATGCTATCCCAAAAGTCCCCCATAGCGCCTCCCACTTCCCTACCCACCCATTCCCATTCTTTTGGCCCCGGCATTCCCCTATATTGGGGCATATAAAGTTTGCAAGTCCAATGGGCCTCTCTTTCCATTGATGGCCGACTAGGTCATCTTTCGATACATATGCAGCTAGAGACAAGAGCTCCGGGGTTCTGGTTAGTACATCATGTTGTTCCAACAATAGGGTTGCAGATCCCTTTAGCTCCTTGGGTACTTTCTCTAGCTTCTCCATTGGGAGCCCTGTGATACATCCAATAGCTGACTGTGAACATCCACTCCTCTGTTTGCTAGGCTCCGGCATCTTCTCACAAGAGACAGCTATATTTGGGTCCTTTCAGCAAAATCTTGCTAGTGTATGCAATTGTGTCAGCATTTAGAAGCTGATTATGGGATGGATCCCTGGATACGGCAGTCTCTAAATGGTCCATCCTTTCATCACAGCTACGAACTTTGTCTCTGTAACTCCTTCCCTGGGTGTTTTGTTCCCAATTCTAAGAAGGTTCACAGTGTCCACACTTTGGTCTTCGTTCTTATTGAGTTTCATGAGTTTCACAAATTGTATCTTATATCTTGGGTATTCTAAGTATCTGGGCTAATATCCACTTATCAGTGAGTGCATATTGTGTGAGTTCTTTTGTGATTGTGTTACTTCACTCAAGATGATGCCCTCCAGGTCCATCCATTTGGCTAGGAATTTCATAAATTCATTCTTTTTAATAGCTGAGTAGTACTCCATTGTGTAAATGTACCATAATTTCTGTATCCATTCCTCTGTTGAGGGACATCTGGGTTCTTTCCAGCTTCTGGCTATTATAAATAGGGCTGCTATGAACATAGTGGAGCATGTGTCCTTTTTACCGGTTGGGACATCTTCTGGATATATGCCCAGGAGAGGTATTGCTGGATCCTCCGGTAGTACTATGTCCAATTTTCTGAGGAACCAACAGACTGATTTCCAGAGTGGTTGTACAAGCTTGCAATCCCACCAACAATGGAGGAGTGTTCCTCTTTCTCCACATCCTCGCCAGCATCTGCTGTCACCTGAATTTTTGATCTTAGCCATTCTGACTGGTGTGAGGTGGAATCTCAGGGTTGTTTTGATTTGCATTTCCCTGATGATTAAGGATGTTGAACATTTTTTCAGGTGCTTCTCTGCCATTCGGTATTCCTCAGGTGAGAATTCTTTGTTCAGTTCTGAGCCCCATTTTTTAATGGGGTTATTTGACTTTCTGGAGTCCACCTTCTTGAGTTCTTTATATATATTGGATATTAGTCCCTTATCTGATTTAGGATAGGTGAAGATCCTTTCCCAATCTGTTGGTGGTTTTTTTGTCTTATTGATGGTGTCTTTAGCCTTGCAGAAGCTTTGTAGTTTCATGAGGTCCCACTTGTCAATTCTCGATCTTACAGCACAAGCCATTACTGTTCTATTCAGGAATTTTTCCCCTGTGCCCATATCTTCAAGGCTTTTCCCCACTTTCTCCTCTATAAGTTTCAGTGTCTCTGGTTTTATGTGAAGTTCCTTGATCCACTTAGACTTGACCTTAGTACAAGGAGATAGGAATGGATCGATTCGCATTCTTCTACATGTTAACAACCAGTTGTGCCAGCACCATTTGTTGAAAATGCTGTCTTTCTTCCACTGGATGTTTTTAGCTCCCTTGTCGAAGATCAAGTGACCGTAGGTGTGTGGGTTCATTTCTGGGTCTTCAATTCTATTCCATTGGTCTATTTGTCTGTCACTATACCAGTACCATGCAGTTTTTATCACAATTGCTCTGTAGTAGAGCTTTAGGTCCGGCATGGTGATTCCACCAGAGGTTCTTTTATCCTTGAGAAGAGTTTTTGCTATCCTAGGTTTTTTGTTATTCCAGATAAATTTGCAGATTGCACTTTCTAATTCGTTGAAGAATTGATTTGGAATTTTGATGGGGATTGCATTGAATCTATAGATTGCTTTTGGCAAGATAGCCATTTTTACAATGTTGATCCTGCCAATCCATGAGCATGGGAGATCTTTCCATCTTCTGAGATCTTCTATAATTTCTTTCTTCAGAGACTTGAAGTTTTTATTATACAGATCTTTCACTTCCTTAGTTAGAGTCACGCCAAGATATTTAATATTATTTGTGACTATTGAGAAGGGTGTTGTTTCCCTAATTTCTTTCTCAGCGTGTTTATTTTTTGTGTAGAGAAAGGTCATTGATTTGTTTGAGTTAATTTTATATCCAGCTACTTCACCGAAGCTGTTTATCAGGCTTAGGAGTTCTCTGGTGGAATTTTTAGGGTCACTTATATATACTATCATATCATCTGCAAAGAGTGATATTTTGACTTCATCTTTTCCAATTTGTATCCCTTTGATCTCCTTTTGTTGTCGAATTGCTCTGGCTAGGACTTCAAGTACAATGTTGAATAGGTATGGAGAAAGTGGACAGCCTTGTCTAGTCCCTGATTTTAGAGGGATTGCTTCAAGCTTCTCACCATTTACTTTGATGTTGGCTACTGGTTTGCTGTAGATTGCTTTTATCATGTTAGGTATGGGCCTTGAATTCCTGATCTTTCCAAGACTTTTATCATGAATGGGTGTTGGATCTTGTCAAATGCTTTTTCCGCATCTAACTAGATGACCATGTGGTTTTTGTCTTTGAGTTTGTTTATATACTGGATTACGTTGATGGATTTCCGTATATTGAACCATCCCTGCATCCCTGGGATGAAACCTACTTGGTCAGGATGGATGAATTTTTTGATGTGTTCTTGGATTCGGTTAGCAAGAACTTTATTGAGGATTTTTGCATCAATATTCATAAGGGATATTGGTCTGAAGTTTTCTATCTTTGTTGGGTCTTTTTGTGGTTTAGGTATCAGAGTAATTGTGGCTTCATAGAAGGAGTTGGGTAGAGTACCTTCTGTTTCTATTTTGTGGAATAGTGTGAAGAACTGGGATTAGATCTTCTTTGAAGGTCTGATAGAACTCTGCACTAAACCCATCTGGTCCTGGGCTTTTTTTAGTTGGGAGACTATTAATGACTGCTTCTATTTCTTTGGGGGATATAGGGCTGTTTAGATCATTAACCTGATCTTGATTCAACTTTGGTACCTGGTATCTGTCTAGGAACTTCTCCATTTCATCCAGGTTCTCCAGTTTTGTTGAGTATAGCCTTTGGTAGAAGGATCTGATGGTGTTTTGGATGTCTTCAGGATCTGTTGTTATGTCTCCTTTTTCATTTCTGATTTTGTTAATTAGGATGCTTTCCCTGTGCCCTCTAGTGAGTCTGGCTAAGGGTTTATCTATCTTGTTGTATTTCTCAAAGAACCAGCTCCTTGATTGGTTGATTCTTTGAATAGTTTTTCTTGTTTCCACTTGGTTGATTTCACCCCTGAGTTTGATTATTTCCTGCTGTCCACTCCTCTTGGGTGAATTTGCTTCCTTTTGTTCTAGTGCTTTTAGGTATGTTGTCAAGCTGCTAATGTGTGCTCTCTCTAGTTTCCTTTTGGAGGCACTCAGAGCTATGAGTTTTCCTCTTAGAAATGCTTTCATTGCGTCCCATAAGTTTGGGTATGTTGTGGCTTCATTTTCATTGAACTCTAAAAAGTCCTTAATTTCTTTCTTTATTCCTTCCTTGACCAAGGTATCACTGAGAAGAGTGTTGTTCAGTTTCCACTTGAAGGTTGGCTTTCTATTATTTATTTTGTTATTGAAGATCAGCCTTAGTCCATGGTGATCTGATAGGATGCATGGGACAATTTCAATATTTTTGTATCTGTTGAGGCCTGTTTTGTGACCAATTATGTGGTCAATTTTGGAGAAGGTACCATGAGGTGTTGAGAAGAAGGTATATCCTTTGTTTTAGGATAGAATGTTCTGTAGATATCTGCCAGATCCATTTGATTCATAATTTCTCTTAGTTTCTCTGTGTCCCTGTTTAGTTTCTGTTTCCATGATCTGTCCATTGGTGAAAGTGGTGTGTTGAAGTCTCCCACTATTATTGTATGAGGTGCAATGTGTGCTTTGAGATTTACTAAAGTTTCTTTAATGAATGTGGCTGCCTTTGTATTTGGAGCATAGATATTCAGGATTGATAGTTCCTCTTGGAGGATTTTACCTTTGATGAGTATGAAGTGTCCCTCCCTGTCTTTTTTAATGACTTTGGGTTGGAAGTCAATCTTATCAGATATTAGAATGGCTACTCCAGCTTGTTTCTTCATACAATTTGCTTGGAAAATTGTTTTCCAGCCTTTCATTCTGAGGTAGTGTCTATCTTTTTCTCTGAGATGAGTTTCCTGTAAGCAGCAAAATGTTGGGTCTTGTTTGTGTAGCCAGTTTGTTAGTCTATGTCTTTTTATCGGGGAGTTGAGTCCATTGATATTAAGAGATATTAAGGAAAAGTAATTGTTGTTTCCTGTTATTTTTGTTGTTAAAGTTGGCATTCTGTTCTTGTGGCTGTCTTCTTTTAGGTTTGTTGAGGGATTACCTTCTTGTTGTTTCTAGGGCGTGGTTCCTGTCCTTGTATTGGTTTTTTTCTGTTATTATCCTTTGAAGGGCTGGATTCGTGGAGAGATAATGTGTGAATTTGGTTTTGTCGTGGAATACTTTGGTTTCTCCATCTATGTTAATTGAGAGTTTGGCTGGGTATAGTAGCCTGGGCTGGAATTTGTGTTCTTTTAGTGTCTGTATAACATCTGTCCAGGATCTTCTGGCTTTCATAATCTCTGGTGAAAAATCTGGTGTAATTCTGATAGGCTTGCCTTTATATGTTACTTGGCCTTTTTCTCTTACTGCTATTAGTATTCTATCTTTATTTAGAGCATTTGTTGTTCTGATTATTATGTGTCGGGAGGTATTTCTTTTCTGGTCCAGTCTATTTGGAGTTCTGTAGGCTTCTTGTATGTTCATGGGCATCTCTTTCTTTAGATTTGGGAAGTTTTCTTCTATAATTTTGTTGAAGATGTTTGCTGGTCCTTTGAGTTGAAAATCTTCATTCTCATCCACTCCTATTATCCGTAGGTTTGGTCTTCTCATTGTGTCCTGTATTTCTTGGATGTTTTGAGTTAGGATCTTTTTGCATTTTACATTTTCCTTGATTGTTGTGCCGATGTTCTCTATGGAATCTTCTGCACCTGAGATTCTCTCTTCCATCTCTTGTATTCTGTTGCTGATGCTCGTATCTATGGTTCCAGATTTCTTTCCTAGGGTTTCTATCTCCAGTGTTGCCTCATTTTGGGTTTTCTTTATTGTGTCTACTTCCCTTTTTAGGTCTAGTATGGTTTTGTTCATTTCCATCATCTGTTTGGATGTGTTTTCCTGTTTTTCATTAAGGACTTCTACCTGTTTGATTAGGTTATCCTGTTTTTCTTTAAGGATTTGTAACTCTTTAGCAGTGTTCTCCTGCAATTCTTTAAGGGATTTTTGTGCTTCCTCTTTATTGTCTTCTACCTGTTTACCAGTGTTCCTTTGTATTTCTTTAAGTGTGTTATTAAAGTCCTTCTTGAAGTCCTCTACCATCATCAGGAGATATGCTTTTAGATCCGTGTCTAGCTTTTCCGGTGTGTTGGGGTGCCCTGGACTGGGCGAAGTGGGAGTGCTGGGTTCTGATGATGGTGAGTGGTCTTGGTTTCTGTTAGTAAGATTATTACGTTTACCTTTCGCCATCTGGTAATCTCTGGGGTTAGTTGTTGTCGTTGTCACTGTTTAAAGATTGGAGCAGAAGCTGTGTTCCACTCACCAGCAGTCTCAAAATCCTGTGGCGGGGGTCTTGGGTAGCTGGCAGTACCCTGGTGCTGGTCCAGCAGGAAGAGGCCTGTGGTCCTACTCAGGCCGCTTTTCTCCTTCCCTAACTAATGCAGTCTCAGGTCCCTCGAGCAATTGGATTGGAGCCGAAGCTGTGTTCCACTCTCCAGAAGTCTTAAGATCCTGTGGTGGGTGTTGTGGGTAGCTGGCGAGTGTCAGCCGACCCTGCGCCCTAGCTACCCCCGTGCTTTTCTGACAGGAAGAGGCTTGTGGCCCTATGTATGCCGGATTTCTCCCTCCCCAACCAAAGCAGTCTCAGGTCCCTCGTGATTGGAATGGAGCAGAAGCTGTGTTCCACTCACCAGCTGTCTCAAAATCCTGTGGCGGGGATAGTGGGTAGCTGGCGGGTGTCAGCCGACCCTGCGCTCTAGCTACCCCAGTGCTGATCCGGCTGGATGAGGCCTGTGGCCCTACTATGGCCGGTTTCTGCTTCCCTAACTAATGCAGTCTCAGGTCCCGTGCGCAATTGGATTGGAGCAGAAGCTGTGTTCCACTCACCAGAAGTCTTAAGATCCTGTGGCGGGTGTTGTGGTTAGCTGGTGAGTGTCAGCCGACCCTGCGCCCTAGCTTCCCTGGTGCTTTTTATATTATCTTTCTTTAGTGGTTTTTAAAGCAAGTTTATTGACTGAGGTTTTCTTGCTGATAAAATTTATAACTAAATTCTTACATTTTTTGTTGTGAGCCTAGCATTAACTATCTCTCCATCACTAGAACTGAATTCTTTTCTTTCTTTCTTTCTTTCTTTCTTTCTTTCTTTCTTTCTTTCTTTCTTTCTTTCTTTCTTCTTAGTCCTTTTTTGTTTGTTTGTTTTTTGTTTTTTGAGACAGGGTTTCTCTGTATAGCCCTGGCTGTCCTGAACTCACTTTGTAGACCAGGCTGGCCTCGAACTCAGAAATCCGCCTGCCTCTGCCTCCCTAGTGCTGGGATTAAAGGCGTGTGTGACCACCCCCAGCTTGCATAGTCAATTTTTATTGGACATTTTATTTATTTACATTTCAAATGTTATCCCCTTTCCAGATTTCTCCCTGAGAAACCCCCTTTCCCATCCCCCAATCTTCTGCTTCTATGAGCGTATGCCCTCACCCACCCACCCACTCCTGCCTCCCTTCCCTTGCATTCTCCTATACTTCAAGTACTTATAGAACTGAATTCTTAAAACACTCTGCTCATGGATTTTTTTTTTTTTCTGGGCAAAGCTACCTCAATCCATTTAAACAATTTCTGATCATCAAGACAAGAGATTCCAAAGATGAAGTGAAGAAATGGTGCAGCCAATCTCATGTATACCTCGAGTATAGGCAGACCCAAGGAACCATGGATAACTGTGTATTGCTTTGGCTAGAAATGAGGTTGGCGTTGGGACACTTTAGTATTTGATGCATCGATGGAAAGTGGGGTTTGATGATCTTGCCAAGGAGGAACCTCAGGGAATCCAAAGAAATGGGCATACAACTGACCTTGGACAATCGGAAGGAAGAGGGTGATAGACGTCTCAAAATTACACTTATTTTTCATGCAAAACAGATTAAGTCTTAAACCATAAAGGAACTGAACTACTGTCACCGAAAACTTAGTGATTTCCTGCCTTTAGAAACAATAATGGCTTTTGTGAAATGGATAAACAAATATCCATTTTTGTATATCTAACTTATATTGGGAAATTTTACGTGTAGTACACAAAGTAGAAACTCAGTTTCTTTGCCAATAAGTGAGAGAAATAAACTTTAACTTTTCAGCAACACACAAGGGCTGAGAGAGGGGGTATATAAAGTAGAGCTGTTTCTCCTGCTCTCCTCATGCTTGCAGTTGATTGTGAGTGTGGCTGTTTATCCACTTTATGTGTAAGCAGACCAGCTGTCAGCCCTTCCTCCTTATCTTTACCCACCTTGGTGGTACCCAGCTTTGGAAGAACCCTTCCATCCTTTGAGTCATTGGCTAAATGAAATCGTTGAGAGTTCGGATACACATGAACTTGGTAAGTTCATATGAGTAAGTAAAAAGGACACTTCACAGAAAGCAGACCTCAGGAATGGATTTGATTATTGTGACGGCAGTCTCTGATATGTGATCTAAGAGATAGTGATTGATTTACAAGAAAGTGAGAAAGAAGCTGGGTACTTGCACATTAAGTGGAAAGGAGAAAAAGAAAAGGAACCAAACAGGGAGATCTCCCAATGGTAAGCTGGGACTCTATAAAGAGAGTGATTGGACTAGTAGACAATCTGCAGGAAAGAAGTGAGCAGTCTTCAATTCTGACAAGTTGTTCACTGGCTTAGAGAGCCACATGCCTTTTAATCCCAGTCACTCAATAAATGTATGATAGGCATAGAAGGCTCTGTCAATGGTAGTTTGAAAGGTGGAATTCAAGCAGTATCTAGTGCTCAATGGTATTTGGTGCAGGCAAGATTACACATATGAAATACAGATCATAGTGGGACTTAGAATTCAACAGACTGAGAGCCAGAGAAGAACAACATCTCATTACCTCATAAAGACTCTTCTGGCATTATATGCCCTGTCAGGGGGCTTTTCCCGAAAGATTTCTCCTACTCTCATCAGGCATTAACTTTCATATTCTTAATTCTCTGAATTTATAAGCCTCACTTTAGCACTTTGCAAATCACAGATTTTCAAATAAGTTCATCGATTGACAAAAACATGTAAATTCAGATGTATTTATAAGCATTCTATTTTACTGTCCTAATGATTATTTAACAACTAACTAAACACTTATTGGAAAGTATGAAAACAATTATCATAAAAGCTGAACTTGGGACTTCCAGTTTCAGATGAAGTAGTAAGGAATTGGGAAGCCAGTGCATCCATCTTCACAAGAAGAACACAGAAAAAGCTCACAGGCAAGAATGCTTCAGGTCACAAGAAAATTGATGACGTAAGGTGAATCATCAAATGACAGAATCACAGCTGACAGGAACAAAACCTGCTGAAGAAACCATGAACTAATAGGAACAATTAAAGGGAAATTAACTGATAAAGAAGACTAAGAGTAAACTAGCTTGGAGGAAAGGAAAAGCAAAATTCTGAGGGTCACACCCCAAGGAGGCTTTCATAGTTCTATCCAAAGGAGAAATAGCTAAGAAGGAGGAATTAGCTACCAAGATATTGAACGAATAATTTGTACTCTTCCAATGCAGAAAATATCAGCTCTAGAAAGCATTACTGGTGAGTTCTAGTTATCTGAGCAAGAAATGATAGAATTCCTCTACAGTTGATGCCAGATAATAGATGGAATACCCAAACAAGACAAGGGTATTACAAACATCACAGCAACCAATATTTTACAAATGCATATGCAAATGTTCTTAACAAAACAACTGTCAACTAAACTCCACAAGTATTAGACATTATGAGCAGGTAGAATTCCAAGTCTTCAAGCTTAGTTCCACATTCAATATCATCACTGTATCTTTTATATCAACAGACTAAAGCGAATAATCACTTGTTCATATCAATATGCAGAGATGAAAAACTGTCTGACAATATCTAATAGCTGTCTATATCCTTTCATATATAAAAAAATCAACTGCAAGTGGATATAGTTCGCAAAGGACAAGCTCCTTGAAATTTGCCTTGACATTTGTTCCAGAGATTTGACACCAAAAGCAACAAGAACAAAAAGTAAACAGAGCACAGCAAACCAAAAAGCTTCTACACATCCAAGAGCAAAAACAGAATGGAAGAAAACATTTACAAATCATGCACCTGATACAGAGTCTATCTTCAGAGAACATAAGGAATTCTTACAATGTAAAGTGAAACTTTTAACAGCTTGTTTAAGAAATATGCTGGAGACTTGTACAGGCTTGTATCCAAAGAAGACATATAAATGGCCAACATGTATTTAAAGAAAAGAACTCAAAGAAATGTAAAACAAAACAAACAAATCAAGCAAGTGAGCAAACAAACAAACAAACCCAACTTATTATTAAATTTCACTCACTCTCTTAACAGAAGACAATCACTGCTGGCTGTGGCTCTGAAGAAATTAAAATCTTTCCATATTAATGTTACAAAGAAGAAGAAGAAGAAGAAGAAGAAGAAGAAGAAGAAGAAGAAGAAGAAGAAGAAGAAGAAGAAGAAGAAGAAGGAGGAGGAGGAGGAGGAGGAGGAGGAGGAGGAGGAGGAGGAGGAGGAGGAGGAGGAGGAGGAGGAGGAGGAGGAGGAGAAGGAGGAGGAGGAGGAGGAGAAGGAGAAAAGGAGAAGGAGAAGGGGAAGAAGAAGAAGAAGAAGAAGAAGAAGAAGAAGAAGAAGAAGAAGAAGAAGAAGAAGAAGAAGAAGAAAAGAAGAAGAAGAAGAAGAAGAAGAAGAAGAAGAAGAAGAAGAAGAAGAAGAAGAAGATTCCTCAAGATGAGAAGACAATTACCAGATGATCCAACAATCCCAGTTGTTTACTGAAAACATAGATCAGAATCTTGAAGAGATATTAGCATCTTTATGTTCATTGGAAGGCTAGTCACAACAGTTACAAGATGGATACAAGTTAAATACACACTGACAGATGAATAAAGAAAGCATAGAATGTGCATGTTGATCTGATGAAAGACTGTTTAATTTATAGAAAGAGAGCAATTGTAGTATGGGACAACAGGAATAAAAGTTGAGAGTATACTCTCAACATGCACGTTCTACACTTTCTGGGGTACAGAGCTAAACAAAGAATTCTCAACTGAGGAATTCCAAATGGCTGAGAAGCACCTGAAAAAAATGTTCAACATCCTTAGTCATCAGGGAAATGCAAATCAAAACAACCTTGAGATTCCACCTCACACCAGTCAGAATGGCTAAGATCAAAAATTCAGGTGACAGCAGATGCTGGCCAGGATGTGGAGAAAGAGGAACACTCCTCTATTGCTGGTGGGATTGCAAGCTTGTACAACCACTCTGGAAGTCATTCCGGAGGTTACTCAGAGATTTGGACATAATACTACTGGAAGATCAAGCAATACCTCTCCTGGACATATACCCAGAAGATGCTCCATCTGGTAATAAGAGCACAGGCTCCTCTATTTTCATAGCAGCCTTATTTATAATATCCAGAAGTTGGGAAGAACCCAGATGTCCCTCAACAGAAGAATGGATACAGAAAATGTGGTACATTTACACAATGGAGTACTACTCAGATATTAAAAGCAATGAATTTATGAAATTCTTGGACAAATGGATGTATCTGGAGGATATCATCCTTAGTGAGGTAACCCAATCACAAGAGAAATCATTAGATATGCACTCACTGATAAGTAGATATTAGCCCAGAAACATAGAACACCCAAGATACGATTTGCAAAACACAAAAAAATCAAGAAGAGAGAAGACCAATGGGTGGATACTTCATTGCTCCTTAGAATAGGGAACAAAATACCCATGAAAAGAGTCACAGTTAATGGAAGAATTTGTGTAAGATTTGAAAAAGTTTTTCGAGAAGAGCAGCATTAGGTCCTGGGAGTTTTTCTATAAGACTGAACAAAGAGACAGTTACTTTGAAACAAGTTTACTCAATTTTTAAATATGAAGGAAGGGGACAAAGAAATTGTATCTTATTTATGGACCTCCATGAATAAAATAAAAGAAAGAAGGTATACTCTAAAAAAAAAAAAAAGAGTCACAGAGACAAAATTTGGAGATAAGACGAAAGGATGGACCATCCAGAGACTACACCACCCGGAGATCCATCCCATAATCAGCCACCAAACCCAGACACTATTGCATATGCCAGCAAAATTTTTCTGAAGAGACCCTGGTATAGCTGTCTCATATGAGGCTATGCCAGTGCCTGGCAAACACATAAGTGGATGCTCACAGTCATATATAAGATAGAACACAGGGCCCCCAATGGAGGAGCTAGAGAAAGCACCCAAGGAGCTGAAGGGATCTGTAACCCTATAGGTGGAACAACAATATGAACTAACCAGTACCCCCAGAGCTCATGTCTATAGCTGCATATGTAGCAGAAGATGGCCTATTCGGCCATCAGTGGGAAGAGAGCCCCCTTCGTATTGCAAACTTTATATGCCCTAGTACAGGGGAATGCCAGGGCCTAGAAGTGGGAGTGGGTGGGTAGGGGAGGAGGGTGGGCAGAGGGTATAGGGAACTTTCAGGATAGCATTTGAAATGTATATAAAGAAAATATCTAATAAAAAATGAAAAATAAAAAAAAAGAGTTGAGATTATTATGCTATGTGAAGGAAGCCAGTTACTGTAAGAACAACATTGCATGGCACCATGTATATGAGCTACCTAAAATGGCCAAATTCACATAAGCAAGGTAAATACTTTTGGTTATTATTACTGGGATGAGGGGAAACTAGGTGGTTCCTAATGAACAGAAATAAAACTCAAGTCAGGCAAAACCATCAGAACCAGTTATAATTCTAGGTCCAGGGTGTATTTGACCACTTAGGGCCTACATAGGCACCAGATATGCATGTGACACACATATATACATGTAGGAAAAACACATACATAAAATAAAATCAATAAAATACAAAGTGTAACCTTAAAAAACTAGTTGTTTTCTCATAAACCTGCAATGAATAAGTGATATTTGAAATTAAAAGTATAGTATCATATATAAGTATAAAATGAAATATTATGCTTTAATTTACTACAAAAATTCAGACTTAGGTATAAGTTAAACAATTATGTATAAAGTCTATATAAGAAAAGCTCAAATCTGGATTGGAGAAAAATGCAAACATTCTTAAGTGTGCATAAATTATCCTGAGAATGTCAAAAAATAGACTTTTAATTTTGTCTGGAAATAAAAACTCAGATAGTCAATTTAATCTTGAAAGAGAAGAGAAAGGGATGATCTATACCACCTGCCTTCATGAGAACATAATGCTGCAGTGACTGAGATAGTAATACTAATGAAAGGAATAGTAACATAGATAACAGGAGAGTAAGAAATCCAGACATAGACATATAAATACAATCAACTAGCAAACACAGCTCAATGGAGAGAGGGGAGTTTTTCAACAAGGGTTATAACAGCTGTGATTATATGTGAAAACACGAGTGACAGTGATTTTTATACAGAAGAACTCAAAACCAATGAGAGTCACAGCTGTAAACTGTAAAATCATCTTCAGAGAATAACATTGAAGAAATGTAGGTGACCCTAGGTTTGTTGGTAGGATTTAGATATAACACTTTCAACTTCTTAGTTAAGAAGTTGAAAAGATTTTGAGGGCAGTTATTTATAACTTAAAAGAAACAGTATTTTGTTCATAGTCATTATGAATTCCTTAAAAGCTAATTATTACAGTCTTTCTAACTAAAAAATGAAACGGTCAGTGAAGCATTCTGTAGGGTTTAGTATCAAATAAGGTTGAAATTAATAGCTGTAACCTACATATTATTTTTAAAATAATGGTTAGATAAATTAAACAGAGGAAAGGACTGTGCAGCACCCTTTTCCATGGCAAGACCACTTTACATTCTTCCCACAGGGAGCTTCAGCCACAGACCTGAGACCCAGACTGGGCTGAGATTTTGTCCCTTTAGTTCAGTATGCTGGCTTCAGCCACCTAAGAATCTTCAACCAAAATCATGTTTTCCCTTGAGTTACAGTTCTAATATATTATTCTTCAGATGCGTGTGTGTGTGTGTTTGAGTGTGTAACATACACACTATTTCTCTATCTCTCTCTCCATCTATCTATCTATCTATCTATCTATCTATCTATCTATCTATCTATCTATCTATCTATCTATCCATCCATCCATCCATCCATCCATCCATCCATCCATCCATCCATCTATCTATCTATCTATCTATCTATCTATCTATCTACCTATCTAATCAATTTTCCTTCTCAGTTTCCACCAGTACTGGGGCTGTAAGTACATACCACACCCTCAGACATTTTGGTAAGAAAATGTTGCCTCTAGGGGGTGAACTCAGGTTCTTTAACAACTGAGTGATATCTCAAGGCCTGTAAATTTTATTACTTTTTTCATGTATATTTTGTTTTTTTCCTTATTTTGCATTACTGTTACTTTTTATTTTTCCATTTTCTCACTTATTCTTCATTGCTTTTCCTATGTTTGAAGTGTAAGTTACTAGAATTTGTTGTCATTCATTTTCCTATGGCATTTTGATTGGATTCTATTATGCAACAGACGTTTTAAAGGTGGTATTTGGAAGGGATTTTAATTTTCCGATGGTTTCAATCAATCTTGCCACTAGATTTTATTCTGGTTTTCATCTAACAACACATTTTTTTCTCTATAAGTAAAGGTACCACTCTATTCGACTTGGTACGGTTGCTAAAGAGACACTCTTTGCCCCAAACTAGCTCCTCTAGCCCATTAGTAATAATACCTTTGCCAAGGTGAAGTTAGCCTGAAGGATACACTGATTATAAAGATGAATATCAAAGATCTACAGAATTTTCCATTCTCTAAAGACTATCACAAAAATTGGATAATCATGCAATATTGTGGCTGAAGAGACACTATATTGCTTCATGGAAGATTCTAGAAGAACAGAAGTATTAAATGTGAAAATATGCCAAAAAGGGAGAAAAACCTCAAACAATGTCTAGCATGTAATATTTCTATGCATTATAACCAAAGACTTTGCTCCTTGGATGCTTTAATCAATATTGATTGACTTTGTGGATTTTAGCTGTTGCAGTAACTGTACCTTTGACTACAATTTCATACCTTATGTGCCAGGCTTTCCTGTGCTGGACCAGATCTCTTCCAGACAGGAAAGTGTGTATGTAGAGCCTGGAGTTTTCCATATAGTCAAGCCATGGGATCCCTGTATTTTGATGGCAGAACTTTTAAAATCAGAGGCAGAAACATTGGGTAGATGGAATATAGCATCTTCCTTTCTACGCATACATGGAGATTGAAAACCTATTCTAGATAGTACTCATCTTCAACCCCCGCAAGAATGGCACTTGAAAGCAAATCATCACAGAGATTATTTGTGAGGCATAGTAGTTTCCAATGTCTTACTGGAGCCATTCCCCGACTTGATAACCACAATAATCAATGGTGTCCATGGATGTTGGTGTGATGGAGAGTGGGGAGAAGCAATCTGGCATGCAGAATCTGTAGTGGTTGTCCACCCTGAATCCATATGCACAGATGGGGCACCAAAGGCCCTCGGGTACTCAGGGTCTATCAAAATTCTTAAATGTATGTGTGTTTGTCTGCATGTATATGTATGTATTCTATGTCTGGGCCTGGTGCCTGCAAGGGTTGGAAGAGGGTGTTGGAACCACTGGAACTATATTAGTGTTTGGAGTCAAAACTAGGACTTTTGCAAGATCAAATGCTCTTAACTACCAAACCTGGCCCACAGCATACTCCCAAGTGAAATAACTGGAGCACTAGCTCCAGACACCACTAATTAAAGACACTCTTCTAAAAAGATACATGCAAATGAAAGTCTGATATACTTCTCTTTGAGAACTGAACAACCTTTAGTCTTAGGTAGTGAAGTTAAAGGGCAGATTCACTAACATCTCCTAATTTGCAGACGACAAAGACAGTGCTTCTGAAGAGGAAATGCTACTTCATAAAAGTCCATCAGCTCGGAGGTTCTGATGGTTCCTCATTACATTAAAGTTACAATATTTAGAAAAGAATCATACCAAACTGTTGCTTACTTTTCAGTTTATCATTACTTTATGTAACGTGGAAATGATAGTTTAGTGTTTAAAGTGATATTCTGGTAAAAAATAAATATACTTTACAAGTAAATCAAAGATCGATTCTAAAGAGGCCTTCACCATTTCTAACGTGGATGAACCAAGAATCAATCTGAGACTTGTAGTAAGGACCATGAAAACCCATGTCACCTAAACTCTGAGAATAGAAGGCAGAAGCTGAGGCCAGAGGCTATAATTGTGGACTCAGGGTGGATCCACGTGATATATTACTGAGTCAGGAAATGTCATTATTTAAATGACAGCCATGGGAGGAGGCATTGCTTCATTCTGGCTCTTTAAGGCTTTACTCAGAAAAACCTCTGATAAAGAACACAGCATCTCTCCTCCTTTCTTAACCTCATGGCAGCTCACCTGTACAGTTAGGGAATAGTTCATTTTGTCCTTCAATATGCATGCATCCCACATTCTTTAGGACTTGTGACTCACATAAATACAAGTAAACTGCTAAATATCTGCTTACTCCAAGAATACAATCTATAATCCTTTTTCTCAATGAGTATTAATCCAACTCTGTTTTGAAAACTATGCAATTCATTATGATAAATAATCTCCATTTTGCCTTATGCTTAACCTTTATTTCCTCTTCCCAGTCCCATAATCTTACAAATCCACTTGTATTATGTGATCATATCTGGTGTTCACACAATCTCCACTTCATAGCAAATACATGAAAAATTCCTCAATAAAATATATCACTTTCTAGGCTGTCTAAATGATTTGACTCTGTTCTTTGGTGCTATTTGCATGGTCTTCTAGAAAGATTTGTACTGATGAAAAGGACTTTACTGGCAAAAAGTTTTGGTGATATCTGGGTGGCAACTGACTTGAAATTAGATGTAATGTCCTAAAAGCTAAGATGGCCACAATCTAAGTGCTTCTGATAAAAGCATTCTCTGTGAGGCAAGTAAGTAATGCTGAGTGGAGCATTATCGGCATGACGTCTGAGCAAATCCAATAGAATGTGACTGAATTCATCTTCACACTCCAGAACACATTTTTCAAGCCATGAATCAGCTGGAACCTCAACCATCAGTCTATGTGTGCAACCCTGTGATCTAAATAACATTCTGTATAGTACATGTTTTGTAAAATTATATGTTCACAGCTGTATAATAATTTACTTGACAAGTAAAGAATTTGCAAGTGCTTCTTTGGATATGAACCTGGGCCTCATTTGCATTGGATTTCACTGAGAAGTCTCACTGGTGTCAGAGTTTTGTTTGTTTTTGGTACAGAATGAACTTCTCCTTTGAAGAAAGGCTTAATGTGTAAAGTAAATGTTTTGTATTCATTCAGTAAATTATATCCTGAAAGAAGTGGCTCAGAGAGTGCTAGATCTTAGAAGCATGGCAGCCAAGAGACCTCAACCAATCTAAAGAGGGGGAATCAATTCATAATTGAAAGTTATTTCAATGTTTTAATGAAAATAGAAAATCACGCAACTGATTTTGTAATTTCTGAGATGATCAGTTGATAATTTATTTTACAGATGAGATTTGATTGAACTTCATGGCATAGATATCAATCCCATTAACTCACCATTTCTTATATTTGATTAAATCATTTGATTAGAAATATTTAACATAGAAGTAGAAATTAGAATTTTGTGAAAACTAAATTAT
This sequence comes from Mus caroli, assembly GCF_978045245.1. Taxonomy (NCBI): domain Eukaryota; kingdom Metazoa; phylum Chordata; class Mammalia; order Rodentia; family Muridae; genus Mus; species Mus caroli. The sequence goes on along the minus strand of NW_028227258.1, from coordinate 143,899,497 downwards.
AACAAGACTAGTTGAGAGAGTCTGAACAATGACAACAAAGAGATGAATGTTGTTTTTAATAGAATAAAGAGTGCTGTATAAATGCAGGGTCAAGTAATCAAATGACATTCTACTGACCCATGTCAATGAGGACATAAAGTCCCGCTGCTTCAAGACAGCACCCAAATCAACAGAATAGCAAATTCCTGCATTTGCTGTCGTGACAACTAAAGCCTCATTCAGATCAATCTGACCTTACTAGAAACAACTTAAAGAAGTAATTTCTTCTGGTCTCTAGTTGGAAGGGAATACAGCTCATTGTGGCTGGAAAGACTTGCTGGCAAATGTGTGATGGGGCTGGTGACATCCTGTCCATATTCAGAAGGCAGAGAGATGAATGTGAACACTCAGCCTGTTCCCTTGCCTTTTATTGAGGTTGAGAGACCATTCCATGGATTGATATCTTCCTATATTCCCTCTTACTTATACTTTTCTGGAAATATATGTTCTCAGGATGATTATAAATCAACACAGCTCACAATCAAAATCAACCATTACACCATGTACTATATCTGCTTGATAATACCATAATCCAAACAAGGTGTTAATGTTGGAATAAAGAGTTGCTGCTGTTAGAGGAGAAAATTGAGTATATTTACATTCATGTTTGTCTTCATATCGAACTTCTAGAAAGATAAGCTAGAGGTTGAAGATGGATTGGTATGTTAAGTAAAATTAGGGATGAACCCTTACTGAGAATAAGGAGATTCTGAGGGGTAAAAGAAGTGTTCTAAACTTGTGCTGATGATTATACATCTCTATCAGTTAAGATGCATCTAATTTTACAAATAAAGTTGAGGAACCCCAATGGTCTAAAAACCATGCTCAAAGAACCTGCAAAAACCATATGATCAATTTCATTTTTCAACTGTGAGACAAGTTTGCACCTGTGATGGTTTGCATATTCTTGACCCAGGGAGGGACACCGTTAGGAGGTTCAGCCTTGTTAGAGTAGGTGTGTCACTGTGGGCATTGGCTTTTAATACCCTTATCCTAGCTGCCTAAAAGTTAGTCTTCTTCTCAGCTTCTCCTGCACCATGCCTGCCCAGACACTGCCATGCTCCTGCCTTGATGATAATGGATGAACCTCTGAACCTGTAAGCTAGACACAATTGAATGTTGTTCTTGGTCATGGTGTCTGTTTATAGCACTAAAACACTGAGACAGCACCTCTCATAACTTACATTTAAATTTCTATTACTAGGTGCAATAACAGCTAGGATTATTCTATAGCATGTAAACATTTAGGTAGAGTTGGTAAATTGCTTCATTTAAGGTAATGTTGACAATTCTGTAGCATTTTTGCATATGAAGAAACATATTTATTTTCTGATTTTGCAAACAAAACTCTTAAATGGCTTTTGCTGGCAATTGTATGATTTCGGAAAAACTCCATCAGCAGAATAGGGTCCTGCAACTGAAAGGGACTTTACTGGCAGGTTTTGTGTGTCAACTTGACACAGGCTGGAGTTATCACAGAGAAAGGAGTTTCAGTTGAGGAAATGCCTCCATGAGATCCAACTGTAAGGCATTTTCTCAATTACTGATCAAGTGGGAAAGGTCCCTTGTGGGTGGGACCATCTCTGGGCTGGTAGTCTTGGTTCTATAAGAGAGCAGGCTAAGCAAGCCAGGGGAAACAAGCCAGTAAAGAACATCCCTCCATGGCTTCTGCTTCAGTTCCTGCTTTCTGACCTGCTTGAGTTCCAGTTTTGACATCCTTTGGTGATTAACAGCAATGTGGAAAATGTAAGCTGAATAAACCCTTTCCTCCCCAACTTGCTTTTTGGTCATGATGTTTGTGCAGGAATAGAAACCCTGACTAAGACAGGGGCTCACACATGTTATCTAGTTTCCTGGCACAAACCAGTAAACAAACGCATAGTCAGACTTCCTTAAACCAGGCAGGAATCCCCAATGGAGGGATAAGGACAACAACCCACCAACAAAATCTTTGATTCAAAATGTTTCCTGCCTACAACATGTGCAGGGACAAAGATAGAGAATAGATTGAGGGAATGACCAACAGTGACCACCCCAAATTTAGACCCATTCCATGGGCAAGAACTAATCCCTGACACTATTAAGGATACTCTGTTGTGCTTGTAGATAGGAACATACCAAAACCATCATCTGTGATGCTCCACCCAGCAGCTAATGGAAAGAGATGCAGAGAGTCATACCCAAGCATTAGAGCTTGGGGAATCTTACAGAAGAGTTGGGAAAAGGATTCCACAGGAAGAACAACTAACCTGGACCCTTGGGGGCTCCCAGAGACTGAATCACCAACCAAATAGTAAACATGGACTAGAAATAGGCCTCCTGCACATATGTAGCAGATGAGCAGCTTGGTCTTGGTATGGAACCCCCAACATCTGGAGCAGGGCCTGTCCGTGAGCCTGATGTCTGCCTGCCTGAGGATCCCCTGCGCCTAAATGGACAGCCTTCTCTGGCCTCAGCGGGAGAGAATTCACCTAGTCCTATAGTGACTTGACTTGTAGGGGTGGGTGTGGGTGGGTTGTATTAGTGTGTGTGTGTGTGTGTGTGTGTGTGTGTCACCCAGAGGGGGATGCTCCTTCTCAAAAGAGATGGGGAAGGTGGAATTAGGGAAGAGGAATGGCTGATATTGGATTGGAAAGTGAATTAACAAACAAACAAATAAGTAAATAAGAGAAAAAAAAAGCATGGGGAGGCTTCCTAACTCATAATCAAAGGTTTTGCTTTCTCTGCAACAAAGAAAGAGAGGCATGTGTCAACATTGTAAGAATCTTGTCATTCAGAAATGTGATTTTCTTTCCTGATATGTTTTGCATTTGCAGTGAGCCCAGAAGTGATAATTCTATAAAGTAAATAAACATAAGATGTTATCTCCCATAGGGCAATTTCTGTGTGTGGCTAAATGAGCCAAGATGAAGAGACACTTCAAATAAAGACTCAGCTGTAATAGCACAGCAAAGAGGCCACTTAGATTGAAAGGGAGTCTGGCACATAGCCACTGTGATTCATAAAGCATAATGTAATAAAATTGTATGAACAAGATTCTAATTTTCATATTCAATACAGGTTACCTGAATGAGCCATATGAGAGCTAATTTTTGGAAACAAAATTATCTATTTTATACCAGTCAGAATGTGGTGGCTAAAGGGCTTCCACACCCTATAGCACATCAATACCTTTCTTCCATTGCTATACTCAGAGAGGCATCGCTAGATATATCTTTAGTTGCATCTTAGTCTAGCTAAATTTCTCTTTTAAGCCATCTGTGGACAATGACAAATAACACAAAGATTAGGCATTTAGAGAAAAAAAGAGGAGGACATTTGAGCCAAGAAATTTAAAAATATTCAATACCACCCACTCAGAGGTCCAGGTTTTTATGTTGTAGCAAAACGAAGAAGAGCTTGAAGGATTTGTGGCATCGATGTTGTTCAAGATTAGAAACAGCAATGTTTACACAAATGATTCATACGTACTACATCTATCTAAAGTCTCTGTAAAGTCTGTAAGTAACAAAGATGAAGACTTGACATGTCTCAGATGTTCTGCCTGAGGGAACTCACACATGCCAAGCTTAGTCACATGATTTCCCTTGACCTATGCATGCCCTGCATGGAATGATGACATGCTCCTATAAAGGCACTCCAATGTTTGTGCTGTTTTTACAAATCAAGATCCTCCTTTGTGGAAGGTTTTCCGTAAATCTAGAATGTGGGATGAACATATTGACTCATATTGAACACAGAGACTGAGTTAGAAACTTTCTCAGATACAGCCACTGAGTTAAAGCCATGCATGAGTGTTATTTTAGGTTTGGTTCTTTTGCATGTCTCACCAATGTTTTGCATTCCCTTCCAATTCAATATGCACACAATGATAAAAAAGTTAAAATTCTCTAACTTTTATAGGTTATATAATATTTCCATATTTTTACCAGCACTTTCTTTATCTATTCTCCTGCTTATGAGCATCCTCAGATTCCTCTGCTCATGGGTATTGTAATTAATGATGGAAGAGAAAAGGTGTTTATGTATCTTTTGGGGAGAATCTGGGAGAAACAGGAAAACATCAAGACTCCATAATTTAAAGTATATGTGTTCAATTCTTGAGACAACGTGAGCAACCTTGGAAGGTGAGGAACACAGAATCGGGAGCCAGATTTGGCTCCTTGATTCACCCTCAATATGCAATTGTGAGACAGGTTTCCCTCTGTATTTGGCTACTGCTATAGACTGAATTGAATTCTGTCACCCATATTCCAAGTTGAAATTCAACCCCCAATGTGATGGTAATTGATGTTGAGGCCCTCAGCAATTTATTAGGGCTTATGCATAAAGCCTACTACATGAAGCTGTGAAGGTGAAGCCTAGATTTCATTGGAGATCACAAGATGCTGGAGATCTCAGAGTCATTGAATACCTGATAAGGAGAGCTGCTAACGAGGAACAGAAACAGCATGAGAGAGAGAAGTGTGTTGCAACCATCATTGTTGCAGTTGAATGGAGTTGAGAGATTTGAAGAGTGCTTTGGTGTCACAAATGGAGATGCAGAATTTGGAGTTTATTCAGTTGGTATTTGATCTTTCTTTGGTCCAGTATTTCCTCACAGTGCCCCCTTTCTACTCTTTTGGAATGGTAATGTATATTCTCTGCCATTGTATGTTGCAAGTTTGTGATCGAGTTTTTTATTTTGATTCTATAAGGGATTAAAATTAAGAGATCGCCATGAATTTCAGAAGAGATTTTAGAAATTAAAGACTTTCTAGAATTCAATGAAAGTGAAGGTGCAACAAACCCAAACTCATAAGACACAATGAAAGCAGTACTAAGAAGAAAATTCATAGCACTAAGTGCCTTCATAAAGAAAATGGCAAGATCACATACTAGCAACTTAACATCAAACCTGAAAGATCTAGAACAAAAAGAAGCAAACCTATTCAAGAAGAGTAGATAGCAGGAAATGGTCAAACTCAGAGTTGAAACCAACCAAACAGAAACAAAGAGCATGATACAAATAATCTGCAAAGCCAAGAGCTGGTTCTTTGAGAAAATCAACAAGATAGATAAACGCTTAGCCAAATGACACCAACCCGCCCACAATAGTTTTGACCTGAAAATTGGCCTATTTAAAAGAAATGCAAAGACAAAGATAGAGCAGAGACTGGAGGAAGGACTGACCGATAACTGCCCCAACTTGAAACCCATTCCATGTGCAAACACCAATTCTCGACATTGGCCCTGCTGTGAAGAGACATCAACATGGGAAACTCACAGTGCTAATTAGTAAGAGGTTGGAAAAGCACCCTGGAACTTTCCAAAAATTGAGTTGAATGTTCATAGAAGCTTAATGAGAAAAAAAAAAAGATAATGACTGACGACTTGCAGTTAGCTCTTCACCTACAGGAGCATGCTGTGTCTCAGGTAAAGTCCCAAGCTGGAAAACAACAGTTGGTCACACAGCTTCAGTCTCAAGTGAGAAATGGGAATCTTCTTTACTAAACACAAAGGGTTTACAGAATGCTACTCCTCACTGTTTCATGTATTAAAATGTTGAAGAAAATTAAAGTCTGTGTAAATGTTTGGAAAAGGGCAGCCAAGTTTTCTCTATAAGAACAGTTTGGTTTTTCTTTAAAAAATTGCTGTCATCCACTCAACTGTGCAATCATTCACTTGAAACTAAGCCAGGTTTCACTACCCTTCTTTTTTTTTTTTTTTTTTTTTTTTTTTGACGATCAGAGATGATCTGTAATGTTGCTACCGAAGAGGCAGAGCTCCGGCTGGCAGTATGTATGCTGATTTCTGTTCAAATGCTTCACATTGCTAACAATTCTTTCCCCAGTACAGGGGAACGCCAGGGCCAAAAAGGGGGAGTGGGTGGGTAGGGGAGTGGGGGGGTATGGGGGACTTTTGGTATAGCATTGGAAATGTAAATGAGCTAAATACCTAATAAAAAATGGAAAAAAATATACAATTTGCAAAACACATGAAACTCAAGAAGAATGAAGACCAAGAAAAGTGTGGACACTTTGCCCCTTCTTAGAATTGGGAACACAACACCCATGAAATGAGATACAGAGACAAAGTTTGAAGAGACGAAAGGATAGACCATCTAGAGACTGCCACACCCGGGGATTCATCCCATAATCAGCCTCCAAACGCTGACACCATTGCATATGCCGGCAAGATTTTGCTGAAAGGACCCTGATATAGTTGTCTCTTGTGAGGCTATGCCCATGTCTGGCAAACACAGAAGTGGATGCTCACAGTCAGCTATTGGATGGAACACAGGGCTCCCAATGGAAGAGCAAAAGAAAGTACCCAAGGAGCTGAAGGAGTCTACAACCCTATAGGTGGAGCAACAGTATGAACTAACTAGTACCCCTGGAGCTTGTGTCTCTAGCTGCATATGTAGCAGAAGATGGCCTAGTCGGCTATCATTGGGAAGAGAGGCCCCTTGATCTTGCAAACTTTATATGCCTCAGTACAGGGAACGCTAGGGCCAAGAAGTGGAAGTGGGTGGGTAGGGGAGTGTGTGTGGGGAAGTATGAGGGACTTTTGGGATAGCATTTGAAATGTAAATGAAGAAAATACCTAATAAAAATCGGAAGAAAAAAAAACTGTACAAAGGGTTCAGAGGGACAGGCCTTGGGGACAGGCCTGGTACAGACTGGAAGTCACAGCTCCCTCAACACTTCTGCTCATCTGTTAAACCAACTCTGAATTCTCCCACCCATTGCAGTTCTGGTGACCTCACAGAAACCTTTTCTTTAAGCTGTGTCACTCAACTGTAATGGTTCCCTCAGAATGTGGATCCTATTGTCCTGGGGGTATATATGTCTTCATTTGACATGCTTACATTGGAACGATCTATGTAAATATAGTCTAAAACTTTATGGGAAAATGGCATACTGTGAAAGACAGAGTACCAACAAGATTCTCTTCCACTCTAAATGTACCTTATAAGTGAATTTGGTTTTGGTTTTGGTTTTGTTTGTTTTTGTCTTTTGAGATAAGGCTTTAACTGCTGTGCTGCCAAGCTGCTTTGTGGCTGCTGGGTTCAAAAGGTCCTCCTAGCTCAGCCTTCTTTGAAAGGAGAACTACCTGCAAAGTGCCTGGCTTTGATTTTCATTCTTAAATACTGAATGTGTCTTTACTGTCTCCTAAGAATTAAGGGTCATAGGATGCTGATTCCTAGGATAATCAAAAGGAAATCCAAACTAATTGACTTGATTGATATGTGTAATAAAAGACAAGGCTAATGATCTACAAGAGATTGCTATCCAGAGAATTTTGTAGAATAGCAAGAGAGAACTGCTTGGAGAATTGTTTGGAGCTTTCCAGAGAAAGCAGATCCAAGAAAAGGAAAGCACAACAGAGAGAAGCAAGCTAGAAAGCAGTCTCAATCAGAAGACAGGCTATCAGTTTTGACCCATGATTTGAATTAGAGACATTTGTTTTGAGACTCCCAGACACCCCTTCCTTAGAAATCCTCTCCAAGCAGAGATTGGTCCTTCAAAGGATGTACCCTAGAGTTAACTCTATTTGCCCAGCTCTGAGCACAGGGATTGATGCTAAATGCTAAAAAACATTGCTTTATGAATAAATGACTAAGCAAGTAGAGATTTCCCTGGGGAGCAGGAAGGGATGAATCAACAGGAGTCATTTCTGAATCAAGCTCCAGAAATGTATTCAGCCATGAATCACTTTCTTTTGTCATAAATGATGAGGGCATGCTTGATCTAAACAATTTTTCAAAAGATGTAGTAAATAATTTGCTAGGTTCTTCCAGCAAATGACTCTCCAGATCCTGTTCTCATGCTTGTCTCTGTCTCTACCTCTCCTACACACATAGACAGGCACCATCCCTTATCTTGTACCAACCCAAATGCAAACTACTCATCACACATAGAAGTGACAGGGAATGTGACAGAGTTGGATGTTTTCTTCATTTGGTCTCTAAGAACCTAGCCTGCCATTTTGGCCATGTATGCCTATTCCCTATCCCATGTGATACAACTTTTTTCAAGCTTTCTAGCACACCTGTGCTGGCAGCAACACTGCCTCTGTTCAGAGCCCCCTAATCCCTCTATTCAGTATTAGAAACAAAAATGAAAAGTAGGAAATAAGGATCTACTCGAGCCAGGAAGAAAAGAGCTACAGGGACTTTTCCCTTGCTGTCTCTGACATTACATACTGCCTAAAGTCAGCTGACGGGGTAGGTGTGCAAGTATGTGCACTGCTGCATGCGTGTGTGTTGTGGGGCCAAGGTAGCATTTAAAATTAGATACATTGATTATATTGCAGTTTGAATAGGCTTGTTTTTATTCCATACTATATTATCTACCTATCTCTCTCTCTATTTATCTCTCTATCTCTATCTATCTATCTATCTATCTATCTATCTATCTATCTATCATCTCTTTCTTTGTCTCTTACTCACACACAAATATGCAGCTCTTATATCTAGATCAATTTTAATAATGCTATCTATTATTTATAGAATCCATTTATATCAGACTTTGTGTTAAGTGTTTTGAATGGATTATCTAATTTAATCTTTATAGTACCCTTGCTTAGAAGATTTTAACAATATTCTCTTTTAAACACACACATTGTCTTCCTCTCCAGAGAGAAATATAGATAGAGAGACAGAGAGAGAGAGACAGACAGACAGACACACAGAGAGACAGACACACAGAGACAGACACAAAGAGACTGGGGTACCTCAGTTCAGAGAAACTGGACTGGGTCTCTACAGCAAACTGCCCCACCTGGGGATCCATCTCATAAACAACCACCAAACCCAGACCCTATTGCAGATGCCAACAAGAGCTTGCTGATAGGAGCCTGATAAAGATGTCTCCTGAGAGGCTCTGTCAGTGTCTGACAAATACAGAAGTGGATGCTCACAGCCATCCATTGGACAGAGCACAGGGTCTCCAATGAAGAAGCTAGAGAAAGTACCCAAGGAGCTGAAGGGGTTTGCAGCCCCATAGGAGGAACAACAATATGAACTAACCAGTACCCTCAGAGCTCCCTGGGACTACCAATCAAAGAAAACACATGGTGGGACTCATGGCTCTAGCTGCATATGTAGCAGAGGATGGTCTAGTCAGTCATCAATGGGAGGAGAGGCCTTTGGTCCTGTGAAGGTTCTATGCCCCAGTGTAGGAGAATGCCAGGGCCAGGAAGTGGGAGTGGGTGGGTTGGGGAGCAGGAGGAGTGGGGAGGGTTATCCCCTTTCCTAATTTCAGAGGGGAAACTAGGAAAGGGGATAACATTTGAAATGTAAATAAAGAAAATATCTAGTTAAAAAAATGACAAAATGGAAAAAAAAGATAATTTTTGGCTTCCAGGTCTGCTAGGAACTGAAGCGTCACTCTAAGTAACAACTTTGAGCTGGTACTTTTCCTTTTTTTCTTTTTCTTTTCTTAACTTTTTATTAGGTCTTTGTGAATTTCACATCATACACCCCATCTCACTCATCTCCTGCTCCCCTCTTTCCTGCCTTCCACCCTTGCAACCTTGTCCACCTTCCCCTGGCCCTCAACAGAGACAAAAAAACTCATTGTGGAAGCCGTACTATGTCATAGCATGTCACCCAGTATACCCTTCTGTCCACACTTTGCTTGCAGATGTTTATTGAAATGACTCATTGGTCTGGTATAAGGCCTCTCTGGCTTTTGCTACTCAATCAATATTGGAACCTCACTGGGACTCCTCTTAGATTTCCTGTTCTTGCCTTGTGTCATGGAGATCTTTTAATTTTGGATTTGTAGGACTGCCCCTTCATGTACTTTAGCAGTTCATTAACATGTTAGATATTAGGGTGGGCAAATTTAAATTCCTGAGTCTGGCTCTAATATGTATCTAAGTAGTCAGCCCATTGACTCTCCCGGTCTCATGCCTTGGGTTTGACTCACCAGGATGGAGCTCCCTTTTCACAAGGGCAACAGGAGTAGAATCAGTAAACAGGATTAGGAAAACTGTATGACAGAAAGAACCTCTGAGAGTCAGCTTTGGAGAGACAGCTTGGAGAGCAACCCTGACATTTTGGACTTTGATCTTAATAGTAGGCTTCTCTAACCAGCAATCCCTGCAACCAGGGCCATGAGCTGATGCTGAGCATCATTGCTACGCAGCAGTATGTTTAGTTGGCTTGCTAAAGTAATGATGAGCACAACGGTGAACAGCAAATGTTGTTAGCTAGTCCTGCTACCTCTTATTATGTAGCATTCATTTCTAGTCTTGAAATTTCAAATGAAATATGTGCACTCTAGCATATGAATTTATTTCATTTACTAACTTAAAACTCTGTAAGAGAGTGAGTTCTAATTCCCTCATTGTCATAGAATTCTCCCTTAGCTTCAGAGTTATGAGGATCTTCTAGAAAGAAGTCATCTTTTCACATGATTGGGGGTTTCTCACCAAAGTGAAAATCCTACTTGATCTGTGTGCTAGCGAGTCTTATGTCACACAAGCTAGAGTTATCTTCAAGGAAGAAACATCAATTGAGAAAATGCCTTCATAAGATCTGGCTGTAAAAAGAATTCACCCTCTGTAGAGGACAATATCCAAAGACTAGCCAGCCACCATACCATGCACCAGGGGCAGGGAAAGACACCCAGAGGCCAGCCTGACTTCATGTCATCCAGCCTGAGTAATGCAGGTGGCAGAGTAGACCCTGAGACCCACCAGCCGAGTGGCTAGCCGACAGCAGGAATCACTACAATGTGCAAGTATGTGGTGGACACATGGGAGAGAAAGAGAAATGGAAGAGCATTATGAAGAGAGGAGAAGTGGAGACACAAGGATGGAGAGAAATAGCCATAATAAAGTCCCAGCCCCTCTGTCACTGAGGACTGTGTCAGGGACTGTGTTAATGTTTGTAGCTCATATTACCACTAAAGACCATACAGACATTCCTAGTCTGGGCTGCCCTCTGGGACCATGTAGATGTCCAAGGGCTGTGCAGGACTGGTCCTGGCCTGGTGAAAATTCAGTATTAACAGTGTAGCAAATTGCAAGTAATGAAGTATGGACTAAAGGATATACTGTGTAACACACAGTGACACACTGAAGCTTCCATGATAAGATGTTTTCTATGTTTTGTTTCACTTTGTTTATTTTATATATTTGTTTTTAATTTTCTTCTGCAGGGGAGGTTGCAAGGGCAAAGGGTGGAAAGAGAGGTAGAGGGAGGTGAGTGAAACTAAGGTGCATGATGTAAAACTCACAAAGTGTCAGTAAGAAAATAAACAGAAATGCAGCTGCAAGGCATTTTTTATATTAGTGATTGATGGAGGAGGACCTCACCCATTGTGGGGGGTGCCCCCTGGACTGGTAGTCCTGGGTTCTATAATAGAGCTGAGCAAGCTACAGGGAAAGAAACCACTAAGCAGCACACCTTCATGGCCTCTGCATCAGATCCTGCCTCCAAGATCCTGCTCTGTTTAAGATCTTGTTCTGACTTCCTTCAATGATGAACAGCAATATGGAAGTGTAAGCCAAATAAACCCTTTCCTCCCCAACTTGTTCCTTGGTCATGGTGTTTCCTTGCAGCAATAGAAACCTTAACTAAGACAAGCTGGAAGGCATTTTCTTTCATTACTTACTGATATTTATTTTCAAAGGATAACTTTTTAAATCAATGGCTAGAGGTGAAAGTAAATAATAAACAGACAGACAGAAAACCCAACTTCTACCAGTATGAATCAAATTCTGTGAATGGAATTGCAGACTTGAAAGAAAAAAAAACAAAAAGTGACTTTAAAGTTATGAATGTTGCCCTAATAATTTAGTAATTTGAAATTGAGAAGGTTAGTTGCATATGTAGCAGAGGGTGGCCTGGTCGGCCATCAATGGGAGGAGAGGCCCTTGGTATTGCGAAGATCATATGCCCCAGTACAGGGGAATGCCAGGGCCAGGAAGCGGGAGTAGGTGGGTTGGAAAGCAGCGTATAGGGGGCTTTGGGGATAGCATTTGAAATGTAAATGAAGAAAATATGTATTAAAAATGCCTTAATAAAAAAAAGAAATTGAAAAGAATTATGTAGTTCCTTATGACTACATAATTCTTCTCAATTTCAGATTACAGAAGGAAAATGTGCTAATGTGTAACACATCAGTGCAAGAAGCCAAACATAAGGAAGAAAAAATGAAATGTCTACAGTTTCAACACAGAAGGCCTTTAAAAGACTACCACGTTCCTATGCTGCTCCCAGGAAACAATTTAAGTGGTTCAGGACTTGATGGTACCAGCAATCTTTAAAAATCTTCAGGCCATGAAGCCTAAAAATAGATTATTTATTGATCCATTACACTGCACTAATGCAACATTTTAGGGATCAATTGATAAAAATTTAGACTCACCATTAGGTGTGTGTATCAAGTGGTTGCCTTGACATTATGGAAGGAAGTTGAGTGTGTTTCTTATTCCTGCTCATCAAATCCCAGTGAGGGAAGAAACCACACACTTTTGGTTACTTGATAATGATAAAGAACTGCATATCTTCTCCTTATCTTATATTTGAAAGGGTTTTTATTGTATCTTCCTTATCATCTTTAAATACTAAACAGTATAGCATATAATAGTTGGTTTCAAACCCTCACTTAACTTTCTAAAATAAGAATTTATCTTGACCTAGTCACAATCAAATTCCCTATTTGTCTGACCCAGTGGACTCACATAATTGATTAATCTTCTTGGGAATTCTCACAGTATGAGAAAAGCTTCAGAACGTAGTTTTCCCCTTTCCTTTCCTTTCCTTTCCTTTCCTTTCCTTTCCTTTCCTTTCCTTTCCTTTCCTTTCCTTTCCTTTCCTTTCCTTTCCTTTCCTTTCCTTTCCTTTCCTTTCCTTTCCTTTTTTTTTCACCAAGCACGAACAGCTATCCTGTCAACTACAGTGCTTGAGATGTTTTGAGGCTTTACCTTTGATGAATACATGGCATGCCACACTCTATGAGCCTACAGATTCATCACTCTCCAAATTTATAGGGATGTATGCAGTGTGATTTGATAAATTGTTTTGTTTTGCCTTTCATCACTCAGAGGATATTGGAAGGAAGCTCCCTGTATATCTTAGGCATCATCTATCAAAAATAAGGCTTTGGGGAGAACAAATAAAATGCAGTAAAAACTTGTTGAGCTGATAACTATATAATATGAATGTGTCATCTCTGAATATGAAGGGCCACGGTATGAGGCTCATATTTTATTTTTCGGCAACTTTACATATCTGTCTCCTAGTAGTTTAAACTGCATTTTAGCTCAAACGTTTCGAAAGCTATGTAAGTGACTCTGGAAGAGTACTATAAATTAAAATGATGATTAATCTTACTAAGTTTGTTCCTTTTTACTAGCATTTATTTAGGAGTTTCGTACCTCCTTATGATGGATGGTTTGGCAACTTGCGTGACAAAACAGTGTGCAAAAGAAGAAACTGGAAGATCTTGATTCTCAGCTTTGCTTTGTGTTGTTTGCATAGGCAAAAAATAGTCTGCATTAAATAATATATGAATTAAAAGCAGATGTTAAAAGGAGAATTCTGTGGCATTATAGCTTCTGGACGTGGCAGTTTAAATTTAGATGAGAATGATAATTATTACACTTATGTATTAAAATTCCATGTATACTTCATCACAGGAATGAAAAGCTTCTTGTAATGAGATATTTTTATCCAAGTCCACTAATAAATATGAGTCCATGAAAATATGTTCGATTCACAGCAAAGTCCTTTATAAAGTATATAGTCTCACCTTTTACCAGACACCCAAAGCATGATATCAGTGATTCATGTGCAAATAGATTACATGCTACTTACCTTGTCAATATACCATGCCAAGATGAAAAAGAATTTTAAAAAACGGAATTAAAACAGCACAGAGAGACTGATATTTTACAGAACTGCTTATAATATGAGTAACAGGAATTCTCATACACTATTGACACTGCTCAGCTCTGGAAGGATTAGGCATTTCATATCAAGATGGGAAGATACTGTTAACTGACAGCATAGGCTATAAAATGATACTACAGTATGGGTCCAGTTTATGGAAAAAATCTCTACCTTCCATATACACAGCAAAAATAAAGGTGTGTTCAGCTATGGAACACTGTGTCCAGCTGTGTAGTGTGAGGGACATGGAGCTGATGCAGGTCAGAACTCTTACACGCCCCAGTCTATGTGTCTTTGGGTTGATCAGACTACAGCAAGACACATTCCATGTTTCTTCTGCAACTGCCATTTAGTAGAAAGCTCAGACTGATGAAAAGCTGTGGATGAATTATTTTAAATTTCATATAAATTCAAGGCAGTTAAAGGCATCATTCCATTTCCTAGAAACTATTGTTTGCGCCTTCATCTGAGGAGTTTCCATAGGCTTCATGAAGACAGCTAACTGAAACTTCAAGCTAATGAGTTTCCCATACGAATGCATATTTGTGCGTAACCACACATATACATGTGTATAAGCAACCATTTTTGTCTACTCTAGCCTCTAGCTTTGCCTTTCTCTGTTGTCACAAATTAGTAGTAACCATAAGATTTTGTGTGAGCAATGGTTTAAGGATTAAAGTGTTTAAAGCCTAGTCCAACTCCACTTCAAATTGCAAATCCATCCTTTCAATGACAACATGATTGGTCCAAGGCCATGCTCAGTTGGCTGAGTTAAGAGAACTGAGATCATTGTCTGCCAAGTGATCTGCAACATGTTGCTCTGCTCTAAAATCAGGAACCTTTCATTGTATGTGCATACTCTTTCTTTGAAGGCCAAGACCAGTCAGAATGTGCAGCAAAACTACAAGAATGTATTTCCTATCCATTCCTTCTTTCATACTGCATTTTTAGTATTTAATATCATCTGTGCATGTGCGTATGTGTATGGGCAATCACATATAGTCCTTTGGGTTCCTTAAGGGTAACTTATATAGTTGGTGATCAAAGTTCACAAAACAAGGAAAGATAGATAATTCTATGACACTATTACAGTCAATGAAATATAATGCTGACTACAAAGAGCTTATATAAGCTCCCCACTCAATTGATAGCTAAGAACAGTGGCTCAAAGGAGGTAGATTTATCATTTATCACATAGGAATGTGAGTACAGCAGGGACCAACCATTCCCCCAAGAATGCCAGCCTCAACAGCACAGATGAACTGAACTGTGAAGTTATAGACTAAGAAGACAAAAAAGAAAGTGTCTTGCTGGGGTGTGAGTGTCATACAGTGAAGAGATGCAGCAAAATAATATCATTCATTGGCTGACATGCCACAACATACACATGCAAAGGGGCTCTTCTCATTCATTGCACTCACAAGACTCTTCCCTCCTCTAGATTTCTGTTGATTTTTTTAAAATTGGTGTTATGATGCTTATTTTAGTTCTGAGCCATATACTGCTCAGTTTTGGGGCTTAAGTTTTTCTTGTAAAGGAATGCATCAGCCTCCTGCCCCTATGGACAAGCATAAGAATGTCAGTCTTATTTTGTGGGGTCGTTTATGGAGTATACAATAAGTTAACTAGTAGGGATCTGACAACATTACTGATGTTGTACCATGCACACTCTCCTAACTAACAGATGTTAGTTAATATATCAGTATGGATACAGGACCAAGTCAGTTAGCCAATCATGAATCCATGTGTTTCTGAGACAGCATTTTGTAGATGTGGTGAACAGCTACACTTGGTTCACTTTAAGTGATAGAGATTATCCTTGCGGATATGGGTGAGCACTCTCTAATAAACTAAAAACCTTAAAATCAAATAATCTGAAGAGAGCTCATTTAGTAAATTACAAGCAAGATGACTTGGGCTGGATCCCCAGGACCTATGTAAAAAAAGTTGGGCATGGTGGTACATATTTTCAATTCTAGCAATGGGGAGGTGAAGACATGCAGGCTGGCCATGACACTTGGAAAATGACCATAGGTTCTTCTTTTGCCTCCATATGCACCTGTACAGGCATATACACATGAACATTCACACACACAAACACACACACACACACACACACACACACAGACAAAGAGAGAGAGGGGAGAGAGTGGAGAGAGAGAGAGAGAGACAGAGAGAGAGAGAGAGAGAGAGAGAGAGAGAGAGAGAGAGAGAGAAGAGAAGAGAAGAGAAGAGAAGAGAGAACAAGGAAGGAAAGCAGGGGGTTAAGAGAGACATATCAACGTATTGGTCGACATGCACTAAGATACAGCTAGGCAGAGAGGAGTTCTGGTGTGCTGGGGTAGAGGGAGGTGATGTGAGATGATGATAATATGCTGGATGTTTAAAAAAGTAGTTACAAGAAAGGACTTTTGGAAAGTTCTCATCTTAAAAAAGTGATAAATACATGAGACTATAGATGTGCTTTGATATAAATATTATGCATATTATATCAAAAACTCACATGTCATCCTACAAATACATACAATCATTTTATTGTGCCAGTTAAAAAGAAATTTAAAAAAGCAAAATTGGGTTCTCCTGAAAAGTAAAATTTTGCCCCAAGGCTTCCTATAAACTCCTTTCAGCCTGCCAGCCTATGGAGCTTGGATTTGAAACTTCCTGCAGTCTCTTGAGCTAATGCCTTATGGCAAATCATATAAGCTAATATAAAATACATGCACACTCAGAGCACCCATGTGTATATATTTTCTATTAGTTGTATTCTCTGTGAAACCCAGTCAGTAGAGGATGCTGTAGCGTCACATCACTGACTTTCTCCTAGGGGAAAGTAAACACTACTTAAACAAATCACTAACCCAAAGAAACACAGTGACCAGGCTGTACAGAAAGCATAGTGTGACAGATCTGATCTGACTGCCTGTGGCCAAGGAGCTACATAGACCTGGAGGTCAGGGAACGGCTGTTCAAAGCACTGATATGCAAACAGGAATGGCATTACTGTTTTTCTTTCTCCCATACATTGTTTATAAAGAGATTTACATGGTATGAGCATAATAAATTATTTGGAATAAATAATGAATGTATTAATAATGTAATCTTAAGGGAAACTGGCTATTCCAATTTCAGGTAACTAAGAAACAAGCCAAGTTTTGTACCTTAATAAGAAGAGTCTTGGCTCCAAGCTGAAATTACACCACTCAGAGCTGGAGGATCTGATTTCTAACTTGATTAATGAACAGAGGAGACTGATTAAGTCGTTTTAAGTATGCAATTGCTTTAACCTGCACTAATTGGAAAACAGTGTAGATACAACATAGTGGTGAACAATGAACGAGGCAGAACAAGCACCCTTTGTGTCCCTATTTTGTCTCCTGTTTATCTATTTTTCTTTTATTTTAAAGCATAAACTTATAAAACCTCCACCAGAAACTTACCAGGCCATAAGTTTATTATTCAAGAAGAAAAGACTTAATCCTACTCCTTTGTTCATAATTCCCACTATTTGACTAGTCATCCCACTAATTTATTTCCTTTTTCTTTCTTCTCCGTGTTGTTTTGTTTTGTTTCATGGAAAGGAAGGGAAAAGGATATATTTTAAGTACAGCTGAAAAATACTTGTTTAGTATTTAGAATCAGACTATTTCCAAAGGAAAATGGACCACACAGATAATTTTGATCCTTTTCTTCCACAATGATGATCTTAAGCACATGTTTTTTTTTCCCTGAAAAAGACCCACCTTTTCATACCAGGAGCAGGTATTTCTATTCTTCAAGTAGAAACTACCTAGGCTGGTCAATAAATTCTTAAGAGAAAGCTGTTTCTTTTGAGTTTACCCTATGCTAGAGTATCGCTGTAAGAATCCACAGAAATCATGGTTTTTCCACGTTACGTGTGTCATCCTTCAGTGGACTCAGCTAATTGCTCTATCTAAGGCTCTACAAACTACTATAATATTACCAAGAGCAAGCAACACATTTATCAACAGATAACAATATGCTAAGCATGTGGTCAGGATTTACAGGGTGTAGTTGAGGAGATATACTTCAGGCAACATATCAGTGGATTTTTAGGAAGCCAGGTTTTAGATGACTCATTGTGTGCAGAAAATTATATATAAAGCATTGTATCTCTTCTCTGCCAAGCATATTCGCCTTCTCTGAAGGTTCAAGCTCACTGCCTAGCCTTCCCATTGGTTCCAGTTTCTTGGTAACTTTCTACCTTGTCCATATACTGGCATCACAGACAAGTTTTATAGGGTAGCCCTCTCATTGGTTTTGAAATGACTTTCCTAGAGTGTCTATTTTCTTCACAACATGTACTTTCTTTATCCAGTGCTAAACATTGACCTAATTTCCTCTGGCCTTCAACTGCTCAGAAAGTAGTATGCTTTGAACTTGACTGCAAATGGCTCCTATCATCTCTACTTGCCCTCAGCTTCTTCTCCATTATGGGGTTTCTGCTGTTAAGTGCTATGGTGTCAAGACTGCAGCTTGGGTACCGTCACTCTGGATAGGGTTCCCTTCTCTTTCTGTATGGCTGACAAATGAGCACCATAGCCATTCCCTGGGATCAGATCGTAATAGGAAGTGTACATTTTAGCTGTTCTTTGTATTGTAAGTCAAGTGTGGGAGCCAAGGCAGACAGCATAATTCAAACACACCATCACTTTAAAACAGAATTATGACCTGTGAGTAATTCATGATTCTATTAATTGTTTATTCTTTCCTGTTCTGAGTGAGATATTAGCCAGCACTGAGTCCTTAGGCATAATAAACAGTTGGATAGGGTGACAGTAGAAACAGTTCCTTGATTAAAAATCTATGTCCTGCAAAGCTGCAAATTAGATAACCAGAGTAGATGGGAAGAGATTTTCAGAGTGTGACTGTTGCCAAACACCACTCAGAAAATAGACAGCCATTGGTTTGAAAGATGTGTCTACAAAAGAACAAAATATATTTTAAGCTGTAGCTGGTAGCTGATGACCACTGGAAGCCTTAGAGACTGTAGAGAGCACCTGGCTCTAAAAAATGCCAATCAGCCCACTGACTGCTCTCTTTGCTCCTTGCCCCTCTGGAACTGAGCAGGGTTTACTACATTGTTGACAGAGCCAGGAAGTGAATGATCGACACTAATGGGATTTTTAATCTTCAACCTAATTAACTTTGTTAAAATTAAGGCTTACCAGGAAGAATCAGCACAAAGAAATTAATTAAAGCAATGGAAGTTTTGCTGGGTTTAACAGCTGAGTACCGAGTATATCTATAATGCACAAGGAGACAAATATCGTAAAAATTCATTTTCATTTTGCTTTTGTTGCTCTGTCGTTTCTGTTTTCGAGACTGTTCCCCAGGCTGAGAGTAGAGTGTGCACACCTTTCACTGGTGCCAGCCATGCTGTAGTACACAGGAAGATTTCTGATTTCTGTGTCAGGTATATTTTGACTGCCTGGTGCCTGACAACATGTCTGATGTACATGGTTGAGATGTATTTGTTGAAGGAATGTGTGCATGAGACAGCAAGCAGGAATGCTTTTCAATAGCGGATGGCACTAAGTCGTGATACTGATATACAGCTGATTTTCCTCTCACCTTGTACTTTCTGAAAAAGAAAAAAAAAAAGGAAGGGAAGGGAAGAGAGGGAGAGAGGCAGGGGGAGAGGAAGAAATGAAGGAGAGGACAGATAAAGAAAATGGGGCATTTTTTCCCTTGCAGAAATGAAGCACGATATTTTCAACATTTTGTAGTCTATAAAAGCATCATGCAGAGAAACTGGCTTTCAGAAATCCATTGCTAATTGAAATTCAGGTCCACCTGAAACAAGCCGTTACACTAATTCAAAATAAGGCAGTAGCTTTGTTTTGGAACATAGAAATATGTCAAATTTTGAATGAGTCAGCTTTGTATAGCCGAAACTCTCAGAAAATGTTCTGCATAGCAATGTTTATAAATTGTGACTGGTATGATTTTATTGCACAATGATAACTATTTAAATATTTGTTAATGACCACAGGTCACCTTCATGGACAATCAGTTATGGCAGGGAGATTACAGGGCAGAGATACTATCATTCCCGGTTTGACATTTGGGGTCACTTAACCACTTCACCCCAAATACGAGATTTAGAGAAAAATCTTTTACAATGAAAATAAAGACTACAAAGTTCACCATAGTATATGGGGCACAGAAGTTAAGGACTTGTGATCTGGAGGTAGCTTGTATGGACAATGATATATTGCAGAGTAAACAAGGTTTTAGCTGATGCAAAATGTCTGTGAGATAAATACGATTTCAAGTGAGGGAATTAGAATAAAGTACAGTATCAGGAACTGGTTGGGATGAAAATGGGACAGAAAACATTCTGATATTTCAAAACAGCTAAAACTTTAATTCTTACACTCAGCAGGGTAGAGGGAGGCAGTTCTCTATGAGTTTCAGGCCAGCCCAGTCTACATCAAGTATTCCAAGCCTTACCAGGCTACAAAGCAAGAATCCTCATGGTTTTTTTTGTTTGTTTTTAAATCCCTGTTACAAATATGAAAAATATACAAACTTGGAATGACAAGGGAAAGCCCAGGAAAGCTTATTCTAAGCTTATTTCACTAGAGGCAGACTATGCAGAGAGGATGATGGGAAGGTAGGTACAGCAGCACCCCAATACCTACCTTTCCATTAAGCCTCCCCTCACACCTCTTCCAGGCGTGCTACCCATCTTGTGGTCTGACTAATCTGGCTGCTGACCACGCACCGTGCCCACAGGTGGGACACCATGACTGCAGTGAGGGTGAATTTCCACAGTCCTACTGCTTGAATGGGGTAAGCAATCACTGTTGCATTTTGCATTGAACTGTTTCTGTTTGCTGTCCCCTGACCCTCAGCCTTCTTAATTTCTTTTTAGATTTAAACATTCAGTGGTCATGGATGATTCCTAAGTCACAGTTCTTTCTAGTTGGGTCCATTTTCACTGCAGACTCGACACTGGGTATATAATTTGACACTTGAGCTTTGTGGTCTGGTGCATGGTGAAAATCACTTGTAGAACTGTAGAGAGGCAATGCCAGGGTTCCATGTTGAGAGATTATTATTCATCTGCCTGACATGAGACAATCATGGGAACTCTTTAAAACTCAGATGACCCTGAGCCATGGGTTGAGGATCTCTTTTCACACCTTGCCTTGCCGAGAACACAATCTGTTCAGAGATGAAATTTATGTCATGCTTAAAACTTTCTCATGGAATGAAAGATGGATTAAATTGACTGGACCATTGACAGTTTCTTTGTTTCTAGCTCCTGTTTGGTGAAATTCCCAATAGTCTCAGCTGCTTATAGCAAAATTATATCCCACCTTCACCCACAGACCCATTAGAAAAAGCTTGATAGAAATAATGGGTCACTCATCACTTTACTACTATGCACTCTCTGAGTTTCAAACTCAAGTAAATAGATTGCATCCCGACGAGTCTAAAACAGCAAATAATGCCAGGTAGGCACAGAAAAAAGCAAAAGGCAGAATAAGTTGATGGTACCATAACATTAGATCAGTGCCAATAAAGACAAAGAGGCAAGGAGGTGGTATCCTATGAGGAGGATATGTGAAAGTCAAGGCATCAGGCAAGCCAGAAAGAGACACATACTGTGGCAGCACATGGACCAGACAAGGAGGCGATGAACAGAGATTGGGATCTGCACAGGGTCTGTGTAAGGTCTGTCTGAATGAAATCCCATTTCTATGGTTAGATGGCTTTACACACACATGCAGAAGCCAAGATTTGAGTACAGTGATATATCAAGGGAAACAACGTGTATGTGGTCCATTTACCATGGATGTAGGCGATAATGTGGGCAGTGCTACAGAGACCTTCCCAACAGTGATAAAACTACTAAAAGTCAGTTTTATTTTTGTTATCACCATGCACCAATGATTCCAAATTGTGTTACATAAAAAAAAAATGCTCTATATTAAAATCTTACACTGACCTAAGATCTAAACAATTCCTGGGGATATGTAAAATAAGACAAAAAAATCGTACATTTTCATTCATGGACACAGCATTCTGCATGCAGTTTAATTTTGGATGTCACCAGTTACACAGCCAACTCTTCTGATAGAGCCAGGCTCAGCCAGAGAAATTCACTTCAAGGGTGATCGTGTAGCTGTTTGAGAATGAGTTAGTGGCATGTGCCTTTCCCCCTCCCTCTTCTCCCCATTTCCCTCTCTCTTCTTGCTTTTTCTCTTGCTTGCCTTCTTTCTCTCTCTCTCCCTCCTCCCCACTGTGTGTGTGTGTGTGTGTGTGTGTGTGTGTGTATGATGAGAGCAGAAAGGAAAGCATGACAGAGGCAGTGAAGAGAGACCTTAAGGAGCAGGGAGATGGTACAGGAATAGAGGAGGGGACTATGGAAAGATGGGTAGTGGAAGAGGGCTGTAGCATAAGGAATAAGGTATAAAGTCAAGCTCTAATGCCATCTACATATAATGTGCAGTGGTGAACCTCATTTCTAGGCAAGCAAACTTAACGTGATAAGTTTAAAAAGTAAATGTTTATACTCATTGTGATTGTAATTCATTTTTCTAACCCAGCAGTTTCCTCTAGACCTTGCTTAAAGAGTGGATTCTAGGTAAGTCTAATCACAGGAAGATTGCAATGGGAGGACACAGACCCTGAATTTCCATACACTCATCCTATTAAATCCACAATTTTATTTACATTGAAACTCAAATTGATGAGAATTAAAACTGTAGTATGAATTATTTTTGTTTGATAAATCAGGATATTTGTTCATTCATGGCAAATTTAATCATGTATATTATCTATAATATTGAAATTTCCATTTAGAAAACTAAAATACTAAAAATAATTACTACTGATTGCTACTTAATAATCAGAACCCGATTTTACCATACAGAAAGCAGACTAAAAACCTTTCTGAGTGTCAAGTTCATGAGTTATGGCCCTGAGACACAGGCAGGGGGAGAGCACAGTGTGCTAGGCAGTGCTTCAGAGCATGCACATCCCCAGGCATCCTTGTAGGGATACAGAAAGCCTTGCACAATTCGGTCCTGAGCAATGGCCTATGCACTTTCCCTGAAGAGATTTACAGAAAATCCCCTGTGCAAATAAATGCGAAGGCCAACCTTAGAAATCAGGGATGCTGGGCATGTTCTTGCAGAGATCTCTGATTGGAGTCACTAGGCTCAGGACAGCTAAACTCAGAGCTCTTGAAGAGTTCAGGTATGTTATATCACTTTTCTATCCTCACTCCCCTAAGGGACATAGAACAGCAGAGACACAAGCAATAAGAAGTCAGAGAATTCAAAGGAAACTTCAGGTCTCTATTCCTGTTGATGGGTAAGTTTGTTCTAAGTTGTCTATCAGACTTCTTGTTTTCAGCTCCAGTGGACTATTGTCAACCACCAATAGGCAATATTTCAGAGGAACTCCTGCATGAAGGTGCAGTTTTAAGGACTAGGGTTATAATCAGGGAGAGGAACAAAAAGCTGCAGTCTCTTGAATGAACACTTTCTGGCCTCTCAGGATCTGGCATCACAGGTATATGATACTGGAATACACCCTCTTATCTGTACTTGTTGAGCTAGGCAGCTACTCTAGAAATGTAAACTCAGTGATATTCTCCTTTAAATGGTCGTGCATGACCTGTGTTTTATATATAGAGTCAGACCACCTAATACAAAACCTCTGAAGGACCTATTCAAATGCTCATGGCTGAACTAAAATTTCATCCTACTAAAAATATGGAACAAACATATTGTGTCTGGACTATGGCTTATACATTTTCTTAATTTATGGTTTGGCACATAGTAGACACTCAATAAATATTTATTAAATAAATTAATCATAGAACACCCATAATGGCTCATTTGTGATATGTTAATGGTATATAAAAATCTTAGTAATATATATTCAATTTCAGCTTGATTCTTTTGCATTCTTAATTCAGTTCATGGTCGTCTGTTGCCATTTCTTTTGACTACTGCACTGAATTAAAGCAGTGCCTTTTCCCCCAAGCTTCCAATTTAAATGTGCTAGCTAAATTCCTATTAATTCCATTCCAAGTATTTGCACAGAACTGATCCACCATAGCCGCCTGCTAATGATGCATCTGTCATTTTATTGACACCCCTAAACAGCTTTATTCTCCTTTCTAATTAAGAGACAAAACTGGTATTGTCAGTTGATGAACCGACATGTGGGGGCTTTTGTTCCAATGTAGAAGCAACACATAATGATGCTAAAACAAAAAATTCAGGAATCCTAACCAAAAAGCTCACTAGACAAAATCTATTTACACGTATTTTAAATGAAGCTTGTTATTAACCTAATGGAAATACAGATTGTGAATTACAGGAAAAATATACACGGTGACAGCATGCGTGCTGAACAATATGCCTACCCAAATTCCCATTAAACTCAGAACCAAGTAGTCTCAGTTATTCACTGGACAATCAAAACTCCTAAGAGGGAGAAGAAGCCTGAACCCTAAGGCTGACCAGCATGCAGCACTAGGATATAAGTGGTCATTTAGATTCTAGTAATATTTAAAGAAATGTGAACTAGAATTTCTTTCCCTCAAAACGCAGAAATGAGATAAGTAGAATATAGTAAGGAGAGGCAATAATGTCCTGATAATTATATTAGCCATCTTCCAGGCAAATGACAATTAAGACCAAGTACTGCACTGGCAGCTCAGCAGAGCACTCTCAAACAACTGAGTAAGACAGGCCATAAAAGCCATATCACTGTCACATTAAAAATCTAATCTAAAGTCATCACATGTCAGGAAATTAAGATTTTATCAGAATATCCCCCAAAGGTTATGTGATGAGAGAAACTTACAAAAGCAAGCATGCACTCTTTCATTGCTTTATGTAAAAAAGATTGCTTAAGATCTATGTGTTCATGTAAACCAAATACAAAATCTGCTCTGCCAAATGAGATCACTGTTAGAAAGCAGTTAGCAGGCTGTCTGGCTTTCAAAGATGCTAATTGCTATCATTTTTATTACTATTATATGACAATGTCAGAATCTCATTGTTTGTCATGGTCACTTCCCAAGGTTAATGATGGAACTACTATGACTGAGTCATAATTTCACTTTTTTATTTATGTGCATATGTAAGAGTATGGGGGAGCCTTTGTAGGCCAGCTTGAGGAAACCGAATTTCAGATCTCCTGGAACAACAGCAAATGTTCTTACCTGCTGAACCATGTCTCCAGCCCTTGTAATAATAGCTAGTTCAATAATTTTGTTTCTACACTTGTTTCATACATTTTGCTCTAACTTTGTTCTTCAGGCACCTACCTTTGCTCTGAATTCTACGTGGCCCTAGAGAGGGGCTTCAGCCCTAAGCCCTTGCTGGACTGGTTTGCTTTCACCCCCCATTTTACAGTAACCTCATTTGAACTGTACACTTCCTCACTATCAGAGACTATGGGTGAGTCTTTTCACACTTGTAGCCTGAGGCTCCACTCAAATTTCTACTTGTTGAAAAGCAAAGTTTGAGCAACCTCTGCATGACCTTTCACATGCCAACTGTCTATATATTTTAAGATTGAGTCTACTGAGGCCCTCAGTCAATGAGAGGGGGGCATGTTAGAGTTCTCATGGCCACAAGACTAAAAAGGTTGATGTAGCACTGAAAACTTTTCCTTCTTGCCATGGGGGACACCAAACACGGCCTTGGGAATATGAAGCTAGTACTAGACCATGGAATCACATCTCTGTCATGCTTGCACAACTTGCAGGGATCCTTGAAGAATGGCCTTTCTCTTAGTTACTTCTTACATAAACTCTGTCTCATGTCCTATGTGTTTCTTGTGAGCTTCTTGGACCTCACGAGCCTTCTTCAAATAGGACCCATATTTGAAGCCTAGGCCAAATAGTCTCCCCAAACATATACAACACAATTAGTCTTATCTATAGCCATTCCATGCTCCTTGATAGCACAGGACCTATGCTAAGCCAAGCTGAGGCTTTTTGTTAGCATACTTTGAAAGAGTAAAGCTACTGTTGTTGTATGGTCATGAAGTTGCTTCTGGAGATGCCCATTCTAAGCACAGGAAACTAAAAGAAAACTCCCATTTCAGGTTACATGAGGTTACATGTAACAAGCATATGTTTGGGCACAGGCAGGTGATGCTGCAGAAAACACTATTCCACTATGATGGAGACTGCATAGGCTACCTTATTCCACGAGAAAAGAGCTTTTATACAATGGTTTCATAGACATGACAGTGCTTGTGTATTCATAGTTTCTAAGGGGCAGGCTAGGTACATTTTATGATTCAGTGTCATAAAACTCCACCTTGCACTTGAAAATCAACTTTCTTAAAGCAATCAAACAACACACTAGTTTCATAATTATACTCTTTTCCAATTCACATATTCATTCATTCATTCATTCATTCATTCATTTATCCATTCATTTGTACATACATAAATTCATCTATCAGCATGAGAGGTAAAGAGTTGATCTCAGTCTCTACTCATTCCTCTTACTTGCAGAAGTGGATTTCCATCATCAATTGTGTGTGTGTGTGTGTGTGTGTGTGTGTGTGTGTGTGTGTGTGAGAGAGAGAGAGAGAGAGAGAGAGAGAGAGAGACAGACAGAGACAGAGACAGAGACAGAGACAGAGACAGAGACAGAGACAGACAGAGAGAGAAAGAAACAGACAGAGAGGCAGAGAGAAAGACAGAGACAGGGAGAGATACACACATGTGTGTATGTGTGAGTATTATTGTACGTAGACATACCAGAGAATGATCCTCTTATCTCTGACTCCCTACTGTGCAGGAATTATAGGCACATGGCCATGTCCAGCATTTCTGCATGTACTGTGGATTCAGATTCAGATTCTCACGCTTGTATAACAATCAGTCTTATCTGCTGAACCACCTCATTAGCAGATCATTACTAATTGTTGATTGGCCAGCCTCTGACAGATTGGGTACAATGGAGCAGGCCTATGTAAGAAGGTAATATGCACCTACAGAAGTGTGTTGAACATTTACTAAGCACCTTTTAAACTTGTGTAGTTATCGAGGCCCTCTGAACGTCAAAGCTTTGCACAAATCCTTCCTTGGGGTTTTCACTGCGTGAGCAAGTGGAGAAAAACTTCAAAAACATTTTCTTGATTCATAAGTAGGTTTTGCTGCTTTGAGAGAAACAGAATTCTTTAGCAGCAAGAGTCCACCTCAGTGAATCCACACAGATGGCTCATCTTTTTTTTTTGAGATATGGTCTAGGTAGTCTTGATCTCCTCATCCTCTTGTAACTACTTAGCCCTGACAAAGATAAGAGACCTGGGCTACAACATGCATGTTGTAAAATTAGAAACTGCCATGTTTTCCAACATTTAGCATGCTTTCTAATTTTTAATTTGGTATTCTGTTGTTGTTGTTGTTGTTGTTAGTAACTTGTATAACTTTTCCTTAGTGAGGAAAATGGCTCTTTTCCTTCACTTTTCCCATTAAACTGTCTCCCTTAGGAAGACTAAGCCTCCTCTCCAGGCCCTTCTGTGACCTGCTTCTCTGACCTCTGCTAGGAGGTATCTCAGGCATGCTACACCAGATCGTCACAATCTGGTCCTCTTTCTCTTCTCTGAGCACACTTCAGTCACTCCAGTGCTGCCCCTGCTCTCTCAGCCCACCTAACCTCCAGTCTCCCTCCCCAACAAACCCTCATATTCTTAGCATGGTCACTTCTGCTCTTCCATCCATGAGCTCCATTGTTCCTGGTCTTCTCTTAAGAGAGTAACATGATGACCTCTGCCTTACCCCTTTCTTTGAGATTTCTGCCTCATTTTGAATAAACATACAGAATCAGACCTTTTTTTTTTTTTAAATAACATACCAGGTTTTGTTTATGCGTATAGTGAAAAAAATGTCTGAAATGTCTCAAAATTCACAAGAAACCACTGCAGGAGCCCTTTGACAACTCCAACCAGGTGGTAAGATGGTGGCAGTATCCGGATGAGATGCATATATCACACTGGAAAGGCACAGATGATCTTCTTGCCTGCTTTTACTCTTTCCCAGATTTTTAGATTGAAATTAAATTTTGAAGCAACATTTAACTGTTGAGTTTTGTGAATGGTAAGTTGCTTTTTAAAGTCATCCTTCCCTTCTCCTGTTCCACGGAGTTCTCGGCAGCAAACCCTGATGATGCTTAGGTGCATTATCTACTAATGGTTCTTTCTGTCTTTGTTCTCACTAAGGTCAGTGCCTCTCCTATAAGTAAACAAATAAGGGATGTAAGGCATACGATGTTGGCATGTGCTATGTAGCTACATTTCAGCCAACATTGTTTTAAATATGTCAGTAGGCTCATGGTACTGTCTCATGTAGTAAGGAACTAGCCCTCATGGTTATGTAAATACACTCCATGAAGCTGAGACAATGATGCAATCACCAGTACCATGTTTTTCAATATGTGATGATGATCCTCACCAAATGATATGGACTTGCATCTTTCTTTGGGCTCTTAATGCCTACTGGTCAGAATCTCTTTATGAGATCTGTGCACACGCATGCAGGTCCTGGTGTCTGGAATCCTATTCTTCCAGACACTGGGCTTCACTTCATTCTTGTCACTGATTCTCAGAAAAGATTTCCTTGACTTCCTATAAGGACACTCCAAACATCCATATTCCTTCTTCTTTTCCTTTGCCTCAGTAATGGTTCTCTCTGCTTATGGGTAATGGTGTGCCTGTCTACTAGAAGGGAAACCCCATGAGGGAAGATGCTATGTTTTTTCCCATTGTATAGAATGATGGGTGAAGCAGGTAGAAGACTGGCAATGGGAATTTCTTATCCTCAATATCAATTCTGAGTGAAGTAC
Source organism: Mus caroli (assembly GCF_978045245.1). Taxonomy (NCBI): domain Eukaryota; kingdom Metazoa; phylum Chordata; class Mammalia; order Rodentia; family Muridae; genus Mus; species Mus caroli. Next base: position 143,870,709 of record NW_028227258.1, on the reverse strand, counting down.
ATAGTATAGGAAGCATAGAGCAGGTCCTTAAAGGGAAGCATCTAGAACCAAGCTTCATTTATAACTGTGTGACATTGAGCAAAGGCCTTAATCTCTTGTTGCCTCAGTTTCTCCATCTGTAACCCAGGAATGATAACAATACACAGTTGGCTTGTTATCATTCTTATTATCTTAACAATTGAGGTAATAGACTCTCTAAGCAGTAGGAATGCTAATAAGCTATATTTGTTTGCGTACTAGACACATAATAAATAAGTTTATTTCAATATATATACATATACACACACTATATATATATATATACATATACATATATATATCTGTATATATATGTATATGTCATGATCAGGTTTTCAGGGTTCAGGGATGATTTCATTCAAAAGTTGCTAGAAATGTCCCTTGATAAGCGACTGCCATCAGGTGATGGATGAGCACAGCACTTGGTGGATTGAGGATAAGAGACAGCCTTATTTTTATTTTATCTGTGCCTTCACTAAATAACTGAAGCTAACTTCAAACTCCCAAACCTCCTGCCTCAGCCTCCTGAGTGTTGGGATAACAGGGATATAACACCATGCACAGCTATTTATTGCTTAATTTTTGTTTCTTAAATAATCCAGAGATGCATAAAAACAAACATTTTTGCATAAATTGTACAAATGACCAGCAAGTACACATAAAGGTGCTTATTATCTTTCATCATAAGACAAGGCAGAGCAAAACAACAGCAAAATGATGTTAGTCTTAGTAGACATTGACAAGCATTGGCAAGGGTGTGGGGAAGGAAGCACTTGCCTATTTACACTGCTGGTGAAAATGTAAAATAGGCAGCCACTGGGAGAAATATTCTGGTACATCTTTCAAAATCTCAACAGGGAATTACCAAATAACTTGGTAATTCTACTTCTAGTTATTTAACCAAATGAAAAAGGAAACAGGTATCCATAGAAAAGGTTAACACAAAATTCATATCAGCATCATTCAAAGTGGCTAAAATTAGAAACAAGATATCCACAATGCCTCAAGTATGTATGTGCATGGGGATTCTGCCATTAAAAAAGGAATGAATTACTCAAGTGAAGTATACAAATGCAGACCTTGAAAACTGCTAGGCTAAATGAAGAAAGGCAGGCTCCAGAGGCTGTATAACTTGTGACACCATTTTTATATTATGTCCACAACAGGCAAATGTGTAGAAGCAGGAATTAGATTAGTAGTGACTCTCCAAGGGAAAGACGACATGACTTTTGTATGGATGAGAATGTCCCCTAATTACACAGGGCTGACTATCACACAACCTTGTAATGCATTGTATATACAATTGAAAGATTGAAGTTTACACTTGATATTTTTACTCATTTGAAAAACTTTGAAATCCTGCAAACAGAACAAAAGATATGATAGTACTTCAAAGCGCATGGTGCTTAACAGACACACTCAAACCTCATGTTTGCCTCTGAGAAAACCAAGTGGACACCCGAAAGCTTCTGAGTATTTGTCAACCTCCCTCTGTATAGCTAGGAAAGAGCTCCATCTGCTTTCAACACCGTGAAAGCAAAAAGAAGCATGGAAACCTGACTCCAGCTCTAATCATCTCTCTCAGATTCTACCCATCAAGCCACGTTACTGGCAGGATTCTTTTTGGTCTGAGGCAGTGGCTAACTAAGGCCAGCCATTTCAGATTGGAGACAGAATGGTATTCCATCTTCCCCTATCATCTTTCAAGTCCTGTTTCCTCCTAGTCCATGTCCTAGGCTTGCAGATTCCTCTCAATCTGTTTCACAACCGGAATAAAGACACTGGAAACTGAGTTAATGCTCAGCCACAGTCTCCTCTGCCTTAAGCCCTGGTAGCCAGCATAAATCTACTTCCTGACTCAGCATGCACTTGGGAATGTCGTCATCAAACATCTACACATGAAACCCAACGTGCAGGCTGGACCATTGACTCTACGCTTTATTCATCTTTCTATGTCACTGTAGGGGCTACAGTTACTAGATAAAGCATTGAAGCTATCGTTGGAAGGGATTCCATCTCAGGCTCTCTCTTCCCTCTTCCCTCCTTTTTGTCTTTCTTTTGTGTTTTCTTAATTAGCAATAAAGCCTTCTTGAAAGGAAACTAGGAGCCAGGTCTGATGCTAGACCTTAAAGATAGCAGAAACCCCTGGAAAGGCTCACCTCAGTGCACCCCCTTGTGGCTCTGAAGAGCACACTTCAGCTACCAGCCAGGTCCTGGGATTCTGGTCTCAGTGCCAGTGGAAAATACTGTTTACTTGAAAGAATAAACTCTGAGCACTTGCCATTAAATTCAAGATATGTGCATTACCTCTTAATGTTAGTTTTATAAAATAGTAGCTGTAATCGTTTGCCTTTCAAAAACATTGTTACCAAGTACAAAGCATCCTTGATTGCAAAAAGATCTATGGTTATTTTGTGAGTATGACTCTGCCTGCACATATGTTAAATGCACTGATTGTGTGCCCGGAGCCTTTAGAGGACAGAGGAGGGTGCCAGATCCCTGGAACTGAAGTTAGTAACAGTTGTGAGCTGTTACGTGGGTGCTGGGAACTGAACACAGGTAGTCTGGAAGAGGAGCCTGAGCCACCTCTCCAACCCCTATAACACAGCCATTGAACTAACTTATTTTAAAAATCAGAAGGAAGCTATACTTACAATGCCTTATGCAAGTGCTTATTGAAAGTATCCTCCCCCCCCCCCAATCACAAATATCACAGTGAGCTTCTTTCTCCATGTTGCTTTTGCATTGGATCAGTTCATATCAAACTAGCTATTGTTTCTGTGGATTATTTATGGTTCCTAACTACCCAAGAGTCCAACTGAGCAATGATTGTATAGGACTCTAAGTCCCAAATGACAATCCTGCTCTTTGGAAAAGGCTTTAAGTAGAATATGGCTGTGTTTTTCCCGTAAAAATATATGCTTACATAAAAAGAGAATCACATCTTGCATTTGTCAAATCCTTAAAGACGTTCTGAGTGCTTGACTTCCTGCAGAATTAACGAGCCAGCAGCTGGCATTGTGGTTCCTGTCTATCTTCCCAGCACCTGAGAGGTGGGGGCTAGAACAATGTGTGTCCTGAAACACAGAAGAGAACCTGTCTCAAAGAGTCCAGGCCTGGGGCTGGGGCTCAGTAGCAGAATTCTTGTTTGGTATGTACAAAGTCCTGGGCGTGAACCCCAGCAATATAGAAACAAATTAAAAACAAGTATATGATTATGAGAAAACATTCTATTAGAAATATTAAACAAAGTCAGGTTGTCGCATATTTTAGAAGAAAGTGGAAACACTTGAGTTTCTAGTGTACCTTGAAGACAGGTACTGACATGACTCTTACATTCTTAAATTATTGTTTCCTATCATGTCTAAAAATTACTGCTGATAACAAATGGGATGTATTAGTATTTCTCAAATTTAAAGAGGATGGAGGAATGCAAGTTTCAGGCCAGCCTATGTTATATGCTATGACCTTGTCTAGATAGAGGATAGTGGAGGGACCCAGGAGCATGGGGAGGGCAGCAGGGTATAGGAATTTGACAAATACAGTGTACTGGTATTTGAAATTCCCAAATAAATCAAAAATAAATAAAATATTAACTTCAAATAACTCCCAAGGGCACCAGAACAACGCACCCACTAAAACTTGTTTTATACTTAAAATGAATTTTAAAGAGCAGGCAATGTCGCCTTGTAGCTTCCTGCTTCTCAATCTTCAGATGTGTCTATGGCGGTAGCTATGGGTGTGGACACAGACACTTCCAGGCATTCCTTTTCTGCCCAGACATTTTTTTCTAGGCTAAATACACACATAAGCACTAGTGGTAGGCCTCTCAATGAAAAAAAAATGAAATTCACATGCATAAAGTGACATATACATGTCAGGTGACTCACAGCCTCTCCTCCCATGAATATACCTATCCTGGATCTATTCTGGATGCAACGAGGCCTGAGATGGAACAGTCCTCGGGTAGCTGCAGAGGCAGCCCAGGAATGGTAGTAAAGCGGTTCTGCCAGTGCTCAACATTATTTTAACACAGAGACAGCATCCATAGCTGCTAGAATTTTAACTAGCCTTAAGTAATAGAAAAATTTGTCAAATATGTATACTTGATCAAAATGCCTAGGATTTCTCATTTCTTTACATAAATTCAACCACAAATGACATAACTCTTCCAAAGGTCTGAAAGAGAAGAGAAGGAGAAGAGGTCCTTTTCTCACAGTTAAAAGTCAGGCTACCAGGAAAAGAAGCATCCAACTTACACAAGGTGGCCATGAGGCAGTGGTAGCTGCAGTGCAGTATGGCTGTCTAAGTCAAGCCTGAATGCATTAGGTGTATTCAGGCTCTCTATTGTCTTCTACTCCACTTGGGACAAACAAGGTCTGCCTCCTGTACCAGCAGTTATGGCATCATCAGTGTTGAGGGTGGGCAGTGGAACCTCTTCTCTCTGGGTTTACCTCACAAATAGGCAGAATGGGGAGAATCTAGGCAAGGATTATGTGATGGTTTGTATATGCTTGGCCCAGGGAATGGCACTATTAAGAGGTGTAACCTTGTTGGCATAGGTGTGTCACTGTGGGTGTGGGCTTAAGACCCCCATCTTTGCTGCCTAGAAGTCAGTCTTTTAGCAGCCTTCAGCTCCTCCTGTACCATGCCTACCTGGATGCTGACATGTTCCCCACCTTGATGATACTGGACTGAACCTCTGAACCTGTAAGCCAGCCCCAATTAAATATTGTCCTTGTAAGTGTTTCCATGGTCATGGTATCTGTTCACAGCAGTGAAACACCAACTAAGACGGCTTATATTCTATGGTTCTTAGGTCAGAGTACCTTTCCAGATCAATATTTCCTGTGGTCACCATGGAGATAGAGAACACCCAGAGGACTGCCATTCAACTTAAGTTTTGAAAGTATGGAGTACAGATATCCAAGCTCAATCTCAAAAGGTTACAGTACATTAGTATTCATTAGTATTAATGGAGGCCCCTTGTAGGCAAAATACAAGGAAATTATTCACAGAGATTATTACACAGTGCTTTGACAGTATAGGTCTGCCTCAAAGAGCTGGAAGACTGTACTTTGCATGGCTTCTGAGTCACTAAGCCTCTGGAAGACCGATGTGACCTCCAAGTTCTCTCTATAATTCCCTGACAAATATGTGAAATCTTTAAACTCTGGAATAATTCACCCTCTACTGTAAATGATTAAGTGGGCATCAGTCGCCTGTCTCTGCTGTGAGACTGTATGTGTACACTTTCCATTCTTTTGTGGGTGGTTGATGACCACTTACAAGTTAACTCAGTTGCTGAGACTGCAGCAAGTTGGCTCAGTTTGTGATGCATGGAAGTGAAGCCTGGATCACATTTCCATCAATAACACTAGACCACTCATCACAAAAACCAGTAGAAAATGACCAGAGACGTATCCAAGAAGGTCTTAGTGTTGGAGTCAGATGACAGTTAGCAGAAAGGCTCATTGCTCTAATTGTGTAAAGATAAAGATGAACTCAAGGTGGTATTCTTCCTGTATTCCTGACTTTTTCACACTAGATATAAAATCAAACACAACAAAAAAGAAAATGTCCTTTGATGTCATTTCTTCATCTTGAATTATCATCTATATTTTTCATGAAAGACTTGTATTTTGGGTTTTTGTTGTTGTTCTTGTATGCTTTTTTTGCCTACATATATGCATTCCCAAGCAATGTAAAGCACAGTTAGAACTCAATAGATGGTTGAATGTACATATGGGTAAATAGATAAAGCCCCACGCTGTTCCAAAAGTTCTCAAGCCACACATTACTCTTTAAGGGTTAAAGTAAAAGATCCCAATATGCCAGGGAGAGAGGCATACTTCTATTTCAATTATCAGAGTTTCACTTTTGAAGTCAAACTGTTCAAATCTGTCTCCTTGGAGAGGGAAGAGGCTGGGGAAGATAAAGTGCTGCCAAGCGCCACAGCACAAAGACCTCCTGCCCCCCTGCTCTCAGGGCAATGACCTTGTGATCTCATTTGCAATCTGTTTTACAAAGAAAGCTCCATTATGCTCATTTCTGGGGTGAAGCCAGGATGATGAGGACTGTCATGCAGAACCTGAAGGCCTGGCTAGGATATTGTATGCATTAGAGTACACGGGCATGTGCATGAACATGTACAGTCACATACATGCATGCATATGTATATACACATGCAGTCTTATGTTTGTGCACTCACGCATATACTTATATGTGCATGTTTGTGGTCACGTGAGTTCAGTCATACCTATGCACATGTGTGTGCTATCCAGGATGAAGAGTGGAGTGGGACACTGAATCTCCAGGGGCCAGACTCCTTTAATGCTGAACTGCATGCTGAGCCCCACAGTTCTGAGAAGTCTCACTAAGAAAATGGCACTATCTTTAGATATGGCATTTAAAATATCTTTTCATCTTAATTTTTTTATTATGTTGTGTCATCTACCTTTCAAAACAAGAATGAAAATAATCACAAAATTAAAATTAGAAATGGAATGGAGATGAAGTGTAAAGGACCAAAAAATGTATATGAAATTGATTACTTAGAATACTTACTTCAAGAGAACTCAAGAAAAATCAATGTCACTCTAAGAGTCATGCACATATCCAAATTTCTGTGAGTGTCACATGCCTGTCGTCTCTAAGGTCTACTGACTAGTGTCATGTAACTGGTGACCAACCCTTTGATGAAGGCAGAGAGATCAATGAGTTCCTAATTGAAGCAAAATGAGGTCTACAAGGCATCACTTAAGCATGTGTCAATAAGTGGAAAAGCATTATATCACTTGGCCTCCTGACTCTCAGACCACTGGAGATAGATCTTATCTGGGGGTTGGAGGATCAAATCACCATCACCTCTATTTCAAAGGAGCAATTGAAAACCAAGAAAAGTAAAGCAACATGTTCAGTATATTATTTTACTATGCTGTCTGGATTCTTTCTTACTTAATATCTCATGAGTATAAAAAAATCTCATTTTTACCCCAAACTCATTTAAAAAATAAAGCAAAACAACATTTTATAGTATAATGTGAATAAAATATCACCAGAGGATATGAAAACCCTCAATTATATACTCAGAGTCAAACATTTGAAACCTTATTTTTATTAAATACATGTTGCATAGTTTTCCCTGTCCAATTAATTTAAATATTAATACAAGAAGCTTGTGAGTGGACAGGGAAAAGGGAGGTGGAGGTAAGAGTTTCAGAGACAGAGACAGAAGAAAAGAAGGAAGGAAGATGGAGCAAGAGGAAGATAATCCAGATTTCGTGTGGCTTTAAATAGCCACAGGTAGCTATGAATCATAAAGGATAGAATAATTGGAATAGCTTTTCTAATATAGGTGGGCAGCTTGTATCATTATCAATTGGCTCTGAAATTATTGTGTGGGCATCTTGTGAATTGAGAATTTACTGATATAAATCTGACTTCTAAATCCCAAGCCTCTAGAGTTTTGATTTTAACTGGGTTCCTGGGATTTGGGACCACTGTCCACAGAGGGTGAGTGGCTGGGAATGAGAGCAGAATCCACAGAGCAAGAAAACTGCAAAATAGGTGGCAAAACGAAGCCAGCCTGCCAGAGCAGAGAGTAACTGGGTATAGCGCGAGATGGTGCCGGCTTCTTAAATATTTCCCACAACAAATAGACTCTGGCACAAACTATATGGAGGGGGTTCTAGTAAAGTTTTATTATTTTGCAAAGCAAAACGAGTTACTGATCCTTTATCCAAATTGGCAGAAAGGTTTAGGATTTCTTTCAGGTATTAAAATATTCACATATGAATGAGGTTCCCCCAAGTTTCACGTGCACTTTATAGGCAGAGTCCAAAAGTGAATGTAAACAAAGCATGTCCTTCTGATGCCACCAGAGGCGTGAGATCAGGTGTGGCTGTGTGTTGCTGTGGAGTCTTCAACACGTGAGAAGTCTGAGATTTAGGAATACTCAAAACATTGGATCTTCAGATCATTGATGTTCGCCCTGCATCACCTCAGTGCCATTGTAGTGAAACAAAAGTCTTTGCCAGACCGCGTAGGTCCGGATCACAACTATGCATCCTGTGCTGTCCACAGTGAGACTCAGGATGGACGGGCATGTGCATAGAAACTCTCACAGCAACTCAAGAATAGTTTTATGTTGGATAATATAATAACATTAGATAGTATTTCAGGTGCTTTTTATTTCACTTTTCTACTCATTTAATTTTATTGTAATTTAAGAAAGAATTGATCTCTAGTAAATTGGAAAAGCAATAAGAGAACTGATTGATTACGCCAGGCAGTTTGGGAAGCACTGGACTAGAATTGACCACCAGGCCTGCTGAGTGAAGTTTTACTTCGGAATAATAGAATAGCCTTCTAGAATTTCAAAGAAACCACCATCTAAATGCAAACATAAACGTTAAATGTCTATGTTTCTGTAGTTGCTAATGTGAGTTTTTGATCCCTCATTGTTTCATGGCGCTCTGGCTGATTTCCAACATCAAGGTCAATAAAAAACAATCCAGAAGTGAATGGAACCTAATGTAATGATGACTAAGGCAAGGCATTACAGGCAACCAAGAGTGTAGAAATCTAACACGCGAACTGTTTGTTGTTTAAACTTCAGGCTGGAGCCAGGCACCTCGAGGCAGGAATGGCCGACCCTACTGCTCCCTGCTTCCTCGACGCTGAGGTTTACTGAACAGGTGTTTTCAGTCGGGCTTCTCATTTATAAACGGGCTCCGTGACCATACACACACAAAGCCACTTGTTCGACAGTCTCAGAAGAGGGGCCGAGGACTGACCAGACATGAGACATGATTACCCTCTCACCCTGGAAATCCCTGAGGGTTGAGGATGATGCTACCGCAGGTCAGGATGCAGGAGGCACAGCTGCTGCCTGTTTCGCAGGGTGCAGGAAGGTTTCTGTTTCCAGATGACATGCCAGTTCTAAAACTGAGTGATCAGGTAGCACTAATTTCCCTCTTTTTGTCTCTCTTTGTAGAGTCCTAATTTTAAGGCAGTGTTTTATAAGTTTGTATCATCCTTTGAAAGTTGTACATATTTGAAGAGAACAACAACAAAACCATGTCGCTAAATTTCTTTTCAAAAAATAACGTGCCTGATATAATTAAGCATCATTACCCTGTCTGCACATGATGTCGAGGACAGACAATGGATGTGTCACTGATGGCTCTCAAACAGCCAAAGTCCTTTTCCCTTGGGTTTCTGGCTTTCGTGACAATGAAGACTCCCTCTAGTGGTTAAAGAAATAAATGTAAACTCTCTTTTAACCAAAAGGGTGATTTATTTATTTATTTATTTATTCCTTAACTAGGATGTTTTCTAAAGAAAAAAAAAATGAGTGTTTATTTTTAAAGTTCTCTAAATAAGACAATTATAAATATTAAGGTGCAAAATTTAGATTGTATCCCTAACTTATGAAAAAGTATACAGTAAATGAAAGTTATAATCCTGATAGTCTGAGTATGACATAATAAAAAAGTGATATGTATTCAGAAAAAGAAGATGCACCATCGATTTCATTAATGGAGGCATGACTAGTGGATGCTTGCACAAATCGATGCTTTCCAAAGCAAGTTATGTGGCTCTTCTACAGGAGCTACAATCTACTGATTGCAAGGAACACTTCATTTAACATAATAAATATTTAGCCTGGTTAAAAGTGATATTACGTGAAAATTTTTAACTGCAAAAAAAAAAAGGTGGCAAATGCATATAGATTATTTTTACCATCTAATTTTCAATCCCTTTTCAGCTGAACAACAAAACACTGAGACCCACAGAACTCAAATGACTAGCTGCAAGTCAGAGAGATAGAGAAAAAGACCAGGAGAAGCCGGTTCCCTAAGCTGCAGCCTTTTAGCTGCTTCCAGGAGGGACTCCCCTTTGCCACCTTCCTCCTGTTTATTCGAGACGAAGCATGATCTGTGACTGTCTAAATCCCAAATGTAAAGCCTCTCATTCTTTTCAGATTTATAGACTTTAGCATTTTGTTTATCGTTCAGAACACCCAGAGAAGTATTTGTGGGCTCATTGACCCATCTCTGAGAGATTTATTTTACAACATGAAAATGGAAGTTAAAATTAGAAATTACCTAAAAACTAGTGGAATTCGGATCCTAAGTCTCTCCCAGTTACTGTGGACTTGAGAGCTCAGCCACTCCTTGTTTGCTGTACATGTATCACTTATGAGGTTGAGTAAAGAGAAAATGAACCAGATTAGTAAAAGTGCTTTGAAATGTGTGAGAAATGCTATAAAATAAATTTTTGTTTTAGTTACTCAGAGTTATATCACTCTGGGAAAAAGGCTGTTTCATCTACAGCTTCAGTTTCTTTGAGGGAGAGGAAAATAAAAGAAACTTGCCAATTGTTTTGTGGAATAGTAGATACAGAAGACAGTGACAGCTTCCCTGTAGGAATAGGCATTGCATGGCAGGTTCTGGGGTAGATACCGGAGAATTGATGATCTAACATCTTCCCTTAAAGATTTGGAATCTGGTTTGTAGTAAAGTGAAAATTCTGTTAAAATCATACCTATGAGTTACTGAAGTTAAACTCACCTATAAGCACTACCGTGCACTGGCAATACCTAGAGAATACCAAACACGTTCAGAAATTTGAAGTTTTATAACCTAAAACTTTTTATTTCCCTTCTTATCAATCTAGATGCTGAACTCTGAGATGGGCCCTTGTCTGTGTCTGCCTATTCTGTAAGATGGTGCCAGGAGCAGAAGAAGCATTCCTATTGGTTGAATCTGAACTCCACCATGGAGGACAAAGGGCAGAGGATATGAGCTAACAATATCTAGGGATACTTTGCCATCTCATGAAGATAGGCTGTCTGCCTGACTCCTGCTACCTTCCAGGATCCCAACTCAACTGAGTGACGGTGGTTCATTATATTTTCTAACACATATCCTGACATTATGCAACATTCCCAAACTGCCCTGTATTTTCCAACCTAGATGAAAGAATATGCATGACATTTCTGCCCTTGTTGCCGTTGATTTGCATGTCAAAAAAAAAAAAAAAAAAAAAGAGGCAACAGCAACCTGAACTCTGCAGTGAACACAAAACCCCAAGAACAGTTAGTGTTTCTTCTCAACTCTTTAAAGTTTGACCAAGAAAGATAGGCCTGGGCTTTCCAGGCTAGATGCTTCTACATACATGGCGTGTGTGTGTGTGTTTTTGTCTGACAAATATAATATAAAATGTTCCACTTAAATGATTAAAATGGGGGAAAGAAGGAATCTTACCAGTTCCACTATTTTTTTTGAAATAATATTTAAAAAAAATCCAAAACGTGGGGTAAAAGAAGCTTCTTTTGTTTTCATACAAATCAAAAAGAGTTCGAGAAAACATTCACAGCAAGCACTGTCCAGCGAGGACCCGGAAAGAAGCAAATAGTGGGGCCAGATGTTGGGGTGATCTGTGTCAGAAGGGCACAGGAGCATGGTGTTGATTTCAATGGCTGCTGGCAGAAGCTTTGCTCCAGCAGCATGGGGAAAACCCTGAACTAGTGGAATTCTTCCCTACTCTTTCCCTCTTCTTGCTAAGACACCCTAAACCACTAGTCAGTGGTGCTGATAGCTGTCAAAGAAGCTGAATTCACTGGCCAACCCTGCCAGCAGGGATCACATCAAAAGGGAGATGACTGAGTGAACAAGGGCGTCTCCAGGCTGTGCCATTTTATATCCCACTCAACCTTCAACAGCTGTTTCTTGAGCGAATACAGACTTCAAATAATTATGTGAAAAGAACAACAAAATTCCAGATGTAGACAATGTTTATATGTGTTCCTTGGCCCTTGATTGGGCCCACAAAGGGGGACGAGCAATGTCATGTCTGAAGGATGAGAGCTTATAACCAGGTGGAATTAGAACCAACAGTTTCTCTTATTGGCACTCCCAGCCAAGGTCTCAAAAGAGAACATGGTAAAATGGTTTTGTATCAAGCGGAATTTTTTAAACAGAAAATGCAGAATGGTGTGTTATAGTTTTAGGGACTCTATTGCCCTGAGTGATCATTGCCACCAGTCATTGGATAAAAATTTAAAGGACTTTTCCATCAGCTCTGGTGTTCTCAATGTCATGGCCACTCGTAAATTAGGCAAAGGCTCTCTCATATCAAGTTCTGACAGAATTTTCAATCTTAGCCAGTCCACAATGCTGAAACACAGAACATAAACAGAGGCTTGCTTTAGAATATTAGATGTGACCGAAGCCTGCTCAGCTCCTTTGACACTGTGAGACATTTTGTCACTTCACCTGGAGAAATATACACGGCTTATTCGGAAGTGCTGCCAGAGTCCAGCACCTGTCAAAACCTCTATCTGTCAAGGCTTTCACAGAGAGTTTCAAAATGACAGATCAGGATGTCTGAGTTGATGGAGCCCCAGGAAAAATGGAACAGATAGAAAATTCATGACTCTAAACTAGATCAAAGTGACTTCTGTCAACATCATGTCAAAAGAACTGTTCATTTTTAGAGGTTTTTTAAAAAATTATATAAACACTTTTCTGAGCATGAGCTAAGTGTAATGAAGAAAATGTTTTCTTGTTCTACAGTATGATCATCCAAATGTTCAGACATATACTTTATATAACCTAGAAGGAAGGAAAATTCTAATAGTCATTACTGTCTGCCAGTTAAAACCACTGACATTCAAGAAAGAATTATGAAGATACTATCTGCCCAAAATAGGACAAACCATCTGGCTATCACAGAACAAAAGGGGGTTTTTGTTGTTGGTTTTTTTTATTTTTCACACATCAAATCCTACAACTGGATTCGTTGCTTCTTATTCTGTTACACCAGGCTCTGATTTTCCCTCCACTTGATTAGTGTGGCAATTTAAAATTTAGGAAACAGTATTAGTTTCCTAACATATTTGCTATTATTTAAAATTTAAAAACAAATGGAAAACCCTTATGATGCACAATTTTCTTAAATTATAGCTTTCAGAAGAAAATAAAATAAAAAACCAAAACCGTGATAAATAGCTTACTACATTTAGTACTGAACTTTCAGAAACCCCCCACAATGGCATTCAAAGCCACTCACCAGACGAAATATGTGTTAAAGAATCCGAAAGTGACTGCCTTCCTGTTCTGACTTCTAACACCTTTGAGAGAGGAAGGCTGGCACCTGGTGCTAGAACCCAGGTAACCTGTCTCCTGCTGCTTATCTGTCAATAGATAAACAGGACATGGGACCTAGTGAGGACAATACTGGGGTTTCACTCAGCTTCTAAACAGGAAATAGACATCAAAAGAACTTGTACCAGACACGCACACTCATGCACATAAGCACACACATGCACACATACATGTGCACATGCATGCACACAGGGACAGTTTTTGTAATCACTACAACTGACCTTAATAAAATGACAATGTCACTTTTCAATATCCCATTGGCCTTTCCTATAGCCGGGGTTGAGAAATTTTGACATCAGCCCTTTCAGCCACAATCTCAGAGAAGCCAGCTGGCTCAAAGTGTTCTGTGACCAGGACAGGTTGCTTACCTCTAGAAGGCTAAAGTATTTAAAAGATAACAACTCCATCTGGCTTAGAGAGGAACACCATGTTTGACAATGGTCCCACTGCAGTGTATGTACAGTCTGCAGGAAGTGCCATCTAGGACTATGAAATTAGGGCAAGATCACCAAGCCTTCCTGGAAGGAGAGCTGAATGCATTTTCTTTCCTACTAATAAAAAGATGTTTATTACCTGTGAGTGCATAGAGGTGTGGGTCTCATGGCCACCAGTGACTGGTGATAAGCCCCTTTTCCTCATTTACATTGATAGCCAGCATTAGTGAAGATATACGCATTTCATTTCATGGTTCAGAAAGAACAAAGTATATGTATATGTGATAGCAGTGGGTGGTTAATGAAATGGTCTGACAAACATAAGCTAATACATAATCATACCAGAATGTGACTGCAACACCTGTTCTTGCTTCACAGACTTCCAATTCTTAAGAAAAAGTTACCACTCACAAGAAGTGAAGCCACTCCTATTTAGACATCAATATGCTCGAAGGAAATTTTAGTCGCTGTTTTTGGTAGTGGTGTTGCAATCACTAAAGGGTGGTTATTCTAATGATATCAAATCTCTTTTGCTTCTGTCCTAAGAGTAATGAAAACTTCACACATGCATGAAGCTCCAGTAATTATTTTAAACTGCCTTCTGTTGTCCCCCTGAGGAACACGGTGGTATTTGTTTGATGCAGTTTAATTAGTGTCAGGGTAATTAATGCTATGCTATCTACATGAGATCAAAACCCTTTCTTTGTAACATTCTGGTAACTCAGAACTAAGAAAACGAAGGGTTTTGAAAATGTTGTGGCATGGTGTTAACCTGAGATCACTGATGAACTGAATGGCTCATCTCTTCCCCCCAGCCTCACCCAAATGCCAAATCCAGTCTCTCCCAGGACAAGATCAGGCCTGTAATGCATTGCAACTACTCTGCCAGGCATAAGATTCGGTGGCTGCTATGGAATTAAATTCTTTTTTTATGGGCATAATCAAATTAACTAAAGCATTCACAGTCACCAGGCACCTTTTGCAATAGTTTAATCTTTTAATAATGAAATAGTAAACTTCTGCACTGACAGAGAACTGGAGTCCCTTGTAAGCGGGGTGTCACATTGCCATGTGCTGATATATTTTTTCAAATAAAGAAATCATTTGGTTTAATGAATGAATGTGATTCTGCTTAAATGCCTGAATAAAATTTGCATTTAATTGTAGGTATAGATAGTCTCTCTGTTTGACAATAATGTTAAGAGAAGGGAGGGGCAAAACAGAGATAGGAAAGGAGAGAAGTTAAACACACAAAAATTCCAGACACATACATAACGTGCACTGCCATAAATCCCTTTTAACTGTTTCTTTGGTAATAAGCAACGGCAGTATAAATCTCCCAACACGCAAACTCAAGCTGATCACAGGCTTAAGGAAATAGCTCCAGTTATCTTGACTGGATAAATTATTATACCCTAAAAAGGTTATTCCAGTTTCTAATAAAGCACTGTAGCTAACAAACAAAAATAAAAAGACTAACCATTCTCTTATTTTGTAACAGATGAAATTACAGGGTGCATGGGATCAACACAAGGACATTGAATTTATTTCAAGTCTCAAAAACGCACTATGTACTGTTCATTTTGGAAGAAGGCTAGTGCTTTAACACAAAGAGGAGGGTCACATTAGACTTATAGTATTTTTATAGTAAGGGGAGGGCTAATGGCACATATCTAAAACATAAACGTGACTGTCTGGAAGTCAAGCCAAATGGATTTTGTCTATTACAAAAGTACAAGGAATGAAAATAAGCTGTGTACAGCACAAGAAATGAATGGACAGCAGCACCTCTAAGGATTAAATGCTCAGTCTGCCACAGTTATGAAATTGGGTCTGTACCCATCAGTTGTGGAAATTAAAGTTAATGTCATAAAAATAAAATCTCATTAGAAATTTTTGCTTAAGCTGTTGGCAGGTGATCCCCTAACAGGGCTGGTGCTGACGGCATCTTCTTTAGGTCATTCCTTGTGAAATGCCTTCTGGGATCAGCTGATTAGCCAAATATGTTTTTTCACATCTTTAGTTCTACTTTCTATGAGTTAGTTGTTTATCAATTAAGGTGATAAATACCAGTGAGTCTGGTTACAGCAGAAACACAGCAATGTACCCTCTAGGAACCTCGCAGTAAGAGCTGTGTGCAAAGTTCAACAACTGTGAAGGAACTATTAAGGAGGACATACACACAAGTGACCTTGACTGACACGCGCACTTCATTTCTGCAATAAACAGCAGTGGTGCTGATAACTGCTCATTGGCGCAGAGAGTAATTACCTATCTGTCAGCGTTGCTGGTGTGTGCGAAAGAGTATAAATGAAACATACATAATGTGTGGCAATAATATCAGGCATGCAGAACCTAATGCATTATCATCATTCTCAGGACCCAGGTTTATGTGGCTGCCACCACTGAGTAAATGCCTCCTAGCCATGATAATTTCATTCTAATCTCTCTTCCATATTATAATTTTCATTGCTAAAAGATACTAAGGAGCAATACGTTTCAATCAAGGCTAAATAGAACACGACCTGTAACTAGCTATTTTATACACCTATATATTTTTTCTTTCAAAAATTTTAGTCAATTTATGAAGAGACAGGAATAAGCTATAAATTTCTGTGTGACAATCCCTGTCCGTGCCAATGTCACCATGTCTAGAGATGGGGTGGAGGAGGCCTAGGGAAGGGTCAGCAGTTTTACCTCCCATTTTTCCAACCACAAAAACATCCATCTTTTAAACTCCCATTCTGCTCGGAAACAGAAGGTTAGAATGCATTTTGAACAAAATAGCGTCCATTGACAAAAAGAAAACAATCCAGTTTCTAAGATAAATTATCTTCATTTACTTGAGTACTGTAACGGCACAAGAGAAGCACAGGGAGATGTACAGTCACACACTCTGCTGTGTCATAAAGCTGTCCAGCTTATGCTTTGTTGTTTCCTTCTCCTGTGAAATCCTGGTTTTAACACCAGGTAAAAGGAATCAAAGATACACAGGTAGCCAAGAGGCCACCATGACTGGCACCTCTCTGCTAGATAGAGGCTGAAAACCTGGAAACATAGTATCCCAAACTAGATACAGAAGCAGCTACTAGATGACCAGTTGAGTCCAAAAAGAGAGTAAACAACTATAATCAGCACCGGCATCATTTTAACTGATCTAGTTTTTCTCTTTATAGCAAAAGAATGTACTTTGGAGACTTTATGTAATCATGAATAACTATTGCAAAATCTATTTCCTCAGAGGGAAAACGATTTTATTGATTGAATAACATCAGCTTTCAGAAAGTTAAGAAGTGAATGATAATGAGCAAGATTACCGAGTAACATTTTTAATTTCTGTGCTTTTGTTTGCTGATTTCTCATAGTGGTTTTCTTGAGCTAAAATTGTGAGCAATATGTGATCTAGAGATTCATCAAATCAAACACAGAGCTCAAGTTTCCCTTTCCTTCTTTATGGTTCAGAAGCTTCTCTTCCTATATTTCTGGTCAGGAGAAAAACTAAGAAATAACCAATAATAAGTTGCATTGAGATGTGATTTATTATATCCCAACGACACACTTCTATTTGAAAGAAGGAGAAATCCCCAGGTCATCTTTAACATTAAGAAATAAAACTTATTCCAGTTTGTCACGTCATGACACTAAACAGCTTATCTCCTTGACTGTGTTATTGCCATCTTGTCTTGCCAGAATGATCTGGAAAAGATTTTAGCCAAATTGGAAGTCATTTAACCAAAGCTATCATTTCAGCATCTTAATTGAAACTGATACATCAATATTGCCTACAAAGTACAGAGATTGATCTCACTTATTTCAGTGGCTTCCATTTGATCCACATGATACTATTTGTCTGAGTAATTTAAATCTTTCCTAATGTGTAATATTACATGGGCTTTTCAGAAGTGCTTAAGAATATTAAGAATAAAGTACTTCCCAGAATACAGACAAATTTCAGGGAGAGACATAACTTTATTTCATTGATCCTAAGAAGGCCTGAACTGTTTTTGTTGTTGTTTGGTTTTTTTATTTTGTTTTTTTTTTACATGTTAATCTAGTTGGTAAAACTTCTTAGGATTCCAAGTAGTAAGAACAGGAGGATCCCAGCATTGTATCACCAAAGTATCTTATTCAGCCCTTTCACTCAAGGAAACGCAGTATCTTAACCTCTTATAGCTCTGAGGATCCATTACATCCCTGATCTTCAAGTGTTCCAAACTACAGCAATTACATCTTAATAAAGTCCCCAACCAAATTATATATTCATTTTATACTAACATCTACTTTATGCATGTATGCCATAAAACCTCTAGTTAACTGATTGAATCAATAGTTAGTTGACTCTCTCTCTCTCTCTCTCTCTCTCTCTCTCTCACACACACACACACACACACACACACACACACACACACAGAGAGAGAGAGAGAGAGAGAGAGAGAGAGAGATCAACTACTTAGGACTGTATTAGGACCATTAAGCAACTTGCATTTGAATAACTGTAACATTTTTTTCTCCAGGCCCTAATCAGTAATTAAATATCAAACAGGTTGATAGTTCACAACCTAGGAATTAGGCAGGAAGCCAAGGGAGCCTAACTCATGTCCAGCTCCTACAAGCAATTATCTTCCAGTTGAACAGCACTATATAGACAATGTGTTTGGGGGACTGTATGTCACTTTTGTGGTGTACGATGTTGGTGAAAGCAGCAAGAACCAGGGGAGTGTGTAACTCACTATTTAAAACACTTGGGAAATGATCACCTTCCAGGATTTCTTAACTGTTACAAGAATATGCAGTATATGATTAGAGCTCACCTTGGTGACTGCTTACTCACATACCAGAACACGGCTATTGTGATATTTCTCACATTCACCCTCAGCACCTAAAATATCACTTTTTGTAATGAATATGTATTGAACAAATGAGTGGAATCAACTAGCAAGTAAATGAATAGTATTCTCCAGAGAAGATTATCCACATATATATTCTCTCTATCCAGTCCTATACATTCTTTCTATACGTCCATATGTATCATATATGTATGTGTGTATATACATATATATTAGAATATATATATATATATATATATATATATATATTCTAATTTGATGTTTTATAGGCCATGCCAAAAAATTGTCAAAATGTTAGGTACAAAGCACTCTCTTTGAAATATTATAAGATATTTTGAGGAAAGCGTTAATAAGCTTATTTAGAATTGATGGTATTACAGTTAAATATACTTTTAAATTAGAAATTAACTTTTAATATATGGCTTGGTGAAGATAAGAGTGAGATATGTAAAGTATAGTTGCCTTTGGTGTAGGCAATATACTTGATTAATTTGGAACAATTTAGCAGTGAAAGATTAATTAAGAATTTCATCCAGTACAGGCCATCTTTCTTTTCCAATTACATCCTTTTAGAGTCATCATAACTGTTTTAATAATTGCTCAGAAAATGCTAGAAAGTATCAGGATAATACAGCAATTCATTCAGAACAGCCAAAGTCAGGAACATAGCATTTTAATATTTGGGAGCTTAACTCTGAGATATGTAAATATACTCTTATTTAAAAACATCTGACTATAATCAGGCAGGTTACACTGAACCTGATATTTTTATTTACATAAGATCACTTTTATTAAGTACTAAGATATTTTGCTGGAAGAAAGAAAAAGAAAACAGTACTAACCTATAAAACTTACGAAATTTACCAGAATTAAAACAGAGCCATTTATATCAACTCTAACCCAAAACAAAAATAAAAGCAAAATACAAGCCCCACACAAAAAAAAGCAAAAATAAATAACTGAAATGCTAGGACAGAAGGGTTCTCATGAGTGACGGCACTAACAATGGTTACTGATAGAATCACAGCCTTGTACAGAGGCTACCCAAGTCTTACACTAAATTCTACAGCACAGACAACTCCCCCATGCACATTTGCTGAATCCTGAACAAACATTACCTTTGTTATTGATCTTTGTAGTCAGGATTTCAAACTGTCTTGTATGACCCTTGTCAGCGCATGCTTGCAGAACTGAGCCATTCGCAAATAACTATCCTTCGGAAGTTCCCTCAGTGACTGTTTTCAGGTGGTGGGGTTATTTCTGAACAAAGATTCTGTAAAATACACTTTAAAGCAAATCGATCATGTTAATCTGTAACATTTAGCTTAATTAAGAAAATTTGGGAGTATGGGGTGAAATTGAAGTTAGGGTTCTTGGTAAAGGTAAATATAAAACTTCGACTAAAATGTGCTGAGTGTCTATTATACTGAAGAAAAATTTATATTTAGGAGCTTTGCTATAATCCAGGAAGCTATTCTCAAAAGCACCATTTTCTCCACACTTGAGGTATTATTTATAATTTAAGCATATACTCTCTCATATTTTGGGCCTTGGAATCAGGTCCCCAGTTGTAATGGAGTAGAATTCACTGTAAAAAGTTTAACAAATAAACTTTCACTCTTTGGTTTCTCATATGAAAGCTGTAACACACAATCTTGACCGCTTCAAGACCATAGAAAGAAAGAAGAGTTCTCATATTGTTTCCAATAACAATTAATACAGTCCATTACATCACAGTTATAATAGAAAAACAATAACAACAAAGTTGTTTTAATAAAGAGTCTGCCCTGAATCACCATGCATCACCGTCAACAACAGGAAACCTGAGTTCATGTCCTTATGATTTTTATACTGGGCCATGACTTTCCTCTGAATTTTAACCATTAGGTAATGTAATAACAGCTCTCATTGGCACACAGAAAAGAAGAGCCAAGATAACTGCTAGTGGGAAAATTTCTTATAGAGGAAATTTATATTGCTATTAAAGAAGAAGCAGGACTAAGTTTGCAATTAAGTGACCAGTTTGCTGATGCCCTCTCTTAACTTATAGAACTAAAATTTGTTTTGTTTTTGTTTGTTTTTTTTTCAAGACAGGGTTTCTCTGTATAGCTCTGGCTGTCCTGGAACTCACTTTGTAGACCAGGCTGTCCTTGAACTCAGAAATCTGACTGCCTCTGCCTCCCATGGAATAGAAAACTTTAATAGCTCAGCTTTAAATAATAAAACACTTTTGGTGGTTTAAATGAAAAATTTCCCTACAGGCTCATATATTTCACTATTTGATCCCCAGCTGATGGAACTCTTTGAGAAGAACTGGTAGGTGTGACCTTTTTAGAAGAGGTATGTCACTGGAGTTGAGCTTTGAAGTTGCTCCTTCCCAGAACACTGAGGCAAGGGCTCTCTGATTTCAAGGCCAGCCTGGGACAAAGCAAATCCCAGATTCAGGCATGGTGGTATACACCTTAATCTGTGGGAGGCCTAAATAAGGGCATTGGAAGAAGGAAGATCCACTCTTCTTCCAATGCTTGCCAGCACATCTATTGAAATCTACAACCAAAATCTATAGAAGACCAACTTAAACAACTAGCCTCATGTGTCTGAACAACTACTAGATTCTTGGACTCCCCAATTATAGCTGCCCAATTTTGGTTTAGTTGGACTATAGACTACAAGTCATCACACATCTCTTAATATACAGAGACACTCCAGAAGTTCTATAACTCTGAAGAACCTTGACTAGTATAGTGTCAAAATTCCTGGTCATTTAAGTCATAATTTATACCTTATAAAGTCCTCCTGTTATATACCAAATGATGTATAATTAGTGCATTACAGTTTTAGGAGAGCTGCAATATAATAAAATAGTGGTTCACTTGCAAAGCTTTCATGAAAGAAAGAAAAATAATAATATATATTGAGATCACTTATTTGATCCTGATTTAACTTTGGTGCCTTGTATCTGTCTTGAAAATTGTTCATTTCATCCAGAATTTCCAGTACCATTGAGTATAGACTTTTGTAGCAGGATCTGATGATTTTTTAGATTTCCTCAGTTTCTGTTATGTTTCCCTTTTCATTTCTGATTTTGTTGATTTGAATACTGTCTTCGTGCCCTCTGGTTAGTCTGGCTAAGGGTTTATCTATCTTGTTGATTTTCTCAAAGAACCAGCTACTGGTTTGGTTGATTCTTTGTATAGTTCTTTTTGTTTCTACTTGGTTGATTTCAGCCCTGAGTTTGATTATTTCTTGCCATCTACTCCTCTTGGGTGTATTTTCTTATTTTTGTTCTAGGGCTTTCAGGTGTGCTGTTAAGCTGCTAGTGTAAGCTCTCTCCAGTTTCTTTTGGGAGGCACTCAGAGCTATGAGTTTTCCTCTTAACACTGCTTTCATAGTGTCCCAAAGTTTGGGTATGTTGTGCCTTCATTTTTATTAAATTCTATAAAGTCTTTAACTTCTTTTGTTATCTTTCTTGACCAAGTTATCACTGAGTAGACTCTGTTCAGCTTCCAGCTGTATGTGGGCTATCTATTGTTTTTGTCGTTATTGAAGACCAGCCTTAGTTCGTGGTGATCTCATAGAATGCATGGGATTATTTAAACATTCTTGTATCTGTTGAGGCCTGTTTTGTGACCAGTTAAATAGTCAGTTTTGGAGAAGGTACCATGAGGTTCTAGAAGAAGGTACATTCTTTTATTTTAGGAAAAATGTTCTATAGATATCTGCTAAATCCATTTGGTTCATTACTTCTGTTAGTTTCACTGTGTCTCTATTAAGTTTCTGTTTCTAGGATCTGTCCATTGATGAGAGTGAGTGGGGTGTTGAAGTCTCCCACTAATATTGTGTGAAAAGAACTTAAAGTCTCTGAAGAAATAAATCAAAAAAGATCTTAGAAGATGGAAAGATCTCCCACACTCATGGACTGGCAATATTAATATAGTAAAATTGGCCATCTTGCCAAAAGCAATCTACAAATTCAATGCAATCCCCATTAAAATTCCAACTCAATTCTTTATAGAGTTAGAAAGAGCAATTTTCTTTGGAAAAAAATAATAAGAAACCCAGGATATCGAAAACTATTCTCAACAATAAAATAACTTCTGGGGAAATCATCAAACCTGACCTCAAGTTGTACTACAGAGCAATTGTGATAAATACTGCATGGTATTGATACAGTGACAGGCAGGTAGATCAATGGAATAGAACAGAAGAACTAGAAATGAACTCACACACCTATGTTCACTTGATATTTGACAAAGGACCTAAAATTATCCAGTGCAAAAAAGACAGTATTTTCAACAAATGATGTTGGTTCAACTGGAGGTCAGTATGTAGAAGAATGCAAATTAATCCATTCTGGCTCTTTGTACAAAGTTCAAGGCCAAGTTGATCAAGCACCTCCACATAAAGCCAGATACACTGAATCTAATAGAAGAAGAAATGGGGAAGAGCCTCAAGGATGTGGCCACAGGGGAAATTTCCTGAACAGAACACCAATAGCTTATGCTCTAAGATCAAGAATTTACAAATGGGACCTCATAAATTGCAAAGCTTCTGCAAGGCAAAGGGCATTGTCAATAGAACAAAATGGCAACTAACCTATTGGGAAAAGATCTTTACCAACTGTACATCTGATTGAGGACAAATATCCAATATACACAAAGAACTCAAGAAGTTAGACTCCAGAGAATCAAATAACCCTATTAAAAATGGGGTACAGAGCTAAACAAAGAATTTTCAACTGAAGAATATCCAAAAAAAAAAAAATTTCAACATCCTTAGTCATCAGGGAAATGAATATCAAATGACCCTGAGATTCCACCTCACACCAGTCAGAATGGCTAAGATTAAACACTCAGGTGATAGCAGATGCTGGCTAAGATGTGGAGAGAAAGAAACACTCCTCCATTGACGGTGGGATTGCAAGCTGGTACAACTACTCTGGAAATCAGTCTGGCGGTTCCTCAGAAAATTGGACATCGTACTACTTGAGGACCCAGCTATATCATTGCTGGATATATACCCAGAAGATGCTACAGCATGTAATAAGGACACATGCTCCACTATATTCACAGCTGCCTTATTTATAATAGCCAGAACCTGGAAAGAACACAGATGTCCTTCAACAGAGGAATTAATACAGAAAATGTGGTACATTTACACAATGGAGTACTGCTCAGCTATTAAAAACAATGAATTAATGAAATTTTTAAGCAAATGGTTAAAACTAGAAAATATCATCCTGAGTGAGGTACCCCAGTCACAAAAGAACACAGATGGTATGCACTCACTGATAAGTGAATATTAGTTCAGAAGTTTGGAATACTCAAGATACAATTCACAGACCACATGAAGCTTAAGTAGTAGGAAGACCAAAGTGTGGATGATTCAGTGTTTCTTAGAAGGGGGAACAAAATACACATGGGAGGAAATGCAGAGACAAAGTGTGGAGTAGTAACTGAAGGAAAGGCCATCCAGAGACTGTCCCACCTGGGGACCCATCCCATATATAGTTTCCAAACCCAGACACTGTTGTGGATGCCAACAAGTACTTGCTGACAGGACACACAAATATCTGTCTCCTGATAGGCTCTGCCACTGCCTGACAAATACAGAGGTGGATGCTCTCAACCAACCATTGCACAGGGCCCCCAATGAAGGAGCTAGAGAAAGGACCCAAGGTGCTGAAGGGGTTTGCAGCCGCATAGGAAGAACAAGAATATAAACCAAGAGTTCCCAGTGACTAAACCACCAACCAAGAGTACACATTAAGGACTCATGGCTCCAGTTGAATATATAGCAGAGGATGGCCTTTTGGGACATCAATGGGAGGAGAGGCTCTTGGTCCTGTGAAGGCTCAATGCCCCAGTGTAGGGGAATGCTGGGACAGGAAAGTGGGAGTGGGCAGGTAGTTGAGCAGGGGGAAGGGGAATGGAGTAGGGGGTTTTGGGGAGGAAAATGAGGAGAGAGGATAACATTTGAAATGTAAATAAAGAAAGTATCTAATAAAAAATAAAGAAATTCATAGTTTTGAAATAAATATCTTTTTTATTATTGAAAATACTTAACTTGGTCTTTGTTATTGAAGGTACATGTCTATATACTACATCCATTATATTAGTTTATTTTCTGTTGATGTAATAAAATATCATGACTGTAAGCACAGCAACTTATTTAACAGCTTATTTTGCTTCTAGTTCCAGAAGAGTCCATAAGGTCAGAGAAAAGAAGGCATGGTAGTTGGAGTATGAAACTGAATCTGAAAAATCATGTTGTTAAACATAAAGGAAGAGAAGAAGCATGTTACAGTTGAGAACCTTGATACGCCAAGGAGTGGGGAGGCCTGGCATGGTTGGGGGTTGGGAGGATCATCTTGGAGATGGGAGAGAGGAATGGGATGAGGGACTGTTAGAGGGTGGATCTGGAGGGGGATAATGACTGGACTGTAAAAAAAAATACTAAAGATAATTTAAAGAAGGAGGAGGTGAAGGGAAAGGAGAAAGAGAAGGAGAGGAGGAGGAAGAGAAGAAGAAGAAGAAGAAGAAGAAGAAGAAGAAGAAGAAGAAGAAGAAGAAGAAGAAGAAGAAGAAGAGGAAGAGGAAGAGGAAGAGGAAGAGGAAGAGGAAGAGGAAGAGGAAGAGGAAGAGGAAGAGGAAGAGGAAGAGGAAGAGGAAGAGGAAGAGGAAGAGGAAGAAGAAGAAAGAAAGAAACCACTATCACTGAGTTGAAATCTTCTGGGAAGTGTTTTCTGAGAGCACAAAGAAGCTGTGTTCCAGTGACAACCAAGGTTGTACCTCATGTTACAGCAATACTTGGTAATGTGTAAGAGTCATCTAGGTGGGTCATGAAGAACAGCTGAGGCTTGTCACTGTGTGAGGCCGTGGAAAGCCATTGGTGAGTGCAGCCTCAGTTGTAGTTAGACCAGGACTGAAGGGGTCATGCAAAAGATTTGAGGTAAAAAAATTAATAACAATAGTAACAAAAACCTTAAAGAAAAGAGAGTGAAGTAGAAGTTAGGTGTGGTCATAAATTGTCAAAGCCCTCCTCCAGTGATCTATGTCCTCTAGGAAAATTCCACCCCCAAAAGACTCAACTTCTCCTCTAGGAAGATTCCACCCCCAAGACTCAACTTCCCCAAATAGCATCACTAACCTAGGGCCAGTGGTTCAAATGCATAAGACTATAACAAATATCACCCTCTCAAGGCATCACATACTGTATGCATTCAGATTCTATTCAGAGTTAAAATACTAAAATTACTAGTGTGTCTCAGTGATACATACTAATTATAGTAAAAATATTTTGTCCTTCAGTGAAGCCTAGATTCATACATCTGGCCCACAAAACTGGTCTCTTTCCCCTCTGTCCATCCCTCACCACTCCACAGAAGGAATGTAAGATCATCTACTCATAACTTAGATGGTTATTTATATTTGTTATGACAAATACTAATTTATTTCCAGCAACCTACTGAATATGTTACTGTGTATCTATAGTGAATGGCCATAGCATTAACTCAGTAAGTTTTATGAATGGTTAAACCAATACTGAATAAAAGATCAATATGGAAAGACAAGTACTTTTAAAAATGTAGGCAAAGCTTGCAAAGTTGTTGTAATTTTTATAAATATAGATTACATTTTATGTACAATATATAATACATAAAGGGCACTATAAAATGATGGAATCTTACTTTCATATTTAAAATTATATAAATTACCAGACCACATAGAAGGAATTATCTAAGTTCTAGTAGTTTATAACAGGAACACATCTTAAAGAACATATCTTCATAAAGTTTCCTGCCATTGTCAAAGCACATTCTCCACAATTATAACAAGCTGCACACAGACAGGTGAGTACATTACAGAGATCTCAACTGTCTTTCCATTCTGTTAGGAGGGAAAAGTGCTCTTGTGAATGAGTGAAGGCAAAGGTGGGAGGCAAAGACCCATTTTCAATGAATTCAAAGTTTACCACAGGACAATTGTAGAGAGGCTACCAGCCACCATCTCTCCGATCAGTTCAGCACAGAGATCTCTAGAACATTTGGGATAACAACCACTGCAAACCAGGCCTCTCAGTCCACACCTTACTCTGTGGAAAAGGATCTTATAACACAAACTATCTGACATTGTTCATAGCTGCTAGTCCCTATGTCTGGGACTAGTCATTACAGTGGCCCACCATGGCACTATAGAGAAGACAAGAGGCCAAGGAAGAGCTATCTGGTCAGCATTGGTTTTGTCATCTGTCTCTTTCTGAAATGAGACCCTATGTTAGAGAAGGAGATCAAAGCTTGTTGAAAAAACTCCTTCAGACATAGATATCTACACTGAGACATGTCACTGTAAGATAAAGCTCTCATCTCAAAGTGGATAAGAAACAGCTTACTCAGGAACCAATATGAATCTCCATGGCCAGTCACACTAGAGATTCAGATTCTTCCAATTACATGTTCTAATGTGGTAACAGTTTTATGAAGCTTTAACAATGACTGAACAATGATAGTCACAAATCAAGGCATAATGTTGGTGGCGGTATCAGGTACATTGGTTACAACAAAGTGGGCATACCTCTTTTATAGACTTTAGATACTACACAAATACATTCTTAGCTTTTTGGTTGGTGGACAGTAGTAGTCTCTTAAATTAATATATTCCAAAACAGTTCACCTTTTAGTCAGAAGGATATGAGGTAGACACAAAGAAGTGATTATTAAAAGAGCTAAACATAGTAAAAGATAAATTGCAACTAGACCCCAGACATACAATGCTTTAGCTCTGCCATGCTGGAGTTCTGACACTTTACTCAGCCTTACACAAGGTCCAGCAGAAGCTAAGGTTCCTCAATGTGGCTTTTGGCCCAGCCCAGCATGTCTCTGCCCTGGCTTGAATTCTTCATTGTGGTTCCGTAAGACAGAGAGGCACTGCAGAGATATTCTTGAGAGCGACATTCGAAATTCTAAATATTCTTCAGATAAGCTTTTCTTTTTAGAAAACTATGTGAAATTGAATCTGAATTTTTTTAAGAAGGCTATCTATTCAGTCACCAAATCAACAATGCTAATTGCAATTAACAATGTGCAATGTAGCATGTGCTAATTGTCTTATTGTAGCATGTTCAATACAGCAGATTAAGAATTATTTCTGTCTTGGTGACTATGTTTCATTTTTCATGAGTACTTTAAAAATGATTTCATGACCAGTTTTTCATTTTCTCTTCTGTGTTGTTATTGTCTTTCACAGCTCCATTCTTTCATGGATTGGAATAGATAAAGAAAGAGCTAAGCAGAGCCTGCAGCACAGCACAGGCACGTAGTGACAATTAACAAACTCATAGTCGGAAGCAGCCAGAGGCATCAGAGATAGTAGCAGCATGTGTACTTGCTCAAGCCTGACTCTTCTTTTGCAATTTAGAATCTTCTTGAAATCCAAACCCTAAAACTCCCAAAATAGGAATTCATGTTGTTTCTACAGAAATAGTACCAAAAGGACAGAAATATCGATATACCAGTAGTCACTTTTAAAAGAAAACACTTATCTGGAGCTTGCAATATTAGCACTTACAATCTGGATCTCAGAACACAAACAAGCTGGCCTGCCTGGGGCAAGTTTTCTACCATTAACATGATGCTCATGTCGTCACATCAATTGCTGGAAGATAAATGCAGTCTTCTTTGATAATGTTTCACATGTTATTGCCACTTCATTTTCTGGTTTTGAATTTGCGTTTTGTTCATGACTGTGGCTCCAATTCCAGAATGGGCACATAATACCTGATCATACATATTTGTTGAACACATTTTTGAGTGCTTACAAAAGTAGATATATGATTCTCCTTTGTTCCTATGTAATCACACATGCATGTATACATATCTACGTAAGTTTCTTCATATATACATGCATATACATTTTTATTTTATATAATCGCTGTTATATGTATAATCGTACAAATCTATAATTTTTTTGTAAATAATTTTCCAGATTATAGGCTTCAAAGAGAATATTAAACAAAAAGTAAAATTCCATGTGTATATTTGACATACAGACATAAAATGCAGTCTGCTGAGCAATGCACAGCACTTTGCCTGTCATTCTATTACCACAGGTTACTGTCTGATAATGTTTAATGCTTCTGTTCGTCAGGCTTTCAAACTGGAAGCTCCTTGAGCATTTTTATTTATCTTTATTTGATCAAACCCACGAAGTGGGATATCCTATACATTAAATAATGGATAGGTAGTAAGGTACTTAATAATAACTAGCACTTCTGGACAAACTGCCAGGGTGGAATTTGAGACTGGTCCAATGACCCACTGCCAGATGTAGCCTTCCAAAATTTAAATGTAAATCTCAGATGAGCCACATTAATATCAAGAAGTTTTAAGCTATTACTAGGACAAAGTCTAATACTGTGAAAAGGAATATGATGAATTACAACATGGCCAAACCTAAAATTTTTAATACCCAACATGCAATCAAAATGTATGAGGTACTCAAGGAAGTAGTTAACAAACATGTCCCCAAATGAGAAAACATAAAATTAGCAGACTAAGATGTTTATACAGTATTTATGTAAACACTTTCCATTTATTTCAAAAAGGAGTAGATACAAAGAAGTGGAAAATTTAAAGATGAAATGCGAGCTAATTGCACCAAGAAGGGTCCCAAGCAAGAGAAAGAGCAGATTAGATCAGATGCTGAAGAAAAGGAATGGAGTTGACGAATGGTAATAGAAACTATCCAACAGAAGACAATGATTTTAAAAAACCTAAGAACAGTAAGAGTCACACTACTGTGTGGAATAATTGGACAATCTAAGCAATACAAGTGACTAGAAGCCTAGAAGGCAAGAGTGGGAGGAGTCACATAAGTTTCAGGGAATACTGGCCCAAGTGTTTTCAAATGTGGTTAGGGTTAGAAGCTCACATATCCTTTGTGTATGGAGTGTACTATCCCATGAAGATTGTATTTGGCAGCTATGAAACATCAGGAACCAGAACTCTGTTGCATCAGGGAAAAGCACCTGCCACCAAGTCTGATGACTCGAGTTCCATCCCCAATCCCTACAAAGTGCATGGAGAAAACTGAAGTCTGCAAGCTGTTCTCTCATCTCCTATACACACCTGCTGAAGCAATGCCTGCTTGAGGCAATCTTCATCATATTAATCAGATAAGCATACCATATAAAGAGATAGGAGCTCTTCTTACACATCTTACATATAAACACACTTATTTCCAGAGATATTAGGTGATGCTGTACTGACCTCCACCAGAGTCTTATAAGGACCCAAACTCAAGTCCATGTGGTCTGGCTTCAGCATCCATACTTTTTACAATCATGCCTCATATTCAGTGCTTGCCATACAAGTTTAAGGACATTAGGTTGATTCACAGTCCCCACCTGAAAAGCCATTTTGTCTTAGTATATGAGCTGGGAAGGCAGTGGTCCCTGGAGTTCACTGACCAGGCAGGCTAGCCTAGTCAGCAAGCCTGAGACGAGACTAGAAAGAGTGAGAGACCCTGTCTCTACAAACAATGTGGACAGTTTCTGATGAATGACACCAAGGTTTACCTCTGGTCTCTACATACACATCCATATACATACATGTGGTATATGTGCTTTTACACCTACACACACACATATAACAAATAATACCGGTGACTTCTCATTCATGATCTAAGATAACATGCATAGTACTCCTAGCAGCAAGATGAAGGAAGATCAAATCTGCATGATCTACTACAGAGCCATGGACTAGACAGTAGAAACATTGCGTTGCATCTGTGGAGGAATGTATGCATGGAATTTTCTGAAGTTTTATTTCAAATAAAAATCAAGTGTACCCACAAACCCGAATTGTCAGCAATATGAGTCCTACTTGGGACTGGAGGGTTCGTGCTGACACATGAAACCCTGCTTGTCCTTTGTCACATATGTGCTTCCCCTGAAAGCTGCCAGTGACTTGTCAGAATTGATCAGGAAGTTTTAGGTCATCCCTCAGTGACAGACTGATCTGGACACCACCGTGTCCCATTTCTGGTTCTGTGTCACATACCGTATGAAAACTGATGTCCCTATCACCCTCCTCTCGGGATGGATGGCTGCACATGAAGATGATGTTGGTTTTTAAATGCAAGAAACAAATCAGTAGGATAAACTCAACACTTAATTATTGAAAGCAGTTGTTTAGACTAATGTTGCAGAGAGAATGGATGCTGTAAAATGATATAGAATCCCTTCTCATTGTATGATAAATGCCACACTCTCAGTTGATAATTAGACCACCAAATCCAAGAATAGAGAATGAAAGCATTTTGGTAAATGCTGAGGCTCTGAAGGCTTCCAGCCAATGATTCAAAGCCTGAAAGTCTGGATGCCTCTTTGTTGAAATGTATTAGAAGTTAGGATTGGTAGTCCATTTCAAAGATCTCTTGTGCTTACCATACTGGGCATCTTATATACTCTTCCCAAGCCTTGGTGTAGTCTGATTGGCCAGTGGGTGGAGGCTGGGGGGGCTCCCCCTGTGCAGGTGGGGCTGCAGGGGCTGGGGCAGGGCCTGGCACGGGACCCTTCTCCTCCAGCTTCATAATTTCCATTGTTTCAGCCACCAGTGATTAAATGTGGTCTGAAAATTAAATGGGAAATTACAGGAATAATTCATGAAGTATATACTTTTCTAAGAAACTCAATGTAATCTCACACCACAGCACTCTGCACTCAGTTCCACCCAGCTCAGGAATCATCCTTTTGCAGTGCGTTTCCTTGCTAAATAGTCTACTAACCTGCCCATTAATTACCTCAGTTCTTAGACCAACTTTGGAATTACAATGCTTGTGCTCAAGGAATCCTTTGGTAGCCTAACACTCTACCACAATGGACCACCTCACTTCCATCATCTCAGGGGCACTGTATCATCTCCAGAAAGGCAAGTGATAAAATTAGATGTTATGAAAGAAACAGACCATATTCACATAACTTTCATTATAATATAATGTTACAGTGATCCTGTTTTTGCTACTGTTATTAATTTCTCACGGTGCCTAATTAATGAGTTAAAATTTATTGTAATTGTGCATATACAAGCTAAATCATAGTATATATAAGGCGCAGTACTAGTTTTAGTTTCAGACATCTCATGAGGGTCTTGAAATATATTACTAATGGCTAAAGAGAAACTATTGATTTGTTTACTTACATTTTTATTTTCTATGTGGATTGCATTTTTTGGATATAGAACCCAAAACTTTACATAGCCAGGTAAATACAAGAATATTGCTAGCTTCTCAATGTTTTAATTTAATTTTAAAATTTGTAATAGCCCAAAATGTAAATACTACATAAACACTAATTAGAGAAAACAGCAATGAAAAGTGTGCACATTCAATACAGACACATTCTCCCAATAGCCCCCCCTTTCTCCCCTTCACTGACATATCCCTCCTTCCCCAGCTAGTCTTCCCTTTGATCTTTCATATATCATGCATTCCATGCCCCACCCTTTCCTTAAAGCCCCTTCCTCCATCCCATGGGCCCCTTGCTAGGTTCCTAACTCTACCCCATACTTGTTTCAACACCTTGAAAAGTGAGGGCTTGTACATGCGGGGAGAACAGAGATATTTGTCTTTCTGAAACCATTATACCTCCCTTAATACAGTAGTTTCCAGTTTCTTCCATTTTCCTGTAAATTTTATTATCCCATTTTCCTTTACAACTGAATAAATTCTATTATGTACCCCAACTCCATTACCCACTCGTCTGCTGATGCCAACTTAGGCTGATTTCATTTCCTTGTTCTCGTGACAAGGGCAGCAATAGGCATGGTAGGCTCAAATGACAAATGGTGTGTCGTTGGCTGCAGAAGTTTTTGGATAAATGCCAGGAGTAGTACTGCTGGGTCGTTTTAGTTGTTTGAGAAGTATCCAAGTTGATTTCTATATGATCTCAATTGATTTATACCCCTACCAACAGTGGCTAAAGGTTCCTTCCTGTCTCCCACATTTTTATCAGCATTTGTTGACATTTTTTTTTCAGTTGACTATGTATAAATTCTTATTCTAGGAGCTGGCGAGGTGGCTTATCAGTTAAGTGTGCTTTCAGCTCTTCCAGAGGACCCAGGTTTTGTTTCCTGCCCCTATATAAAGTAACTCACACCTGACTATAACTTCAAATTCATGGGATCTGGGCCTTCTTCCTGACATGGTGGCAGGCACGCCCAATTCATTAATTTAATTATCCTCAAATTTATACTTTTAGCTTATTTTGTTTAAGTGGTGTGTATGTGTGTGTAGATATGTACATGTGAGTTCAGGTGCCTTAGAAGGCCTGAGGCATTGCATCACCTTGAGCTAGAATTACACATGCTTGTGAGCAATTGGGAATGTGTTCTTGAAACTGCGCATGTAGCCTCTGAAAGAGCAGAACAAACTCTTAATCAATGATTCATCTCTTCAGCCTCAGTTCTTGGTAATTTTAAAAGTTGTCTGGCATAGATGTAATGGGTCTATAAAGTAACTATTCTTTCTGAGGAAGAGTTAAAATATTACTAACTGAGAACATGGGTTCAAAATATGTGATATTATTTGGAAAGGGTTGAGGAGTATCATGTTGTTAATATTAAGCAGTGTTTAAATTTGGAACAATATTAACTGAACAATTTAGCAGAATACCCTTGATACAACTCACAGACAATATGAAACCCAATAGGAAAGAAGATCACACCCAAGTGTGGATGCTATAGTTCTACTCAGTAGTGGGCGAGAATAATCCCTGGGAAGTAGAGGGAGAGAGGACAGGGAGGGGAAAAGGGAGGCCAGTTCTGATATGGGAGAAGATGGGGGAGAAGTACAGAGGGTCAGGAATTTTAAAGTAGGTGTGTAGCAGTAGGGGAAGGAGAAGTGACGGTAGTCACTAGAAAGTCCCAGACGCCAGGGACCCAAGAGGTTCCCAGGACCCAACAGGGAGGGCTTTAGCCGAAATACCCAACAAAGAGGAGATAGAACCTGTAGAGACCATATTCAGTGGATAGGGCCACCACTCGCCTCAAAAATATTAATCCAGAATTCCTCCTGTCAAAAGAAAATGCAGGGACAAAGGGTGAAGCAGAACTGAAGGAAAGGCTATCCAGAGACTGCCCCACCTAGGGATCCATCCCATCTGCTGACACCAAACTCAAGACACCATTGCTGACACCAAGAAGCACTTGCTGACAGGAGCCCCGAACAGCTGTCTCCTGAGAGGTTCTGTCAGAGGTAGACCAATACAGATGCGAATGCTGACAGCCAAACATTGGACTAAGCGGGAGGATTCCAATGGGGAAGTTAGGGTGAGGACTGTAGGAGCTGAAGGGGTTTGAAACATCATAGGAGGAACAACAATATCAACCAACCAGGCCCCCAAAGCTCCCAGGAACTAAACCACCATCCAGAGAATACCCAGGGGGTACCCATGGCTCCATCTGGATTTGTAGCAGAGGATTTCCTCATCTGGCATCACTGGGAGGGGAGCCCCTTGGTCCTGTGGAGGCCTGATGACCCAGGATAGGGGAATGCTAGGCCACTGAAGCAGGAGTGGGTGCCAGGTGGAGGTTCACCCTCATAGGGGCGGCGGGGGCCGGAGGGGAGGAGGAGATAGGGGAATTGTGGAGAGGAAACTGGGAAGGGGAATGTTGTGCAAACTGCTCAACTTGCTATCTCTTCATTTGTGAAGAACACTAAGATAAACATATACAATGAGTCAAAATTTAATGGACCCTCAAGTCATATTAATTTCTTCTACCTTTTGGAAGTGCAAAGGTGCAAGGATGACTAACATACCTAACCAATCTATCATATCCATCTTGACTCATACCTCTGGAGGGTCTTACTCCTTAGAATCACTGTACCACTGTATCACAATGGCATAGTACCAACCAAACCATTATAGTACTGTAGATTTAGGAAACAACTAACATTAATAGCCTTTAGTGTAAATACAGACAAAATGTTCAAATATTTTCTGCATGGCTGAGTAAGAGCATGAACAATATAACTCAGGCCATTTATATGGTAAATGTCAGTACTTTAAAATGAAGAATTTCAAAGGCTGAGATAAAGTTTGTCACTAACTTCAGTTTTTATATTGCTTTATCCATAGGTGTACATGACTTTATATATGAAAAACAAACTTTTACACCACAGTGGAATGAGGAGGGCTTCTTTCTATTCACTGCTGTAAATTCAAACGAAGAGTTATTAGCAGTGTACTTACTTATTTTAGGTCTAAGTGTAAGCTATGTTAATAATGTTTCAGGTTCCCTCACGAGTCCTCTTTAGAGATAAATGGTTAGACTTCTGCGCTAAATCATCCACACATACTCCTAACATGCAGCTCTGCAGCCAGAGGGTACATGGCCTGTTCCTTCCACCCTAGCGTTCATGGCATAGGTACTTAGATATCAACATTGGTTACCTCCACTATAGAGAAACCACTTCCAGGACAATGTGGGTCTCCTTATAGCCATCTTGTAAGACTCACTCATGAAATCAATTACATTCCCCTGCACACCTGAGGCTACCCAGTAGTTATTATTGAGATGGAAAAGAAATTAAAAACCGAAAGTCTAAAAAGAAAACTTCCTGGAGATAGAGTGCCAGGCATGCAAGATAAAATGGGATTGTAGAATAGCTGAAGCAATATGTGGGCTGAGGGCTGCATCTGCATCTGTGTCCACACTGATCAAAGTTGATTTTCGTCAGGATGACTAGAAAAGTGAATATGGGGGAATATTTCAGTGTAAGTGGTTATGGGGATAAGGGTACCTCTTTAAGACCATCTAATAAAGTTGGACACAGTCTGCTGGGACAACCATGATTTAAATTGTCATGTTAAACAGCAGCTTCTAAACTCTTACAGTATAATAATGGTCACTAGAATCCATTTTTAAGAAATCTCAGCCGGGCATGGTGGCGCACGCCTTTAATCCCAGCACTCCGGAGGCAGAGGCAGGCGGATTTCTGAGTTCGAGGTCAGCCTGGTCTACAAAGTGAGTTCCAGGACAGCCAGGGCTACACAGAGAAACCCTGTCTCGAAAAACCAAAAAAAAAAAAAGAAATCTCAGCCCGAGACAAGAAGTTCTGACATATTTTAACATAAGTATCAGCCTAACAATAATCACCCCTTCTAAATTAAGTTGATGGAATATTAAAAAATGAAAGCCTATTAGAAAGTTTGCCAATATGATATGGATAGTGAAACTTTAGTTATAAAACCTGAGGTGATTCTATGGCCTGATCTGTTCATAAAATCTCTTCTTCCTTTCCCTTCCCCACACTTACACCACACACTTACACACTTACTTAAATATTGACTACTTAACACATGGCAAACCCCTAATTCTAAAATGAGTCTCATTACAAACCCCAGAGTGCAAAGCACAACTCACTTCCTCTAGAGTCACCTTTTGTTCTTACATCAATAAAAAGTGTAGCAAATTCACATGTCATTAATTGCCTGTCAAGATATTTCCAGCACTGTTTTTTTTAATTAAAAATGAAAACTTTGGAATTATATAAACCACCCTGAGATTATTCAGCGAGACAGACTGCTACTGTCTGAATAACTTAGTTTATGTGACAGAGCTACATGCTGCCTTTGGGTTCACAAGTCCTTCAGAACCAAAGATCCATGCTAATGGAAACCTTTTAGAATAAAGCACCCAACAATCAGAGTTAAAGTTTTATTTATTGGCTTTGACCATCTATTTCTGTTATCAAGCATAAGGGCCCACACACTTCATCAACCCCTGACAATAGCCGCAAGCTTGGACAATCTGTCTTGCATCTTCATCGGGTAAGACTTCAATGGAACAGCCTCGATTAAAGAGCAACCCACGCATAAAATGGCAACTCATTAAAATAAACTTTCTCAAAGGGAAAACTTGGATTCCAGTTGAACCACGCTGTTTTTATTTCAAAGATGAAAGGCCCATTACCCAGCCATACATTCATGTGTTCTTGGCCTCCCTGCTTTCTCTTTGAGGACTTTAGCTCTGGTGCCTTCCCATGTCCTTTTGGAGGCTTTAGAAACATAATAGGAATTCAGTCCTTATTGAACCGGATTGGAACATAGTATCTGTGAACCTCTTAATAATACTTCAGACTTTTATGGTTTAATTTGCAATGGTGTCCCCTTTGTCTGCCTCACTGGCCTTTAATCTAAGGCACAATGCACCCACTTTACATTTATTTGAAGAAATGCACTGAATAGCTAAGGATTTTTTAATGTGCCCATAAAGAGTAGTGATTTAAAAAAAAACACACAGGTATGGTTATTTACATAAGAGAATGCAAGACTGGCTAAGGAAAGAGTGAAATCAAAAGTGGGTATTGCCAGTAGTTTACATGAAATTTGACTTACAGCATTGAGGCTGAAAACTTCAACTTGAACTTATTGGAGGGGCAATATCAGTGAAAGGAAAAACTCATTAAAATGAAAAAGTCAGGAGACTGGGAAAATTCTGTACTCTGTGAAAATACCAGCCAACCTATAAAAAAGTAATATATAGGCACTAGCTGAATGAAGCAAATAATAATAATTTAGGCTTCAATTTTATATGAATGACCATTAAGTGAAATGGACCACAATTATGGCTACATAGACCATAGAATATTCAGAGAAAATATTAATATTCATAGCAAGACAAAAACATCCCCATAATGACTGTGTACACATGCCATCAAAGGGAGTTAAGCTCTTTAAGATGGGGTATGTCAATGTAGAATTGTAATACATGTATCTTTGTCTGAGATCCACATGTGTGTCATGTGCAAATTTTAAAAGACTTTAGTTAAACAAACTGTGCTAAAATGTTTCTTTTTAAAAATGATTTGTTTATTTTTACTTCATGTGTTTTGTCTGAATGTTTTTTTGGGTGATAGTGTTGTATCCCTTGGAACTTGAGTTATAAACAGTTGTGAGCTGTGAACTGGACCCAGATCCTCTGGAAGAGCAGTCAGTGTTTGTAAGTGCTGAGCCATTTCCCCAGCTCTAAAACTTTTGTTTAAAAAAATGTAATTATAAAAGTTCATGTGAACGCATTTTAAGTTTTATCATATTCATAGCTAGCATAATGGTTTGTGTACAATGAAAACACTCTATAAATTTTCAGTAGAGTTCACTAAAACCTTCTCAATTGTATTTTGAATTTAATCTATTTATAAATTGCTTCCAAAAGTTATTTTCATGCACGCAAAATCTATCAAAAGCTGAATACATAAATAAAACATTTTCAGTAAACAAAAGCTATTATTTAAAACAAAACTGAAGGGCAAAATCTAAATCATTACAAAACCAAACATAATTACAAACGATAAACAATAGGAACTCTTTATGATTACCTAATTGTTATCAATAAAATCAAACTTAAATTTCTTCTTCATTCTGTCTCATTTTAAGGGATTTTGTCAATTTTTTATTATGAATGTTGACATTAATGTAACCCAAAAAGCAATGAAGGAATACAAACTCTTCACCATTGACAATGACAGTTCTGTCACTCATCAAGTTACAAAGCAGCTCAAGCTCTCACAGAGTGAAAGGATTCACTGGATTAAGGAATTCCCTAACATAGAGTTTTTCCCATTGCTTTTTTTTAATGCCTTAATTTCTATATTGTATTTGGCATTGGTTTGGTCTTAATAACACCTGTTATTCAGTATGCTATATGAAAAGAAAATAAGAATCTTTTAGGGAAAATCAAAGTAGGTCTTTCTCATTTTCAGTGAAATTAACATACAAATTAGGTGAAGAACAACAAAAATATTGAAGTATGTGGTACAGTGCCTACCTTTTGCTTACACTGAGAATTCAAACACTCAGAGGCAGAGCAGGAAGACTGTCCTGTGTTCTAGGCCAGTCTGAACCACATAGGAATTTCAGGTCCACCTGAATTACAGTGTGGAAGCCAGACTCAAATAAACCAGCAAACAAATACCAGCAAAACACTCTAATTCATAATACCAACAAATGCCTTTTGCAATAATGAGTTGTTCTCCTACTGAAATGTACAATTTTTAAAAGTTTTAGTATGTATAACTGTGCCAGATAATATCTGTCATACAAAATAAAACTTTATAAAAATAAAACACTTTCATATGCAGACTTAACATCTATTAAAGTAACTAAAATCATGTTATCCTACTATAATATAAAATAACATGTATACTTACATGTATATACAACTTGATCAATTACAAATACTTTCATTGAAACAAGTCCACAGAATTTATTCACCTATCTATTCCACCAAGAATATCATTCACAAAATTATGATCAGTGTTCATAAAAGGCTTTGTATTTTTAAAATGTTATCTTTCGAACTTTACATTAATTGAAAACCATTCATAACTTTAGAAAATAAAAATAATGGTGGTATAAGTGGTTTCTTGCCATCAGAAGATTGAGCCAATAAAATTCAGAAGCCATAATCAATTTATCACTTAATAAGGTTAACCATGGTTGTTGTATAGAAGTCATTGGTTTAAGAGGGCCAGTGTCACTTTTGTTCCTGCAGCTGAAGGGCCCTCTTTATGGTAAGCACCATGGTAAGTGTATTACAGTGGAAAAGAGCATGCTAGAAGCCATGACTTTTCTAAGTCACATTTGCAAGATGGGAAAAAGTGCAGCCAAAACCTGCCTAGTCTCTGTTTCCCACCAGAGAACTCTCCCAGACACCAGTGTAGCTTCAAATATTATTCACAAAAACCATCCAAATAAGCTTTGCATTTGACATAAATCATATCCATGTATAATAATTTTTAACAAAGCATTAGGTGATAAATATTTTCTACAATATCTTCTAAAAAATAACCTAACATAATTATACTACTATTACTTTTGCATTGAAATTATTATAGCCACAAATTGTGGTAACACAGAGCCTTTCCATATCCCTGATGTGTTCAAAGTTGTGAGGGACCTGTGTGATTTTTTTTACTTGAGTGACTTTTTCCATGTTATTCTTCCAGAAAAAAAAAAAGAAAAAAAGAAAAACAGGGATCATATAGTAGTGAATTCAGCATCAGCATACAGACTTAAATAGCTTGTAGTGTAGAATAGTTGGTTTTCTTTGGGGGGGGTGCTTTTTTGGCCTGTTTTCTTTTTTGCCTTAATCCTCTCATTTGGTTTAGAAACATACGGCCCTGTTCACTTCATTTAAGCCTCACAATGACTAGAAGCCTGATCAATCTGTCTTGTGTCTTCTTGGGGTGAAACCGCAATTGAGCGGAAGCAACAGATGAATAAAGCCCACATTCAAATCTGTAGCTCATTAAAATAACGTTAAAATGGAGTAAAATCTCAATTGTAAGTGAATTGTAGCTGGCTTTTTTTCCTGCTCAACACATTTGATTAATAAACTATACAATCATTAAGCCTGAATTAGTGGTCATTAGACTTAAATAACTGTCTGCCTTTTAAAAATATGAATGTTGTGAAAACCATTTGGAAACAAGTTTTGAACATAGCCCCAAACCAAACACCTTTACACCATAGTCCAGGAGCACAGACCATCAAGACAATGATGTATAGAGACTCTGGAGAATTTATGGTTCTTTCTACTCTGTAGGGAAGAGCCGTGATCTGGGTAGAATCAGGATTGCCAGCGGAAATCAAATTTAATTAGAACAATTACACACGTCAGAGTTTCTATTAAAAAAAAAAAAAAAGCCCAGGCTAGGAAAAGTAGCAACTCCTTAAATGTATTATGGATAAATGTTTTAAATCTCTACTGAATTCCAAACAACAGAAGTTTAGTGGGCATATACCCAAATAAACCTTCTAATACTATCTCTGATAATTTGTTTACTACCCAATTCTGTAAATTTAGTTTGTACTTAATCCAGGTGTTAAATGTATATAAAAACATTTGACCAAAAGAAAGAATTTGTAAAACTTAGATGCTGATTGGAGACCAGTCTGTCTATCTTTGTTTTATGTTTACTACTTTGGTTTGCCTGGTGACTAGTGGCTGGTTGGTTTTTCTTTTTGTAGTTGTTTGTTTGTTGTTTTACTTCATGACCTATGCTGATCTTAGAAGTTGAGATACTTGTGCCCCAATCTTCTGAGTGCTAGGATTATAAGAGCACCACTAAGTGTGGCTGGATGGGACCTTTACTGTCCTCCAAATATTGTGTCCTCACTAATCCCCACCTTGTAGAGCTCTTGGAAGCTGGTGGAGAGTTTAGGAGGTGAGTTCTCCTGGATGGGTTTAAGGTAAGGTAGGGATGTTCCTTCAAAGGATTTTAGGATCACACATTCTTATGTGTTATGAATTTGTGTCTCCTTCCCTCCCTCCCTTCTCCCTTCCTCCCCTCATCCCTTTCTCCTCCTTCCCTCCCCCCTTATCCCTCCCTCCCTCCATCCATCCATCCCTGTCTACTCCTTTCCTTCTTCCATCCCCGTCTACTTGTTCCCTCCCTCCTTCTTTCACTCTCTCTCTTGGCTGCTGTAGCAATCTGTTTTTCTCTACCATGAGCCTTTTCAGTACAAGATCTAGCCAAGAGGTCATGAACTCTCAGAACCCATGAGCCAAAACAAATATTCCACAAAATAACTAAGAGCAGCTTTTGATCAAAGTACAATTACACAGATTCCTTAGGCAATCCTCAAATATTTATTAGAACAAAATAGGCATATTCTTTAACCTCAAATTTTACCAATCTTACGTAAACAAAAACAGCAAAATAAAATCATTTGGAACAAAAGACAGATCAGAATTGTTTCATGGATCTTTGAAAGAAAAGGCCATAATGAAACAAAAGAAATAAAACCTGGAAAAGAAACTAGAAAAAAATGTGGACCATTAAAAGTGAAGAAGCTTACCTAACACGAGTTGACTGTCAAGTTTTTCACTAGTTGACTATGCAAATTTTTGACATAATATGCTAGGGAAGACAGTTTTCAAGAAGGAAAACTATCAAAACACTGATATGTGCAAGAGTGCAGACCACTAGGTAAATGGTTGGCTGTCCTGTACTCATGGAGAAAAAGCCAAACAAGAAGCATTGGAGGGATAATGGCAGGCAGTCATGGGGTAGGAGAGGAACATGGGCTGATAATCAAATGAGACATTTTCCCACCCAAAGGCATCAGATTAGAGAGCATCATATTATCTGTCATTTCTGAATTTGTCAACAAATATTTCATGTTTACATAGAGACTAAAGCCATAAAGCCAGTGTCATAATGAAAAGGAGAAGATACTGAGAAGTGGGCTGCTTAGAGGCTTGCCTAGCTTTGTAGGTCAATATTAAACTCCTCTTGTGTTTCTTTTATAATCTCCAGGATATATCTGAATTTCTTTTAGCCTCTGGACATAAAATAAAACCATGTATTTAGAGAGTCAGAGGACAGTCATGAGAATGAATCCTCAGAACATGGAGATCTTTAATATTCCTCTAGGCTCTCCTGTCTTTGCTTGTAGCCTCCAGGAAGTAACTACTAAAAGGATATCATATATATACCAGGTAAGACAAAGGAAAAGGGATATGGACAGAGGAAAGGAGGTAAAAAGGGAAAGGTATGAAATATTTCTTCAACATCTTCCTGGTTATGAGGCTAATAGAAATGACAGGGATTCCTTGGTGAATATAGTGTTAGAAAAGAAACTGAGTGCTGATTCAAAAACATGTGTTCTAATGTTCTATTGAATATCACCCTCACTGTTAGTCTTGAGAAGGCCTACACTTTCTTTAGCAGGCACAGGGCATGTGCAAAGCTGGTAGCCACTACTATCCCCAGCCCTGGTATGAACAGTGACTGAGATACGGCAGCAGTCAGAGAAGAAGCAGAAGGCATGCTTCCTGGATACTGGGTTCCCCTGTGAGAATCTGAGTGACACATTTTAATTAAATTGACCCACTGGAGTTTAATTAAGGTGTTATCTTCTTGAGGTGAAACTAATGGAAAATGGGCCCCTTTTATGGAACAAGAACAAAACATGTGGGCTAAGGACCCTTTGCTCTCAATTCCCTGATAATTAAAATAATTTGATAATCCTTTTCCCAAAATATTTTCCTGTTTGTACTGAGAAGCTTACTACAGGGATGAGTTTAAATGATCTACAGTCTAGCCCCCATGAAGTTGTGGGTATCTAAAAAAATGGAGTCTGAATATGTCTGAATATGTTTACTGTGCAGTAGAATCAGAAGTCCCTTCATTTCATTTAGCTTGTGCTAGAACTCACCTTAGAAACTGAACTTTTCCCCCAGTGGACACCTGGGACTTCAGAGAACCAAACACACATGCATGTCAAACAGGATATACCACAAAGATAAAGCTTAATTTATAAATTAGGAACAGTAGGAGATGAACAATTGCTAACAATAAAATAGAACAATTGTCATCCTGAGTTGTGATAATAGCATCCAGAACAGCAAGCACTACCCAGAACAGTGGAATCTAAATTTTCAATATTATTTCTTGGAATTTTCCCCTTAATGATTTTAGGACAGACTTGATCACAGTTAACCAAAATGACAGAACACAAAACCTACTGCATGAACAACTAGTACTGATACAAGTTCTAGAATATACTGTGAATATTATTTTTAAGACTAAGCTTCATGTGCATCAGGGTTGTATTAAATTTGATATATATATATATATATATATATATATGTATGCATATGCATATGTATATGTATACACATGGATGACTTTAAACTGCTGGTCGTCTTGTTACCACCTTATGAGTGGTGATACCACCCTCAAATTTTATAGTACAAGGGAATCAAACCCAGGGTTTTGTGTATGTGAGGCAAGAACTCTTCCAACTAAGCTACACTACCAGTCCAGGACTTCACTACTTTGACCTTCACATCCTTGGGCAAGCCATATTTGTAACAGTAGCTCCCTGATCTGTAAGGCTGATTATTATACATCTTTAGACTATGATAGAGACTACGAAGCAGAAAGAATGTGAGAAGCCAGTGTGAACTGTGTGGTGACAAAAAGCTGTTATTGCTACTATTCAGGTTACAAGGACAAAAACTTAAAACAGTTTTCTTTTGGAAAGACATACAAAAATCAGTTAAAGCATCTGGGTTCTAGAGTCGTACAGATGTAGCCTGGTTTATTGAGCACATCATTTACAGATAGCAACACATTATTCTTATTTCATTATTTGTGTAATACAATATTTTACTCCTTGTTTTGTTTTGTTTTTTTGCTATATTTCCTAACAATATAATTCTGAGCATCTATTGCTTTAATTGACATTTCTTTGAAAGTATTTGTTACTCACCTAAGATTCTTTATATATAGTCAAAGAACAGATTATCTGATAACTCTCATGAATTAGATATTTACAAGATATGTATAATAATAATAATAATACAGAACCTAAGTTCCTGTAAAGAATAATTATTAGGAGATTTCAGTTCCAAATAACTACATCTGCCCCTTCTAAACTAGAAAGGACTACAGATGACCAGCTGGAAACCTTTGAGCAAAGATTATTCTAATATGGGAAGTCAAACTAGAAAAGACAGTAAGAATAATCAAATTAGATTCAAAAATTTAAAACCAGTAATCACATACTCGATGTTTGTAGCTAGGGCAATGTGTTTTGCCAATTCTTACAGAATTCCAGATATATCTTCCATTGCAACATAGAAATCTAATCAAAGTAAAACTGAGGAAAGAGGATAATACGTCAGCCACACCCTGATTCTCGTCTATGAAGAAGCATGATTAATTTGAGACAATCTGAATATTTAGCCACATGTTGGTGCACAAACATTTAAATCCACCCTTTCCCCTTTCTCATTAGAGTTCTTCATACTCTCATTTACCACAAAGGAAAGGTGGTAGTTGCCACAGTCACTTCTCTAGTGTGCTAATTCTTGGGTTTAGCATGCAGAACCTGCTTTGTACATATTCTTCTGTTAATGAGTCCCTCACAGAATTCACTCTGCATATAAAAGGATATATAATTTTTATAATGCCATGAAGAAAGTAAATGAAGTCCATTTGAGTTTTCTGTGGGAATATACAAATAGTTTAATTGCCAGCCACTGTCTGTGTCTCCAGGTCCTATATTGGTTCATTTTCATATTAAAGTTCTTTATATCACACAACTAAACTGCCAGGTGCATTGTTAATAAATATAAGATGAATATACCTGTCTGTTTCCC
The DNA here is from genome assembly GCF_978045245.1 of Mus caroli. NCBI lineage: Eukaryota > Metazoa > Chordata > Mammalia > Rodentia > Muridae > Mus > Mus caroli. The sequence goes on along the minus strand of NW_028227258.1, from coordinate 143,826,062 downwards.
TTGGTGATGACCGTCTACAGCTTACAGAGTTTTCCAGGAGAACGCCTCAGAGTACCTGAGCCACTTGCTTGCTGGGACTGAGCAATAGAACTAAGTCACCACCTGATCTTTCCCTGGGTTCTATCTAAGCTTTACATCAGTGAGGAGAAGCTTGGGGTGTAAATTATATTTGCAAGAATTAATGTGAAAAGTGTTTTTCCTAGATATACTCAAAGTTTAATTATTCTTGTTGTGTAGGAGAAAATTATAAATGGAATATCCCACGAAAGAGTGGGCATGTACTAACTGTTCAATAAATGTTAGCTGCTGTGATTGCTGTAATTGTCATTATGAAAAGCTCCAAAAATCACTACACCTCTGTCTTAGTTAGGGTTTTACTGCTGTGAACAGACACCATGACCAATGCAAGTCTTATAAAAAAACAACATTTATTTGGGGCTGGCTTACAGTTTTAGAGGTTTTGTCCATTATCATCTAGGTGGGAGCATGGCAGCATCCAGGCAGGCATGTCACAGGCAGAGCTGAGAGGTCTACGTCTTCATCTGAAGGCTGCTAGTGAAGACTGACTTCCAGGCAACTAGGGTGAGGGTCTTAAGCCAACACTCACAGTGATACACCTATTCCAACAAGGCCACACCTCCAAATGGTTCCACTCCCTTGTCCAAGAATATACAAACCATCACAGCCTCTCTAAAATATTCCGGGAGATGGCTAAAACTGAATTTGAAGATGTTTAGGGAACTCCCTGCTTCTTACACTTTTCTTGTGATATAATTACATAGTTAAGGACGTTACACAAAAGGTAATGCTGAGCAATGATAGACAGAGACTGGGGAAACAAAAGTTTGCCACAAAATAAAGTAAAAAATTGAAAAACACAAGTCCTTTCCTGTCAGCACAAGCACCGGGTCACTTTGGGCGTGGAGTTGGCGGACACCCTCAAGACCCCCTAGAGTACTCTCCAGGTGATCTTAGGACCACCAGTGAGTGGAACACAACTTCTGTTCCAATCCAATCTCACAGGACATGAGACAGCATTAGAGAAGCAGGAAACCCAGCCTGACCAAGTCAGACATCCCTGCCAGTCTGCGCCAGCACTTGGTCACCTGGGCGCAGAGTCAGCAAACATCCCCAAAGTCCCTAGAGGACAACTTCTGAGACAGACCCTGTTTCAGGCTCCAGACATCCAGGCACCTTCAGTGCCAGAGGAGAGGTGTCCACTCTTCCCGGGAGGGATTTGCTGGAGCTCCTGGGGGAGTCATCTTGGTTCCTGGATCACTCTGAGACTAGTCTGTGCAGGTGAGAGTGTGGACTACAGAAGCTAACAGCTTCTGTGACAGGCCAAAGCAACACAGCTTCTGGGACAGGTCCTGTTTTGGGCCTTCATCTTCTGCCAGGAGGGAGGTAGAAAGGAGAGGTATCTGTGTACCTTCCCTGGAAGAGGAGAACTTATATGCAGAGAGTGCTCTGACCACTGGAACTCAGAGGAGAGAGCTAGTCTCCCATGTCTGCTGATAGAGGCTAACAGAATCACGAGAGGGACAATCTTAACCAGAGAAAACTATAACAACTAACTCCAGAGATTATCAGATGGCGAAAGGCAAACGTAAAAATCTTACTAACAGAAACCAAGACAAATCACCATCATCAGAATGTAGCACTCCCCCCCTCCCAGTCCTTGACACTCCAACACACCCGAAAAGGTAGACCCAGATTTAAAAGCATATCTCATGATGATGGTAGAGGACATCAAGAAGGACTTTAATAACTCACTTAAAAAAAATACAGGAAAACACTACTAAAGAGTTACAAGTCCTTATAGAAAAACAGGAAAACACATCCAAACAGGTGATGGAAATGAACAAAACAATACTAGACCTAAAAAGGGCTGTAGACACAATAAAGAAAACCCAAAGTGAGTGAACGATGGAGATAGAAACCCTAGGAAAGAAATCTGGAACCATAGATGTGAGCCATCAGCAACACAATACGAGAAATGAAAGACAGAATCTCAGGTGCAGAAGATTCCATAGAGAATATCAGCACAACAATCAAAGAAAATGCAAAATGCAAAAAGATCCTAAATCAAAACATGCAGAAAATCCAGGACACAATGAGAAGACCAAACCTACTGATAATAGGAGTAGATGAGAATGAAGATTTTCAATTTAAAGGGCCAGCAAATATCTTCAACAAAATTATAGAAGAAAACTTTCCAAACATAAAGAAAGAGATGCCCAGGAACATATGAGAAGCCTACAGAACTCAAAATAGACTGGACCAAAAAGAAATTCCTCCCGAACCAAAATAATCAGAACAGCAAATGCACTAAATAAAGATAGAATATTAAAAGCAGTAAGGGAAAAGTGTCAAGTAACATATAAAGGCAGGCCTATCAGAATTACATCAGATTTTCACCAGAGACTATGAAAGCCAGAAGAGCCTGGACAGATGTTATACAGACACTAAGAGAACACAAATGCCACCCCACGCTATTATACCCAGCCAAACTTTCAATTACCATAGATGGAGAAACCAAAGTATTCCACGACAAAACCAAATTCACACATTATCTTTCCACTAATCCAGCCCTTCAAAGGCTAATAACAGGAAAAAAAAAATACGGGGACAGAAACCATGTCATAAAAAGAGCAAGAAAGTAATCCTTCAACAACCCTAAAAAAGGACAGCCACAAGAACAGAATGACAACTCTAACAACAAAAATAATAGGAAGCAACAATTACTTTTCCTTAATATCTCTTAATATCAATGGACTCAATTCCCCAATAAAAAGATATAGACTAAGAGACTGGCTACACAAACAGGACCCAACATTTTGCTGCTTACAGGAAACCCATCTCAGGGAAAAAGACAGACACTGCCTCAGAGTGAAAGGCTGGAAAACAATTTTCCAAGCAAATGGTTTGAAGAAACAAGTGGGAGTAGCCATTCCAATATCTAATAAAATCGACTTCCAACCCGAAGTTATCAAAAAAGGCAAGGAGATACATTTCATTCTCGTCAAAGGTAAAATCCTCCAAGAGAAACTCTCAATTCTGAATATCTATGCTCCAAATGCAAAGGCAGCCTCATTCATTAAAGAAACTATAGTAAAGCTCAAAGCACACATTGCACCTCACACAATAATAGTGGGAGACTTCAACACACCACTTTCAACAATGGACAGATCATGGCAACAAACAAAACAGGGACACAGTGAAACTAACAGAAGGTATGAAACAAATGGATTTAACAGAAATGTACAAAACATTTTATCCCAAAACAAAAGGATATACCTTCTTCTCAGAACCTCATAGTACCTTCTCCAAAATTGACCATATAATTGGTCACACAACAGGCCTCAACAGATACAAAAATATTGAAATTGTCCCATGCATCCTATCAGATTACCATGGACTAAGACTGATCTTCAATAACAACATAAATAATAGAAATCCAACATGCAAGTGGAAACTGAACAACACTCTTCTCAATGATACCTTGGTCAAGGAAGGATTAAAGAAAGAAATTAAAGACTTTTTAGAGTTTAATGAAAATGAAGCGACAACATACCCAAACTTTTTTTTTATTTTTTATTTATTTATTTATTTTTATTACGGATTTTCCTCAATTACATTTCCAATGCTATGCCAAAAGTCCCCAATACCCCCCCCCCCCACTTCCCTACCCACCCATTCCCATTCTTTAGGCCCTGGCATTCCCCTGTATTGGGGCATATAAAGTTTGCAAGTCCAATGGGCCTCTCTTTCCAGTGATGGCCGACTAGGCCATCTTTCGATACATATGCAGCTAGAGACAAGAGCTCCGGGGTACTGGTTAGTTCATCATGTTGTTCCAACTATAGGGTTGCAGATCCCTTTAGCTCCTTGGGTACTTTCTCTAGCTTCTCCATTGGGAGCCCTGTGATCCATCCAATAGCTTACTGTGAGCATCCACTTCTGTGTTTGCTAGGCCCCGGCATAGTCTCACAAGAGACAGCTATATCTGGGTCCTTTCAGCAAAATCTTGCTAGTGTATGCAATGGTGTCAGCGTTTGGAAGCTGATTATGGGATGGATCCCTGGATATGACAGTCTCTAGATGGTCCATCCTTTCATCACAGCTCCAAACTTTGTCTCTGTAACTCCTTCCATGGGTGTTTTGTTCCCAATTCTAAGAAGGGGCACAGTGTCCACACTTTGTTCTTCATTCTTCTTGAGTTTCATGCGTTTAGCAAATTGTAACATACCCAAACTTATGGGAAACAATGAAAGCATTTCTAAGAGGAAAACACATAGCTCTGAGTGCCCCCCAAAAGAAACTAGAAAGAACACACACAAGCAGCTCGACAACACACCTAAAACCTCTAGAACAAAAGGAAGCAAATTCACCCAAGAGGAGTAGACGGCAGGAAATAATCAAACTCAGGGGTGAAATCAACCAAGTGGAAACAAGAAGAACTATTCAAAGAATCAACCAAACAAGGAGCTGGTTCTTTGAGAAAATCAATAAGATAGATAAACCTTTAGCCAGACTCACTAGAGGGCACAGGGACAGCATCCTAATTAACAAAATCAGAAATAAAAAGGGAGACATAACAACATATCCTGGAGAAATCCAAAACACCATCAGACCCTTCTACAAAAGACTATACTCAACAAAACTGGAAAACCTGGATGAAATGGACAAATTTCTAGACAGATACCAGGTACTAAAGTTAAATCAGGATCAGGTTAATGATCTAAACAGTCCTATATCCCCTAAAGTAATAGAAGCAGTCATTAACAGTATCCCAACCAAAAAAAAAAAAAAAAAAAAGCCCAGGACCCGATGGGTTTAGTGCAGAGTTCTATCAAATCTTAAAAGAAGATCTAATTCCAGTTCTTCACAAACTATTTCATAAAATGGAAGCAGAAGGTACTCTACCCAATTCATTCTATGAAGCCACAATTACTCTGATACCAAAACCACAGAAAGACCCAACAAAGGTAGAAAACTTCAGACAAATTTCCCTTATGAATATCTATACAAAAATCCTCAATAAAACTCTTGCTAACCAAATCCAAGAACACATCAAAACAATCATCCATCCTGCCAAAGTAGGTTTCATTCCAGGGATGCAGGGATGGTTTAATATACGGAAATCCATCAAGGTAATCCACTATATAAACAAACTCAAGGACAAAAACCACATGTTCATCTCCTTAGATGCGGAAAAAGCATTTGACAAAATCCAACACCCCTTCATGATAAAAGTCTTGGAACAGTCAGGAATTCAAGGCCCATACCTAAACATGATAAAAGCAATCTACAGCAAACCAGTAGCCAACATCAAAGTAAATGTGGAGAAGCTGGAAGCAATCCCACTAAAATCAGGGACTAGACAAGGCTAACCACTTTTTCCCTACCTATTTAACATTGTACTTGAAGTCCTAGCCAGAGCAATTCGACAACAAAAGGAGATCAAGGGGATACAAATTGGAAAAGATGAAGTCAAAATATCACTTTTTGCAGATGATATGATAGTATATATAAGTGACCCTAAAAATTCCACCAAAGAACTCCTAAACCTGATAAACAGCTTCAGGGAAGTAGCTGGATACAGAATTAACTCAAACAAGTCAATGGCCTTTCTCTACACAAAGGAAAAACAGGCTGAGATAGAAATTAGGGAAACAACACCCTTCTCAATAGTCACAAATAATATAAAATACCTTGGCGTGACTCTAACTAAGGAAGTAAAAGATCTGTATGATAAGAACTTCAAGTCTCTGAAGAAGAAATTAAAGATGATCCCAGAAGATGGAAAGATTTCCCATGCTCATGGATTGGCAGGATCAATATAGTAAAAATGGCTATCTTGCCAAAAGCAATCTACAGATTCAATGCAATCCCCATCAAAATTCCAACTCAATTCTTCAATGGATTATAAAGGGGAATCTGCAAATTCATCTGGAATAACAAAAAAACCTAGGATAGAAAAAACTCTTCTCGGCTACCTACATGAATGTTTGTGAGGAGAGAAGATAAAGTAAGATCTGTTGTAGTATTAAGGACAGCCGAATGGTTGAGAATGCTGTCATTATAATTACACAAACAACACCTGTGATAAGATTAGATCAAGTCATGCACACAGAATGTTATGTGCCAAACTCATGAGATATGAATGAGCTGTGATTGTTGTGATTATCTGAATAGTCTGTACTTGATAATTTAGCTAATATGTGTAATAGGTTCAGATGGGTCAAGTTTGGCAAAGGAGGCAGAAGACTCTGCTTTATACTTCTTTGTAATGTTTGATATATCTTATATCTTTTAAAATAAAAAGTTTTCTTTAAACAGAAAAAAAAAAGAAAGACTCTTCTCAAGGATAAAAAAAACCTCTGGGGGAATCACCATGCCTGAACTAAAGCTGTACTACAGAGCAATTGTGATTAAAAAAAAAACTGCCTGGTACTGGTATAGCAACAGACAAGTAGACCAATGGAATAGAATTGAAGACCCAGAAATGAACTCACACACCTATGGTCACTTGATCTTTGACAAGGAAGCTAAAACCATCCAGTGGAAAAAAGACAGCATTTTCAACAAATGGTGCTGGCACAGCTGGTGGTTATCATGTAGAAGAATGCGAATTGATCCATTCCTATCTCCTTGTACTCAGGTCAAATCTAAGTGGATCAAGGAACTCCACATAAAACCAGAGACAGTGAAACTTATAGAGGAAAAAGTGGGGAAAAGCCTCGAAGACATGGGCACAGGGAAAAAATTCCTGAATAATAAAGAAGTGGCTTGTGCTGTAAGATCGAGAATTGCCAAATGGGACCTCATAAAATTGCAAAGCTTCTGTAAGGGAAAAGACACTGTCAATAAGACAAAAAGACCACCAATAGATTGGGAATTGATCTTTACCTATCCTAAATCAGATAGGGGACTAATGTCCAAGATATATAAAGAACTCAAAAAGGTGGACTCCAAAAAATCAAATAACCCCATTAAAAAATGGGGTGCAGAGCTATACAAAGAATTCTCACCTAAGGAATACTGAATGGCTCAGAAGCACCTGAAAAAATGTTCAACATCCTAAATCATCATGAAATGCAAATCAAAACAACCCTGAGATTCCACCTCACACCAGTCAGAATCGCTAAGATCAAAAATTCAGGTGACAGCAGGTGCTGGTGATGATGTGGAGAAAGAGGAACACTCCTCCATTGTTGGTGGGATTGCAAGCTTGTACAACCACTCTGGAAATAAGTCTGGTGGTTCCTCAGAAAATTTGACATAGTACTACTGGAGGATCCTGCAATACCTCTTCTGGGCATATATCTAGAAGATTTTCCAACTGGTAAGAAGGACACATGCTCCACTATGTTCATAGCAGCCTTATTTATAATAGCCAGAAGCTGGAAAGAACCCAGATGTCCCTCAACAGAGGAATGGATACAGAAAATGTGGTACATTTACACAATGGAGTACGACTCAGCTATTAAAAAGAATGAATTTATGAAATTCCTAGGGACATGGATGGGCCTGGAGGGCATCATCCTGAGTGAGGTGACCCAATACAAAAGAACTCACATGATATGTACTCACTGATAAGTGGTACAGATACTTAGAATACTTAGCCCAGATACTTAGAATCCCAAGATCTAAGATACAATTTGGGAAACTCATGAAACTCAAGAAGACTGAAGACCAAAGTGTGGAGGACTCTTTGCCCCTTCTTAGAATTGGGAACAAAACACCCATGGAAGGAGTTACAGAGACAAAGTTTGGAGCTGAAACGAAAGGACGGACCATCTAGAGACTGCCATATCCGGGGATCCATCCCATAATTAGCCTGCAAACGCTGACACCATTGCATACACTAGCAAGATTTTGCTGAAAGGACCCTGGTATAGCTCTCTCTTGTGAGACAATGCCGGAGCCTAGCAAACACAGAAGTGGATGCTCACAGTCAGCTATTGGATGGATCACAGGGCCCCCAATGGAGGAGCTAGAGAAAGTAACCAAGGAGCTAAATGTATCTGCAACCCTATAGGTGGAACAACAATATGAACTAACCAGTACCCCCGGAGCTCGTGTCTCTAGTGTCATATGTATCAGAAGATGGCTTAGTCAGCCATCATTGGAAAGAGAGGCCCATTGGTTTTGCAAACTTTATATGCCTCAGTATAGGGGAACGCCAGGGCCAAGAAGTGGGAGTGGGTGTGTAGGCGAGTGGGGTGGGAGGGTATCAGGGACTTTTGGGACAGCACTGGAAATGTAAATGAAGAAAATACCTAATATAAAAAAAGATTAAAAAAGGAAATAAATTAAACTAAAAAAAATTAGTGCATATAAAGTTAGAGACTTATGTTTCAATTTCATTTTTAATCACTCAGTCCTTTAGTAGCCTATCCAAACCACATAGGCAAATCTTGAGTCTATGGCAAAACTGATCTAGATAGTAGGAATAATTAAAAAACCACAGATAATTCCAAATGCTATGGCAACAATTCATTGAACTTTCCTCCTTGGAGAAATAGTTTTATAAGAGCTACAGATCATTATACAACTGTGAGGCTCACACTCCCTGGATTGCCCCACTGCAGTCTCTGGGGAAGGACGTGCAAGGCCATGAAACAGCTAAGTCAGGAAAGGAACAGAGCATAAAAGAGGAGATTGAAACTCCCCACTGACACCAGAACAATGCATGAGCCAAGGCTGGAGAAGTGTTGTGGCTTGGGATGGCAGACATCATTGAAGCTTTGAGAAAAGAGATGTGCTGACCTAGTTCTCAGAGGCTTTGCTTTGACACAACTTCTCTTTGTTTTCTTCAATCCAAGACTATGTTTTCCATCCCATTTTTTATTTGCCTTATTGATTTCAAGTAGACTCTTGAGGCTGAGGCTGTACATCAGTGACAAAATGTTATTCCTTTATGCACAAGGCCCTGGGTTTGGTCACTACAATACAATAATAAAGGGTAAAAAAAAAAAAAAACTGAAAACAGCTGCAGGTATGAAGACATATGCTTAGCTAGCCTTGTTATTTGTTACATCAAAGCATTGTAACATACTGCCATTGTTACATCATTAGTTGTTTTGAGGACTCATAGAAACACACACACAAATACCACATACTCACATGTTCACACAAACACCATCTTACAAACAGATATTGCAGACCCAATGAAACTACTTAAGCTGATGCCATGCAAATGATGAATTTATGGTGTGTGTGTGTGTGTGTGTGTGTGTGTGTGTGTGTGTGTGTTTGTATGTGTTTCCTTTGATTTCTTTTTCTTCTTTTTTAAAGTACTGGGTTTTTTTTGGTTCACATTTGCCTGTTGACTTTTCAAAGATAGAGAGAAAGAAAGAAAATGGGATAGGGTGGGTGAGGAGGTAGAGAGGATTTGAAAGAAGTTTGAGGAGGGAAAACCATGATGAGAATACACTATATGAAGGGTTTTTTTTTTTTCAATTAAAATGTCATAAAAACAACACTGAAACCCCTTAATTCCATTTAAAAATGCAAGGGAAATTAAAAGTGAATAAAAACTATTATTTACTTAGTACAAAGTACATTTTCTAATGTTTCTCCATCTTAAAATATTTAACCAAGGATAACTTGAATAAATTTCTTCTTTGTGGATGGCCCCACACTCATGTTTTTATATGGTCAGAAATAATTGAACTTAGTAGGTTAATTAATAAAACCTTTTCTTGTTAATAAAAGAAGAAAAGAAGGTATTAAGTTTAGAGGGAAATGTTTTTGTGAGTATAATGGGCATTGGGTGAATGAGCGATGTACATGATCACATTTGCACATATGTGTAAGTCCCTACAGAGGCCAGAAGATGGCGTTGGATGTGTGCAGCTAGGGTTACAGGTAGTTATGAGCAATGGACATGAATGCTGGGAACTGACCTCCTAACTGCTCAGCTGTCTCTCCAGTGCCCACAGGGGCTTTCGATACCTGCTCAAGAATAAACAGGAAAAGATGACCTTCTGACCCACTATGTGAGGACCTCCTAGTTTAAGCATTCTCACCAGAGCTCCACAGAAACAAGCTAGATTTGCAAAGAAGGGTTTCATCTCCAGCAGTCCTACATGTATGCATGCCTAGCTCTCTCTTATCAATGTGACTATCTAACACTTTAAACCTAAGAAGCTAGCGTGTCTGAAAATGTCTTAAGACTTGACAGTTACAAAGGTACTTGGACATTTCTATTGAGGTTGAGGCCAAGAGTTAAAAGTCACTCCCTCAGCAAAGTTTCAGCTAAGTGAACACCACTCCCACTCTTTCTTTTTCTTTATAGGCTAAGTGTCTGTAATTTGCAAAGACTCAAATAGTAAGCAACAGCAAAGAGAGATAATTCTGCAGAGAATATGCCTGCAGGGACCCACCATACAACAGGTTGGAAAGTTGGACATGTAGACTTTGCAGAGTCAATTTAAAGCTTGTTAGGGTTAGGAGTAAGTGACTTTTATCTTTCTTCCCCTTGCTTAGTTGGTTATGTCTCCAGGGGCATAGGTGCCTTTGTGATTGGTTAAGGGGAATAAGCTATACTGTAGGCGGTACACATGTCTTTAACTCCAGTACTTGGGAGGCACAGGCTTGTTCAAAGCCTGCCTAGTCTACATAGTGAGTACTGAGACAGCCAGGGCCACATAGAAAGACCATTGTCTCAAAACAAAAACAAAATAACAAACAAACAACAAACAAAAACAAAACAACAAAAGCATATGAGTTTGCTGGGTTTCTTTGTGGCTGGCACTGAAAAATGCTACTAATAATCCAAAAAGTTATGACTATAATGGACAGGCTCTGTCATCCCACTGTTCTGAATTATTCTGTTCATCACCCATCCACCATTTCCCTTACCTTACTCAGGATAAACCAGTTTAAAGGTCAGCTGATAATACTTTGCCTAGTAAACCAAATGCTCTCTCCTTGAACTTTTAACTTTTGAACCTGGTTTTTCCTATAAAAAGTGTACTCTGGTCCAGAGCCATCTAATATAACAATTAGGTTTCCTTTTTCCTTCTTGCAATCTAGTCCTGGATTCAGTGTTATGGTGTGCTAGTAAACTATTCTTGCTTAACTGAGATGGTATATATATATGGTTTGAGTGCCAATTTCCTATACCCCAACACTATCTCTGACTCATTCTGTCAAATCTTTCACCAATTCATCACTTTGTCTGCCCCTCATTTAGACATCACTTTCAAACATGACTGTTTCCTTCTACAAACTAACCTTACTTTCATTATTTGGGATTAATGGTGTGCACTAAGGGTATGTCTATAATCCAGTCAGAGGGATTAAAGGTGTGTGATATGCGGACGTAATCCCTTATCAGAGCAGCCATGTTGTTGGATTTAAATTCCTTTACAGGATTCAAGATCCACTCTACAGCAAATAATTCACGCCCGGTTCTATAAACTTGGGAAAAAAACATTTGGCTGGTATTATCATAGGTCTTAGTATGGGAGCTTATTGCTGTTGTTGAGCTGAATTAACATAGGGTCAAACTGCCTTTTACAGATCTATAAGTATACCCATATACAAATACTATTCTTAACTTTAATAAAAGAAGTCTTTCTCTGTAGTTAGTAGCACTGAATGAGAGATTTGTGGCGTCTACAGAAGCTGAGAATTAGTGAGAAACTGAATGTTCAACCCTAAATAGTACCTTAAAATATTCTCTGAGGCTCAGAGATTATCATGAAACACAGGAGTACAAAATGTACAAGCGGAGGAATCTCTTGGCAATGAAACAACTATTACAATAATAAACTTATAGAAACCCTAGTTGCCTTTACAAGGCTATCATCATGTCTGGAGGAAGGGTTCACAGGACCCTATTCCCTTTCCCAAACTATTGACCACTGATAGATTATTTTCTGGGAGAGGAAGAATCATCACCTTCAATTTCAAATTCATTGGTGAGCATAGAATGCTCTAATGGATACTGCTAATCCCATGTTCACACAGTGTTGGTAACCTTCCTGGCATCTACTAGGTTTCCAAGTCTGCAAGGCAGCAAATGGGGGAGCAGACAGGACTCAGTGACAGCAATGGGCGACTTTTGTGGTCAATACTACTGATGGAACAAAACTTAATTATCTGGGGCTGGCAAGAATGTACAGTGAGAAACTCAGAACTTGTTTACCTCTTAAGTGTACATACCTACAGACAGACAAACAGATATACATTCTGATGGATGGGTGGGACACAGTTCCTCAAAAGATCACTTTTTTCCCCCTCTGTGCTTTGACCTTCTTTGACAAAAGTGCTTTCCAAAATTACATCATAGATAAGATGGGAGTTAGAAAAGGATATCGATTGTAGTTCAAAGCAGTGTTTGATTCTACATGTTCATTATAAGTTCAAAGAAATAGTTTCACACGGCCTCACTTTATCATAGTGCACACCTGTGGCATCAACCTTGGACCCGAATGTTTTTCCTTGAACACAAATTTGTTCCAAGCCTATATATCTTTTTAGTGTAATTAAGAAGGCTAATTGTATTTCTTATTATGCAACCTTTATTTACTATTATGAGGAATGGGAACATTCCATTCTTGATTCTAACTTTTGTATATCTTGCTAGAAAAACAACTAAAACCACCTACTGAAACTTTCTTCCTCAAACTAGGAGCTCTATAAAATCATTAATTCATTTAAACAGCATTAATTCTTGAAAGGTCATCTTTATGTTGATCTGCAGGAATCTGCTTGATAGGGTGGGCTAATGTCTAGGGATTATTACATCAATTTAATAATGACAGGAAAGACATATCAGCTACAATAAGCAATCCTGAGATGAAGTCTCTTTTGGAGTTTGCCTCTCAGAGCTCAGCCATCTTAGTCCATGTCAAAAAGGAAGACCACCTGCTAGTCTCACCCTTTCCTAGATAGCTCCTCGAAACACAAATGGTACTGGTTAAACTCACAGAACAACAAGAAGACATAAATGTGGGAAAGGGGTTTATTATAAGAAGAGATCTTTGAAGCTATGGGGAAGAAATAAGAGAGGTTGAAGTGAGAGTAATACAATGTTTTATGTACTTAAATAAAGTTGTCATTGAACAAGTTTTATTAATAAAATGTATAATTCACCCACAAATTACATTACCACATCAGTTGATGGAATAACTTGGAAACACTTGACAAAATGCAATATCCATCCTGATAAAACTTTAGGACATTAGGACTGAAGGGCAACTTTGAAGAAGTCATGAATATAAGGAAATCCCAGAAACCTGAACAAAAAGCTCCTGAAGCATGTACTCAATTATGTGATACAGCATTAATGTGTAAAATTCCCCTAATTTTTAACAGATGAATGAAAAGTGGAATTTTAATTGAAAAACATAATAAAGTGATACACCAAATAGGACATTTGATAATCCTAACAAAAAATGCACATAAGCTATTTGCAAATCTAAAAAACTCTGATAAAAGACATTAAGAATTAAATAAATGAAGAGATGTATTTCATGTTCATGGGTAGATAGACTCAATAATGTTCAAAGGTCAGTTCTCTACAATCCCAAGAAAAATCCCCAACCAGATCCCAGTATTTTAATAAAGAGGCTAACTAACAGAAACTTCTCCATCTTACATAAATTCTTTGATCAGGTAGATTACCATTGATATCACATAAGAGCTATAATTATGAAAAGTTGAAAATTATATGCTCAGCTTAACTGCATTATAACTCTACTAATTTGTTACAATAGAAATTATGATTGACATGTAGTATGTTACTTAAAATTTCTAAGAACTTTCAGACCTTCAAATTATTACTCTAAATTAGTTCATAATATTTGAAGGTTTATGTATTTCAAAATGTAACGATGCATTTATATCAAACATGTTTTTCATGTTTCATATTTACTTCCTATTTTATACCTTAAAATAGTTCCTCCTTTGGGTTTTTGTAGTGAGTATGATCCCCAACAACAACAACAACAACAACAAAAAGAGCACAGATTAACAGACTGCATTACAAAACAGAATTCAGTGGGGCCTGGTGGATCATGTCTTTAACCACAATACTCTAGAGAGATAAACAGGTGGGTCTTTGGGAATTCAAGGCCAGCTTGATTTACATACTGAGTTCCAGGACAGCCAGAGCTGCACAACAGAGAGACCTATCTCAGAAAATAAAGGAAGGATGGAAGGAAGGAAGGAAGGAAGGAAGGAAGGAAGGAAGGAAGGAAGGAAGGAAGGAAGGAAGGAAGATGAAAACAGGATCCATATTTCTGCTGCCTCCAAAAAACACATCTCACCATTAAGGACAGATACCACCTTCATGTAAAATAATGGTAAAAGGTTTTCCAAGCACATAGAATTAAAAAGCAAACAAACATAGATATGTTAATATTTTAAGACATAGAGTTAAAGCTACAACTAATGAGCAGAGTTGGGGAAGAACACTACATACTCATTTAAAAAAAAAAAAACCACCAACTGAATGTTACAATTCTAAATATTTGTGGACTGTTATTTTGAGACACTAAATATTTTTGGTCTTGCAAAAATGGCATATTATGTACATTTACAGAATTTACTAGTAATTTAATATAGCTCTATTCTCATGATGACAGATTACTTACTTTTAATTTTTTTATTTAAAGTGTTTTTTCATATAAAATATTCTGTAATTTTTCTATCCTTTTATTTTTGAAATTCTCCCCTTTCCTTTCCTCCATGCAAGCCCTTTCATATGTCCTTGCCCATCCCTTGTCTCCTTCAAATTTCAAATGAATTTCAAATTCATGGCCTCTTTTTCATTATTTGTATATACATACATACTGCTCAGGTCTGTATAATTTTATCTGTATGTATGTTTCCAGGGCTGACCATTGACCAATTGGCTTGCTCTCCGCAGGGAAGATCACCTCTCCAGGTTCCAGCTGGCCTTAGTTGCCCATAGTTCTTTTTGTACAATTCCCAGATTAGGCTTTGCGTGCTTTGAGGAGAAAATGAAAACTTGAAGATGCAGACCTAGTAGGAGGAAGTTGGAGACCTAGTTAGGAGGCAAAAGGTATATTGGCTTCCAAGACCTTTCCTCCTATTCTCTGCAGTGGAGGTGACTTAATGTGAGTAGCTTTGCTCCTCTATGAAATCCTTGTCATATATTTTAAATTATCAATATCATAGTTATTGTTTCCAACTTTGACTCCTAACCACTCCCTGAACCACATAGCTAAACATATTATAGATATACATACCTATGTGTGTGTGTGTGTGTCTGCACATACACATGAGTAAACAACATAGACTCTAAATACATATACATACTTCACATTATTACAATGGAATAATAAGTTACTTTTCTATATAATAGGTTAAGCTTTACTATTTAATATATATTTAGTACATTACAATAAGGTTATCAAAATAACATCATTAATTTCCTAAATAATTTTAATAGTCTAACATGCTTTCTTTAGAATCTTAAATCCTTTCAATTAACACTTAGAGAAATATGAACTGGCTATGCTAAAGATCAGTACAAATTTTTCCCCAATAAATTAACTAAGAGGAAAAAAAATTACTAAAGATGAGCCAGTTATATGTAATGTTAACCCCAATTAACAAAGTTATTTGCTGCCTCTTCTGTTAACTGGCTTCCCCCCCACACACACACACCTTCTCTAGTTTTTAAAGACGGGTTCTTACAATCCAGTCCAAAGTATAATGCTTTCTACCACAGGCTCTGCCCCACACTGTGATCACAGTGGCACTAAGAAAACTGTATATTCAAACAAAGAGATGCAGGTGGCTAATTTAGCTGTGGTTCAGAAATAATTACTGAAGCCATGGAAATAAGCTAAACTAGATATCTTCTTTAAAAACACACAAATTAATCTATGTTGGCCCCTAAATGCTTGACAGAAGCAGTAGGCCTCCTCATGTCTACAATCAGCCTTATTCCACGGTTACAACCTAAGCCTATGGTTTTCTCACTTTCACTCAGGCTTCTGAATCTCACAATTTTCCATCCATAGAAAAATCCTTCTACAAGAGATATCTTTTATTTTCTAAACTGAACCATAGAGGACATGTAAAGCCCATAAACAATAGATGGTTGCTTTTCTTAAGCAACGACATAGTCTTAAACACATTTTATTAATATTCTGTAGTATAAGCAATAAGTTGAGATATGATAATACCCCAAGAAACACAAAATATATGCATGTTATAATGGGTGATGGTACAAGTAATTGTTAAATATAAACACATATGCTTTTGTAGATTTGTTGGAGAGATTCGTTAATTGCTTAATGAAAGATGTCTTTCAGATACTAATTCCTTCATTTAGTTCAACAGATTAAATTTTATATGAGAAGATATTAGCATGCACGCAATAAAGTGACAAGGACAACCAAAAGTCTGAAATGTTAATGGATAGAACACTGCGTTCCATTTATATAAAAACTAAAACTGCATAATTTTCATTTTGTCTGCTTCCATTTTCTCTCTGCACAGGCAAAAAAAATGTTCTTTTTAATAAGCACACAACTATTGCAATATCATGATTGTTTCTACGTTTTAGGAGTTGTATACAAATTGTAAAACTTTATGCTTTTTTTTTCCAGATAAACTGAGATTATGCATTCTCTAATTTGTAAATCTAGTCAGGATTTAACATTTGAAACCAAAACAAATTACTAGTTTGTGATAGATTTAGGTCATTAATTTTATAGGATGTCTGTAATGATAGTTTGCAGAAAGCTTTTATATAAAAATAGCTTTGCCACCATGGAGTAAATATTGACATTTTTGTGTGTGTGAAAGAAAATTGCCACTAATACCAACAGACCTGTGTCTTCATTCCCTCCAGTGTCTTTAAACTGCAGTTCAATCTGCTATAATCTTTTTTCCTCCCTCAGTAGGGTGCAGAGAGCCCTCTAGCTTCCAAGCCCTTTTCCTACTGAGGTACATATTGGCCAGCATACAGCTGCTCAGAACAACTATTTGCATCTACAATGGGGTCATCCCACCACGTCCTTTCCAGATCAATATGATTGGTACAAACAATAGTTTGATTTTGATTGCTCTGTAGTACGCTTGGGTAGAGCTTCTGAATGCAAGTGAATTGCTTAGAAACAATGGGCTGGTTCATCATCCAAAGCATCCCTTTGCAAACAGCTGCCTCTGCCACACTCACCCTGACAACGTCCAGGAAAACAGATGGTTTCAGCATTCATGGCCAGTTTAGGGAAAGCCCCTGAGTCAACTACTGAACGCATGTCTTTTAATCTATATGATAGTAAGAGGTACTTTGCGCTACTAAAAAGTCAACATGTATTTAAATTTGGAAGTGAGAATAAAATGTATGTAATAAATATGTATGGTTAAGTCTTTTGTTAAATCTTCAGTATAGATCCTCTTGTATGATATAGGCAGCATTACTGCAACACAAAATCTGAAGTGATAATATGGCTGAGGTCTCAGAGTGTTGATTTTCCAGTTAATACAAGAGCATTTTTCTCCTCATTTTCTATAGTCAAAAGAAAAATCATTCCAGGGGGTTGCATCAGAAAAAGAGATCCTGCCAGTTCTTTATCCTCCTTTATTGAGTATACTAAATATATTTTACAATCGTCTGCTTCTAATGGCTGTGAACAGTCAAGTGTTGATGTTGAATATATTTGTATTTGACAATTGAGAGTAAACAGTAACAAGTTAAATCTGGATTATCATTCTAATTAAACTGCAATTTTACAGTCAGTGTGAAGAGCAAGAACTTCTTACCTGTGACCCAGGAGATATGTTTGTATCTCATAAACACATTCATAGAAACAGGAGAGTAAACAAGTTATGGTTATTTATTTTGTTAATATTACTTAAAGTATAAGAATTTAGAAATGGGCCCTCAAAAGAACCAATGTTATGTATTTCTGTAAATTCTCCTTGAGTTTACCACAACACTCTAGGGACATAGAGAGTAAATGAGCATGCCTATAAGCTCGGTTATGTCCTTTTGCTTGTCTCTAGCACTAATCTGTGTTTATAAATCTATATTAAAATCTAATTTTCAAGTAAGTTTATGAAAATACTATTGTTACAGTTTTACCACAATTTACTATATTATAAGTCAATGTAAACCATGCTAAGTTAAATTAATACAACTGTACATTATTTACCACAAATATATTTATATAACAAGTGTTTATATATTATTGTATATGCTATACTATTTATTATAAATATATTCTGTTTGTGGTAATATAACTTCATACAAATATGTTTGACCTGAAATATATGAACACAATTATCATATTAAATGAACTAGCTATTGCTTACAAAGGCACTTAAGAAGTTAATTGTATATTCTTATTATGTACTAGAAAAAAATATAGAACAAAAGGGCATGTGAAGCTGCCTAAAGGGTTAGGCCAAAATCCCGCTGGAGGATGAATGGAGGCCGTGGCCTATCCCTTGCAGGTAGCCCTTAGACTTTTACACTTAGGATGCATACCTGCTATTCTCACCTAAACTCTTGTGGGGACCTAGAAATGACTCTTATACTAACAAGGCCCAGTTGCTGGTACAGTTTTCATCTCCATCTCCTCATGTTCTTGTGCTACTATAGTCAGGTGCTATTAAAGTCAGATGCTGTGCTTACTGGATTAGAAATTTATCCACTTCACTCATCTTGCCCAGGACCAAAGCTTCCAATAAGGAGCTTCAGTGCAGATGAATAACAAAAGAAAGAGGTGGGATGTTTATCCAAGAGAGAACAGATCTTTATATAACTCTCACTTCAAGTGTGAAAACATGCCTTACTCTCAATTTACATCTTATCTACATTCTTTTCCTTCTGAGAATGGTCTATACTCCTAGTCACCCCCCAACCCCCACCCCCAGTTCCTTTCTACAAAACTTTCCGCTGAAATTGACATTCTGTTGACCACCACGAAATCTGACATGCTAAATCTGTAAAAAAATTCTTTGTGCCTTGGATATTTGACTTTGCTGAAGAATTTGAATCTTCTAACTGCCAACTCTGCCATGATTCTTATATGCAGGTACTGGGTCCTAGAGATCCAAGGATGCCTTGAGGTACTCCTCTCAGTACACCTTCTAGACCATACTCTTGCGTAGCTTTCCTTCCTAAACATACAGATTTATCTTCCCATATAAACAAATAAAATACAGATTTTCACCAATGTTATTTACTCCTTTTCTACTTACATGTATTTTATCTATCCACTCAATAAATCACTCACTGAGCATCTACTGTATCTAAAGTTTATCTCTGCCTATCACTTCAACTAATATGACCTCCAAACTAACAGCATTTATTTTTCTAACAAGTGATATTGAAAACCTACTCACTATTAATCTTAGTTGATTATTGATGATTATGATGCAGACTCTGAAGAAGTCATAAAGAAAAATTGTTACATAGACAATTACAATACTGAATTACATAGATTTGGAGGCATGGAGGAGACAGATCTAATTCAATTTAATTAGATATTAGGTATACAAATGTGAACAAAAGACATTCTCCAAGGTGAATTTTAAGTAGATCACTGGTTTTAATGCCAACAGCATGCGAAAATAAGAAAAAAAATATATTATAGTCATTCATGTAAATGATGTTAGCAAACTGGATTAAAGTCAGAGCAATGGCAATAGAAAGTACTGACAGTTTATAACTACCACCTACCACAATTCTGTCTCCCAAACCAGTCCAGTGGTTTCCAGCATTTTTGTCATATATATGTATATGTGTGTACACACATATATAATCAACTTACATTAAAGTATTTTTCCTTAAAAGCCAAGAGAAAGCGGAAGGCAAGTGAGAAATTCAGTCTATAGAGATATCAAATAAGAAGCACTACAAAGTTTTAAGCTTTATTCATCTGAGTCTTTGCAAAATGTCAAGTACAAAAGCACCTATTTAATAGGTCTTGAATGAAGTTGATAAATAAAAAGTTGCTAAAGTTCTCTCTAGGCTTTTGAGCATACAGTCCATACAGATGCCCTAGGGAAAGGGAGAAGAGCCAGGTCACCACCCCTCAGTCAAGCATTCGATGCCTTTCCTTCCCCTCCACAGCTCCTTATGTAGTTGTGGGAAGGCATATAAGAGAAGAGACAGAAGTTTTAAATTAGGTGTAAACATCAAGTCTGGAGAGAGAGGTGATTTCAAGCCTATCCTATGTGATTACAAGGACATCCGGTCTTTATCTCACTGTTTAGACAGTGACACCAACATCCAAGAATGTTAGTACATTACAGATTTGACTGATTCTAATACAGTGGTCTTTTCTCCCCTAGCTTTCCAACCTCAAATGTTTTTACAAGATTTAGAACACTTACATATTGCAAATAATCTCAATTTAAGGAGATGTTTGAAGTTATAGTACTAAGGTCTAAGCTCTGAAGCTAGGAAAGAAAGAGAGTTGTCAGATGCTTGGCAGGTGAAGAGCTTAGTTCAAGCTGTGGGCAGATAATAATCACAGTACTTTATTCACTTGGATATAGGCTACTAGGCAGCCACATTCTACCAGGCACCCGAGCACACATCGGTGCACTTGCAACATACAGATAGGCATAGAGACAGTCACAAGGCATCACAGAGGCCATACAGAGGCACACAGGCAAACAAGCAGACACATATGGGAGGGCTGACAAAGGCAAAGGCCATATTGATAAAAAATCCTCAAAAAGTGTCATTCTGCCAGAAATAGTTACATATTAGCTTCTATCACCACTTGCCCCAGGTTCCCCAGATGTCCAGCGTCTGTCATGCTTTGGCTGATTTATACCAGAGATCCTTATCAGCGCCACACTGTCTAAACATAAACTGGCCAGTGTGGCCTTCTGTTCCCTTCAACAGTCTTGCTTCCTGAAGGAAAATTAGGTAAATAAGATCTCTGTTCCATCTGTTGGTTTAGTTTTGTTTGTTCTCCATCTTGTTCCAAGTACATGAGTAGCCTTAAGCAATGCTTAATAGACTAGAGAATGTGTGTTGACTGTTAGATAAATGGTTCTCTAACTTTTCAGAGCAATGCCAGGTGAGTGTCATCAAAGGAAGATGAAGAATCCAGAGGCTCAGTGACCTAGTACTAATTAAACCTGATCTCTCTTCTCCAGGGTAGTATACATTTCGTAGAATCAAACGTAACTTTTGTTCTGCACTCTCTTATGGCTTCTTGAGTGCAAAGGGATTTAAAGTCTAGTGCTAATCTTGAGATACCATAGTTGAGCTCTTTATGCACATATGTCTGACATAACATATCCTTTTACATGCCTTCAAGACCATTTTTATGCAGTGTGCCAGCATGGCTCCCTTATGCCAATGGCATCTTCTTCTTGTTCCCTCTGGTTTTGTTTTTCTTGAATGGCCTGTTTGTAATCAGAATCCCTGGTGGTGACTACTTCGCTGTAACTTTTTTCCTCAAAGGATTTACTAGTTTGGGAGCTAGCAGGATGAGTCAGCAATTAAGAACACTTGCTATTGAGTTCAGGTCCCCAGTGCCCACATGTCAGCTCACAACCATCTGTAATGACAGTTCTAGTGGATCCAGTCCTGACTTCTGGCCTCCATGGGCACAGGCATACATGTAGATAAAACATTCATACACATAAAACAAAAATAAGCAAATCTTTAACATATATAAATTGGTTTCAATTTTAATGGTGGTATATTTTACTGTAGAAACATTATAAAACTAGAGATGAAGGGGAAAGTCACTATGTGGGTAAATCAGTGTGAGGTTATCATGTGGGTACATCTCCTGTGCAACCACAGAGTACTGACCTATGCATGTATGGACTGTTACCTCTCACAAAGACATCATACAGTATTGTTCACTCATATTTTCCTATTTTCCTTAATTATGTAACATAAACATTTATTCATACCATCAAATGTTGCTGTATTTTCAGTGGGTGAATATAGTTTTACTAAAGGGACATATCATAATATGTTGAAAACGCCTTGTTACTAGTTATTTTAGATAATTTATATTTTACTATAAAATAAATACTATAATAGGTATCATATATGTATACAGAGATAAAATAACTATATTTTAATAAATCTTTAAGCACATCTCTGATTATTTTTTAATGATGAGTTACTAACTCTGGCACTGCTAAGTCAAATAGCATACATTTTTAAATTGGTTTTGTTTCATACAGTTTTTCCCTGATCTGAAACAGCCTTATATTGCCCAGGCTGTTTAAACTCATGACCCGTTAGCTTCAGTCTCAAGAGTTCCAGGATGATTGGTCATTGTTACCCACACTCAACTCTTTTATGACTTTTGATGAATATAAGAAACTCGGTCTTCAGAAAAACTGAAGCTGTGTACATGTGGCACTATATAAAAAAACATTCATCACCATTTAAATTCCTTTCTAACTAGTTCATGTGTGTCAAACACCAAGTCATTCTACCTACTTTCTGGGATTGGGATTTTCTCTGAGGCTCACCTACACCAGTGTTGGGACCTGGCATGTGTGTGAACCTCCCTGATATTTTTACTATTGATATGAATATGAAAAACAAAATAACAGAGATGCTTACAATCATTTCAAGTTTACCTTCTCCTCTCCTCATGTGGCATTCCATACAACACCATTGCCACCCATATTGTTATTTATTATTATGTGTATACACTTGTTTTGGGGAAAAAAAAACCCTGCTACTCAGGACTGAATTATTATGAACAGCCAATTCACCTATAGAATAAGAAGGCAATATCATTCATTGCCAGCAGATGCCACTACCTGATCCATGATGTATACTAGACAGGAGAAAGGGAAGCTTAAGTCTAAGTTTCCAGATACTTTAAGAAAAATCAGTGTTTTAGTTGGATCATTAACAGAACACACCGAAAATTATGTGACAACTACCGAGAGGAAGTTTTATCACTGTGGCCACATACTTTGGAATGTACTTTCATAATTAAATGCCTTGTCCAATTTCTGTTAGAAGTGTGTGTGTGTGTGTGTGTGTGCGTGTGTGTAAATCAAATTAAATCCTAAAACTTCCCCCAAGAGGTTTATATTAATTATGAGCTGCTCTCCAATGCATCTCGGCCACCCACTGAGTTCTAATGATTTTAAGATATGCTTATAATGAGGGAAGACATATGGGATATGGTGTGGGTGGAAGAGATATAGAATGAAACTCAAGAAGTGGATATTTTTCTAATGTTGTCTGTGGGCATTTACATGCTACAGGATTTGAAATTGTAAACCATTATGCCATTTTTTCTATGTATGTGTAAGTATATGTATATGTCTAAAATACTGAGCCTCTGAGAAAATAAGTAGTGTAAAGGCCAGGTCACAAATCTGCAATCCCAGCACTGGGGAATTGGAGACAGGAGAAGCCCTGGGTCTTGTTGCCCAGCCAGATACTTTGACTTCAGAGAGAGTGAGAGAGGATGCTGTCTCAAAAAAGTAATGTTGAGACCAATTGAGGAAGATGCATGGCATCGATTTCTAGCCTACACACATACATATGCTCAGGATATCCACATTTGTCTAATCTTTGTCACACTTATATCATATCCTACATAGTTTTAAGTAGAAGAGCTAAGTGATGTGATCAGATTCCAGAAGTCAAATTTTCTAAAAGAAGTTAAGAAAAAACAAACAAACAAACAAAAAAAAAACTGCAGAAAGAGCCAAAGAATGGGCACCGGTGAGGCTTCTTTTTCTGCAGAGGATTCTAGAAGAAAGGAGGTGTTGGGAAGGACCATGAGAGGGACATGGAAGAGAATGGTGGAGTTTCTACGAAAATGAGCAATGGAACTCACTAGCTTTCTACAGGAAGCGTTTCAGCAGGAACTCTAGGAACAGTCAGCAGTACAGGGAGGACCTCCAGGAATCAGACAGTCAGCTCACGGCCTACCTAGGATTTGGATTCAGACATGTTTCTCTTACAACAGGCCAGCTGCCAGGTGTATGCTTATGTTGTGTGCATGCATGTCTATATGTACATATTTGCCATGCTTTAACACATGTGATAACTTTTTGCTCCATTTGAACAGAAATGACATCTTTTTTTTTTTTTTTTTTTTCTGGGATACAGGAGAACTGGCCGATTCTGATGGATTCCGTAGCTAGTGAAAGAACATTCTGTTTCTTTCCTTTACCAGTAAAAGTACATCAGGTTTCCTTAGCTCCCCTTTACCCTCAATTTCCTCTAAGCCCCACAATTGTCTGATAGATTTTCCTTTTAAACAGGGGACAGCAAACATTTGCAAACTTTTGCAAACTTTTTTTTTTCTTTTTTTTGTTTGTGAGCCAAAAAACAAAAGTAATCATAGTGTGTTGATATTTGCATACAATGGAAGGAATGCCATCTTCACATATTTGTCATCCATGACATTAAAAGTATAAAAATTTAGTAAAACTTTATTTTCTGATGCAGGCTTAACTAATACACCTGAAATTAATGAGATTAAAAGAATGAAATTCTTTCAGTGGATTATTTAACTTACAGTTCACTGCCTTCAGTCACCAGATTACATTTACGTAAAAGAATAAAAACATCCCTGGACGGCACGGTGAACAAAGGCACAGAGGCACAGAGACTGGGTTTGCTGAGCCACAGGTTATAGTTTGCTGACTCTGAAGCTAGGAAAAGAAGAGGGTCAAGGAAGCTGCCAAGTTGAAGAGGAAGTGAGGAGTCACAGGCAGATAGGACAAACTTTAATCATCAGAGGCAAAGGCTAATAGGCAGGAAGTCTCCCTTACGCACTCAGGAACATGCTAGCACAAGCAGCTCACATGTAGCAGGGTACAAGCATACACAGAGACAGCTACAGTGGCCTACAGGCCGACAGGCAAAGGAAAAGACTCGTGACTTAAGGTCATACAAAATCCACACAAGGTGGCCAACCATTGTATATAATGAATAATATGACTATTTAGGGTTTCCCGTATACTCAGTATCAGTTGTGATGAGCTGATTCATGGTCTCATTGATATCTTGTGTCAGTAATATTTTAGTTCACTCCTCTTGGATATTCATGTTGTCTAAATATACCCTGACTGTTATAGCCCTCTGCTCTCTACACTGACTCCAGCTCTGCACAGCGATGCCATTTTGCCACTCTGTCTATACTTGATACCTGGCAATTTCAAAGCAGGCAACTAGGAAGAGACAGTCTGGCTTCCATGATATCTCACTAGTGAATTATACTTCCCTAAATATCTGAATTTCCTAATTTCCTTTTTTAAAAAACCTAAATGGAAAGCCCTCTTTCTTAGTTAAGTGTAGGTAAATTCAGCTTTATGTCCACGTAGAATTTAGAGTGTATAACATGCCGTGTTCCTTAAAAATAAAGCAGAATCCAGAACTGCAATTATCCTGGGTCTGCACAAGAATAGGCCCACCAACAGCCAGGCACAGATGGAGGAAGGGCCAGGGATCCCTAAAATATATAGTCATTTTCTACTGTGTAGGCATTGGTGTCCCCACCAGATTCTAACTGATAATCGGAATCCAATTGTCATATTGATAGCCCTGGTCAAACTACATGAGTGGCAAAACAAACACCAAACTAAGGAACTTTGGAAAGGGACTGATGGGGAAGGAAAAGCTGTTAGAAAGGGAGAGAAAGAAGAGAGGGTGGGGACAGAGAATAAGCAGAACATGTTATACACCTGTATTAAATTGTCAAGCTGTAATTCAATAAAATGAAATAAAGCCAAAAATGTTTTTTTAAATTCATATGGAGTTCATTGTGAAATAGATGTTTGATATTTAGTGTAGAGTTTATGCATGAAATATGGCCAAATCTGTTTGTTATAATCTCAACATTGTATAAACAATTTACTTCTGATTATATTTTCTCTAAAACTTTGTATCTATCCTCCTTTTCCTCAGACTCTTCTGAGTACTTCTTCCTGATTATATATAGATTATTATAATGTGAGTAAAATAAACATAGTGTCCACATGCAGGAAAGCACAGTGAGGAAAAATACTTGTTAAATTGTCACTAGTGAGACATAGCTTTAGATTTCATAATTAGGAAGAAATATCAATATGTAAGTACAGTGAAGGAAAAATACTCCGACTTAAAGGCCTTCGTCCAAATGGAGAATCAACATTCAGCAACTGTTTATGATCAGGACTTGTTTTGGAAGTAGAATAAGTCTATGAAGGAGAAGAGGAAAACAGTGCAGGATGGATGCTTGAGATCCTGTCCTCCGCCATCAGGTGGTGAGCACCTAGGGAGCCAGCTAAATACTGAAGGTACAGAAACAGTGAAAAGCGCGCCCTACCACCGGCATCTCTTAACCTGCCTGTGTGGGCTCCACATAATAGGATTCAGCTGGGAAAGGTCTGCAAAAGGCCACAAAACTCACAGCCACATTTCATAAATATAAATGCTACGAGACAGCGATCTCGATGCTCCTTTTCTTTGTGCCTTTGAAGATGTTTATTTTTGTTTCTGGACACGAAGAAAAATGGGGCTTCTTAGCCCTTGCTGAGGTAGAGGACATTTTCTAAGAACTTTCAGTCTTGCTGACTGTGTTTGAAAAGTCACGGGTTCAGAAATGCAGCTCTGATTCAGAAATCCACGGGGATTTCCAGCAGTTTTTGTGGAGACCCGCCAGGGCTCCAGCTCACTCACTCACAGGATGTTGCCAAATCTGAGACCCAGAAGTGAGCACATTTTATAGAGTTCCTGGCTGAGTGCTGAAGCAATGGCCCAACAAGAGCCAAGCCATTCTGTCTATACCAGTCAAACAGCCTGGGAAATGTAGACTGTGGGTTTGTAAAAACGCTGGAGCCAGGGAATCCCAGATCAGCTGCTCACTGGGAGTGGCCTTAAGTACCAGAGACTGGCTCCCTAGACAAGCTCTCTGTGAGGGCAGCAGAAGGAAACCAACTTCCCAGAATAGGTTAAGAGTCTGACACATAGTTGATACTCAGTAAAATGGGGCTATTGATGTTCAGTGTGCTTCTGTTCCCACAGATTCATAACATATAAACCCAGTCTTTTAATGGAAATGTGTGGGTGATAGGGAGTGGCAGGCTGAACCTGTAATCCCAGCACTAGGAGGAGAAGATGGCAGCATTCGTGGACTTCTAGGTCAAGTAGTCTAGCCAGCCAGCAAGCTCCAGGTCCCCTGAGAAACCCTCAAAACCGAAGATCTGATGTCCACCTGTGGCTCCACATATGCCTGTGTGACTGTTCACATTAGATAACACATACACACACAAAAAGAAAGAAAAGTGAGAAACCAGTAACTGTTTTGATATTTCCTTTCATGTTTTCTTCTTTTTCTTTCTTTTTTCCTTCCTTATAGAGACAGAGAACATGAAGTTGGGAGGGTATGGAGATGAAGAGATCTGGGAGGATTGGGGAAGGGGAAAGAAAATCGTCAAAATATACTGTATAAAACATTTAAGTCAATATGACCCCCCAGGAGCTCGTGTCTCTAGATGCATATGTATCAGAAGATGGCCTGGTCGGCCATCAGTGGAAAGAGAGGCCCATTGGTCTTGCAAACTTTATATGCCTCAGTACAGGGGAACGCCAGGGCCAAGAAGTGGGAGTGGGTGGGTGGGGGAGTGGGGGGGGGAATGGGGGACTTTTGGGATAGCATTGGAAATGTAAATGAAGAAAATACCTAATTAAAAAAACATTTAAGTCAATAAATACAAAGCAGCAAAACCATAAACAGGTACCCTCATTCACTTCAACACAGTTCACAGCAGACTGTTTAAGCACACAGTAAAATATCCATCTTTTATGAAGAAGGAACTCTTGTGTACATCCCATCACTTAATGTAGAGAGCACAAGACTAAGTGCAAGCATGGATACAGAAAGACAAACATACAACAGCAATGGTGCGTGCGTGCCTAACATTTCTTTTCTTTTCCTTAGATAGTTCCTTTATTTACATTTCAAATGTTATCCCCTTTCCTAGTTTCCCCTCCTAAGACCCTCCCCCAATCCTCTCCCACCTCCCCCTGCTCACCAACCCATCCACTCTCACTTCCTGGCCCTGGCATTCCCTTATACTGGGGCATAGAACCATCACAGGACCAAGGGCCTCTCCTCCCATTGATGACTGTCTAGGCCATCCTCTGCTACATACGCAGCTAGAGCCATGGATTCCATCATGTGTTTTCTTTGGTTGTTGGTTTAGTCCCAGGGAGCTCTGGAGATACTGTTTAGTTCATATTGTTGTTCCTCTTATGGGACTGCAAACCCCTTCTGCTCCTTGGGTACTTTCTCTAGCTCCTTCATTGGTGACCCTGTGTTCCGTCTAATGGATGGCTGTGAGCATCCACTTCTGTATTTGACAGGCACTGGCAGAAACTCTCAGGAGACAGCTATATCAGGCTCCTGTCAGCAAGCTCTTATTGGCATCCGCAATTGTGTCTGGGTCTGTTGGTTATTTATGAGATGGATCCTCAGGTAGGGCAGTCTCTGGATGGTCATTCCTTCAGTCTCTGCTCCACACTTTGTCTCTGTAACTCCTTCCATGGGTATTTAAAAAGGTAACCAACAGATTGGAAAAAGATCTTTACCAATCCTAAATCTGATAGAGTGCTAATATTCAATATGTACAAAGAACTCAAGAAGTTAGACTCTAGAAAATCAAATGAGCCTATTACAAAATGGGGTACAGAGCTAAACAAAGAATTCTCAACTGAGGAATACCGAATGGCTGAGAAGCACCTTTAAAAAATGTTTAACATCTTTAGTCATCAGGGAAATGCACATCAAAACAACCTTGAGATTCCTCCTCACAACAGTCAGAATGGCTAAGATCAAACACTCTGGTGGCAGCAGATGCTAGCAAGAATGTAGAGGAAGAGGAATATTCCTCCATTGTTGGTGGGACTGCAAGCTGGTACAACCACTTGTTTGAGTTTGAAATGAGTTTGGTGGTTCCTCAGAAAATTGGACATAGTACTACCTGAGTACCCAGCTATACAACTCCTGGGCATATACCCAGAAGATATTCCAACTAATAATAAGGACACATGCTCCGCTATATTCATAGCAGTCTTATTTATAATAGCTAGAAGCTGGAAAGAACCCAGATGTCCCTCAACAGAAGAATGGATACAGAAAATGTAGTACATTTATACAATAGAGTACTATTCAGCTATTAAAAACAATGAATTTATGAAATTCTTAGACAAATGGATGGATTGGGAGGATATCATCCTGAGTGAGGTAACCCAATCACAAAACAACACACATGATATGCACTCACTTAACCCAGAAGCTTGGAATACCCAAGATACAATTCGCAAAGCTCATGAAACTTAAGAAGAAGGAAGACCAAAATGTGTATACTTCGGTCCTTCTGAGAAGGGGAAACAAAATACCCATGGAAAAAGTTACAGAGACAAGGTGTATGACATTTCAATAGCTGTACACAGAGACAGTGGGATGCAGATTGCTAGCACTGGGAGATGTAGAAATGAGAGATGCTCGCCAAAGAGTACACACTTTCAGATAGAAAATAAGCAATTTCTATAAGTCTAACATTATTAGCAGTATTTAATAATAGGGAATTATATATACTTGTATATACTTGAAACTGTGTAAAATCTAAATATTATTACATTAAGAACTCATCATGAAGGCAATGGGCATGTTAATAAGCATGGTTGTCAAAATGATTACAAAAATGCAACATCACTGTGTGACATCAAATATATAGTTTTAATTACCTATTTCTTCTTATTATATATACATACACACACACACACATATATATATATGAGTATATGTCTATCTGTTTGTGCAACACATGCATATCCTATTTCCATGGACCAGAAAAATGCATAAAATTACATAGAACTGGAGTTACAGATGGCTATGAGCTGCCATAAGGATGCTAAGAACTAAACCCAGGTTCTCTGCTAGAATAGAAAGTGCTATTAATCATTGACCCATCTTTCCAAGTCTAAAACAAATTTATATTTTAAGAAAAGAATGTAAAATATAAAATTAAGCATAAACAGAATCCTGAATAAAAAGAGCTGCCACGTGCATGTTTACAACCAACCCTGGCTTCTCTTTAAGAGCACTAAGCAGTTGTAACCACCAAATGATCTCACCAGCTCCCACAGAGACAGTTTTTATTCATCAAGCATAAATGAAAGTGGAGGGCTATCTTAAAATGAATCTTATTTTTCTCAATGTATTGAAAATATAAATTTGCAACTCACAGTAGAAAAAATTTGAAGTTCTCAAACTATGAAAAGTCTAATAATTTCCCTGAATGGAGGAGCCATTCTCTGCAAAAACATGCCATGCTCTGCTGACCCCTATAGCCTTTCTTAGTGACATCTGTTATGCACCAGAATGCACACAGACCAGAATATTTTTAGTACATGGTCTATTTCTAGTCACACAAATTTTGTTTCCTAAATAACATTTTGGATTAACATTTTGGTTTGTTCCTCCAAATTTCAGCATTCCATATGGTTGAAGATGCAAGTTCCATCTTCTCACCAAGACCTTGTGTGAACTATATCCAGTGCTGTCTCCAAACTGCTCGTTGATGATGCTGAAGACTGCAAGGTATATGAGAAAGCAAGAAATAAGAAAGGCAGGCCTGTCCCAAAGATGAGATTCTGAGCTCCTTTTCAAATTCTCAAATGTGAAAATGCCTTAAGCTTGCTAAATCTAGTTATAAATGATAGCATAGAACATACACATTCGGTTTATGCAAAGTCTTCCAGGATGGCAGTTACCATAGTTGGAGCCCACCACTATGGTTTGTTTGGTGGTTGCTCTTTTAATGCACCAATATCATAATTGCAACTTTATCTTATCTAAGATAACCACTTACTAAGGTCCTAAGTGTAAAAGGGAGTTGGGCTATATACAAATTATTTTTATGTGACAAAAGAATAAGCCTACCTGATACTGAGAGCTCATACTGAATTTCTTTTTTTTTCTAATATGATTTTTTTTAATTAGGTATTTTCTTCATTTACATTTCCAATGCTATCTCTCCAGTTATAGGTCATCAGTTATAGGTTATCAATTTTATATATGATGACAAAACTCTTGCCACCCCTCCCCCAAATTCTAGAATTTCTGTAACACTAAAAATAACGTATATGCAAGGAGATTAAAAGAGTAAATTATTGCTGCTTAAATCAAATTAGTTTAAGACAATAAAGTATAAATGGGTAAGAAAATAAGTTACTTCAGCAAGTTTCCGTGCACTTTACTGGTTAATTCGTGAAGTGAATCAATGTTTTCTAAAACCCAATACTGCAGATTAGTAGCAGATATTAGAACAGCTCATATTAACGTTTTTGAGGAAAGCACTTCTCATGGTATTATACATGGATATTCAGCTTCATCCAATTACTTTCAGATAACTCTTTTACGCACCAATTTTATGAACAGAAACAACCCAAAGGTTCTGTAGTATTCCTGCTCTCCAGGCACCTTCTTTGTTCTGTTTTATTATACTTTGCTATAATTATTGATGAATAATAGTTGTTTCTAACACACGCCTTTAGTGTTAGACAGATAAGTCCAACAGTTAAACAAAGGAGGTCATATGATAAGGTATTATTTATTTTGGAAGAGCAGTGCTTTAGTAATTTGCTTTCCTGATGTACTACATTTTTCTTTTCTTTTTACCTTTTTTTCTTTTTCTTTCTTTCTGTTTTGTTGTTGTTGTTGTTGGTGGTGGTGGTGGTGTTTTTTTTTTTGGGGGGTGTCTTTTGTTTGTTTTGGGTTTTTTGGTTTTTGTTTTTTGTTTCTTGAGACAGGGTTTCTTTGTGTAACAACTCTGGATGTCCTGGAACTCATTTTGTAGACCAGGCTATCCTTGAACTGACAGTGATCTGCCTGTCTCTGTCTCCCAAGTGTTGGGACTAAAGGAATGTACCACCAGTGCCATGGTTCTAATGCATTCCTAAGATTTTGCTTATGAAAATTGTTTTTTTCATATTTCTCTTCCTCAGATATAATCTTCACCTTCCTATTCCCACACCTCTGCCTGCTTCCACTTTCATTCCCTATCTCCAGCCAACCATGTACTTGCTGGAACATTCTCTGCTCCCAGAAGGCTCACCCTGAGAACACTGGGTCAGGTATCATGGCCTAGCTCAAGCTTTCCCATAAATTTCAGCCAGCAGTACACCTGACATGTCCCAGTGTTCTTAACTTCCATTTTTGCCGGGAATTTTTATTCAGTATTTTTGATTAATTAATTCTAAACATAATCTCCCTTTTTCTTCCTCCCTCTCTCCTTTCCCCCATCCTTCTCTGTCTCCCTCCTCCACCCTCCCTCCTTCCCTTCCTCCTTTCCTTCCTCTCTCTTCCTCCATCCCTGTCTCCTCTCTCCCTCCCTTACTCTCTCTCCTTTTCAACTAGGAAAGCCATACAGGGAAGCAGTTTATTACCAACTCTATGTTTCCACCTGTTACCATGTATGCAATATTTTGTAACAAGGGCTAACACTTCAACCATAGGTAAGAGCAAGGTGTGCCATAAATAATTTTTAAAAACTACACGTCTGAAAAATAATTGGGAAGAAAAACTATTCTTGAAGTTACAGAGTTTGGAAATTGTTGTGGGTCTTAGTACAAGCCCCACTCCCCATGCCTTGCCTCCAGTACCTTCACTGGAGATCCAAAGAGTGATGAACTGACTTTTCATATCTGAGTTATGAAGTGTAAAAAAGGACTTTAACACATGGAACAAAGTTCTGTGCACTATAGTCTACTGCCATTCTACGAATGCCCATTAAGAGGGTCATACTTTACATACTATTGTAGGAGAATTAATTTGCAATAAAATGTTCATCTACTGTAAACCATAAAACTATTGAACCATAGTGCCACCAATAATAAACATTAAGCAAACAACACAAATAAAAGGCCTCCAGCCTTCCAAGGTGGCAGCTATACTTCAGTGTGTTTATGATGACCTGTGTACCAGGGTCAAAATCTGCACAGCATGTAATACTCTGCAGGAGTACTGCCTGCCTGTATGTATACTCTGCAGGAGTACTGCCTGCTTGTATGTATACTCTGCAGGAGTACTGCCTGCTTGTATGTATACTCTGCAGGAGTACTGCCTGCTTGTATGTATACTCTGCAGGAGGATAAGCACTAGAGCTGAAAAAAAAATACCATGGAAAAAGGTGAATATCTCATCCTTCCCACAGGAACATGCAGTGACCCCACAGGAGCATGCAGTGACAGTCTAAACATTCACTGGCCATTTAGTTCAGAACTTGTAAGTAATTTAAAAGGGTGTCTTAGTCAGGGTTTCTATTCCTGCCCAACATCATGACCAAGAAGCAAGTTAGGGTAAAAAGGGTTTATTCAGCTTACACACCCCACACCTCTGTTCATCAGGACTGGAACTCAAGCAGGTCAGGAAGCAGGAGCTGATGCAGAGGCCATGGACGGATGTTCCTTACTGGCTTGCTTCCCCTGGCTTGCTCAGCTTGCTCTCTTATAGAACTAAGACTACCAGCCCAGAGATGGTCCCACCCACAAAGGGGCCTTTCCTCCTTGATCACTAATTCAGAAAATGCCTCACAGCTGAATCTCCTGGAGGCACTTCCCTAACTGAAGCTCCCTTCTCTGTGATAATTCCAGCCTGTGTCAAGTTGACACACAAACCCAGCCAGTACAGAGGGGTTATTAATTTTAGTTGAGGGATTTGGTCTGCTCTTCTCAACTCAACTAAATTTGAAAGTAAAACCATATTCTCTACAAACTAAATGGTAATGTTAGGACTGGGATATAGGCAGTATTTAGAAAGTCAGGTATGCTTTAACAATAATCTCGACCCAAATCTAATGTAATTAAAGTATAATATATTATTCTTTAATAATAACCTTATCCAAATGTAACACCTGAAACTCTCTTGTTTAGAGACTGTTATTTGTCACCATCCTTGGTTTTCTTTTATCATCTACACTAATCAACATAATTCTCTCAGTCCTAAGCAATAGAAACCCCACTGGAAACAGCATAAACATGAAGGGGACATTCTTGGTATTCAGGTCAGGAGCAAATCTAGACTCAGGTGTGAACAGAAGTCCAGTAGGTGGACCTAGGAATTTAGATTTTTCTGACTTTTTCTGAATCGCCTTCCCATTGTCCTCTCCTGCTCATTTCTCATCTTAATGTCCATGTCAATTATTATCATCTTCCATGGTCTCCCTCAGCCATCTTGTTATTTTCACTGTACATTGATTGGTTCATAGCCAAAACTGTAGTCCACTAGCATCATGCTGGGTCTAGAAGCTTACATACAGCCTGACAGCAGCTGATGGATGGAGAAGAATACTGAAACCTGATGGCTTACTTTAATGCAATGGCCACAAACTTGGGGTATAATTTTCCAGATGTACTTGCCATCCTGGAGGCTTACTGCTGAATAAGCTCACCCATTCTAGTTCTTTTCAAACTCAGACTGTCTGGTTCAATTCAGCTTCTCTGGTTCAAACTCCCCTCTAAACTTCAAATTGGCTTTTTTTTTTTTTTTTTGGCTTCTGATTTCTGGCTTCTTGTCATTCTCTGGCTCAGTCTGTCCTCACCTGTAACTTTTTTCTGTAAAACTATTCTGGTGAAACTGCCTCCTCTCTCTCCCTCTCCCTCTCCCTCTCCCTCTCCCTCTCCCTCTCCCTCTCCCTCTCCCTCTCCCTCTCCCTCTCCCTCTCCCTCTCCCCCCCTTCTCTCCCTCTCCCTCTCCCCCCCTTCTCTCCCTCTCTCCCTCTCTCCCTCTGAACTGCTCTCATCAGTCACCTCTATGCTATTCTCATGAGAGTTGGGCATATCCTATCTCTGACACATTCTTTCAAATCTGTCTCTGATTCATCACTTTGTCTGCCCCTCAATTAGGTGCCATTGTTTGGAATTAACATTTATACTAAAGGCATTCCAGCCAGAGGGATTAAAGGTATGTGGTGTGTCTGCATTCCAGCTAGCTCATACCTTTGTATGTGATTGCTTGACAGAGCAGCCATGTTGCTGGATAAAAACTCCTCTATCCTAGGGTAATGCTGAAGTAAACCCAGAATCAGACAATTTTTATCTAAAATCTTGCAGTTGCTCACATTCCCATTTCCCTCAAGGCAGAGCCAACAGCTACTAGATTGTTTAAAGGCCTGCATCTTTTAAATCCTGGCTCCTAAAGGAAAAGGAACTTTTCTAAGAACAACAGTTTGTAAAACACCCAAACTAAAGACTCAAAGGTCATGTGCCAATTACTGTGACCCTGAAGACATATTTTGAGGAAAAATAGTGAATAGATAAAATTTTATGTGGTGGAGGGAAGATGTGGCTTCTGAGAGACCTGTCTTGAGCTGGCAGCTGCCTTCACTTGTTTGTACTTCCCTACCCCCAAATCACTAAGATTGAGTATAAAAATTAATGTCCATACAATACATTTCCAAAGAGAATACAAAGACATGTATCTCATAAACATTGCACATGTAACATTTCCAATAAAGTAGGCTCATCCCTTAAACAGAAACCTAACCTTTTATTTAAAACAGAAACAGGAATCTCTCCTCTCTTTAGTTGCTTCATCCTACATCATCAAAAGCCAATAGTTACTACTCCAACCCAATCCTGCTACTATATTTCTGGGGTATAGCTCTATCCCAATAGCACCCTTTTGTGTGGTGGAATTGCTAAGTTATGTATATCTCTGTGGGTTTGGGTTTTTTTTTTGTGACTTCCATTGCTACATAATCAGTAGCTAACAATACATTCAAACATTAGTCAGCCAATAAGTAGTTTTAGCTCAGAATGGGAAGACTAAAGTTTTAGAGAAATAGGATGGAAATTCCTACAGTCACATGCACCAATAGTTTTAATTCTCCTCTCAATACAAAGAACAACCCTAGTAGAATGTATGAATGAAACAAAGTGTATAAAACTGAGGACCATAGGCAATAAGCAACCTGGAATTCATAGAGGGAAGTGTGAACTTTGGATATTCTATTTACTTCCTAACTTCATTGTGAAGTCCTTAGAGACTGATCTGGAACATATTCTGTTTTGCATTTACCTCAGTATTTCCCACTTTCATGGAGAACAGTATTACCTGAGAAGTACATGTTTGCCTCCCTCAGAGGTGGAGCCATGGGATTTTCTCGAAATCACCCATCTTTCTCTACAACTCCTGTCTTTGGAGGTAAACTATCTTACTGAAAGCCTTACTTCCAGTTAGTAGAGGGGCAAGAATTCAAATCCCCTTTATTTCTGAGGTGAGCACCCCATTCTCACTCACTCTGACAATGACTTTCTGGCTTATTCTTAGCAAGTAAAATGAGAAAGTCAAATATCTC
Organism: Mus caroli; assembly: GCF_978045245.1. NCBI lineage: Eukaryota > Metazoa > Chordata > Mammalia > Rodentia > Muridae > Mus > Mus caroli. The sequence goes on along the minus strand of NW_028227258.1, from coordinate 143,789,750 downwards.
ACCCTCTGCTTCCTTTTTATAACAAGTGCTCCATTGAATTTATATGTGATATATTAAAATATGGTATTAGACTTGTTTGTTTTGTTTTTCAATACAGGATCTTGGGATGTTGGCAAGCTGACCTGAACTTCATGTCTTCCTCCTGCACTTTCAAAAATGCTGAATTTACAGGTGTGAATTCCTACATCTGTCGATATAATTTTATAAATGATCTTCTCATTGCAAATCTGAATTCTGGGCTGCCTTGATTCCAAGGTGGATTTATTCAAATCTGAGTTCTTGTTCCTGATTTTCAGTTTTGAACATCCTTAGCCAATCCTACCGAAGAGCAACAATGAAACACTCTACTTCTCAGAAGCAGCCCTGCACTTACCATCCAAACCAGACACCTCTCATGGCCCTACATTTACTATGGGATCTGGAGCTTCCTGTCACTAATGGCACCTGCCTTTAATCCCAGCACTTGGGAGGCAGAGGCAGGCGGATTTCTGAGTTCAAGGCCAACCTGGTCTACAAAGTGAGTGCCAGGACAGCCAGGGCTACACAGAGAAACCCTGTTTCGAAAAAACCAAAAAAAAAAAAAAAAAAAAAAAAAAAAACTATTGTTAAAAATAGTGAAAGGAAATTCCCAATACTGATATTGACCTCCACTTACATGTGGGGTCCTGAGTCATATTCTTGGTAGTGAACAATATATGCTAGGTTTCTCAGCATTTTTTAAACCAATAGTGACTGTGCAGCAAATTATCAAAAGGCTTAGATACCACATTCTCCTTCACAACTAGGCTTTCCTACTCATGAATTGTTTGTCAGTAAGTTATATGGTGCCAGGCATGTCTCTAAATGCTGCAGGCATAGCAATGGATAAAAACAGATTCTGATTCACATCAAATTGCAGTCATAGTAGCTGGGTGGAGATGGGTATCAAATAAATTGTAATTTGGTGTGAATTTTGAGGTTCTGGGGAGAAGACAGTTAAGTTTGCCTAGGAGAGCCAGGAAAATCCCACAGATCTGGAACATTTGTATTGACTCTAGAAGGATACTGCAAGAGTCAGAAAGAGGCATGTGCAGTTTGCTGGCTGGTAAAATCCACATTGTTAAATACATGGTAGAACAGCTTGAGTATAGCAGGGTCTTTGTATGTAAAACTGATTCATCAGCGGGAGTAGGTGGGTTGGTGAGCAGGGGGAGGCAGGAAGGGATAGGGGGTTTTAAAAAGGGGAAACCAGGAAATGGGATAACATTTGAAATGTAAATAAAGAAAATATCTCATAAAAAAGAACTTCACTTAAAAAATAAAATAAAATAAAATAAAATAAATAAAATATAATAAAATAAAACTGATTCATCAGTCTAGCTTTCTAATTCACTTAGGAGAAAACTAAAGGTCAGAGGGAAGGACAAGCGTCATCACGCCTTTCTCACTCCTGTGGAAGTTTTACTATTATTAGGACATGTATACCATGATTCTCATTATTCTCTTTCAATAGGAACAAGTATTCTCAACCTGGCTATTCCAAGAGCATGTCAGTGAAGGTTTGCAAACAGACGGAGGAGGAAAGAAAAAAAACAAAACAAAACAAAACAAAAAACAAACAAAAAAAAACACTTCGAGTGATCGTTCCTGGGTCACTTCTTCCTTCTTAGGTGCTTGAAGCTGAGTAATAAGTATGCTCTGGCCATAGCCAAAAACCATTCTTTTTAAAAGTGATCCTGTGACAAAACACTGTTAGCATGTCTCCTTGCTTTTTCATTAAGGGGTAATTGCCTGTTCTGAGGAAAGAGGTAAATTTGTAAATAAATGTGTGCATATCCTAAATAAAGTTTAAAGAGAAGTGGAAAACTTTGGTGCAGTTGACAAAGAACAGGGTCAAATAACTTAACCAACTATATAATTTTGTTATATGACTCAGGACACCCTATAGATTTGAACAGGGTTCTATAAGCTCCTTTGCCAATTGCTTTCCTTTGGTAAGCAAATACTAGCTTGGTGACCTCCAAATAGGCACCGGCTTTGGGTTCTATTTGACCGCAAGCATTTGTTGACTTTTCTCTTTAAGAAAGACTGTTTTAAAAGAAACCCAGTACAAAGTTTCTAAAAAGGTGCCTTGATTACTCCCACTGAGGCAGACTAAGGAAATGAGGGGATTTGTCATTGCAGCACCTACACAAGATGGACTAATCATGCTAAACATGTTAGCATATTATATGAATTATATAGAGAAAGCACATTTATGTCCTTTATATAGAGAGAACCTTTATATACACTATGTACAAGATAGAACACAATTCACACATGTCTTTTCTATACAATATAATTGAAGGTATTTTTGCCATCAATTTCATTTTGTTAATTACATTTGGGGGCAAATAAAACGCTCTGTGCTGCATCTTATGATCAAAAACATTGAAGGAAAAGAAATGCTTCTGGAGTGACCCCACGGCCTGGCCAGCCTTCAGACCTACATGAATCTCATTCTAAAGCAACCACTGCTTTAGAATGACCGATAATGGAAGAATTTGAATGCACCAGGATTCAATCATGCAATGAGAAAGACATTAGGAAGATATATCCCAGAAGGTAAGAAGGTTCAGAGGACACCATCTCCAAATTTTCAATGTTTGTGTAGTAAAACAACTACTTATGTTTCTCATATACATTCAATCTTGATTAAGTAGTTGAATGTAACATCCAATATGTCACAATGGAACACAGATCTATTCATTTAAGATTTAAAATGAAGAAATTCTGAGAAGCAATAGCAGACAAAACACAGATGACCTCAGGCCTCTTTTTTCTTACAAACAAGAAAAGACAGATCCAAGGAATGCTATGAAATCAAATGCTCTGTTCCAATCTTTTAAATTGAAATTGCATCAGGTCTAGTCATTGTTCATGGGTTACATTCCATAAGAACATTTCCATGCACATTCGTATTGTACATTGAGCTTCTGGACTATTATTTACTAACTGAACCATCTCACCCTTGGAATAGGCTGGAAAACCTTCAATGCCCATGTCAGTAAATACTCAGATTCCATCCACCTGCAGTGGGTTTCCTGTTAGGCCTTTGCTTCTGAAACTGGAAAGAAGTGTATGTTATCTCTAGAGACCAAAGGAAAAGATGGAAGTTCCACATGTGTCTATAGAAGACTTTGATTCAAGGAAGAGATAATAACTTTAGACAATTTCTCTAGAAAAATACAAAGACTTCACATATGATTTTCTCTCTTAGAAAGCAACGAATCCTAAATTTAAAATATGTTCCTTTTAGAATTGTGGGTATTAAAGCCATGTACTTTCACCTGCATAGATAACAGCTGTAAATACCTTAGTTTAAAATCATTACACTTCTTCAAGTGACTGATGATTTCATAGTTCTTGGAATATTTTTATCCTTTAGCACAATGCTCTACAACATATGGTACAACACACTGACAAACAAAAAGGGTAGAAGTAGTCTGAGACACATACACATATTTATACATGCATATACATGTGTGTGAGTGCATGTGTGCACAATACATATATATGAATACATTACATATATGGTGAAAGATGTAGCAGGTATGAATACAAAGATATATCAACAAGGTTATGACTTCTTTTATACAATATGGTTCCATGGATCTTTGCCTATATGTAAAATGTCATGAAAACCCTGAAACAAATTTAAAATCCCACTCTTCACCTCAGGGCATTCTATAGATATCACACTAACTACAATGCTCTGCTACATCAAGTAAGATGTAAACCATCTAACACCTTCTCATTCAGTATATAATGCTACTTTTTTACGTGCAATAGTAATGAGCAATGTCACATGCAACAGCATGCACAGCCCACTTTAGAAGGATGCTTAGAAGAGGAAAGACTGAATAGTTTTTAATGAGTTTCCAGAAGATGAAAACACCCTTCTCCTTTGCCTCTAGGTTCCTTCAAGGTGCATTTTTCACTAGAAACCAGTGTTCTGGAAGAAAATTTCCACAAGTTTTCAAGTGGTAAAATTGTGATTCTCAGTCTGGACATTCCCACCATGTTACAGATTCTAGCATCATGAGTCCTGTTCCCTTCTGCATCTGAATAGAGAGAAGCCTGAACACATAGAGAACCACAAATGCTCTACAAATGCTTACAGAGCTAGTAAATCACTATGACAAGAAAGGATAGCCCCACATGTCCTATTCTAGCCCTCACATGTCTACACAGTATAGTGCAAACAAGAAATGGCAAGCCATTTGTGCCTGCTTTCTTTTTTGAACAATATACTATTTGTTTTAAAAATTCAAATCCATATATGCATATCATCATTAAATTTCTAGTAGAAATTATTTTAAGTTGTATTGGGTCTGAATTTGTTTGTCTTTAATAAAGGGAAGTGTCTATCTCAGAGACACAAGAGTAGTAAAAATAATATAATGGCATTAAAGGATGGGCATAATGGAATCAGTATTTTTATTTTTATTTATACAACTTATATGTGTGTGCACTTATGCATGTGTGTAGAGTCCAAAGTTCATCAGAATTGCTGTTTCATATTTTGACCCTAGTCTGTCCCTGAACTTTAAGCTCAAATTTAGCTATTGTGAGAATGAGCCTCAAGGATCTCTCTGTCTTCATCCATTCCTTCCAGTCCAACAGTGCTGGAGTTACAGGCTCATGCCATGCCTTACTGTTTGTCTTGAGACAAGGTTTCTCCATGTAGCCCTGGCTGACCTAGAACTCACTATGTAGAGCAGGATGGTCTCAAACTCAGAAATCCATCTCCTTCTACCTCCTGTGAGCTGGGATTAAAGGTGTGCACCACCAACTGCTTTTATGAAGGTTCTGGGGCTTTGAACTCTTCATCAACTGAAATATCTCCCCTGCTACTCAAACGATGCGAATTAGAGCCTTCTACAATAACATCATAGCTATGAAGGTATGAAATAATGAGTCAGAAGGATTATTTAAATGAGACATATTTCATGCCTATATAAGATGAAGAATGTTTTTAGAGGATTTAAAAACATGCAATGTAATAAGGAATACAATTGTCTTATGACTGATAGACTAAAAGGTTCTGTTGACATCATTCTATTTCAGAAACAGTTATACAATATACCAAATCTAAAGATCATGTCTATCATCTAAAGTAGCTTATTTCTTCACATCCTTATCCCCAAAGACCAACATTACCAACATACAATTCAGCAGCACATTGCCTTTGAACATGATCAAACAATAAGCTTCTTGCTTTCTAGAACTAGATGGTTTGCATGCTACCATACAGTCAATACGAGGCTTTGCATTCACTAAGACAACTTTGATTTTCAATTATAAAACTGTCTTTTTAACATGCTATCACCATCCATCCTGTTATGCTTTTTAAATGATCATAGAGCCAAAAATTTATGAATGATTGGGTATGGTTAACAAAAATAGGTTCAGCCTTTTCACAGGGAAGTTTTGTTTTGTTAAAGAAGTCATCTTTCCATCTATATGGAAAGGGAAATCATATGAAAACCCAGCCCCTCAAACTGAAAATGTACTAGACATGCTTTAAAACTGAAAATTCTAAGGGACAGGAATTTTAGGTGTTGAATGCACTCAAATTACTCTGTTTTCAAATAGATTTCTGAAGAAGAATAATCATTGCACCTACATATACTTTTTTATAAACATTCTTAATAGATAAGAACTTGATAGAAAAAACTTTACTTTTTAAGAAGAAATGACATGTATGACATCGAACATCAATTTGTATGTATTTTATATTTTATGATCTTGAGGAAACCTAAACTATTCATAATGGAAAAAAAAATAACTATGACTGCACCAAACAGTTCATTTATTCATTCATTCTTCATTGGTGCTCAGTGTCCCACATTGCACTAGGTGCTTAATCCAGTAAAACTTGTAAATTTTTCTTCATTAATTATTTAAGATGAAATTGCATGAAGAAATGACAATGAACTTAAATCATATTATAGTTATACTTTTCTTTAAAATTCTATTAATTTTTATATTCAGCAATTATAGAATTAATTAATCCTTTCTACTTTTCTATAGACAAAAATATCCATTCCACATACTTCTGTATTTAAAAAAAAGGCAAGCCATAAAGTGAGCACTTCAGCCATAAAATGCAGGGTGTAATTGATGTCTCCTTCTCTTATTCATTAAGGTAGTGTCACAGTTTTGTCCTTTGCCTTTCACAGAACAGTAACCTGGAGCAGTTTCAGTGGGATTTTTACTTTGGATGAAGTACAGAGCCACTCTCCTGCAAGGAGCTGTCAATTCTTCCTCCATAGCTTGCAGCCTGCATCACTATTATATTTTGAGAGAAAATGCAATGTAATTTTTAGTCACCCAGGTCCCTTCAATATTCAGCCATTCCAGCTCTTCATTATCTAGCTGAAGGCAGCCATCATAGATGTGCATTAAGCCCAATGCCTATAGTTTGTGTTCCATTTTCAGACATTTAGACGATGCATTGAAATGCTGATACATAACAAACACTCAAAACTTACTATGAATTACTGGATAAGAAAGAGACATAGATGGATGATTTGTTACCACCTGTGAGACCTAAGGTGAAGAGCTCTCAAACCACTATGTTAGCAGGGGGGAAAAATGAATGGAATTTATGAGTATCTAATGCTGTTTCTCAAGGGCAACCAATACAGTCAGCCACAATCCACTCCTGCTTTTTCTTCAGAACCTGTCTTGAGCAGGAAGTACAGTTCAATAAAAGAAACATAGAAAATAAGATTATTTTCTCATGAAGGAAAATTACTACAAATGTATTATCTAACAGATTTGGAGCCCAGAAGACTAACATTGGTCTTAATGGGTATCATCATGGTGTTGGCAGGGCAGATAAGTCAGGTCACCTTCAGGAGCCTCTAAGAAAAATGTTTCCCTATCTGTCCCAACTTGTAAAATCTGTTTGTATTCTCTGACCATGGATTCTTTCATCCCTGATGCATCTACAAAGCCAGTAGATCCTGGGTTCAAACTGCAAGCATAAATAACTCCCTAAATTAAAACAAAATAACAAAACAAAACAAGGCAGCAACAGTCATGTCATTCTTATATCCTGCCCACCTAGCACGATTTTCTTTTTGCCTTCCTTCACCAGCATGTACCTACATGTGTGTGGTATAGAAGTATGTAAGTATGTGTGTGAAGTTTGGGGACAAATGTCCAGGTGGGCATAGTCATGTATGTGTATGAGCATTGAGGCCAGAGACGGAGTATCCTTTTCCATTACTCTCTGTCTTAGTTACTGTTTTACAACCATAAGAAAACACTATGACCAAGGTAATGTAAAGTGAAAATTATTTATTCGAGGTATTGCTTACAAGTTACTCCATGATCATCATGGTGGGAAGCATGTTGGCAGGAAGGCAGACATGGAACAGCAGCAGTAATTGAGAGTTTATATCTGATCTACAAGTTGCAGGTGGGCCGTGCGGGCTGGGAGGTGGGGGGGGGGAGGGGAAGAGGAAGGGGGAGATGGAGAAGGAGAGAGTCAGAGAGACAGACAGAGAGACAGAGACAGAAATTGGGCCTTTTGAAACTACAAAGCCCACACTCAGTGCCACACCTCCTTCAACTAGGCTACACTTACTTCAAAACAGCCACAACTCCTAATCCTTCCCTAGTTGTGGAGTTTGAATGGAGATCAACCATTCATTCAAACACATGAGCTTGGGGGGACCATTTTTATTCAAACCACCACACTGTCCATTTTATATACTGAGCCAAGATCTCTCACTAAAACCAGGGCTCTTGGTCTAGCTAACAAGTTCCCTCCAGATTCCCTACCTCTTCCTCCCAAGGCTGAGACTAAAGGCAGGTAGGCCATCAGGTTTGTCTGGCTTTTGCATGGCTACTGAGAATCCAACTTCAGTCCTCAAGCTGGTGTTAAAATGGCAATCCAATAACCTTCTTAATCCTAGACATTTGTTCTGAATGGTAATGAGAATCATCCAAAGTCTGGATTTCAGAAGAAAAACTATACACAGTATACACACCACTCCGTTGTCTAACCAAGAGCCTCTGACATGTCTACAGACCTTCCTGACTTCTCTCATATCTTATGAAACATAAAATTCTGCCTGTGAGCCTTGGTGAACTACCTTGTGGCATATGAGTTTTCTCTGAGTGACCCATTTCCTTTTCCTATTTTCTTTTTCTTTTTTCTTTTTTATAAACACAATGGAGTTTTATTCAGACACACACAGAGAATACAATCAAATGTTATTTGCAGAAAAATGAATGGACTGCAGATCATGGTAAGTAAAATAATCCTGACTCAGAAAGTGAAATGTCTTCTTTTATATGAAGAATCTAGATTTTATATCTACATAATAGATATGTGTAGAGTGTAGTTTTGTCTAAACAGCTTTGTGTTCCCAGCTGGTTATACACATGCACCTGCCCAGGAGCTATCTCAGATCAGTGGATAAAACACACACACACACACACACACACACACACATATCAGCTAATTTTTAAATTGGCTTATTATCTCTGTGCCTGGACTCTTCTAAACCTTGTGTGGCTATCATGCTTCACTCCTAGCTCAACACCTCTAAAACTGCCCTAAGTTTAGTTGGTCAGTTACCTTTATCCCTAGTTTAACGCCTCTACATCTTCCCTCAGCTTATCTGCCCAGTTACCTTCTCTGAAGCCTACTGATCTTGCTGCCCTAGATGCTTTCTGGCCACTTTCCCTTTCCACCTACATTTTGGAAGATCTCCCCTGTAGCTCCAAGCCTGACCCATCTCTCTTTCCCTGGGTCTCTTGATTCTCCTCCTCTCTTCTAGCCTGCAGGAACCTGGAAATCCGGTTTCTTAAAGGAAAAGATAAATAAAAAGAACCACCCTTGGTGGCAGCATAGTTCCTCTCGTTCACTGGGCAATAGTAGCAATGGATGCATCTCTAGATCTTATCTGGGGGTGACTGAGCACAGCTGATATTTCCTGGTTTCTTATCTGCATATTCAACTGACTGCAGATTGAAAATACTCAAGAAGAACCAGCAACTGCTCTGAATGAACTTCTGCTCTTATCCTGCTCCTTAGGTAATACAGCACGGGAGTATAGGGTATTAAAGGAACCCAGGGACGCTTAAATTGATGTTATTTGGTAGATGGCACTTGAGCACCAGAGATTTTGGTATTGAACAACTGTCATTAAAAGGAGAAGCAACTCCTTTGTATAGAATGGCACAATCAGCCAAACATTTCTTGCAAATATTTTTTTTAATTTTGCATTTCATTTCGTACTCTTTCTCTATCTCTTTCTGTCTCTTTGTCTCTTTTTATTTTTCTCTCTCTCTGTCTCTCTCTGTCTCCCTTTCTGTGTGTGTGTGTGTGTGTGTGTGTGTGTGTGTGTGTATGTGAGAGAGAGAAAGAGAGAGAGAGATGACAACTTTTGGATGTTTGTTACCATAAATTGTGTTCATAGCTCTCCTCTGCAAAGAAATAATTATAAAATCTAAGCATCTTGACAGAAACATCTCAGTGGTACTGAATCAAATAGTAAAGAGCCATTACCTTGTGTTTAAGTGTCATTTAAATTTTATTCTATGAAAAATTTTATTTATTTTCCAAGTAATCTGTTTGTATCAAATGCAAATATAAAGAAAATATTTTTAAAAAGTAAAATTAGCTATTTGCTAACGTAGCCTGAGAAGTTGTGTAATAGAAAGTCCCACAGAAGCAGAACAGATAGACCTCAAAGGCTGGTAGAAATGGCTTACTACTGGGTAAAATTCCTTTTACATTAACACATGGCAAATGGCTAATAATACAGGCATGTAGGCACGGCAAGATTCAGAAGAAAACAAGCAGACTCAAAAATTGAAAAGGCACAAATAATTAACCAGTTCCTTAAAAATCTATAATGTATATGGTTGGGTAATGTACCCCACCCCACAACAATAACATTTTCAGTAGCTAGCTACTAACAGAAAATATTTTCAAGGGGTTGGAGAGATGGCTCAGCCATTAAAAGCACTAGTGACTCTTTCAGATGATCCAGATTAGATTCACAGCACCTACATGGCCTCTTATAATCCTCTGTAAATTCCAGGTGAGTCTAATGCTCTCCTCTGGCCTCTGTGGGCATTGCATGCACAAAGTATATACACATACATGTATGTAAAATACACATACACATAAAATAAGAATAAATGAGGAAAACATTGTTAGTTTACTTTCCTGCCATTAGTTACAAGACTAAGCTGTTGACTAAAGCTTCAGTGACCACTGGATAACAATTTTTCACAGGCTTATCTCGGGTTATCTCGGGTTCGCAGTAAGAGAACTCAGTATACACATGGTACAATGGCAGGTGTTTGATACATTATGGTTCAAAGATATGATATGTATTCATTGAGGATATCAAAATGAGGAAGAGGGAATTTGGATTCAACTCAAGAATGTTAGGAGCATGTAGGTTTATGAAACTGCCTCTTCTCACAAAATCTATGCATGTAACTCAAAACCAATCACACTTATTTGTCTGGGTTTTTATAACTTCACTTATTAATGTGAATTTTGGTAGGAAGCAGAAAAAGCATTTACAAAAAAAGTTACAGTACACCAACGTCTTTAAGAAGTCTTAACTAAATACCAAAAATCATGACCAATCAAAGAAAAAGAGAAGGTATTGAGTTGCATCAAAGTATAAAACTTTTGCTTTGCAAAAGATGTAGCTTAGAATAGATTGCAAAAGATGTAGCTTAGAATAGAAAGACAATCCACAAATCCAAGGAATATATTTTCAGAACACAGACCTAATAAAGGGCTGGTGACAAAAGTAAACAAAGAACACAAGAATTGCCAATTACAAAACAAATCAATCTCATTAAAAATTGGGCAACAAACCTGAGCAGGCAAATGACCAAGGGAAATGTATGGACAGCCAACAACTGTATGAAAAGCCATCAGTGAATTAAGAATCAAAATACTGAAAAAGTACTAATCACCTAAAATAATGCTATGAATTAAAACTGAAAATACCAAGTATTGCCAAGGATGTGAGGTCAGTGAGGCCACTCACCACTGCTGAGGAGGCAGAATAGAATAGATACTTTGGAATACAGATTGGCATTTTTAAACTGAATTAACTATGCATTTAATATGCAAAACAATTGTACTCTTCATATTTATCAAAATAAGCTGAAAACTTAACCTTACCCTAAACTTTTCACATGAATATTTTTAGCAACCTTCTTCACAGATGTTCAAAATCAGAAGTCATTAAGATGTTCTGTAGAAGAACATGCTGTATACATTCATATAAAGAAATATTAATAGATGATAAAGAAATAAACAACTACAAAGGAGCTTTTAATGCATGTTACTAAACTACATACATAAATAGGCTAGGAAAATCAAAATTAGACAATAAAGAGATCAATGATTTCCAGAGGTTAGAGTTAGAGTTTAATCAATAACCAGGTCTTTAAAAACTAAATTTTAAACTGGCTATTCATATTCATAAAAATAAACCTGTACCTAAACAAAAGTAAACTCCAAATAGATCAAAAAATCTTAGTCTAAGATTTGAAACCTGAAAAATATACATGCAAGCAATATACTCATAAAATAAAAATAAGTCTTAGAAATAAAATACCCCCCGTGAGTACATAAAAGAGAAATAAAACATATGCATGCATATGTTTTATTTCATATTTCATATCACCTGGATAAACCTATTACTGAATGTCTCATAATTTCATATAGAATTTGGGTTCTCGAACTAGGAAGCTGCTTGGAAACTGTCATTACCACAGATGACTAATTATAAAAATTATGTATTTACTGAAGAACAGGAACCCAAAGCAGATGAAGGAGAGACTAAGAACTTTAAGAAAGAGATCCAGGGAAAAAGAGAGCAAGTAGAGACAGTATTACCCTTGCTCCCAAAAGGCTAAAATATCATTTGATCA